>NW_026126693.1:3067500-3795000 GCF_943737965.1 Phodopus roborovskii | reverse complement strand
AATGTAAAAACAAGTACTAAAACTCAGGTAGCAAGCACCAGTGCTATAGTTTGAACAAGAGCTATCTCCCATAGGTTCTGTGTTGAATAGTTGATCCCTACTGGAAACAATAGGAAGTGGGGATCCACTTTGAGCTTGGCTGGAAGAAGTAGGTCCCTGGGGCATGCCTTGAAGATTTCAAAGAGCTCTGTTTCTCTCTCCCTCTACCCCCACACCACTCTTTCTCTCTTCTTCCTGGCTACCATAAGGTGAATAGATGCTTTACCATGCCCTTCTGCTAAAATGGACTGAAACTATAAACATTAAAAACTGTTCCTCCTTAAGCTGTTTTGCTCAGGGATTCGATTACAGTGACAAAGTCTGGCTAACACAGCCTTACTACCAAGTGTTATTGGACAGACCCACTCTTTCTCATGGCCTAAAACATAGCAGATGCAGTTTGTTTAAAGACTCGTGCTAGCCTTTTCCAATTTTACTCACCTTCTTTCCACCCTGGTCTCTGTGATAATTATTTTATTATTGTTAAAAATAGTTTTATGCTTTTTTAAAGTGGGATTGTTCCATGAAGCCCAAGTTAGACTCATGCTTTCACTATGTAACCCAAGCTAGACTTGAACTTTCAATTTTTCTTTATCAGCTGCTCAGGTCATACAATCGTCTCACTTTTATTATATATACATACCCATTTGTGTCTCAGTTCTCATTAAAAGTTAAGTCACTGGGATTATTGATAATTATGTATATTTAGTTACTTTATTTCTTTTAGCCATTATGTATTATTCCATTAATGTGTACAATGTGTGTTTTAATCGCATGCAAGTCAGTTGCTATTGTAATTCTCTCATGAGTATTCTTATATATGCCTCCATAGTATACAATCATGTTGGGTTTTTATTCTGTAAATAATTTTACTTATATAAGTAATTTTCAGTATGTGTCAAGGGAAAGGTATCAACCCACTATACTATTTCAAATATAGCCAACTTTAAAACAATATCATAGTGTACTGATGCTTCTAACCAGGCACTACTGTGAAAGTCACCAAGGACTTCCTTCAGGGGGTACAAGTCTCATCCCTGAACAGAGTAGTAAGTATTAGTGAAACACAGATTTAAGGAAGATGGTAAAATACCTTCCCAATGAATGTGGTCAGAGTAAGGACATTACCATCTTTTCTGTTTATATGGCCCACAGCTGGCCAGAGTTCACCTGATTCCCACTTCCACTAATACAGCACTAGAGGCAATGGGCTGGGGGATAGTCACTAAGCTTAACATGAATGCTTGTTGAACATTTACACATTACCTATTTAATAATACATAAGTAATGAATAAATAGGGTTTATGGGTTTTTCATTTCTTTTATTTTTGTTCGGTGTATTTATTAGTGCCTACTCTACACAACATGATGGGAAGTGTTATAGGGGTCCTGAGAAGTCCTCAGAACCTAGGACACTCCCAGGAAAAGATGGCTTTCACCATGTCCAATGGGTTTTTATTTCTCCCTTAGTGACCATCCAGAAATGCTTGTCTCCTGCTGTTGGTGAATAAGTGCAAACCATGGATCATGCTGAAGAAAATGAAATCCCTGTGGCAACCCAGAAGTACTATGTAGAAAGGCCTATCTTTAGTCATCCTGTCCTCCAGGAGAGGCTGCATGTCAAGGACAAGGTCTCAGATTCCATTGGGGATAAGTTGAAACAGGCATTCACGTACGTCTAACCCATTTCCTCTTTCGTAGCATTCTGCTATGAGAATTCGGGGTCATTCGTGTAAGGGGGTCTTTCTGGGGAGCTGGAGGAGGAATGAGTGGCAGGTACTCCCAGTCTGCAGAACCACCCTTGGTGTCAGCCTTTTGATTGGTCACAAGGACATCATGCATTTCACATGTCTTAGTTTCATTTCTGTTGCTACAATAAAGCAACCTGACAAAAAGCAGCACAGAGAAGAGAGATTTATTTAGCTCACAGTTCCATCATTGCAGACAGGCAAGGTAAGAACCTAAAGCATCACAGCTACAGTCAAGAACAGAGAAGAAAACACAAATGGATAGCTCTATTCTCTCTTATACTATTCAGGGGCCCCAATTGGTGAATGGTGCCACAATAGACAAGGTTGTTCTACAATTAGCAATTAAGACAATTCCCCACAGACATCCCATAGACCAATTTGTTCTAGACAACCCTCATTGAGACTCTCTTCCCAGATAACTAAGTTATGTTGGTTTAATTAAACTAACCAGCACACCATGTTTATTGGTTTTCTACTCTGCCTTACATCTATAAAAAGGTTTACATATCTGTTATCAAATTCTTCACATAGTTCTAAAACATCTCCCTCCCCCATTGTCCTCAGCCTCTCTTTCTTGGTTCCCATGTGTGTCTCCCACCCTGTTCATGGAAATAAACGATAGAGAATATCCCAGTGTGGGTTCTATGGAGATGTTCCTCACAACCTTGTCTGTGTCTTTGTCTCCTTAGATGTACTCCTAAAAAAATAAGAAACATCATTTACATGTTCTTGCCCATCACTAAGTGGCTGCCAGCATATAAATTCAAGGAGTATGTGTTGGGTGACTTGGTCTCAGGCATAAGCACTGGGGTGCTTCAGCTTCCCCAAGGTTAGTACAGTACTTTGCGCATCTCTCTCTCTCTTCCTCTCTCTCTCTCTCTCTCTCTCTCTCTCTCTCTCTCTCTCTCTCTCTCTGTGTGTGTGTGTGTGTGTGTGTGTGTGTGTGTGTCTTCATTATCTGTTTCCCTTCCATCTCCTCAAATAATTGTGTAACCCATGTTCCTCACAGTTGCAGATTCATGATTTTTGTTTGGTTTTGTTTGCTTGTTTGTTTGATTTTTGTCATACTGTCCTAGTAACGTTTACCTTTCTAAACAATTTTTTCAGAAACTTAAGAAGCCTTGGGATTATTCACAGTAGAAAGTAGTGGTACTGACTTGAAGATCAGTCAGTTGCTCTGTAAACAATTTGTTGTAGCAGTGGTCAATTTCTTGCTTCTAGATCCATGGGGTAACTAAAAGGGATTATGATGTACTGAATTTTCTTTTCAACTCTGTGGTCTTACCTGTAATATAAGAACATTAGAAAATACCAATCTATGAGCCAGGCATGGAGGCACACACCCTTAATCCTAAAACAGATGGAACACTGTCATTTCAAGGCCAACTCGGTCCAAATATCAAGTTCTGGGTCAGCCAGGACTACACAGTAAAACCCTGACTCAAAAAACAAACAAAAACCCCTCGGTCTGTTCATCCTAACCAATACTTACTTAACACACTTATGTCTGGTTTTGGTTCCCCTTTCCCTAGAGAGCTAACTATCCATTTTGGGACTGAGACAAGAAACAAATAAAGGTACATACACATTTTTTGTTCTTCAAGACAGAGTTTCTCTGTGTAGTTCTAGCTGTCCTGGAACTCACTCTGTAGACCAGGCTGGCCTCTAACTCATAGAGATCCACCTGCCTCTGCCTCCAGAGTGCTGGGATTAAAAGCAAGAGCCACCACTGGCCAGCTCCATACACATTTTTAAGGTATAAACATCATAAAGGAAAAGACAGGACACTGTGGCATTGTTAGCAGCTAGTTTAGATTAAAAAAAAAAAAATGAAACTTCCTTTAGAAAATGGATTCCGCATGCATTGGTATAAGCAATTGTAATTAAACTCAGTGGTTTACACACAGAAAAGGAAGACATCAGAGTGCGAAGGGGTTGCTATAAAGAGGACTGAAAAAGGAGATGGAGTGAGAGGGAGAAAGTGGCCAAAAGTTAGTATAGATGTGTTATGAAACTGTAAAAAAAAAAAAAAAAAAAAAAAAATTAAAAGTCCATGTGAGCTGAGACCTCAGGCAGGTGAAAACAGGGGGAAAGCACTTGAGACAGAAGGAAATGGCTTCAGTTAAGGTGAAAGAGCTGTGTAGTTAAAGGCAGTGTACTGGGAACATAGGCACCAGATGTTGACAACTGGAAGTCCTCTAGTGGAGATGATGGCTGGATTCCCCGTAACCCTAGGGAAAACCCACCAATGAATGAAGTGATATTTCTCATGAAGATTTAATAAAGACAGAGTTTAGTCTTGACTGGTGACATAGGCTGGTAACCCTTGCTATTCAGAGGCTAAGGCGGGAGGATTACATGTTCATAGCCTCCGTAGGCCACAGAGAAGCCTCAACTCAGCCTGAGAAACAGCAAACTCCTGTCTGGAAATAAAAAGGGAAAATGAGCTGGGGTAGATAGCTCAGTGTAGAGCACAGCAAGGCCCTAGGTTCAATCCCCAGTAGAGAGAAGGGAAATGGAGAAGAGGGAGACAACCCAGAAGAAGGAACTAGGGCCAACAAGATGGTTTAGTGGATAAAGACTCTAACCGCAATAGCCTGGTGGAGGGAGACCTGATGTGTTAGAGTTGTCCTCTGGACTACATGTGTGCACCATGGCACAAGTATGCACACAGGCACACACATGTGCACAGACACACATGCACTTATAATAAAATACAAACATTTTATGAAAACAAAGAAAGAACTTATCAGAAACAATGGTGAGGCAAATCTTTAAAGAGACAAAAAAAAAAATCCCACTGCATATATGAAACAATCATGAGTTGCTGTTATTAAAATAACCATTGGAGAATCAGACAGAGCTCCCCAAAACCAAACCTGAGATGGTTCCCAGAATAACATTTGGTAGAGGGTTGGAAATTAAACTAGAGGAAATCTTCAGGAAACATAAATAAATCAGTAGCTATAAAAAGAAGATTAACACTGCTCAGATGAAGGCCTGAGCTTCAAGCCTGGAGCAGCAGCGTCAGAGGGAAGCTGGAGCTTCAGACCTGGGAGCAGCATCAGAGGTAGGTTAGAGCTTCAGGCTCCAAGCAGCATCAGTGAGAGGCCTGAATTCCAGCCCAGAAGCAGCATCAGAAGAATGCCAAAGCTTCAGGCCCTGAGCAGAATCAAGGGAGCCATGAGCCTCAGACCTGGGAGCAGTGTCAGAGGGAGGCCCCAGCCCCAGGAGTGAGGAGTGATCACGAGGTGAAGCAACAGCAGTGCTTTCCAGCAGTAGCTTCCAGAAACTATCACAAAAAGTTCCTCTGGAAAAGAGCACCTGTGACCCAGTCAGCATCCACTGCCATTTCTCAGTGGGAGATATCCCACTACTACATCAACTACTGAATCCTCAGCCCCATCTCCACCTCCAACAGGAGTAGCATCCACCCAAGCTGTAGCCCTACCTGAACCTAAAAGAGTGACCACCTGAGCATTGGGCCCACTTCGACCAGGAGGAGCATTCACCAGAGGCTCTGCTCTACTTGTGCCTGAAGGAGCAGTCAAGGGAGCCACAGCCCCCAAGAGAGAACCCCTGAAATACAAGCTCCACCTATGCCAGTTAGAGAAAGAGATGCAAAGACAATAAGGAAAGAGAACACTCAATAATATAAAGAGCAATAAGGCACCACTAGAAGCTAGTGGTGCTACAACAGCAAGAACGAAACATCCCAACACAGATGAAGTAGAAGAAAACAACCTAAAAATAATTTTATAATGATAATTGAGGTCCTTAAAGAGGAAATAAAAAATTCTCTTAAAGAAATGGATGAAAAGACAAACAAAAAATTGGAAGATATCAACAAATCTCTTAAAGAAAACCAAGAAAAAGCAATCAAACAAATGAAGGAAATGATTCATTCCAGACATGAAATGTGAAACAGAGGTGATAAAGAAAACACAAACCGAGGGAATTTTGGAAATGATTCATCTGGGTAAAAATCAAGAACCACAAATACAAGCATAAACAGAAGAATACAAGAGATGCAAGAGAGAATTTCAGGTATTGAAGATAATTTGGAGGAAATAGACAACAAATCCTTAACACAAGATATGCAGGGAATCTGAGATACCATGAAAAGACTGAACCTAAGGATAATAAGGATAGAAGAAGGAGAAGTCCAACTAGGAGGCACAGAAAATATATTCAACAAAATCACAGAAGAAAAAATCCCCAACCTAAAGAAGGACATACCTATGAAAATACAAGAGGCTTACAGAACACCAAATAGACTGGAAAAAAGAAAAGTCCCCTTGCCACATGATAATCAAAACAATGAACATATAGAAAGAATACAAAGGACAAAGGTCAGGTAACATATAAAAGCAGATCTATCAAAATTACACCTGACCTTTCAATGGAAACAATGAAAGCCAGAAGGTCCTGGTGAGAGGTTATGCAGACACTAAAGGACCACAGATGCCAGTCCAGACTACTTTACCCAGCAAAGCTTTCAATAACCATAGATGGAGAAAACAAGACATTCCATGATAAAAGCAAATTTCACAATACCTATCCACAAACCTAGCCCTACAGAAAGTACTAGAAGGAAAATACCAACCCAAGGAAATCATCTATCTCCACAAGAACACAGGAAATAGATGAGCTTACAATAGCAAATCCCAAAGAAGGGAATCGAACACATAATGTTATCACCCACAACAAAAACAAAACTAACAGGAACTAGCAATCACTGTTCACTAATATCCTTTAATACAAATTGTCTCAATTCATATATATATATATACATATATATATATACATATACATATACATATATGTATGTATGTATGTATAAAGCACAGGCTGACAGATTGGATATGAAAACAGAATCCATTCTTCTGCTGCATACAAGAAACACACCTCAAACTCACAAACAGACATTACCTCAGAGTAAAGGGTTAGGAAAAAAATTTCCAATCAAACTCTAAGAAACAAGCTGGTGTAGCTATCCTAATATCTAACAAGACAGACTTTAAATTGAAATCAATCACAAAAGATAAAGAAAGGCATTTCATATTTATCACAGGAAAAAAATCCATCAAGAGGAAATCTCAATTCTGGGGCATCTATGCCCCAAACACAAGGGCTCCTGCATTTGTAAAAGAAACATCACTAAAGCTAAAATCACAAATCAAGCCTCACACACTAATAATGAGAGATTTTGACACCCCACTCTCACCACTTCTACCAGACAGAAGCTTAACAGAGAAATAAGGGAACTAACATAAGTTATGATGCAAATGGACTGAACAGACATCTATAGAACATTCCACACAAACACAAAAGAATATACTTTCTCTTCAGCACCTCATAGAACTTTCTTGAAAACCAACCACATACCTGGTAACAAAGCAAATTTAAAAAATTGTAGTAAAGACCTGTACCCTATCAGATCACCACAGCTTAAAGTTAGAATTCAACAGCAACATTGATTTCAGAAATGATAAACTGAACCACCCCTGGGTCAAGGAAGAAATAAAGGAAGAAATTTAAAACTTCCTAAAATCTAATGAAAATGACTGTACAACATACCCAAACTTTTTTTTTTTTAACTGTTGAAAGACTTTTTTATTTGTGAGTAAAACCTGTTACAATGAGGAAAGGACAAGCAGGACCTGTCCTCTAAATCTGTCCGTATATGCAATAATATTTCATGTGTAATACAAAGAATTAGACTACAAAACTGAGAGTTCATTGCATATGTGGGATAAAGGAAGGGGCAGGAGGGAGGATGAGGAAGAGTCGGGATGAGTGAAATCAGGACTAGGCAACATACCCAAACTTAAGGGACACAATGAAAGCAGTGCTGAGAGGAAAGTTCTTAGCACTCAATGCCTACATAAAGAAACTGGAAAAATCCCACACTAGTGAATTAACAGAACAACTGAAAGTGGTAGAACAAAAAGAAGCAAACTCACCCAGAAGGAGTAAATGGCAAGAAATAGTCAAATTGAGGGCTGAACTCAATAAATCAGAAACAAAACAAAACAAACAAACAAACAAAAAAATGCAAAGAATCAATGAAAAAAAAAGAATTGGTTCTTGAGAAATTCAACGAAATAGACAAACCATTATCCAAATTAACCAAAAGACAGAGGGAGAATATCCAAATTAACAAAATCAGAAACAAAAAGGGGGACATAAGAACAGACACTAAGGAAATCCAGAGAACCATTAGGTCATACTTCAAAAACCTGTACTCCACAAAATCCATCAATGTAATCCACCATATAAACAAACTGAAAGAAAAAGAAAAAGAAAAAAAAAAAACACATGATCATCCCAATAAATGCTGAAAAATCCTTTAACAAAAGTCAACACTCCTTCGTGATAAAGATCTTGGAGAGAATGGAATACAAGGAACATACCTAAATAAAATAAAGGCAATATACAGTAACCCAACAAATAGAAACTTAAAGCAATCTCACTGAAAACAGGAACAAGACAAGGCTGCCCACTCTCTACATATCTTTTCAACATAGTACTGGAAGTTCTATCTATAACAATAAGACAACAAAAAGAGATCAAAAGGATACAAATTGGAAAAGAAGTCAAATTCTCCCTATTTGCTGATGATATGATAGTTTACATAAGCGACTCCCAAAATTCTACCAGAGAACCCCTACAACTGATAAACACCTTCAGTAATGTAACAGGATACAAGATTAACTAAAAAAAAATCAGTATCCCTCCTATATTCAGATGGGCTGAGAAGGAAATCAGAGAAACATCACCCTTTACAATAGTCACAAATAACATAAAATATCTTGGGTAACTCTATTCAAACAAGTGAAAGACATGTATAACAACAAGATTCTCAAGTCTTTAAAGAAAGAAATTAAAGAAGATATCAGAAAATGGAAAGATCTCCCATGCTCTTGGATAGGTAGGATGAACATAATAAAAAATGGCAATCCTACCAAAAGCAATCTACAGATTCAATGCATTTCCCATCAAAATCCCAGCACAATTCTTCACAGACCTTGAAAGAACAATATTCAACTTCATATGGAAAAAAACCCACAGGATAGCCAAAACAGTCCTGTACAATAAAAGATCATCTGGGCGGCATCACCATCCCTGACTTCAGGCTCTACTATAGAACTATAGTAATGAAAACAACTTGGTATTGCCATAAAGACAGACAAGTGGACCAATGGAATTGAATCAAAGAGCCTGACATCAACCCACATGCCTATGAACACCTAATTTTTGACAAAGAAGCTAAAAATACAAAATGAAAAAAAAAAAAGAAAACATTCAACAAATGATGCTGATATAACTGGCTGTCAACATGTAAAAGAATGCAAATAGACTCAAGTCCAAATGGATCAAAGACCTCAACATAAATCCATCCTCACTAAACCTCATAGAAGAGGAATGCACAGGCACAGGAGACCACTTCCTAAATAGAACACCGGTAGCACAGATTCTGAGAGCAACAATTAATAAATGGGACTGCCTGAGACTTTGAAACTTCTGTAAAGCAAAGAACACAGTCAACAAGACAAAACAACTCCCTACAGAATGGGAAAAGATCTTCACCAACCCCACATCTTAAAGAGGGCTGATCTCCAAAATATACAAACAACTGAAGAAACTAGACATCAAACTTTCAAATAATCCAATTTAAAAATGAGGTACAGATCTAAACAGAGAATTCTCAACAGAACAGTCTCAAATGATGGAAAGACACTTAAGGAAATGCTCAACATCCTTAGACATCAGGGAAATGTAAATTAAAACTACTCTGAGATTCCATCTTACACCAATCAGAATAACTAAGATCAAAAACACCAATGATTGCTTATGCTGGAGAGGATGTGGAGAAAGGGGAACACTCCTCCATTGCTGGTGTGAGTGCAAACTTGTGCAGCTACTGTGGAAATCAGTATGGCACTTTCTCATAAAACTAGGGATCAACCTACCCCAAGACCCTGAAATACGACTGTTGGGCATATACCCAAAGGAGGCACACTGACACCACAAGGACATTTGCTCAATTATGTTCATAGGAACTGAAGAATGAATAAAGAAAGTATGGTATATTTATACGATGGAGTACTACTCAGAGGTAAGAAACAATGACATCCTAAAATTCATGGGCAAATGGACAGAACTAGGGGAAGAAATCCCAAGTGAGGTAACCCAAAACCAGAAAGACAAATATAGTATGTACTCACTCATAAGTGGATACCAGACATAAAGCACAAGATACCCAGCCTACAATTCACACCCCCAGAGAAGCTAGAACCCTCTTCCAGAAACAGATGGAAGCAGATGCAGAAATCTACAACTAACCAATGGGCCAAGCTCCTGGAGTACAATCAAAGTGAGGAAGGAACGATAACATAAACAAAGGAGTCAAGACCAAGATAGGGAAACCCACAGGAACAGCTGATGCAAGCTAGTGAGAGATCACTGACTCAGGTCTGACAATGGGGAACCTGCATAAGACTGAACTAGACTCCCTTAATATAGGTGACAATGGTGTGACTGGGACAATGTATGAGGCCACTGGCAATGGGACCAAGATCTAACTGTAATGCACAAAATGACTTAGTGGAGCCCATTCTATATAGATACCTTGCCCAGCCTAGACACATGGGTGTAGGGCTAGATTTGCGCCTTGGTCCTGCCTCAACAAGATGAGGGGACAGACTTAGTAGACTTCCTAGGGGAGACCTTACCCTCTCTGAGGAGCAAATGGGAGGAGAGGGGAGCAGGAGGAGAGGAGGGTGGGAGAACTGGGATTGGAATGTAAAAAAATCATAAAAGAAAAAAAAAACAGATAGCACCAATGGTCAGTCTCCATGTATTCATCTAGTCATGGTTCCAGAAGGAAGAGTACAAACTGAAGAGCTGTCCAGGAGGAATTCTGCAAGGAATTGGTCTACATGGAAATCAACGGAAGACACGAGCAGTAAACCATGTGAATACCAGGGAAACAAACTTAGTGGCAATGAAAAAGGCATGTCATTGCATAAGGAAAAGCTGAAATTCTAGAAAGTCTGTGGTTTCTATTCAAAACTGTTAAATTAGGAAATGAATAGCACAGACACCCTGCAGGATACTGAACACTGGCACATTATCTACTAAGTCTCTCAGCCTCATGCCATTCCCATCATTTGTTGTAGCAACCGCCATATATTGTAGGATGCTAGCAGCTTCCTGACTTCTGATCCTAGCCAGCAAGAACACTGCTGTCATGATAAAAAATAAGTCTCTAGATTGTGCCAGATGTTGCCTAGAAGGAACAAAATTGCTGTCTGTTGAGAAGCCCTGATCTAAGAGCCTTGGATACCACTCAGCTCTCCAAACAGTGCCCATGATTTTCTTTGCTAGAATAACTTTTAAAGGGCAATACCAGAGTGACTCTCTGCATATGAAACAGGAACACTTTCCAACTCTTCATTTGCTGTTTTCCTTCAGAGCATTAAAATGCAGTAGATGCATTCTCCAGGTGTCCTGGAAATTTTGCTGAGATCTCAAAGCTGAGGACACTACTTATCATCTACATATTGCAGGGATGCCAAATCCAATGCAAGGCTGAGTGGCAACCGCTAAACCCTCCCTTCCATGTGTCACTCCAACAGAATGCAAGGGAAGAGGAGATGACTACATAATTTGGAATAAGAATTTTCTAGAAATAAGTAACACCTTATGTATTTCCTTTCCACTTAAAACAAGTAAGCAGGGTACAAGAGCACAGGCCCTGGAGTTTGTAGAGACTACTCTCTAAAACCAAGGCTTAAAAAAAAAAAAGGAAGGAAGGGAGAGAGAGAGGAAGGAAGGAAATAAGGGAGGGAGGGAGGAAGTAAGGGAGGGAGAGTGAGAGGGAGGGAGGAAGAGGCCTCAAGTAAATCATCAAGAGATGTTTCTAGAAGCCTTATTCATAATGGCCAAATCTTGGAAGCAAGATGTCTTTGAATAGGTAATAGGTTTAAAATATCCAGAAGATGAGCCCCTTCTGGGTTGGGAATTTAGCTCAATGGTAGAGTACTTGCCTAGCAAGTACAAGGCCCTGGGTTCAGTCCTCAGCTCTGAGGGAAAAAGAGAGAAAAGAAGTGAGTTTTTTCAAGCCATGGAAAGCAGGAGAAGCATTATCGAATATTTTTGAGTAAAAGACATGGATCTGGAAGGGCTGTGTAGTGAGATTTCCCAATCATGTGATGTTCTAAGAAAGACAGTTGTTGGAGACAGTAAAAAGATCAGTGGTGACTAAAGATTTGTGAGGCATGACATACAAGAAGGTCGAGTACAGAGCACTGGGAGCCAAAGAGATCTATTTGGGGAGTGGGTGACATCACACACATTTGTAGAAGACACCACCAGAGGTCTGTACAGTCCTCCAGACCTCTATAGTTAGCTAGTGGCAAGCTCCATTCTCTGAACCCCAGACAGGCTTTATTTGTGCAAGAAAGATATCACCAACCTCAGTGCAGGCTCATCATTCATAGCAAATGTTCCACTGTGAGGTGAGGAGCTTGATAGAGGGGAAAGCATGTGAGGGACCAGGACGAACATGAGAACTCTCTATACCATCTAGTCAATTTATTGTGAGACTAAAATGGCTCTGGAAAAAAAAAGTCTGTTTTTAAAAATAGGGGAGATTGATAGGTAAGGTGTGATATAAAGACTGATATAAACTGTCTGGGACTGAATGAAAAGAGAGCCCCTGTTGTGTAGGACTATCCTCTGGCCAAACTGTAACCATCTTCAGGAATCCAGTTAGGCCTGCACTCCAAAGACTGTCCCATCTGGGCTTGCTCACTGCTGCTGTTCTTTTTGGAAGGAAGGGCAGGGGGCCTCACCTCTGTATCCAGCTGTCCCTCCAACCAAGGTGTGTGTAATTCTCTGCTAATTGCACACGGCTCCAGAGTCCCAGGGAGAGACTAGAATAGCAGTTCTTAATGTGTGGATAGTGGCCCCCTTTGGGGATTTTATATCAGATATTTACATTACAATTCATAACAGTAGAAAAATTATACTTATGAAGTAGCAACAAAATAATGCTATAGTTGGGGTCACTACAACATGAGGAAGTGTATTAAAGGGTTGAGAACCACTGGGTTAGAAGATAGACATGGGGAAAGATGGGGAAGCCTTCATCCCTGCTGGGTACAGAGCTTCTAGTGTGGCTGTCTTAAGGTCACCCATGCTCCACCTGTAGCCCATCACCCATTACTCTGTAGGTAAGCCTGATATATTCATTGCTGTCCCTGAATGTGCTTTGATTGAGTCATACCTCTCTTTGTTGTTGGGGCCTTCGGAGGAAGTAGATATTATTCATGTCACTCTCCAAGGGAAGGAATTTTAGCAGCGCCCCCTAAAGGCTATGATCTGCACTGTTAAAGTCTCTTGGAATAAAAATCTCAAGTGTTCTGGTTGGAAAATTGCAAACCTGGAAATGAACCAGGCTTGACTCACTTGAAAGTTGCCTGTCCAAGAAGATGGTCTACAGAATGAGCATGTGGTTAACAGAGGAGCCTGAGAGAGCACAACTTCTGATGAGGGACAAGTGGTAAAGCCTAGGAGTCAGGAGGAAGTGCAGGGTGGAGGGGCCAGGAAATGGTACAGTGGAGGATGCTAATATCAAATGTGTCTCTAGAAAACCCTCCACTACCCCACTCGAGAGAGCATCATCTGGGTGAAATTACTTTCTGTACCTGTCAAGAGATATTTTTCTACTCTGATCTAGGACAGGAGGCAAAAAATTCCACCCACTGGCACAAGGGAAATGACAAGACAGACTGCCTGTGTTAGTTACTTGGCTCACTATTGTTACAAAATATGGGACCAAAGTAACTCAGAGGTTTCCTTTTTAAGCTGTTGGAGGCTACAGTCCCTCATGGTGAGGAAGGCAGAGCAGCAGGAGCTTGAGGCGGCTGGTCACATTGCATCTGCAATCAGGAAGCAGTGAGAGATGAACAATCTGCTTAGCTTGCTTGCCCCTTCTAAATCAGTCTAGGACTTAATCCCAGGGAGTGGTACAACCCACATCTAGAACGGTTTCCCACCTCATCCCTATAATCCCTCACAGGCCAGCCCACAGGTTTCTTTTCAGTGATTCTAGGTCTGTCAAGTTTACCATCAGGATTAGTCAACATAATGCTGTAGCCAGGACCATGGGGTTAGAGTAAATCAGGTGTCAGAGAACAAGAGGTAAAAAGGAATACACCCTGCTGTTGGCTAACCATGACCCATCTGTGCCTTCTGATCCTGCAGGCTTAGCCTTCGCAATGCTGGCAGCTGTACCTCCAGTGTTTGGCCTATACTCTTCATTTTACCCTGTTATCATGTACTGTTTCTTTGGAACCTCCAGACACATATCTATAGGTAAAAACTTATATTTGACAACCTAAAACTTTTTCCTAAGCTTTTCAATATGTTTGTTATTTCTGCTTAGTAAAACTTGTGTGACTGCATACCATTTTTTGCTTTAAAAATGCTACTGCACCCTAATACATCAGTAGCTGAGCACAGACCCAGCCGTGTGAAACCCTGGATTCATTCCCCAGCAGCGGAAAAGCATATGTCTTCTCCTCCTCCTTATTCTTCTTCTTCCTCTTCTCCTTCTTCTTCCTCCTCCTCCTCTTCCTCTTCTTCTTTTTCCTCTTCTTATTCCTCCTCCCCCTTCTCCAAGATTTCTAAAATTAATAGCTTTCTTATAATCTTGGGTTAATTAGATGGGCAATTTTTCTTGCATAAAAGCATGATTGTTTAAAACTGTAAAATGAGATTAATGCTTTATTTCCCAATATACTTTGCTTGTGTCTGGTTTTTCTCCTTATTTATTTTAGTAGTGATGCTCAGGGCTCCTAATCACCTTGCATGCATCTGCATCTGCATCTTCATCATACTCTAAGCTCTGAATTATACATGTTCTCTCTTCAGTGCATTTAGGAACAGATGCATGGAATTTAATTACAATGCTAGAGCTTTGTAAGGCTGCCAGCTGCAAACAAACTCACACAGTGTTTCAGATATCTATTGCTCAGTAACAAATGCCACCCAACTTAGAAGCTTACATTGTATATAACTTTAAAAATAAATTTAAAAATAAATAAATAGGATCCCTGAAAAACAATCATTTTACTCTCTCCCAGTCCTGGGAAGTCAGCATCTTAGGAAGAATCACCTCTCTTCCTACGTCCTCCTTTCTTCCCCTGTCCCCCCTTCATCTCTTGTCCATGTGGTCTCAGAACTTGTCCGCATGGCCTTGCTGGAGCTTCCTCACACAAGGTGACCCAGGCTCCAGCAGAAATTTGGAAGCCCTTGAGCTGGTAAGATGGCTCAGCTGGTGAAGGAGTCCATCTCCAAGACTGATGACCCGAGTTCAATCCCTGTGCCACACCAGAAGGAAAGAACTGACTCCCATAAATTGTCCTGTGATTACCTCAGTGAGCTATGAGGTAACATGCCCACCTCTTTCTACCACATGTGTGATGTGTGTGTGAGGGAGCGCGCGCGCACGTGTGTGTGTGTGTGTGTGTGTGTGTGTGTGTGTGTGTGTGTGTGTGTGTGAATGCACATGTATGCATGTCCACGTACATGTGGAAGCCAGAGGTGAATGGCAGGTGTCTTCTACTATTACACTTTACCTCATGTTTGAGGCAAAGCCTCTCACTGAACCCAGAGTTCACTGCTTGACGAGACTGACAAGTGAGCTGTAAAGATGCACTCCTCTATACCACCTCCTCCCTCAGCATTAGACTTAGACATGCACTGCCACACCAGATGTTATGTGGGCACTAACAGATCCTAAGTCAGGTCCTCAAGCTGACAGAGTAGGCACTTCACGGACAGAGCTGTTCCCCAGCCCTGCAGCATTGCTGTGGAGGTCTCCACAAACACCATAGCTAAGAAACTATCCATGTGAGGTGAGAAGGAAATCCAGTTCAGCATGGCTTAGTTAGCTGGTACTGTTTCAAATTTCTAAAGTCTAATGCCAGGAAGTTTATTTCAGACACATTTAAGTATAGTACAATTTTGGTAACAACTATCTTAATCCCATGTGCACAATGAAGCTTAAGGCATGACTATATCCAAACTCCTTTGCAAAGTACTTGTGGTCTCTACCATGAAGATGGATTTTATAGCTTAAGGGCCTAGGTTCTGGTGTGTTCTCAGTCATATGGATAGCATAGACATCACCAGGCTTCAAAGTATATGTAACATCTCCTCTAACTTTTGATTGGAAACAATGCTAAAGATAAAGGTCTCTAGGAGAAGAATTTGGGATAAACATAATAGTCTGGGAGATTCAGGTGTGAACTGTCCCCACAGATAGCACAGGTCACCAGGCTATTAACTACATTCATGCCCAGACTTTTGGGTAGAAAGCAGACACACACCCTTTCTGTTGAGGAGACAAGCTTGTGTGCTTTATGCCCTGTTTTCCCTGGTGCTTATCTGTGAGCACAGGAACCTCGGAAGTCACTCAGGGCCCCTGTTATTTGTTAAAATGATCATTCTTTTTGTTAAAATGAGGTTATAAGGCCCTGAGCAAAGCTCATTCCTGGTCATTATAGCAGAGTACTGAATTAACTTCCTGAGCCTCCGTTCAGTGCTCATCCATGCCCCTCTGTTCCAGGCCCTTTTGCTGTTATTAGCTTGATGATTGGTGGTGTGGCTGTTCGGTTAGTACCAGATGATATAGTCATCCCTGGAGGAGTAAATGCAACCAATGGCACGGAAGCCAGAGATGCGTTAAGAGTGAAAGTCGCCATGTCTGTGACCTTACTTTCAGGGATCATTCAGGTGAGACTCCAGTGTGGGGAGATAGACTCTGGTTTGTTCATCTATGAAATGCCTAGTGAATTCTCTTAGCTGGCCTCACTATGTGTGGGCAGAGGCAGACAGCAAAACTCCAAATCTGGAGGCTCAAGATCCTTATCCACTAAGAATGGCTAGCAAGCTTCCCTTGAGTGTTCCAGATATCGCAAAAGCAAAGCAAGTATGATTGACTGGGTGGTAGTTTGGGGAAGAGACCTCCCTTATGAGCTGGGGAGTGGGGGGTATGGTATGTGTATGGTCTGCATGAATGAGCCCCTCACAGGCAGAGTAGAAACATGGCCAAAGTGCCGGGGGACTCAAGTCATTACAGATTTAGCATTATTTCCTTTGTAACCAGTGAACAGTTAGCTGCCATAGGTACAAGTCTATAGGATTAGAAAGTGACCTAGTAAAAAATTCACAAGTATTTTGTTGATTGTCATTTCCTAACTCATCATGCTATTTGTTTGTTTCTTTGTCATTTTAAAAACTGTAGTTTTGCCTAGGTGTCTGTAGGTTTGGATTTGTGGCCATATACCTCACGGAGCCTCTGGTGCGAGGGTTTACCACCGCGGCCGCTGTGCATGTGTTCACCTCCATGTTAAAATACCTGTTTGGGGTTAAAACAAAGCGGTACAGTGGGATCTTTTCAGTGGTGTATGTAAGTAAGCAATGCCTGACTTGCTGCTGTTGCCCACCCCAGCCCTGTTTGCTTCTGTTCATCCTTCACCTTCAATGCTTCATGGGGGGAGATGCAGTTATTCTCAGGCTTTTGGAGAAGAGAGATACAACAATGGTTAAATCCTGAAGCCCATCATGTGGATATGGATTCTCCCTGCTTCAGACAGAGTTTGTTCTTAGAGCTTTGTTTGGATTGCAGCAGTCGCTCTAATTAGCTGAACAGACAACCTTTAAGACAAAATTGGGGGGGTTGTTTTGTTTTTGTTTTTATCCAGACAAAAAATAAATAACTTAAGGTATAATAGGAAGCTAGGTGTGACAATGAACATCTTTAATCCTAGCACCTAGCACTTTAGAGACAGAAACAGGCAGAGCTCTGTGAGTTTGAGGTAGCCTGGTCTACAGAGTGAGTTCCAGGCCATCCATCCAGGGCTATATAGTGAGACCCTGTCTCAAAAAACAAACAAATAAAAGATATAATAGGAAAGACAGCTCTCTTAAAGGTTGCTTATTCAAGCAGGGGGGGGGGGAAGCTATAAATGGTTTAACTAACAAGTAATCAGCTTAATATAGTAAAACATGTGTAGACTATACACAATAGAGAACGTAAAAATTGGTTACAAATGCATAGTAAAAATAACTGACCAGGTCAAAGCTGATTACTTGAAGTTGATGACAAATCCTAAACATTCAACATTTTTTCACACAATACAATATAGCTAGAAAGCATTAACAATATAGCTTTCCAAACCCTGAATGGGGATTGGAGAGATGTCTGGGCTGTTAAGAGTGCTTGCTACTGCTGTGAGGTGCCAGGGTTATCTTGTAGCGCTCACACCAGGCAGCTTATACTCTGCCCATGTCTCCGGCTCCTGGTAACTCAGCACCCCCTCTGGCTTCACTGGGCACAGACACACATGAACACACATACAGGCATACCCAAATAAAATACTTAAAAACAAAACAACTACTATTACAAACCTGTATGTTTAGAATCCAGCAACAAAAACAAAGCAGCATTTCTAAATGCCGCTGAAGTAATTACAGCCAATCGACAGTAAAATACTAGGGAGGACATTTCAGCTGTAGCCCTTGTGGGTGTTTCTTTGCCAGGCCTTCAGTAGGCACTGAGTTGAGTGATGAGCTGAGCAGACACAGCCTTGACTTGTGGGCTGACAGTCCAATGGGAAGATAGTCATGGCGAACCATGATTGTACAAGTGTGCATTACAAACTACATTAAATGCTATAATGGGGAAACAGTATGGACAGCTTTAGGGTTTTGAGACAATCATTTTTGAAGACGTCGCATTTAAATTTGAACTCTCAATTGATAATACTGGAATCAGACTGCAAGGATATCTCACAAATTATTATTTTTTGATAGCTGGAAATAGACCTCATTCTCTGAGACTTTCTTAAATTGACATGTCACAGAGAAAATGCAGTCTGCACCTTTGTGGGCCCTGGGCTGTGCAGCTAGACTCTCCGCTTTGATGTGTTTCAGATGAAGTGATTATATTTGGGGTATCCGGTCCAGAGCCCTAACATAAGTGGCTTTCTTCTCTAGCTCTCCTGGGCTTCTTTCTAAACATCGTTCTCCTGGCTCCAAAGCCTGCCTGACGACTTCGCTGTCACCTTCTCACAACAATTACCCAATTTTAAAGCTTCGCTATGTATTGATCTCTGCAGTTTTCTGTGGGGTTGACCCTGATTCTTTCATAACAGACCCTGGGGTATTTTTTCTGAATTTTATATGAACTACATTCCCATATCAGCATATCAAATGCACCATAAGCCTTTTGTAGTGGAGCATGCTAGTACTAACACTCCAGAAGAACATGAGTTCAAGGTCAGCCTGAACTTACAGTGAGACCCTGTCTCAAGCAAAACAAAACAACAACAAACGTATAATGTTGTTGGATAAGAATTATGTGTATAAAGTTGAATGGTTAAAGAAAATGCCTCCTAAATTGTAGAAGATACAAAGAGAAATGCTTCAGCCTAAAACCTTTCAGTTTGTGTGCCGAGGGTTGAATTCAGGGCCAGGAGCATGCTGCATACATACTCCACCACCGAATTTTACACTTGCTCCTCTGTACACACCTCTCTTTAAGTTTAGGCTCAGATGAATTTTTTTGGAGACTTTTTTTTAATGTGAAAAATACTCTGGACAAGAGGCCTGGCTGAAGAAATGGCTTAGTGGTGAGAGTGCTTGCTGCCCTTGCAGAAGACCTGGGTTTCTCCTGGGGTGTGGGTGGTGGCTCACACACTACTTGTTAACTCCAGCTCCAGGGTATCTGATGCCTTTTGATCTTTGTGGGCTCCTGTGTGTATGTTGTGCAAATACATACACCCAGGTACACATGCAGACATTAAAAATTAAAAGTATTTTTAAAATACATAGTGAAGCATATCTCATTGTTCACATTATTTTTCATTACACAGTACTGTGAAATTAAGTGCATTTATTTTGCCATGCAGCTGTGGTCACCCTCCATTTCTAGAACCTTTCCAGGAGTTCAGATGGAGGCTTCCCACATGTACAGTGTTCCCTTCCCATCCTCTCCACTCAGCTCTAGCCTGTGTCACACTTGTCTCTTGAGCCTGTCTAGGCACCTCACGTGTGTTGAGTCACACAGTACAGAAGCTGCTGCTTGATGTAACCCTCCAGTGTTCACTGTGTTGCAGAGTACAGTTGCTGTGTTGCAGAATGTTAAAAACCTCAACGTGTGTTCCCTAGGCGTCGGCCTGATGGTTTTTGGTTTGCTGTTGGGTGGCAAGGAGTTTAATGAGAGATTTAAAGAGAAATTGCCAGCACCCATTCCTCTAGAGTTCTTTGCTGTAAGTACATGCAACATGGTGGCTTGTTCAGCCCCTGCAACTGCATGCACCTGTTCCTGCAAGGGATTCTGACATGGATGGTAGAGGGGCAGGGAGCTGAGGGTCCTCCATCCCCACTCTGCAGAACAACTAACAAAATAGTAAAAATAAAAAGGCATTAAAACATAGGCATAGATGACTTTTAAAACCTAATGAAAATGTAAATTTAAAATTTAACATTGGTTGTCTATGAGTGTTGGGATTTGTTTTTCTTAAGGTTTTTCATTATCTGTTTATTTTTTTTAAACATCACATATTATGCTGGGTGGTGGTGACTCTCACCTTTAATCCCAGCAATAGGGAGACAAAAGCGGGTCTGGTCTACAGAGAGTTCCCCAGGACAGCAAGGGCTACACAGAGAAACCCAGTCTCAAAAAAAAAAAAAAAATCACGTTACTTTAATAATAAATTTAATAATAATTCAAATAGCTTTACTTACCTTAATAAAGTGGCTTCCATTTTGAAAAGACAAAATTTCCCCAACTTTCTTTGTTTTCTGGTACAGTCTCACACAAGTCAAGCCCAAATATCTAGTGTTTTGTAAAAATCATGCATATGTATTGAAATAAACAATACTATGCTCTTAAGTGACCACAATTACTTATTCATGAATGTGTACATGGAGTGGCCTTGGAGTCAGAGTGAACACTACTCCCTCGTGCCTCTTTACAGAGAGTAACAGCAGAACACCCAGCTTTTGCAAGCTGAGACATAGTCAGAAGGACATGGTCTGAACTGTTGTGTCAAGTGTGAGCTACCTCCAACCAGAAGTCTGCACAGCCACACTGTGCAGCCCTCAAAATCACAACCCCAGTGAATTCCCAGATAGAAAGTTTGGACCTTACAAAGAATTTTTTCTTTTCAAAAAATACTAGGTGTCAGCCATAGATAGGTGCCTGTGATCCCAGCCCTTAGGAAATCATGACCTTCCTTACTCAGACTCTTTACTCTGAGTAAGGAGGGTCATGATTTTAAGGCCGGTGTGAAGTACATAGGGAGAACTTGGTTTTTGTTGTTGTTGTTGTTTGTTTGTTTGTTTGTGTTTTTATGGTTTTCCAAGACAGGGTTTCTCTGTGTAACCCTGGCTGTCCTGGAACTCACTTTATAGACCAGGCTGGCCACGAACTCACAGAGATTCACCTTCCTTTGCCTTTGCCTCTGCTGAGATTAAAGGTGTGCACCAACACTGCCTGATGAGAGAACTTGTTTTTATAAAAGAAAAAAAAAAGGACAGCAAATTAATGTGAATTTGATCCAAATTTAGAAGAGGGGAGCTCCAGCCACAAAACACTGTCTAGCACATGTACAGAGACCGTGACCTCTTCCATCCTCTTCCTTGCCTTAGTCTTCGAAACAACCAACCCGTTATTTCTTTATTTTTCTTCCATTCTGTGCTTGGAATCTGATTGGGGGCTTCCTGAATGCTAAGAATGTGTCTGCCCCTGAACCACATGCTAGTCCTTTCTCAGAACTGAAAAGGCAAAAGAGACCATCTCCAACAATTTCAGAAACTCTTCTCTAGCTGGGATTGGGTGCAGAAATCCAGTTTCTACTTGGAACAGCAAGAGGTGCAGGAGAGCTTTGCTAGGCCAATGCCTGCTGAGGAAGAAGTAAATGGCCTTTGTTGTCTCGAGTACCAGTTCTGCCCACTGCCCAGATTCCCTTTAAAGCTCCCTTCATGTTTCCCCAAGGACTAGTTCTCCACAACTATCAGTGAAATTATAGTCTTTCAGTAATACCTTCATGTGCTTTTTAAACCTCTTGCCTGGGCAGTGAGATGGCTCAGTGGATAAGGGTACCTGATGACAAGCCTGACAATCTGAATTTCATTCCTAGGACCCATATGGTGGAAGGAGAAAACCGACTCCCAAAAGTTGTCCTCTGACCTTTATATGTACAGTGTGGCATGCACTTGTGCATAGATACCCATACTCAATTATCAATAAAATGTAACCCCCACACCCACCCACCCAAAATGTTGGCAAATAAGCTTCTTACATATGCATTTCACAGAGAAAAAAAGAAAGAAAACGTTCTTCTGATGTTTGAGGACAGGGTCCCCATGACTCCTTTTAAGCATGAACTTTATTTTTTATATAAACGTGTTTTGAGTTTTACATCCTGTGATACATCTCTTCATGTCAATGGGAGACAACAGATTAGTAATTAGTCACCACCACATAAAATTGAACCTCCAGGTACTTAAACCACATTTATTTGGTGAGTTTAAATATTCTAGGGACTCCTCCAGTTTGGGAAACATAGCATTGAAGTCAGCAGACATAACTGCCACAAACATCACCATCTTCACTGAACAGAGCAGCTGACACTGGCTCCTCTGAGGCTGTTGTGGCTGACGGCTGACTGACGGTACTAGCAGTTATGCAGAGTCCACTGCTATAGGAGCTGCCATCCCTGGCATAGCCCATTCCAAAGGATATGGAAGCAGCAGCTCCTGGGGATGTGACAAGTAGCTGTCACCCCTCTGTCATGCTCCTCTGCTCGGAGAATTGTGCTTTGTACCTCACATACATCTAGGCCTTGGGAACACCACTCTGGGTGACATGCTTGAGAAGACTGTGTGCTACTACTCCAGAAGGCTTCCCACCATGTTGATGCTGCCATTCTGGAGACAGGGACAGCAGTGGCAGGACTCTAAAGCCAAATGTGAGTGCATGATGACAGGCTGATATTGCCAGCCTGTGGCCTACATTCCTTCTACCTGCCCAAACTCAAGGGCAACCCCAGTGATGGCCTTCTGTGGCAGCCAACTAACCCAACACCTCAGCTGGGTACAGGAAACAAGGAAAAGAAACTGACTCAGGCCTCAGGCTGTAGGGTTCTTTGTGTGGTAAAATCACTGAGAAGGGTTGGATGGCAGCTGAAGATCCCTGTCTTAACCCTGAGAAGAGAGAGAAAATAGATTCCTGATCCATGGGCTCTCAGAGCCTTGATTTTGTGCAGGATCAGCACTTGGCTCTAAGGTGCATTTGTTTTTCTGTTGTAGGTAGTGATGGGAACTGGCATTTCCGCAGGGTTTAACTTGCAAGAATCCTACAGTGTGGATGT
The DNA here is from genome assembly GCF_943737965.1 of Phodopus roborovskii. Taxonomy (NCBI): domain Eukaryota; kingdom Metazoa; phylum Chordata; class Mammalia; order Rodentia; family Cricetidae; genus Phodopus; species Phodopus roborovskii. Next base: position 3,771,752 of record NW_026126693.1, on the reverse strand, counting down.
CGTTGGAACTCTTCCTTTAGGGTAAGAAAATAGTTTAAGAAGAATGATTGAATATTCAAGGGGTCTACTATCTCTAAATCTGCATGAAAAATATCATCTTTTCTACATATGAAATAGCTGAAGATTTAAGATTTGAGGGTGTGTGTGTGTGTTGGTTAAAAACACATAGCAGCTGGATGTGATGGCATTCATCTTTAATCCCAGAATTTAGGAAATGGAGGCAGGCAGGTCTCTGTGAGTTCCAGGCCATTCTGTTCTTCATAGCAGATTCTAGGAAAGACAGAACTATATAGTGAGACCCCATCTAGTGGGAGGGAAATGGACATAGCAGGAAAAGAATTTGAAGTTTATTTATTTATTTATGTGAGTGTACATGTCCATGTGTCTATTGAGGCCAGAAGAGGTCCTGGAACCAATGTTGCAGGGACTGTGAGTCACTTGACATGGGTCCTATAGTTGAGTGAAGGGGACCCAAGACCAGTGAAAGGGGAAAATCCCACCCTGAGGAATAAGTGGAATAGGCATGTGGGGAACAGGCTATTGATTGACAGGTGTTGATTGACAGAACTTATCTGGAGTGGATTTGACCTGTGAAAGGTGGGCTCAAGCCCATTCCCTGAAGCTTACAAGAATATCTTAAGATTACAAAAAGATAAGTTTTAGATATGTTACTGTTCCCACTGGTTGCAATCTTTACTGAAATCCACATTGGAGAAATGACAGTAGACACAAGCCTGTCATAATAGAAGCTTGGGAACCCAAAATGATTCTGCGTTAAAAGCATAAACACTCTTCCTGGAGTGTTGGACCTATAAATTAGATGTTTTTTCAGCACAATGAGAAGCCCTTTTATATTTAGAAAACAAAAGAAATCTAAAATCTTGAGCTTGTGACTATGATAGTAGTAGTCAGAGTTTAGCAGAGCTAGATTAATAGCTTATCAGAATTCCATTAATTAAAGTTAGAACTCTGAACTTTTGAAGTCTTAGTATAGCAATAGCATAAAGAGGGAAAGAAATCTGAAACTTTTTGTTTGTTTGATTGGTTGGTTGGTTGGTTGGTTGGTTGGTTGGTTGGTTGGTTTGTATTTTGGTTTTTTGAGACAGGGTTTCTCTGTGTAGCCCTGGCTGTCCTGGAACTCTGTAGACTGGACTGGCCTTGAACTCAGAGATCCACTGCCTCCTGAGTGCTGGGATTAAAAAGTGTGCACCATCACTCCTGGCTTCATTTTTTTTAATACCTTAAATCACCTTCTTATCACAACTTAAGGCCTCAGACCATTAGAACTCGCATTAACACACTTTAAAACACCGCCTTACACCCTAAAGCATTTTTTAGATCCTCACAACTTAAGCTTTTGTATCCTCAAACATCACATAAACTTTATACCTGTTTCTATCCAGTCATTCACCACAAGGCACAGGTGGTTGATTATTACTAAGAGAATCATTATAAAGTGAGTTTCTTTAAATAAAGGGATAGTAAAAAGTTACTTTGAAAACTTTTTTTGTGAGTTTATCTCGTTTTTTGGGTCTTGTAGCAAGGTAAATTGTGGACCTAGTGGTTGCTCTAGGAAAGTGAGGCCTGTGGTGATTTTTACACATGAGAAGAACTGAGGAGGCAGCTGAAGCCTTGGTTGCTGCTGTGACTCAGACAAAGCTGTCACTGGCCTTAGTTGTCACCGCCATCAGAGATGTGAGAAGGATGAATTTTACCTCAGCAAGCAGGAAGTACAGAACAAGCAGCTTCAAACTCTACTTGAAATGACAGAGTAAAAAGTAGAGGACGTGTAGATTGGAGCGAGTTCAGATATAAGAGATTTAGGGATACTTTGTCTGTGCAGTAGCAGTTGTAATGATTTGTAAGAATTTGGAGACCAAGTTTGCCAATTTTCTGGCCATTGGTCTGTTCTGAGGCCAAGCTGTAGTAATAAAATGAGTCCGTGGAGGGAGAGAGCAAGTGCAAAAGCTAAATGTTGTTTGGGTATGTTCCTGTATGCAGGCTGTAGCCAAAGAGAGCAGGAGAATGGAGGTGTCCACGTGAGCGCAGAAGGCTACAGGAGCCAGAGCCTTGTGGAGGGTACATGGGAAAAGGGTGGGGGAAGGCAGCGGCTGAAGGATCAGACTCTAGAACTTGGAATTAAATTCATAAACAAATGACCAGTTGGAAGAGTTATATGGGCGGCTTGGTTCAGAGTTGCTGCTGCAGGGAAGAGCAGGTGTGTGCACTCACAGCTAGCCTGATCCTTTGCCCACCCCTCCCCCCACTGTTCCCACTAGGACCTGCTCTATCTCCCACTTTTACAGCAAACTAAACAGAATTTAAAAATCATTTACACAGTTGAGGGGGCAGATCAATAGGGCTTGGAATGAAGAAAAAAAGAAATAGGGAATGAGGAGTTCTTTTACATTCCCCAATTGCTTGGTTGGTCACATTTAGATTGGTTATCTAAGGGACACTGAGGCCAGATTTGACTGGAAAAGCAGGTAAGTTTAGAGGCCTTTAAGTTGGGTGCTAGGTGGAGCCATCCAAGTTTCTTCTAGAGAATCCCAAAGGAGATCGAAGAGGTGGATGATGGCAATTCTCATCAATGGGGGAAGGGGGTAAGGACTCAGGAGGACCGAGTGGAGAAGCCACAGCTGTATAGTGGGTCATCACCTCACCTTACCGGGGCCAGGGGCTAGGCCAAGCTAAGCCCAAGGAGAGTCTAGACTCTTGGCACCAGAACTTTTTAATGAAGCTGGAAAATGCTCAAAATTTTGAGCTGAAAATGCTCAAAATTTTGAGCTGAAAAGCTCAAAAATGTCCTGGGGGCACCACTCCCAGACAGACCTCTATCCCTGAGAAGTCTTCAGTTCCTTCCCTAGACCTGAGTTCCTCACTGTCTATGAATTAGTTGGGAGAGTTAATGGCAGGTATTCCAGGCTTCCAGGCTTCTCAATCAACCGTGAGTTGTGTATAGTGTCTACAGCATGAACATACTTACTGCATCAAACCCTGTTCCAGAGTGAACCACCTCCCCCCCCCCCAATCCCAGGCTCCATTTTTAACCCTAATAGTCATTTTTCATTTTACAGTTGGCAATTTTTTACATTAAAGATCAATAAAGTCCTGTTTTCTTGGCCAAAAAAAGAAAAGAAAAGATGAAGCCTTACCTTGGGAATTGGTTAGAGGTGAGGTCATCGAAGAGTGTCAACCTGGCCTTAAAGACTGTGGCTGAGGGGGGGTACCTCCACTTCTCAAGGGGAGCCCGATGCTCAACTATCAGTTCCTCAGATTCAGAAAAGCATTACACCAACTGAAAGGGAAAATGTACCAGTTACGGTTTTGGATGCCCTGCCCAGTGATCGATCAGTAAGCTGGAAAGTGAGTCTGTTGCAGGTGGACTGAGAGATAAGGAATAGGGTCCCAGTGTGGCTTAGACCCCCCTAAGGGCAGAGTATGCAGGCATAAGAAAAGCCTACTGAGTCAGCAGCACTAATGTTAGGGTTTAAGTATAAGTCGGAGCCAACATATGCAGTAAAGATCATACCACACAACAGGTCTCATGCAAGAGATTTATTGGGGAGAGCAAAAGTCTCTGAGTGCAGACAGGAGAGAGAGAGAAAGAAAGTGAGAGAGAGAGAGAGGATGGACAAGGGTAGGAGAAAAAGAGAGGGGGCTGTGATGGTAGGGGGCCTTTTAAGGGTGTGGCAGCTGGTGATGATGTGGCTGCTGCATTAAGTAGCTGAAGGCAGGCCACAAGCACTCCCGATTTCTAACAGTGGGGAGTGGGTACCTTCTTTTCTTTAAACCTTTTTTTAAAAAGTCTGTCCTTGAAGCTGGGCATTTGTGGTGCACACCTTTAATCCCAGCACTAGGGAGGCAGAGGCAGGCAGATTTCTATGAGTTTGAGGCCAGCCTGGTCTACAGCCTTCAAAGCAATTCTGAGAAACCTGTCTCGAAAAACCAAAAAATAATAAATAAATAAAATCTCTCCTTGAGTGACACAGGATTAAAAACAAAAACATGGCCTGGAGAGATGTCTCAGATTTAAAAACACTGACTGCTCTTCCAGAGGTCTGCAGTTCAATTCCCAGCACCCACATGGTGGCTCACAACCATCTATAATGAGATCTGGTGCCCTCTTCTGGCCAGCAAACATTCGTGCAGGCACAACATTGTATACACAATAAATAAATCTTTAAAAAAAAAAAAAAAAAGAGGCAAAAAGACACGACTTCTAGCCTGAGCCTTTTAGTTGTGTATCCTTGAGCAAATGGCTTCTCCTCCCAAAACCCCATGCTTCCCATCGACTTCTTGAGTGTTGTAGCCCTCACTTATTCCTGCTATGGCCTTGACACTGCAGGTGGTAACAGGAGGAGGGCTGGGGTGACAGCAGGCGTCCAAGATAGGCTAGCTAGAAATTCCAGGGCTCATCCCAGCTGGCTTCCCGATGGTGATCGTAGTTTATATACTGGTTGCTTCCTCTATATTACCCAACTCCATATTTTAACATGAATCATTACATTTCCATTTAAAGGAAAAGAGTGACCCACCACCTCTGCCTGACTCTCCCTGAGCCTGGCCGCCATCTCTCTCACTGTGTGTCTCTGTCCTATATTTGCAGCAATATTCTCTCTCTCTCCACCTTCTCTTCTCCAAAACAAGGCCAGACATCTACCCAGATACTGGGCTCTGAGGAGAGCTGTCATGTTCCATCAGGCTATGCCCAGCCAGGGTTCTCCAGGGAAGCAGAGAGGCACAGAGTGCTCTCATGCAGGGTCCTCCTGCCACTGAGCCAGTACTTCAGGCAAAGCTTCCAACTGTAAACATCAGAGCAGAAAAGCAGTGTCATAAACATGTTTTTTAATAATGACCCAGGGAAAAACCACAATAAGGCAATAATTTCATTTTCAATTTAGACCGAGAATTTGTAAAAATACTTTATATCCACCATTCTAGTTAAGGTTTGTAGTAACCCTATTGACAATATATTATATATATACATATATACATATACATATACATATACATACATACATACATATATATATATGTATATATATATATATGCTTTTCTTTTCTCTCTTTTTCTTTTTCTTGTTTTTTCAAGACAGGGTTTCTCTGTATTGCTTTGGAGCCTGTCCTGGAACTCGCTCTGTAGACCAGGCTGGCCTCGAACTCCAAAGATCCTCCTCCCTCTGCCTCCTAAGTGCTGGGATTAAAGGAGTGAGGCACCAATGACCAGCCCTCTCCCTGTGTTTTGTAAAGTTATCTTCATTTATTCAGTAGTTGTTTACTGAATACCTACCATGTGTCAGGGATATGGCAGTTACAAACAAAACAAACACACAAACAAAAACATGTTCTTGCCCTCTGAGAGCTTTGTGACCTGCTGGACACCAATAGCCAACCAGCAAAAACAGGTAGTGGGAGAACAGAGTAGGATAGAGAAAGACGGCTGCTGTGTCAGGAAGGGTTCCATGGAGGAGAACTGAGTGAGCTGCCCCAGGGACTTGCCCTGATGCCCATTTTGAATACTTTCCATTACCTCGAACCGACTCTCTAACAGTGAGTCCTGTGATAAACATTGGCCTTTGATTAGAGCCAGCAGATAATGCTATTGAGTTACTAGTTACAAATAATTTAATGACAAAGTCTAGCATGTAGATTTCTGCATTAAATAAACAAAACAAAACTCCGCTGGTAAGTTTATCGTCGGTGCCCCTGAGACTCATGCTCATTGCTTTCCCTTCCCTATGGCATTGTAGGAGGATGAGCTGCCCTCCTTCACCTGTGGGAGTTAGACTTTTAAAAGACAATAATTTCACCTTCTGAAGCTTGGCTACCCAGAAAACTTATCCTCTTGAAACTTACTCAAAAGCAAGCAGCAGTTTAAATATGGTGGCATGCCCACGTACCCCCAGCATGTGAGAAGCCAAGTGTGAGGCAGCCTGGGCTACACGGTGAGCTGGAGCCAGCCTGGGCTAGCAGTTGGGGGCTGGCTGACATCTTCTTTCCTTGTGGCATCTCCAGCAGGACAGCCTACTCCTTTTACATGATTTACTCAGAGGGGAATGAAGAGGATTTCCCAGGCCATGTTAGGCCTTACGGGCATCACTTTCTCTACGTTCTGTCAGTCAAATGTATTATAGCTTCTTTTTGGACCAAAGCACCTAATAGGGGGGAAAAATAGAACAAGAAACATAAATAAAGCCGCACATGTCCATGTTACACAGGGTTTCTGAGAGATTTGGTCATGATAGCAGGTAAGGCACAGTGGAGGAGCAGCACCGTCTTGATTGTCATGGTAGCAGGAGAATGTATTAACTCCACCAGGAAGCAGAGAGCACAATAGAAAGCACCATTGTGCAGATGCTCTTCAAGGCCCTTCCCCTGCTAACCTGTTTCTCTATTTAGGCCAACCTCCTAAAGGCTTATAGCCTTCAAAGAAGTGCCAGAAACTGGGGACCCAGGGTTCAAAACATGAGCTATGGGGACATTGCATAGTCATAGCTCCCTGCACATTCAGCTTAGAGGCTTCCTGCAGGGAAACTGACCTGGCTACACATTGCTTGATATCACAAGGTTTCCTCTAGAGTTTTGGTGGAAGCCCCAGTGATCTGTCACTATTGCATTCTGCATGTCTGCAAAACCAGCACCATTTACTTAACACCACATGGTGCTGTGGGCCTTAAGTAATAGCTGGGGTTCAATGGGCCACAGCAACTGTAGCCTGTGAGTGCCTGCACAGCTGGACTTGGTAAAACATTTTCCCAGACAGCCCTCTTTCTGAAGGGCACCCATTAAACTCTCTCTTTTGAAATGGAACTTTCAAATAAATTTGTATTCTTATACTCTGGGGCCTCCAGGGAAAGGGGTCTCACTCTCAAGGCAGCTTTTCTATTGTCCCGCCTCATGGTTCCTGGCTTTTCTTTCATGGCAAGAACCTCTTTACCAACATACTTTATCTAGAACAGCCCTAAATGTGCTCTCTGTCCTTTCCTGGCCAGCCTACTCATTTGTTTATATAAATTCTCACTACTTGGCTGAGAGAAGCAAATAGTAACCATTCCATAGTTGAAATGTTACACTGTCTTAAAGTTTCTTCCACCAAATCAACTAGCCCATTACTTTTCCCTTCCTCCTCATTCATATTTTCAGGACATGGACCCAAGCATCCTGCTTCTTTGCCAAATGTAACAAAATCATCCTTAGCCAGATTCTCATTGAAGATCTTATTCTCATCTGAAACCTCGTGAGCTCAGCCTTCATAATCACATTTCTATCCACATTTTGGAATTCCAAACTCCCAGCAGAACCAACCAAGAAACTCTCTTTAGCATTCTAGGGTTTGTCAAGCCCAAAGCTTCAAACTCTTCCATATTCCTCCTCAAAGCAAGTTCTAAGGACCTGATAAATACAGAATCGGGTCTGTCTCAGTGACAACCCCATTTCTTGCATACTTTGTAACTACAACCAAATTACCTGGAAGAAACAATGTAAGGAAGCAGAGAACTGTTGTTCCTTTCAGCCCATCACAGTGGGACAGTTATGGCAATATAGCTGCATCCACAGCAGCAGAAGCATGAGACAGGAACTTGTCACATCATGGGTGAGGGAGTAGAGCACCAAGGGTAGCGATAGCTTTCAAAGGCCGTCCCTACTGACCTGCCTCTGCTGACCAGGCCTCACTCCTAAAGACACCACACCTTTCAAAATAGTGCCACAAATGGGGCATGAGTGTTCAGAACAGGAGCCTGTGGGAGACATTGCATATACAAGTCAAACAAGCAGATCTGGAGGCCAGCCTGTATTCAATAATAGACACATCTAGATGGATGAATCTGTTGCACCTGCAAGTGTGAGAGGAATGGCTGGCAGCTGAGTCTGAAACTAACTGCTTATCAATGTGTACTCACAAATAATAGACCTTGAAGGGCCCAGAAAGTGGCAGGTGACTGGTTAAAAAAAAAAAAAAAAAAAAGCCCAGGGTCACTTTCTTGAACTCATTTCAAAACATATCCTGCTCTGGTATCCTATATTCCAAGCCAAAAGCAACTGCTAGGCTTCTTCCCCTTCCTTCCATCCATTCCTTACCCCAGAATTTGAAATGTCCTTCTAACCTTGTGTCAGTATGAGGACATTGGTGGGAAAAGGCAAGTTACTCATGCTCTCGTGTTCTTGATGGAAGAAGTGATTGGACTTACACAGTTGTGATCTTATGCCTTGTCTGTGAAGTCATGGTGGTGCCTCATTCACAGTCCATGAGAAATAGTTAAGTCAGCATAGAACCCAGCACAGAGGACCATACACATGAGAACGTCTTAATTGTCTTATATAGCAAGTAAGTGAACACAAAATTACTTAGCCCAATGCCTTGAACTAAGCAAGATATCTCAGCAAACCCCCACTGTCACCTCCCTTATAACACTGTAGTTACTTTTAGGACAGGTGTTCCAAACTACAAGGTGCAAGGTTCCAGAAGTCACACCTTGACTCCTCTAGTTTCCATGAGTCCCAAGGAGTAGTTCCTTCTCTTTTCAATGTTAGATCTCTACTGAAGAGACAGTAACACAGGAAGAGCAGAGGGGAGAAGTGAGTATGTTACCAGGGCAGCATTTCTCCACTGAAGCAGGGCTCGTCCAAAACTCTCTCCACCCAAGCCTGGCTCAGATATGTGTGGCATCTGAACACTTACCAACCTGTCTTCATCCTAGTCTCCCTTATACCTGCCGCCAGGTATGAGGTTACTCTACTATAAACTTGGCACCTGATCTATACAGATAAGGCATCCCATAGAAAGCCAGCATGGACCAGGAAAGAGCTTGGGCAGCAGGAGGGCCCTTCTTATTGCCACATAAGAATCAACAACTACCTAAGCACTGGTCACCTCATTTGCAGATAATGCCACTGCCCCATGTTCTGTCCCACTCTGTGTGTTTACACCCAGTACTCACAGTTCTTGAGTTAAAGTCTCCTTGGCTTTTCAGACTCCTTCCTCCCGCCAACCCGGACACCAGCCTCTTCCACCTCGTGTATGTGGATGCCATTGCCATAGCCATCGTTGGATTTTCAGTGACCATCTCCATGGCTAAAACATTGGCAAATAAGCATGGCTACCAGGTTGATGGCAACCAGGTAAAAATCATCAGTTTCCTTGGATATTGCACTGGGGTGCAAGCACCAAGCTGTGCTGGAGACTGCAAAGGGACTAGTTTCATGGGAAGGCTTTTATTCTGGGGATGGACATAATTGAAGCATGTATAATATACTCCTCTCTTGCCTCCATCTCTTCCTCTCCCCCCTCCTTTCCTCTTCCCCCTCCTTCCCTACCTCCTCTTTTCTTCTTTCTCTCTTTCTTCCATCACTGTTACACACAAGGTCAAACATTGAGGCTAATTCATTATGTGGTCAAGGCTGGCCTCAAACTCACAATTCTCCTGCTCCAGTTTTCTGAGTACTGGGATTTTGTTTTCTCTTTGCTGCCTCTTTCATAACATAGTTGAAAGTGGGTATTGAATCCAAACACTATGATCTGTAATCTTGCTATAGTGTATATTTTAGGGCAGTGCACTTTTTTTTTCACATTTTATGGCAGATTCTTTCCATATGTTACAAAATAGCAAATCTTAGTATAGAAAGAAAATCCTTTCTGAGAAAGGTCAAGCAAATACTTTTCTTTTTTATTTATCTAATTTTTTGAGGCAGTGTCTCATTTGTCTCTGGCTGGCCTAGAACTTACTCTGTAGACCAGGCTAGCCTTGAACTCAGAGATCCACCTGCCTCTGTCCCCCAAGTGCTGGGATTAAGGGTGTGTTCCACTAGACCCAGCTAGCAAATACTTTTTCTTTACACAATGGTGTACTGATTATTTTAGAGGCATGGTCTCAGTCTGTAGCTGGCCTCAAACTTGTGGTACCCCAAGCTCCAGAGTGCTGGGGTTACAGTGCATGGGCCACTCCCTTGTACCTGTAAAGGAACCAGATCTTCAACATTTATATAAAACCAAATTCCAAAGTAGCACTTACAGCAGGATTCAAAGGTTCTGAGAAGGCACTGACATGCATTTCTTCATGTCATCTAAAAGATGTCAGTAATCAGGCATCTAGAACTTTCTCTTTTGAAAAGTATTTTCTCAGTTTTTTGTTTGTTTTTTTTTTTTTTTTAAAGCAGTGCTTGTATAAAGGGTGGATTTGGGAAACAGGGAGCAGGTAGGAATCACAGCATTTATCTCCAACAGGGTAAAAATCCAGTTTTTCTCCCACTATGTATTATGCCCTAATTCCAACCTTGAACTCATGCTAAAGAAACAGCATTTGCCAAGGGAAGGGAAGGACAGCCTGCACCACTGATGATGTGTAACTAATGCATTCTGCTCTTCCTTAAGAGTGACCTATCTGTCACCTTTGCTTTGTTTCCACATGGAAAAGGAGCTCATTGCCTTGGGGATCTGCAACTCCATCGGATCTCTCTTCCAGACGTTTTCAATCTCATGCTCCTTGTCTCGAAGCCTTGTTCAGGAGGGGACAGGAGGGAAGACACAGGTATGTACACTAAGAACTGGTGAGCGGGGTGCTGGTTAGATGTCAATCTCTTGATTCTGTTCTGATTCCAAATAAAGCTACTCTGCAGTGAGCTATAGCAAATCAGAGAAAAGCATGATTGGTTGAAACAAATCACACATATACACACACACACACACAACACACACACACACTGAATCTATAGAAAAGAGGAATATTCTCTAGTTAAATTGGAAGTTATATGACACTCCACTTGCTACAGTAAACCTTAAATATTCAGACATGAGCTTTTTCTGCAAGCCTGGGATTGAGTGGGGCCATGAAGCTAGCTCCATCCCTTGGACTGTTCACACAATGAGAAGTATTCATTCTTTACACCATCCAACGTGGCAACCATTAACAACATGTGGCTCTTGAGTGCCTGAAATATGACTATGTAACCAAGACTCTTCAATTTTTAAAAACTGAAATCATGGCATGTAGCTACCATATTGGACAGTAAGTACTAGTCTCAACTCTTCTGTTCCTGGGTCTCAGGTTGGCACCCAATGTCATTCTCCACCTCTGACAAGAGCATTTAGCCAGTTCAGTTCTGCTTAAAAGCTGTAAGAGGAGTGGGTGAGAGGTGATGAGCTAGTGTTGTAAGTTCTCATAATGCTTTGGAAGACTTTTATTTTTTAATTTAAATTTGAAACAAGCTTGTTTTACATGTCAATCCCAGTTCCCTCTCCCTCCCATTCTCCACCTCTCCAAGCCCCCAGCCCATTCCCTTTCTGTTTCCCAGGAAGCTTTGTTCTTGATTTTCAGCATGTTCTTGATTTTTCCCATGGTGAAATGGCCAAGAGTAGGTTGCCCTGTGCCTGCCTTGGACTCTGGTCTAATTGCCCCTTCCATGTGTCTTCTGTCGCCCAGCTTGCAGGTTGTCTGGCCTCGTTAATGATTCTACTGGTCATATTAGCCACAGGATTCCTCTTTGAGTCTCTGCCCCAGGTGTGTGGTGTGGGCTTGCTGGGAGGGTTTCACTCTATCCTATTTGTGTTTTGTGGCTATCCTGGAGGTTGTGCTTTTCTTTTTACTGTAACTTCATCAGGGTAGTATGGGAAAAGCCTTGGAAAGGACCAGATCCTGTCCATCACCAACTGATAGTTGCATAGTCTTGACCTCCTTGGTCAGTTTCCTCATCTGCAAAGGAACTTTTGGCCTGACTGACTCCCTACCTTCTATCTTTGACTTTCCATTTTCATTAAAATTCTGAGATGACCTACAGCAGGACATTTATTTGCTGATTGTATTTTATCTAAGAGATACTAGGGAAAAAATGAAGTCATAAGGAGTGAGACCATAGATGAAATAATTCTTGTTGTCATAAATTTTATTCTGGGCCTCTTAGCTGCCATGCAGACTTTCTGGTAGGGTATACACCTGGGTTTCCAAGGCCAACTTTAAATGACCAAATGCTGGAAGCCCTAGTGCCCATGGCTTCAAGGGTGCCCTGAGTGCCCAGTAAAGATAGGTAGGTCAGTGGGTGAGAAAGATCTGAGGAAGACAGTAAGGCCCGCAGAGGAGGCTCTGTGTCCACGGCTGAAGAACATGGGTGGCTGTGCTGTGTTGCAGGCTGTGCTCTCTGCCATTGTGATAGTCAACTTGAAAGGAATGTTTATGCAGTTCTCAGATCTGCCCTTCTTCTGGAGAACCAGCAAAATAGAGCTGGTAAGTAAAGGCAGCTGCTAGCTCCAGGTCAGCAGCTACCATGTTGTGGGTTAACTGTGAGAAAGAACTAATGCACTTAATTGTTGTGCTTTTCCTGCGAGGCATGCAAGTGCATGCATGCGTGTGCGTATTTCTCATGGAATTGTTCTCTAGAAGCATTTCAACTTTTCTTTAGACCATCTGGCTTACCACCTTCGTGTCTTCCCTGTTTCTGGGGCTGGACTATGGACTGATTACTGCTGTGATCATTGCCCTGCTGACTGTGATTTACAGAACACAGAGGTGAGTATCTGGCTGAAGTTATAATGTGACTGGAAGAAGAACCTCATGGTAGGACACATGTCGGGCATGTTCAAGGCCCTGAATTCAAGCCCCAACACCTGCAAGGGGTGGGAGGATATAAACAACCCCACACGGTTGTGTCAGATGCTCTGCCACAATGTTGTGTTCTCTCCCTATGCTCCTCACCCTGGTTCCTGCTGGGCCTGACACAGCCATGCACTGGCTTGTCTGCCCTCTTCTGAGTCAGTCATGGTAGAGCAATAACAGGGTGCAAACACTGACACTAGTTTCACAGGTTTCTAGCTGCCCCTCCACTTTGAGCCACCATGCTGTTATCCCTTCTTCCTGGTGGTGAACTGAGTCCATTGGGGAAGGTATAAAAAAAAACCTTTCAAAACAAGAACTTCACATGAGAACAAGGAGTGCAGAGATGTAGGCATACTCCAATGGTACCACTGGCTCAGTTTAGGGCAGCACCTTCCCACCTGTAATACAAAGGCCAATCTATCTGTAGTTACAAGTTACATAGGGGTCCTTTAAGTCTGAAAGGCTCCTCAGGTGGGAGGATTGAGGGATGTTAACCCCTTACCTGCAGAATGCCAGGTGTTCCTGCTCTCTAGGTAGGAAGTTAACATTTCCATTGTTGAAATGACATAAAAGAAAGATGTTAAGAACACATGGTGTAAGTTGAGAATGGAATTAACTACTTTTATTAACAAATTTTAACACTGTTGTCCATTTTTCTCTTTTTTAATTTTATGTGTAAAAATACTTTTGCCTACATGTATGTCTGTGCACTGTGTGTATGCCCAGTGCCTATGGAGAGAAGAGAAAGATATTGGATCCCCTGGAATTGCAATTGCAGACAGTTGTGAGCTGACTTGTGGGTGCTAGGAATTGAACCTGGGCCTCTAGAAGAGATGGCTCTTAACCACTGAGCCATCCCTCTCCAGCCCCCTGTTGTCCATTTTTTCTTAATGAAGTTTTCCCTCATTGTTATACAGTGTCTTATTAGAATACAGAGGAGTTCTCTATCTCAGATCTCTGGTAAATGATGTGCTTTAAGATATCTAAGGATTGGAGGGTATAGCTCAGGGCTGGGGCATAAGCTTTCTAGACATGGGGCCCTGCCCAGTCCTCAGTTCCAAAACAAACAAGACATATGTCCTCTGACAAACTGCAGAATAAAGTGTGAGATATAAACGTTTTTCTTTACTGAATAGGGTTTCATAATTTATCTTTGTTTTGTTTCTTTAATGATATACTTCTCTGTCTCCCTCAAATAACTAGACTTGAGTTTATGTTCCGTCCTTTCTGGTTTTCCTGAAATTTTGCAGGTTGACATTTGAGAGACCATCACTCAAAACATCAGTTTATTCTCAGTTGCTTCTTATTCTATAATTAGGGCACACCTCCATGAGTCAGCTACTAGCCATTAGTGTCAATGTTGTCTTAACTTTGTTGGATCCTAATTCTGGGGTCCTGATGGGCCAATGGGAGAGCCCTGCAACACAAACACCAGAACCAGGAGATGCAACAAGCAAGAGGTATTTATTGAACGAGTGCACTTGGGTGACAGCAATCTCGGGGAAAGCTGCACACCCCTCAAAGGGTGTAGGCTCCTTTTTATAGAGAAAGACCGCAATCAGCATACATGCATGGGGCACATGGTGATTGATTACAAAGTATGATCTCATGTTTGAGAGATCACCCAGGTATGACCTGTTCTTCAAACGATAAACCATAGAATGATTTGGAAAGTCCCCAGACTGTCCGTTGACAAGGAGTGACCCAAACATGGATGTTTATCTGGGATCATTTGTTCCAGGGTTGGGGGCCTATTTCCTTGTTGTGGGCCAAGACCTGTGAGAGGCTTCAGTTATTTCACAAGAGATTGATGATTCAGTTGCTAGCCCTATTTAACAGAATCAGCCCCCTCACCATAGTAACTTTCTTGTTTTCATAATTTCTCTCCTCCCATGTCAATGTCCATGCTTTATGGTTTTCTATATTCTTCTTGCAAGAATTATTCTCCTGCCCCTTTCCTACATCCTTGCTCTGCAAGCTAAAATCTTTCAACTGGGGTATCGTTTTGTTCTTGTTTTGGTTTTTTTTGTTTGTTTGTTTGTTGGTTGGTTGGTTTTTTATTTTTTGAGACATGGTTTCTCTTTGTTGCTTTGAGCCTGTCTTGGAATTAGCTCTGTAGAGCAACCAGGCCTCAGTTTCTCTGCCTCTCTGTCTCTCTGCCTCTCTGCCTCTCCCTCTGCCCCGCTCAGCTTTAGAGGCTGATTCTTAGGAATTTTATCATCTTCATAAAATTAGAACATAAAGTAGTAGGTGTAGCAGGCTGTGACAATCAGCAAATAAAACCAACAGATATATATGGGAAAAGACCTCTTTGTTCCTGGCATCTGATGACCTCTGTTGGAATCAGTAGAATCTAGGCCTGCATAGAAAGTGCCCAAACACTCCAGGGTTCAGGCTAGCTAGCCCTTTCCTCGTTTGCCTATTTAACAGCTGCTTCCTTCTCTCTACAGTCCAAGCTACAAAGTCCTGGGGCAGCTCCCTGACACAGATGTGTACATTGACATAGATGCATATGAAGAGGTAGGACCTTTTTCTAATACCTTCAATGAGTGTAAGCACCTGATGGACGTGGCTGAGTAATGTTTGTACCAGTGATGAAGGAGAGAAGGAAGTGAGTGATGTGAAAGACGCAGCTTCCATTCACTCTCTGGACTCTGTTCTGTACTTCATTAATAACCCAACATACCTAGGGTATATTAATTACCCTACTTCCCAATATTCACTTTTAATGAGAATGGGTATATAGAGTACACATTTTAAAGACACTGATGTTGAGGATGCTTTGTGTGTGCATGGTTTTCTTTTGATGAGTTTAAACCAATGGAGAAATACCAGAGGTTTTTTTTTTGTTTGTTTGTTTGGTTGGTTGGTTTTATGTTTTTTTGAGACAGAGTTTCTCTGTTTTGTTTTGGAGCCTGTCCAGAACTAGCTCTGTAGACCAGGCTGGGCTCACAGAGGTCCACCTGCCTCTGCCTGTCGAGTGCTGGGATTAGAGCCATGTGCCACCAACGCCAGGCTGAAATACCAGTTTTAATCATGTTAAGATCTAGGTGGTAGGATGATGGCATTCTCCCATTTCATCTTTAATAGTTAAAATTATAGCCTCAGAGTGCCTTGATTTTAATGTTTTTGTCATCTATAGAATCTCAAAGGCTTTGAAACCCATTTCATTGTTTTATGCTTGGGGAAAAAAAATATAAGATTCACTATAAAGTGTTGGGAAATGAGCCTGGTGTTAGGAGAGACATTTTTCTACTAAGTCGCTAAACTCTAAATAGCAATTTTGGGTTCCATGACTTCTCCAGAAAATCTCACTCTGCTTTATTTGAGTTGAATTGTGGCTCACACCAAGTAAATGTGTGTTCTCCTCATTTGCCTGGTAAAAGCCCAGCCTCACTCCTCATTTTCTTTTCTCCTTTGGGTGTTTTTTCCAGCTCTTCCGTGTGTTTAATTTTTCTTTTTTCTTTTTCTTTTTCTTTCTTTCTTTTTTTTTTTTTTTTTTTTTTTTTTTTGGTTATGTGAAGCAAAGACTATCTTGCAAAGTAAGCAGAAGGTTGTGTGTTTTCTAAGTTTTTAAATGAGGTACGGCAGTCAGTCCTGTGGTCCCTGGCCCCTGGTGAGGGATATAATTTTATCTTAGTGTTGGGGGAGGGAGCTGACTGCCGTTTTGATTCTGAAATATACCCAGTGTTAAAATCATCAATGTTTTACCTCTCAGGTGAAAGAAATTCCTGGAATAAAAATATTCCAGATAAATGCCCCAATTTACTATGCAAACAGTGACTTGTATAGCAACGCATTAAAAAGAAAGGTGAGATACTTTTTGTTTATTCATTAGGAGTAATAAATAAAAATAAAAACAAACTTTTAATTTTTAATTAGAAATTAAAATTTGATTCTTTCTGAGGAGAGCATTGTGGGTTGAAAGAGATTAAAAGATCACTCCTCCACCTCAGTATACTTAAAATACACAGAAAATTTACTGTTTAAACTTTTGGGGTTTTTTTTCCCCCTTTCATTTTTGTTTTTCAAGACAGGGTTTCTTTGTGTAGCCCTAGCTGTCCCATAGTAACTCACTCTGTAGACCTCTTGAACTCACAGAGAAATACCTGCCTCTGCCTCCCTAGTGCTGGGATGAAAAGTGTATGCCACCACTGCTAGGCTATTTTAGACATTTTTAAGTGTACCACCAGTGTCTGGCATTCAATCCATTCCCATGGTTAGGCAATCGTTACTACTGTTCATTCATTTGCATATGTATATATTACCTTTTTAAAGAAAGGAAAAGACAGTCTTACTCTAAGCCCCTGTGGGTCATGATTAAAACTCAACCTCCACTACCCAAAAAGACAACTTTAAGAATCTCAGAATTTTATATTTAGTAAATACCACTGTAGTTTTTTCAGTTCTTTAGTGTATGCTAGTCTTTTTCCCCCTTTTGATTTTTCAAGACAGGGTTTCTCTGTAGCTTTGGGGCTTGTCCTGGAACTCACTCTGTAGAGCAGGCTGGCCTTGAACTCACAGAGATCCACCTGCCTCTGCCTCCCAAGTGCTGGGAATAATGGCGTGCTGCCATCACCACGCAGCTGTGTCTGCAAGTCTTGAATAAAGAGTCAGACCAAGACAAACAACTAATGGTTGTAACTCAGTTCAGGGCAGCTAAGGGAAAGATAGAACAAGGTACAGAAAGCAGTTGGCCAGGGTAGAGCTGAAGATTTAGTGGCATTTGGGCGGGTCCTTGGGAGCTAAGAAATGACTCTGCATATGTTGTCTTTGTAAAGACTGGAGTGAATCCAGCACTTATAATGGGAGCAAGAAGAAAGGCCATGAGGAAGTACGCGAAGGAAGTTGGAAATGCCAATGTGGCCAATGCTACTGTTGTCAAAGTGGTAAATGAACTTGTAATTTCCCTTTTTCTCTTGATCTGCCTGTCCTCCATCTTCCCGAGTTCATGAGTAAAGCTCTAGGTTTCCTCTGTGTGTGACAAAGCTGGGTGTGCTGGGTCATGTCAGGAGGCAGAGGCCAGCCTGCAATGTATGAGACCCTGCCTCAAAGACAAAGCAAACAAGAGTGTGATAGTCAGCCATGAGCATGCTCATGAAAGAGGCAGCGGAAGTACTATTAAAAATTAAAATAACACAGTGCCTTAATGAACTCAACCGCCACACTTTGTTGTTCAGCTCAGAGTTAAAAACTCAAAGGCTAGTTTTTGCTGTTTAGACTTCTGGTAACTTGTGGCCTATTATGCTGAAGTTAATAGACCATTTTCTAAATAGGAGAAAAGTGGGGACAATGACTAGGAAATATAAAGAGTGCTGGATTAAAATAAAGTCGGGGGAGAAACTGTTTTGAGAACACATGGACTTATTTTCCATTATAAATCTTTCTCTTAGAAAAACAAAAAGTGAGTAGTTTTAACAAATCATGGCTTATGGTGCTGGAGAGGTGGCTCAACAGTTAAAAGTATTAGCTGCTCTTCTAGATGACCTGAGTTTGACCCCAGCACCCACATGGTAGCTTGCAACTTTAACACCAATTCTAAGGGATCTGATGCCCTCTCCTGGCCCTCATGGGCACTACATGCATGTGATGCACAGACACACCTGCAGACACATCACTCGTACACACAAAACAAATAACATTAATTTTAAAGACCGATAAAAGAATATTTATGGTCTCATTTTTGACATAGGATGCAGAAATAGATGGAGAAGATGCTAAGAAGCCTGAAGAAGAAGATGATGAAGTAAAATATCCCCCAATAGTCATCAAAACAACATTTCCTGAAGAGATGCAGAGATTTATGCCCCAGGGGGAAAATGTTCACACAGTCATTCTTGACTTTACACAAGTCAATTTTATCGATTCTGTTGGAGTAAAAACTCTGGCTGGGGTAAGTATTGCCTGGAGCAAGTATTCAGCATCTGTACACCCAGCATTACCACCACCTCAGGGACAGGGACCAGAGTCCCTTTTCAATTCTTACTTTGTCATTGTTTTTGAAACTTTTGATTATGGGCATTTTTTAATATTGAGTCTAGGATAATGATGTTCATGTAACAGCTCTCACTCTACTTCCACAATTACCAGTTTATGGCCAGTCTGACTTCATGGATTCCCAACACTACTTTCTCTTATTGTGAAGCATGTCCTAGATGTCACATTATCTGTACACATCTTAGAATCTATCATTATCATCTTTATTACACCAAAATAAAATTGAATAAGGATTTGATACTTAGTTGTTATTGTCTGTATAAGAACCAAGTAAGTACAAAATTACTTTTAGTTTATTAGCTTAAAGGTGCATAATTGCTAAAGCTAAGTAGCATGGATAAATGAATTTGAGTGTATCATATCTTTAATACATATTGGGAGAAAATGACTTGCAAGAAAAGTTAAACTTTGTTTCAATGTTGTTGCAGATTGTGAAGGAATATGGAGATGTTGGTATTTATGTGTACTTAGCCGGATGCAGCCGTGAGTACACCTTAGAATGGGAAAGCCTTTTTTTTTAGATGTATTCATTTTATGTGTATTTATGTTTTGCTGGGTGCCTGCAGGGGTTGGAGAAGGGGGTCAGAACCAGGAGAAGTGAATTATGAATTGCTGGGAACAACTGTACTGATGCTGAGATCTAAACATGGGTCATCTTAAAATGCTTTTAGCTGCTGAGCTGTCTCTCCAGCCCTGGACAGGGAAAGTTTTAATATTCTAGTCTTTTGTTTGTTTGTTTGTTTTTTGAAACCAGAACATTTATTTTATGACTGACTGAAATCCTTAAGATGAGCTGGATGCTGCAACAGCTGCCCTCTTGGGTTTAGGTGTTGTCCCTTCACGGAATCCATGTCTGAATCTTCTATAGACAATCTTTAGGTGCCTCATACACCCAGTCCCGGTAGTGTTTCACCTCTTAGTCTTAGCACTCCAGTTATACTTTCTCCTGCGCTTGGCAGGGTAGCCATATTTGCCACAGGTGGACTTGTGAAGGTGGTAGGCCTTGGAGCCACAGCTGCGGCACAACGTGTGCGTCTTATTGCGACGCCAAAGGATGACGTTCCTTTAGTCATCTTGCTTCTGCCGCTGAGGCCAAAGAGACCAGAAGACCTTTTGTTTGATTTTTTTGTTTTTATTTTGTTTTTAGAATTAACTGCACTTGTACTTTTTCCCTATAATTTAAACTTTTTTATAGAATAAAAAGATTCCTCCTCTGAAAAATCACTGTAAAACCAGTTTTGAAATCAGCTAGTTGTAGGCATTGCGATGGCCTTCTGGCCTAGAGTTGGAGGGCGGGAGTTGGCCAGAGTTTACTATTTTTGTAGCTACCACACACAAGTCATAATTCTAGAAATCATTCCACTTGTTAGGGTTTACATACAATGGAATAGGTTTTCTACTTTTGTTTTATATTATATTTTTGTTAAGATGGTGCTTAAAAACAAAATCCACATAATGACATTTGTGAAAACACAAATGCTAGGAGCACATTTCAAATCACCTGGGAGAGAAGAGGTCCTCACAGATGAGACAGTGGATTTGGAAAATGGAGCAAGCCCTATGGAGAGCAAACAATAGCTTTCAAAGTCACAAATTCAGCAAATCTGAATCTTACTGCAACATACAAAATGACACATGCTATTTGTTCATTACACCATATTCTATAGAAACAAAAGGCTAGAAAAATCTTAAGTGTCAAAAGAAAAGGAACCCTCAGGAGAAAGAGGGAGGTAGTTTGAGGCCAACCTAGTCTCAGGATAGCCAGGGGTACATAAACAGCCCATAAAAAAAAAAAAAAACAAAAAACAAAAAAAACAAAAAAACAACAACACGGGGGTGGGATCCAATGAATAAATGAAAGTAAGTACAGCTATATACTAGACTGTCGGGCAAGGATAAATAGTTCCTAGACCTAGAGATAGAGCTTAGTTGGTAGAGTGTTTGCCTGCATGCATAAGGGACTGGGTTCAGTCACCAGCAGAAATAAAAATAAATGCAGCACAATCCAGAACTATAGGGAGCCAGTGTGTGTTGGATTTGGGACAAGGAAAGAGGGAACTTGTTTTCTTTTTGAAACAGACTTGCTCAGGCTCTCCTCAAACTTTGTAAGTAATCCTTTTTGCCTCAGCCTGCCTAGAGACCAGACTATAGGCACACACCACTGTGCCTAGCCATAATATATATTTACATTTACATTTTTATAGAGAAATCATGGAAGACTATACTAGAAAGAAAGAAAATAACTCAAATAGCATTTGAATATCTTAAACTAGGTGATGGGTAGGGTGTGGTGGTGCACACCTTTAATCCCAGCACTTAAGTGACAGAAGCAAGCAGATTTCTGTAAATTTGAGGACAGCCTGGTCTACATACAGTTCTAGGCTAGCCAGGGATACATGGTAGTAATACTGGTGTAAACCCCAGTACTTGGGAAGAGGAGGCAAGTTCAAGGCCAGCCTAGGTTACATGAAAACCTGTCTCTAAATTACCAAATTAATTTTTTAAACTATGAACAAATTTTTTCAGTGTTTGAAATCAAAACATGGAATGTGAAATTTCTCTCTCTTCTTTTTTTGTATAGCACAAGTTGTGAATGACCTCACCCGCAACCGTTTTTTTGAAAATCCCGCCTTAAAAGAGCTTCTATTCCACAGTATTCATGACGCAGTCTTAGGCAGCCAGGTCCGAGAGGCGATGGCCGAGCAAGAAACCTCAGCTCCTTCTCTCCAGGATGATATGGAGCCCAATGCCACACCCACACCTGAGGCATAAAGGACCCCCGGGGTTGTGTGACTCTCCTGAATTGTAAGCTTACACACTTTAAGTGCGAGGCTGTAGGTTTTTTTTTCTCCTCCCCACCCCAGGAAATGTTAGGAGTTAAGGCTTGACTTGGAGGGTGAATGATACACACATAGCAAAATGTATCTCATACTTGTGCTGCTTTAATTGAATATTTCAAAGATGAACTGACCTTTTGCACTTATGCAGTGACATTTCTATTATACTTTAGTGCTATCTTTTGTTTTTTTTTTAAATCTCATTTCTGAGTCATTATCTGTAACCTTTAGAAACTAATCACAAGAAACTACAAAATTAGCAAATACCTTGAAATCTGTATATAAAACATCAATAACGTCTAATTTCAAAATCTCATTTATTAGTGTACTACTCAATCTTTAAAAAGAGAAAAGAGAAATGGCTCAAAAGCTAGTCTTAAACCATTCTTTACAAAGTTCCTTCTAATTGCAGGGACACCCACCTACACACCAATCTCAAAACACTGAATTGTCTTGGCCATTACATTTCCAAGATGAGATTTTATATTTTGCTCCCACAGCTTCTGGTTCTGGGAAAAGCCATGCTTTCCTTTACTAAGGAGTTTGGTCCAGCTGATGTTGCTTTGTTCCCTCCAATATTCTTCATCTTCATCTCTACTTCCAGAGGCATTTCTTCTGGTTCACGATCAGTCTTCACTGGAAGCTGCTGCTACTTTGAAAGGGTATTTGAGCAAGAGTTGGAATGTTTCCTTAGACTTATTTGATGGAAATGGCTGATGCTTCCTTTGAATTCTGACCACCTAGGGCAAATGCAAACTTGGAGATGGTTATGAGCTGTGTTGGGAGGTCTGCAGCAGCATCTTCCTCAATTAGTGTTTTTTAGCACTTCTATTGGGAACCCCCCCCCCCATCCATTACTGGAAGAAGGTTGTTTTCACAGGTTTTTCTGCTTCTTCGGGTCCTCCAACAGCTCCAGCTTGCTGAGGCTTGTCAGGGTCCTCTTCACCTGCCTCACCCCTTATATTGCTTAAAATGTACTGTCAACTAGGTGGTTAGTGGTTCCTTAGTTTTGTACTTGTTTGGGAACAGACTGTCTATAACCAGTTTCCTTATAGAAGAGGAAATTTAAAATGTTCTAGAAGTTCTGGTTTTAAAATAATTTATCATTACAGAATTGATGTAAGTGCATTATGTTTAAGTCGAGAAATAGATGACGAAGAAGAAAACAAGACATCTCCTCCCCACTTAGAGATGACCACCACTGGAACTTTAATGAGTATCCCTCCAGGGGTTTTCCTTTGTGTGTGTATACATACATACTTATATATCCTAACAAAAATAAGCTCAGGTTTGCATGATATTTCATAGTCCATCCTTTTAGTTGGCATTCTCCACATTTTATTCCAGTATTCAGGTTTCCTCTTGTTCTCTAATTAGTTGATTTGTCTGAAGTATTAATTCTACGTGTGCCTTGAGTCTGTTTCAAATTATATATGACTTGGACATTTCTATTGAATACCACTTTGTGAATGTGTCTAGTTGCTTCTCCCAGGGTTGTTGGGCTTACTCTGCTATTCCCCAAATTATCTACCTTAATTCAAGACAGGTGGATACGAGTTAAGCATTTTATGCTAATACATACCAAATACTTGTTTCATATTGCACGACTCAGAATGTCTAGCCTGCCTACCACTTACAGTGTGCAGATAAACTAGCCAGTTTGACTCTTAAACTGGTGTTCTGCTTTGTATATTATTCATATGATGCTTTTTTGACATTAAATGTCATTTCTCATTAGCCATTGAGCCAGAAATTGTAATACTGGTGACAGTCCTCACCGAAGTGAATGAATGATTTTATTAGTTTGTCCATTTCTGTCTAGCTCTTTTATTTCTCTTGCTGGTCAATCTATGTAAACTGGCTTTCTCTCCTCAACTTGAACAATTTGGTCATCTTTAAATATAGCTGAATGTCCATTTAATTATCAACTTCAAAGTAGACGTGGTAATTTTTATAATTTTAATGTGCTTTATGACATTGTATTCTTTGTGATGCTCAAAATGTCACAGTTGTGACCAGTAAGCTTCAATATGAATTCTGCTTTTGTTGTTGATTATGAAATAGCATTAAAAACCTTTAAGGTCTTTGAAAGCTAACCTCCTAGGGATAGTTGGCTATCTTCCTCAGAAGCCTGTAAGTTATGTTAATGATTCATTACATGTCCTATGAGTATAAAACTTCTCTCACATTATTTATGTTTGGAGGCTAAGGAGAACCTTTAAGCCAATTTCATCTTGTTTTTTGTTATTAGAACCTCAAATTCACTATATAGCCAAGGTTGGTTTTAAAGTCATAATCCTCCTCTTTAAGCCCCATGAGTACGGGTTCTAGGTATATGCCATCATTCCTAGCTTTTTCTTACACTTCTAACATCAGTTTATTCTCATAAATCAAAGCATAGGCCAACCTGTGAAGTTCTTTCTGCTTAAGAGTTGTTGGGGTTTTGTTTGTTGTGTGTTTTGTTTTTAGATAGGTCTCTAGAACTGTGTAGCTGAGGATGACCTTGAACTCATGCCCCTCCTGCTTAAGTAGTGCTAGGATTAGAGGCTTGGGCCACCACACCCAGTTAAGAGATGCTGTTAAGAATTTGTGATTTTAACTTTGTTGTTGTTTGCCATGCTTTCTTATTGTCACTTTATGTTGGTGTTCATGAAGATACTGCTAGGAGGAAAGTGGTCAGATCCCATTAGAAATGTATTAATATAGGATGTTCAATTTCTCAGTAACTTCACCAACCACTCAATGTTGACTGCTTCCTTCTAGTCCTTTACCCCAGCCTGCACAAAACAGATTCACACACAAGATCTGATACATCTGCATCTAACAGACTGCCTTCTGAAAGAGCACATAGTTACAGAACTGAAGCTTACAGTAGAAGCCTCTGTATAAGGGCCTACATCATTCTGGCCATTTAGCTTTCAATATTACAGAACAGTCCTAGTGGCAGATAAGAAAGTAATGTTCACCAAAGAGCATTTTATCTACATCTAACCGGCTTCTGTTCTCCAGTCTACCATTTGTAACTTTTAAAAGTAGAATCCTGTGTACATAAAAAACACCCCCCCCCAGGTTGGAAAATATAGTTTTGTTTTATTATGCATCTGAAAATGTTAAATATTTCATCCCACCTATATGTAAATACATTCAAGTATTTTACTCAGAATTGTTTCACATGGAAATTTTGACTTTATTCTTCACCTTTAACTCTTCCCTCTCTTCCAGGAAGTCAATATATAATATAAGCCTGTCTATTCTCTGTGGGCCTTAGTATCCATTACTGCATCTCTTACTATGCTTTTGCATCCTGGCAGTGGCTCAGTGGGTAAAGGTATAAGCTAAACCTGATGACTGAAGTTCAGTCCCCAGGACCAGCTTCTCCCAAGGAGTTCTCTGGCCCATACATGTATGTACATCGTTCGTGCATGTGTGCTCACGTGCACACACATACCCATACACACAAATAACTTTTAAAACAGTAAAAATGGGGACTAGAGAGATGGCTCAGTGGTTAAAAGCACTGGCTGTTCTTCTAGAGGAACTGGGTTCAATTCCCAGCACACACACATGCAGTTCACAACTGTTTACAAACTCAGTTCCAGGGCACCTAACATCCTCATACTTATAGGCAAAACACCAATGCACATAAAATAACTTTAATGTAAAAAATAATGGATATAATAGGCAATGACAAATATAGGACTTAAGACTTCAACCTGCCTCATTTTATGGCTCTGTACAGGAAGGACGCCCAGGAAGCTCTCAGAGAAATTGCTGCACTCAAATCCTATATTACTATATATGCATGATTAGAATGCATTTTTTTAAACCAAAGATGAGGGTCCAAGATACTCCAATACATGGCCATAGACATTGAATCTGTATAAGCCTGTAGCAGCTGATGATGGATTCCAACTGCCAATGTCCCAGAAAAACAGTTGATCCTCCTCGAGGCCTGGGAGATGCTCATTTTATAGTTTTCAGTGTCTAGAATGTCTATTCCATGTGATTTCATCCTGTACGCTTACCTGTTCAATGGAGAAAAGAGGCACTTGCCTCCGAGTACTCAGAAGAAGTGAGTCTGGCCTCTTGCGTGCAACAAGGGTGAAAAACCCAGAGTCTTCCCTGGGATGATGGAGGTGCACTCTATGTGATTGTGTGTGTGTGGGGGTGCCCTTTGGTGGGCATCAGAGAGAGAAGGCTCTTTGGAAGGTGGTTAAGTCCTTAACTAGTGCCTTCCTCTTTAAAGACAGCCAATCAATTTAAATTCTAAATTGAAACAACTTCCTTGAGCCTGTACGCTTCCATGAGTACAAAACACTGCTGTCTTTAGTGTTTAAAGAATATTTTTATAGGATTCAGTATATCGAGCTTCTTGACAATGTTTTGCATGTTGATAAAAGTTGGAGAACTGATAATGCATTATCTAATTCTCCAAATACATTGCCAACTAAAAGACAGACCTCAACCACTCCCCCCCCAGCAAAACTGTCCAAAGTCAGTATTGCACCATACTTTACACTGACTTGGACTGAATCAAGTGAATATGCTAATGGCACACATCTCCAATAACTGAGGAGTTAGCTTTCCTGTGAATGTAACTTCAGAATTGTTTGCTCTGTCTCATAATTCAAGCAAGGCTACAGCAGGATTATAAAGAATACTTTTTCTAGTCACAATCAAGGAAAAGGCCACACTGATTGTTTATGAACGAAAGGCCCTTTCTACTTGGAAACTTTCATAAGGTTAAAATTTCAGTTAACAGCCACTTTTCTCTGTTCTCGATTTCTGACTTAAAAATGCACACAGCCTTTGCTGTTTGCAATTTACTTGTGAATATTACTCTTCAATAAAAATACTGTTTATTGTGTTTATGCCTCAGTATTTAGGAGGGTAAGACTTGGGGGCTGGAAGACAGCTCATTCCACAAAGAATTTCTTGTGTAAGCATGAAGACCCCAATCTAATCCACAGACTCCATTTTAAAGATCTGGGACCTCCCTGGTGAGAACTATGTCCTACCAACAAAGTCAAACAGGGCCCACTCCAGAGGTCAACTTCTGGCCTGCACACACACATACACACAAATGACTTGCTGGGAGTTATATAAGAAGTCATTTTAAAGAGAGTTGTTAAGGAGTCCGTCATACCTTTGCTTTAAAAATAACCCCGAGTCAGACCTGGAGGTGCAGACCTTTAATCTTAGCATTCAGGAGGCAGGCAGATCTGAGTTCCTTAAGAGCAGCGTGATCTACATCATGAGTTCCAAGACAGCCAGGATTCATAGTTACCTTATCTCAAAATAAATAAGTAAGTAAAAATAAAAAATAACAGATGAGAAGTTTAATCAGTTTTATCAACTCTCAACCACTAAAAAGTATTTTTCTATAAACTTACACCAGTTCTGGATTTCCTAAATCCTCACTTTACCACCTTCTTTACCTGCTACCATTTCATCCATTATTAACTGATTCGAAACTGGTCAAACAGCAGTGGAAAATGCACTACAACGTTTCTTTCATTTTAAAGACATGGTCCATGCTGGGGACATACAGTTCAGTGTAGTGTTTGCCCAGCATTCAAAAACCCAGTACTCAGTACCATCAACGAAACAAAACACAAACCAATTTGGCCTAAGCCTTACTACACAAAACCCTTACAATAGGTGAAAACCATCATTTTGTACCTATATGAACTATTTTGATGATGGTTGAAGAGTTCAAGAGCTTAACACACTTGGACTTTCTGCGCCCACTGAGGACCTACAATGAAAGAGACAACCAAGCTAACACATGCACCACACCAGCCAGCACAAGGAGAGCAAGAGTCTGGTGGGCGGAGAAGCGTGTAAGCATTAGTCCTTCAGATGACAGGGACCAGAGCCTGTCAGCAGCACCCTACAACCCTGTTCTGACTAACATTGCACCTCAGGAAACAGGGGTCTGGAAGCACTTAGGAATTTTAAAATCTTTTATTTTTGTGAGGTGGGAACAAGTTACCCAAGCGCATGAAGTTCTCATAGCCTCTGGGGATCAATTGTATGTCATATAGCGGGGAGTAGCGCTGAATTTGGCATAAGACTTGATGACCTTATTTACAGCTTCCAAGAAGTCCTTCTCTGTAGCAATTTTTCGCCGTGCTCGGATTGCAAACATACCGGCTTCTGTACATACACTTCTAATTTCCGCCCCTGTCCAACAAAGAAAAAAGAAAATGGTTTAATTACAGTAGCCCAAAAGACTGACTGGCAAATAAGCAAGACCATCACTTACCAGTGCTGTTTGGACACAGTCGGGCCAGCAGTTCAAACCTAATGTCTCTTTCAACACTCATTGAGCGAGCATGAATCTTAAAGATGTGAGTCCGACCCTAAAAATAAGGGAATTCACAGACATTAAAGTGAAACTATTTCATAGAAAGAGAAAATTGCAAGAATATTTTTTCTAAAATGAACTTTTATTTTTTTACCTCTAAATCGGGTAAGCTAAACTCAATCTTTCTGTCCAACCTCCCTGGCCTCATCAGTGCTGGATCCAAAGTATCAGGTCTGTTAGTGGCCATCAGAACTTTGATGTTGCCCCGAGGGTCAAAGCCATCCAGCTGATTGATCAGTTCCAACATGGTCCTCTGCACTTCATTGTCGCCTCCGGCACCATCATCAAACCGTGCTCCTGAGAAGACAACAGAACCATCTCATGCCCACTTACAGCAACTCTACCCAGGACCCGAAACAGCTCACAGTCTCCCCTGCAGCCAAGTGCACACCCTATGTAGAAGTTATGAAACTAAGAAGCAAAATATATCAAAACAACACAAAATGAAACAAAAGTTACGTGTTTGCCAACTACTCCTGGGCTTGCGCCTGTCTTGGAATGTAGCTGATAGACCTGGAGATACTCCATTAGAGAATACTGATTTTTCCTTTCCCAGCAAGTACCAATTGCAAATAGTCTCTAGGTTAGAGGTGCGATTTTGTGTCCATTTCTCCTTCTCAGTGCTGGAACTTTGCCTAAACTGAACCTGGGCCAATCTTGAGAAAGAATTTACTTAAGTATACTTAATAGTTTCCTTTAAAGCATCTTTGAAGTTACTCTTTAAGGTCATTTTGTTTTGCAAGTTAATCAAGAACTCTTCTGTAGGGTGTGAAGGGACATTAGCCCATTGGAACATGTGGCTCTGGCGAGCTTTACCCTTCTCTCCTATTCCCTCTCCCTTGCTAAGAACCCTTAGATTACATTCCTAAAGCTAGACATCAAGGTCTATCCTTTACTTGGCCATTTCCTTCTCCTGAAGCTAACTAACATGGTCCAGCAATCAGAAGCTCCCTCTGGCCCAATTAAATTTAAACAACTCATCCTAGCACAGGGTTTCCCTCTTTACCTTTATAAAGTGTCACTTGCCTATGTGTCTCATCTTTCTCCTCTCTATCAGGACAAATACTTTGTTCCCTTCTCTTTCTCTATCTCCTTTACTATTATATCCTAGCCATTCTAACACAAACCTCCCCTTTCCCTACTATTAAAATTGCACCTGCAAGTTCATTTGCTGCTATTTTCTGAGTCAGAGAGCCATCACTTGAACATTTCTTGCCGGATTAATAAAGGATCTCTCTGTAAAAATGATGTTTGGGTTGCCTAATCCAGGATCTGGAAGGAAGCCCCATCTGTGTGTGAGTCCTCTTCAGGCAGGGAGAGTTTCAAGATGGCAGCTACTACCTCAGCTAAAGGCAATAACACACTGGGGAAAGCTGGAAAACAACTTCCAAAGAGTATTAGAACAGAGACAGCTCAGGTGTTAAGAAAGCTTGCTGTTCTTTCAGGAAGGACCCCAGTTCTATTCCCCAAATCTTACAGACTGCTCACAACTTCCTGCAATTCCATTTCCAAAGATCTGACAAACTCTTCTCACACACATGCACACACGCACATGGCATCCATATACTTGATACACACATTTTTTGAATGAATCAAGAAGGGCCAGAAAGATGACTCAGGGCACATAACTGCTCTTGGAGAAAGATCCTCTGAGTCAGTTTCGTAGCACCTGTGTCTCACAGTCACCACTGCCTAAAACTTCAGCTCCAGGGCAACATGACACCCTCTTCTGGCCTCTGCAGACGCTGCGTTCACACATGCACATACCCATACACACTACCATACATTCTAAACAACTAGAAAAAAGGCCATGCCCAGGGCAGCAATAGCATTAGCAGCTTCCTCAGCACTGAGTGTTTAGCACAAGGCAACTGACTAAAGCAAGACACCATTTGAAAAAGACTTCTGCTATGCTGGTGGTTTGGCAGCCCAGGAGCCCCTATGAACCACACTTTTGGAAAAGTCAGAAAATGACACAAGACACAAGGCGAAAAGAATACTGCTAGCCTGTGGGAATTAAACTTTGAATCGTATCTGTGTAGCATTCAGCAAGCTGAAAATCCACCAGAAGACTGGAACAGCATCTGTAACCTAGTATCTAAAACAGGAAAGACAAAGACTTGATGGGAGATGTCATCCTGTATATGTTCTCATACTGGTTAATGAATAAAGCACTGTTGGCCAATAGGAAAGGAAGATAGGAGGGACTAGGAGACAAGGAGGAAGAGGAAGGAGTAAGGAGGAGTCAAGATGGAGAGGCTGGGGAGACAAGATGCTGGCCCCTTTCCCCGGTAAGAAGACCACATGGAAATATTAGATTAACAGAAATGGGTTAATACTTAAGACAGAGCTAGCCGATAAGAAACAAGTAACTGGCCAACAGAATTATATCATATACAGAGTTTCTGTGTGTTAATTGGGGCTGGCACAGCATATACAGAGTTTCTGTGTGTTAATTGGGGCTGGCGCAGCGTCAGGACCAGACCAGGTGGCAGGCAGAAAAACCCTACTCCTTACAAAGACTAGAACTGCCATCACAGAGCTCCTAAACCTGAGACAGGCACACCAGGACTTTGAACCTAGTTTTCATGTCCTATATCCTATCTGCAGTAGACGCAGACCTTTAACATTCATACTCACTCTAAGAGTACTGAGACACTAGATTTGAAGTGTGAGCGTGACAATGCTTACATTTTTTTTTATCTCCTATATATGTATTCCTCCTTATTCAATTCCCAATGTCAAGCAAGCCAGCTTGCCTCTGTTCTTGCCTATATATTCCTTGCCTCATTCACTCTTTTCTTTTGCTTTTTTTCATTTTCTATTCCCAAAGTAGCTAACTTGGCCTGGTTTGCCTAAGAGACAGATCAGTTCTGCACTATCTATTAATAGCTTTACCTCAATAATATAACTGAGAGATACTACTGACGACGATGATGACTACAGAACTAAAGGAGAACCTTTCCATGACAAAAGAAATCTTGAAGAATTTATGACCACTAACTCAGTTCTACAGAAGATACTGAAAGAAAGTTTTTGGACTAAAAAGAACAATTACATCTAACAGAGTACAGGAAGAAACAAACAATGTTAGGACAGTAGTCACACAAATGTTAAGAAAACATCAAACACAACAAAAGCAGCAAAAATGACTGGAATCACTACACATGCTCCAATATTATCTCTGTGGGCTCAAGGCAGTGCTAGTATATGTAGTGAGATTCCAGGTCAGCACGCACACACGCATACACACACACTCACGCACTCTCTCTGACTCTGACACACACACACACACACACACACACACACACACACACACACACACACACACACACACACACAGTCTGAGGAAAAGAAAGAAGAAAAACCAAGTTAACAGTTTCTAGAGGGTATAGACAAAAAGAATGCCTTATACACTGCTGGTGGGACCATAAACTAGTTTAGTCACTATGAAAATTTCTCAAAAAAACTAACAATCTTCCTTCCAAATGACCCAAGCTATATCACTCTGGGCATTTACCCAGAACTGCAAACATATCATAGACACACCTGCACATGAATGTTCTCTGCAGCATTAGTCACAATAACTAAGTTAAGGAGGAAATAACATGTATGTACATAGGAGAGCATCATGCTGTTAGCTCGAAGAGAAGCTGGAGACAGGGACAGGCATGTTTGCAGCTACTAAGGATTAGTAGTTCAAGCCACAGCCAACACCTCAGGACGGTTCAAGGTTTTCATAGTCTATCACATTTTAGCCTAACCCTGCAAAAGATCCATAAAACAGGCAAGGCAGGAATTATCATTCCTTTTGTGGAGTAAACTGAGGCTTCAGTGTTAATTAAAATAAGGAGTAGGTCACATGACTAACACTGTATTATATCAAATCTGTGAACTTAGTATTATTATTCTAAGTAAACAAAAAAAAAATCATTTCTGTTATAGTCCAGTGCCTTTGTCACAGTAAGGGATAATGTATCATTTCAACCTATGAGTTGTTCAAGTATGGGAATTTATACCCACAATGAAATGAACTAACACAAACATAAGCTATCAATACTATATAGTGTTTTTCCTTCATAGTCATACTGTTGCTTAAATTTGTGGCTCTCATAACTTGGAGTTAAAGTTTTTTTTAATAAGATTAATATATCAGAGAACT
The DNA here is from genome assembly GCF_943737965.1 of Phodopus roborovskii. Taxonomy (NCBI): domain Eukaryota; kingdom Metazoa; phylum Chordata; class Mammalia; order Rodentia; family Cricetidae; genus Phodopus; species Phodopus roborovskii. Next base: position 3,739,799 of record NW_026126693.1, on the reverse strand, counting down.
CTACTACATAGCCTTTAAGAAACTCAATCCTATACCGATTCTTTAAAATATCATTCAGGGATGGTGAGATGGCTCAGGGGTAAAGATGACTGACTGCTGACAAGCCTGACTACCTGAATTTGACCCCTGGGGCCCACATGGTAGAAGGAGAGAACAGACTCCATGGACTGTCCTTTAACCATATTTGGTGGTTTGAATGAAAATGGCCCCAGAAGCTCATAGGACTTGGCCCTATTACGAAGCGGGGCCTTGTTGGAGTAGGTGAGCGAAGCATGCCATTGGGGGGGGGGTGTCTCAGTTTTCTTCCTGCTGCCTGCAGATCCAGATGTAGAACTCTTAGCTCCTTCTCCAGTACAGTGTCTGTTTGCATGCCATCACACTTCCCACCATGACAGTAAGGGACTAAACCTCTGAACTGCAAGCCAGCCCCAATTAAATGCTTTCCTTTATAAGAGTTGCTGTGGCCATGGTGTCTCTTCACAGAAATAGAAACCCTGACTAAGCCACTGTAGTACTGTATGTACATATGCACACGCACACACATAATAAAAACTAATAAATCAATAAAATATCATTCATACCTCCAATGGCATCAATTTCATCAAAGAAAATAAGGCAGGCTTTTTTTGTTCTGGCCATTTCAAAAAGTTCACGAACCATTCGAGCTCCCTAATGAGAAAATTTGATTCATTATTACAAAGTTGATTTTAAAGTCTTTTAATGTACAATCAATAAATTATGCTTCCCAGTTTCCAACACTTTTCTAAGTGTCCTCAAACACTGTCACCTAAATCCTTTTCTAAAAGATGAAGATTGCTATCTATATTATCAAATTAATCTTGTTAGCCTCAATACAATATTACATAATTTTCAAGACTCTAGCTATTAAATATCACTGAGGTTAAAAACAAAAATGATTTGCAGACCAGGCTGGCCTCCAAACTCAGAGATCTACCTGCCTCAAGTTAACATTCTTAAATGAAGTAAGATAAGCAAAACTTGAGGAAATAAAAGTATTTGATCTGCCCAGCACTTGGGAGGCAGAGGCAGGCAGATCTCTGTGAGTTCAAGACCAACCTGGTCTATAAGAGCTAGTTCCAAGCTAGCCTCCAAAACCACAGAGAAACCCTGTCTTGAGAAACAAACAAACAAACAACAACAAAACCAAAATAAATAAAATAAAAAAGTAATAAAATAAAATAAAAAATAAGTAAAAAATAAAAAGCATTTGATCTGTCACTTGGAATTATTTATCACTGAAATTTGATTAAGTTTTGATCAAAACATTAAAACTAAATAAAATACTAAGTCATGTAGCCCTTTTGGTAATCCTTAAGTATACTAAACAGTATGTTTTAGGTATAATATATACAACCCTAGACTTTAACCTAAATACAAGTACTTAGTTCTGTGTGTGTGTGGACACCCATGCCCACAACACAAAGACAATCCATGTTTTCTATCTCTCATTAAACTCTACTGTCCCTGAGCACTTCTGGGGTTTTACCTCACACATCAAAACTGCACTGAATACCATTCTTCTGGGGGGGGGGAGAATATGTTGAATTTTAAATGGTAGCTTATTTGGAATTATTTTAATCTTATGCAACTATCACAGAGCAATGAACGCTTTAGTTTTGACAAATTCACTTTACCTCTCCGACGTATTTCTGTACAAGCTCGGACCCAATAACTCGAATGAAGCAAGCGTCAGTCCTATTAGCAACTGCCCTAGCACAGAGTGTCTTGCCTGTGCCCGGGGGACCAAACAGCAGCACACCCTTCGGAGGCTCAATCCCAAGGTTAACAAACCTCTCTGGCTGTGTGACAGAGACACAAATTTTACACTTACCACTTCTGCATAATAAAAATAAGAAGTAACATAAAAGTAACATTTCACTTTAATAATTATAGTGTTTAAAAAAATCAATTATCTCATATTGTGTGTTCCATTATCCTCCAAAGTAATACAGTTAACAGGCTACACCCCTAATTTCCTTTATCAATCTCAACAGCAGATCTGTCTTTTAAATATACCTGGCCACTCAATTCTTGTTTGCTCTCTTCTGAAATTTAACCATCTATCTACACCTTCACCCTACCAAAAGTTTTCACGAAGGAAACTAAAACGTTCAAAAGCAAAGTAACACACAAGCAATACTAATGCTCACTGCACAGCAGATTACATAAAGGAGTTTAAATGAGGCACTCAACTACTTACATGGAGTAGAGGGGTTTCAACTACTTCTCTCAATTTCTCAATCTGTTCCTTACAGCCACCAACATCACTGTATGTAACGTCAGGTTTTTCTTCCACCTAAGAAAGATTACACATCACACTCATAGGGTTGTATGTAGCAGACAGACTCTCCACAGGGTACTTAATGTCATAAAGATCAGTCTGGAACAAGAATGCTCATAAAATGGTTTGCTGTATGTTAGGCCATTAATTAACTCCAGTGTCCTCACACTATTTGTTGAGTTACGACATTAATAAGTGACAACATTGATAAAGACTTCCCAAATATTTTAAATTTTTGGTGACTTTTTGGGTGCATAGCCTACATTAGCTGCTTAAAAGCTTTAAATTTTTTGTTTTGGGGTTTTGTTTTTATGAGATAGACCTTCACCCTGTAGTCCAAGCTAGCCATAAACTCATTCTGTAGCCCAGGCTGGCTTATATTTGTGGCAATCTTTCTGCCTAAGGCTCTCAAATGCTGGGATTATAGATATGAGCCCTTATGCCTGGCTGTCAATTATGTTAAAGTATATCAATCCCTTTCCCCAATTTTCTTACCTGCATCATGGTAACTGTTGGGTCAATCTTAGGAGGTAATGGAATGTGAATTTGGTATTTATTTCTGTCCACACTAAGAAAGTAAAAATAAACAAAATAGATGCTTTTTAAGTAGTCAGAGGACTTTTTGTGGCTAGTGTTTATCTTTAAAACCACATTGTAAAAAAGCAAAAGAGATATAGTCCCAGAAGTTAGGAAGAGAAAAAAGTTATAAAGTTATGTATTCTATAGATATTACGTCAATCCTCATTAACTGTTCTCAAGCAAGTACTGTCTCCACTTTAGCTGCATGTCTTTAATTAGCAAATGAAATGCCATGCATATAAAGAAGCAACACAGAGCTGGAAAGGCTATGCTGGAGGTGATGTCAGGGAGGGAAGGGAAGATCATGAGTTGTACCAACCATCCTTCACCTTCACACTCCATGGCATTCTGTTTACTCACTCACAACAAAGCCACAGTGTGACCTTACCCAACTCTCATCCCTTCTTCAATGTCAGTAGGTGCCACCTGATCGCTGAGATCCACCACAAACTTGGCAAACTGCTTCACATTGATAATGTATTTAGGGTCCTCTGAATCAGCATTGATTATCTTCGTACATCTAACACAAGAAAAGGCTTCGTAAGAGTAAGGAACCTAAGCCACCAATAGTGAGTTCAAGTAAGTGAGTTCCTTCCAGGGCATGCAGTGTAACACTGAGCAAGTGTAGACGGAGAACTGCAGAAACTTGGCCACTGCTCAAGATCCTTCTGGGCTCAACCCCAAGGGCCACTCAACCTTACCTGACCCATAGACACCTCAGATGACACCCTTCCCCAGAAAAATGAAACTCAAAAATTTCATTAGTGGTTCCCAAAGTGTGACTTTCCTCTTCATGTCCCTTTATTTATCAGGCACAGTTTTAAAACTTAGGTGGCTTTCCTTTTTCATTTTCCCTGTAAGAATACAGCCACATGTGTAATATCAAATTCAGTAATTATGTGTTTTCATTTTTTCTTAGGTTCACATTTTAAATCCATTTTTATTGTTATTTTTTATTTGAAAGTATCCACTCTCTGAGAGATCTGGTAATGTAGATAATACCATGTGTGTCAAAGTATCTATTAAAGAAAATAGAAAATATATAATTCATATTAAATAGCTATTACATAAGCCATAGCAACAAATGCAGAGAAATACAAAATAGTCCCCATAGTGTACGTGTAGGCTGATGGTAAGGGTATTTTATGTTTGCAGCATATGACACAAGACTGTTTTCTGTTGCCAGCCTTGATCTTCTAAGGGAGAATTAAGTATATTATTACTTTAGCTGACAGACCTGCTGCTCCATAGACACAGAGGTAGATTTGGTATTTTTAATCATGGGGGGCAGGGAGGCAACAAGGTAGATTTGTTCATTTGATTTTTGGTTTAAGACAAGGTCTTAATATGTAGCTGAGGCTGGTATCAAACATGTGGTGAGCCCCTGATGCAGCCTCTTGAGTGCTAGGATTATAGGTATGGACCACCATGTGCTACCACTATGTCTGGCTAGTCCACGGTTTAAAAAGTAGGCTGAGTTTGTTTTCCCATACTGGTAATCACACACTTAGGAGGCAGAGGCAGGAGAATCACTACAAGTCTGAGACCAGCCTAGGCTCGAGTGAGATCCTATCTTTAAAAAAAGAAAGAAGTCAGGCCAGGCCCGGGGGCTCCGCATGCTGCAGCTGCCCCTGGGCACCCCCGCCACCCTCTCCGCGGAGCAGTGCGGAGCAGTGCAGAGCGGAGCGGAGTCTGCGAGCTTACTGGAGCCAGCGGCCCGGAGCCAGCCAGGAAGCGGCTGCGCAGGGAGGGGCCCGAGCAGGGAGGGGCCGGAACACAAGCACATGGCCTCCGGGTGGCCGCCAGCCATAGGCCTCGTGGGGGGTGCGGCGTTGGCTGCCCTGGGCCCCAGGACCGGGCAGTGAGGGCCCCGCATCTACTTCTAGAGTCCCCCTGGGGCCGCAGGCGAAGGCGGGGTGGGGGGTGTCGGGCGCCGATGATGATGGCCCGGTGAGACCGCAAGGAAAGGTCACTGTCAAGTATGACCGCAAGAAGCTACGGAAACGCCTCAACCTGGAGGAGTGGATCTTAGAACAGCTCACTAGTCTCTACGACTGCCAGGAAGAGGAGATCCCAGAGCTGGAGAAAGATGTGGATGAACTCTTGGACATGGAAAGTAATGATACCCAAGCTGCTAGAGTCAAGGAGCTGTTAGTTGACTGTTACAAACCCACTGAGGCCTTCATCTCCGGCCTGCTGGGCAAGATCCGGGGCATGCAGAAGCTGAGCACACCCCAGAAGAAGTAGGGTCCTGACCCAGATGACCATGGCTCCCACAGGACAATCGCTGCCCCCAACCTCGTAGCAACAGCAATACCAGGGACCCTGCAGCCAGGCCTGGTGCCACGAACAGGGATCCCTGTGCCCCTGCTTAGGGGCCACTTCCCTTGCCCTCAGTTTTCCATTTTTGGGGTTTTTTATTATTATTAAACTGATGGGACTTTAAAAAAAAAAAAAAAGAAAGAAAGAAGTATATATACAGAAACTTCGATTTCAAGAATGGCTGAATAGGCTCTTCAACAGGTGCTGGAGAGATGTTCAGTGGTTAAGAACACTAGCTAGTCTTCCAGAGGTCCTGAGTTCAATTCCCAGCATATATATGATGGCTCACAACCATCTGTAATGGGATCTGGTGCCCTCTTCTGGCCTATCGGGATACATGCAGACAGAACACTGTATATAAAATAAATAATACATAGGAAATAAATAAATTTTTAAAAAAAGGACCTTGGGCTGGAGAGATGGCTCAGCCATTAAAGGCTAGGCTCACAACCAAATATATATATATATATATATATATATATGGCCTTCAGCCTTCAACAGCTTATATCTATGAACTAAACATATTTTCTTTAAAAATTAAAAGGGAATAAAAACATATACCTATACTAAAAGCAATACAAAATTTCTAAACAAGGTAGCTGTGTCTTTAATAAAAACCTCAAGGGGCTGGTAAGACGACTCAGCAGGTAAAGAGGCTTGCCACCAAACCTGATATCCTGAGTTTGCTCCCTGGAATCCACACGACAGGACTCCCAGAAGTTGTCATCTGATTCCTACAACCCCCAACACACACTAAATGTAATATTTTGGAGGCCTCCAGATTTACTTATTTGCATGCAGACATACATGAGGATACATGTAAAGATAGAAGGATCATTACATCACAAGAACTTGGGGTTTCATACTGTTTTGTACTTTGAGTATTCTTAATAATTACTTAAAGCACAAAATTTTAACCCCAGATATTTGCAGAAAGCAGAAAGCAAATGTGAAACTACTGTATTAGCCCCAAAACTCTAGGATATGCTTGGAAATAGAGTCCTACAGAGCACAGAACATACCTTGCAACCTGTAGCGGCTGTTCACTCTGAAGTGTCTGTTTATCTGCAGCCAGATCCCAGAGGGCTGGTGGTGCCAGGCCAGTGTCAGACTCTTTAATACCTACAAAGAGAAAGATGGCAAAATGTAGCATATCACCGCAAAACTAACTTTTCAATCCTGGCAGTACTGGCATTCTATATTGAACTCCTTTTCCAGGGACTATCCTGTACACTTTGTAGGATGCTTAGCAGTATCCCTGGCTACTAGGTACAACATATTACCAGTACTACCTTTGTGCATATCATGGGGATCAAATTGCCTCTGGGCACTGCCTAATGCCTCCAGACAGAGCAATTACACTATAGCCCCTGCCCCCAAACCACTGCCCTAGAGCAATTAAAATAAAAAAATGTAATGCCTACTTGACTTTTTGTTATTTTATATTATAGGACTTCACTATTTAAATTCTGAAGTGCCAACAACTAGGCAATAGCCATACTGGATAAAACCATGTTTTTATTCAATATAAAACTTTGATATATCAAGGTTTACTGCACTAGGCTTTGGCCAGCAGAAATATTACTTGTATAAAGGATGTTACTTAGTTGCACAAGGATTAAACACAGTTGTAAAAAAAAAAAGTATATAGTAAAACAGTGTTAAATGAGGTCAAATTTCTTAGGGTTTTTTTTTTAAAAAAAAAATCTGTAACTCATGATTTTACTTCAAATTTATATTTTAAAAAATTTAGCACAATCATTAATTCATTTAAAGAAAGGAAGTAAAAATAAATACATACCAGTGAGCTCATTAATTTTTTTGAGAAGCTGCTGAATGTCATCCTCAACCTGCTTGATCTGCCTAGAGTAAGTACTCTGGCCCTGGGTGATAGGGATCAGTTTAATTAGAACATCTGAATATCAATAGCTTATTAAACGTCAGACACAACTTTCCTGGGTAACAAGCTTACTAGCCTTATTATATTAGAGCCTGGAGGGAGAACTGCATTATCTGACCTGGAGTTGATCTGCACCAGGCTGACCTCGCACTTATGGCGAGCCTGAGTGCTGGGCGACAGGTGTGAGTCACCACACCTGGCTGAAAAGTAGCCTATTTCTATGCACTTAAATTTCCCATTCCAAATCTAATTATGTCACATACATTTTAAATACAGTAAACATTTACATGAGTCATTTCAAATATATAGCACTCACTATTAGAGTTTGTATAAGGATCAGGAGTAAGTCTAAGCATGCTGCATACATACAGACTCTCTGTTGTCTTCTTAATCAGCATGAACTCTGACACTGCCTTCTGACCAGTTTATAAAGACAAAATGTAAATAATCTTTGTTTAAGCACAAAACATAAAGACTTACGTAAGTTTTCAATAAGGCGATGTCCCCCTCATCCAGAGCTAAAACAAAACAGAAACCAGACATGACATGAGTGGGGCTTAACAAGAGGCAGCTGGTCAACTTTTTTGTACACATCAAAGGGTTTTTAACTGAGTTCTAAAAAACTGAGTAACTACACAATATTACACACTTGATGACTAATTTATATACCTTATGCATTGTGCATATAAAACGTGCACACTATGGAACTGAGTTAATCACGATATATTTGTACAATGAAATATAAGGCAGCCAGTTTGGTCAGTGTGGTGAATGCACACCCTTAATCCTAGCAGAAGCAGGTGGATATCTGAGTTCAAGGCCAGCCTGGTTTTAGAGTTCCAGGACAGCAGGGCGACACAGAAAAACCCAAAGAAGAAAAACAAACAGAAAGAAATGCAAAATAGTAAGTTGTTATAGAAAGCTATTCAAGTATTATTACGTCAAACCGACAGGTTAAAAAACATTGAACATGCATATAAATTGTCTTTATACAGAAAATTTTTTATAAAAATATGATGAATCTTAGATGATGATTACCTAAATGCTGTCAGTGGTTATCTGGTATGACAAATAATTTGTAGTCTACCTCTGAACAATACAATCTATACTTCTTTAATGGTACATTGTGCACTGTGAATATGCCTAGTAACCAAATTTAACTACCATTCTCAAGTCAACAGTCACATGCTCCTATGGGCAACAGTGGAAAGGCTACCTTAAATGCCTTTCTCTAATAATGAAATTAATAACTAACTTCTATGCCATCATAGAGCCCTCATCTAGTAGTTGATGGAAACAGAAGCAGACATCCACAGCTAAACACTGAGCCAAACTCCTGGAATCCACTTGCAGAGAGGGAGGCCTGCTAAGAAAAGGGGTCAAGACCAGGCAACAGAAACCCACAGAGACAGCTGACGAACAAGGTGGAGCTCATGGATCCCAGGCTGATAGCTGGGAAACCAGCTTTGGACCGACTCAGACCCCCTGAATGTGGGTAACAGTTAGAAGGCCTGGGCAGTCTAAGGGACCTCTGACAGTGGAACCAGGAACCTGGTGCACGAAAGGACTTTGGGAGCACATTCCCCATGAAGGGATAGTCCCTTAGCCTAGAGACACAGGGAGGGCCTAGTCCCTTCTCCAAATGACTTGACAGACTTTGATAATCCCTCCTGGAAGGCATCACCCTCCCTGTGGAATGGGGGGGGGGTAGAATGGACGGGAAGGGAGTGGGGGGCACAGGAGGAAGGGAGAACTGGGATCGATATGTAAAATAAGAAAAAATAATAAATACACATACATACATATATACATACATACATAAAACCATGCACCTTAGCCAGGTGTGATAGCACACGCCTTTAATCTCAGCCCTAGGAGGCAAAGGCAGGTGGATCTCTGTGAGTTTGAGGCCAGCCTGGTCCACATAGTAAGTTCCAAGCCAACCAGAACTACAGGGTGAAACCCTGTCTCAAAAACAAACAAACAAACAAAACAAAATAAAGCAAAACTATACCTAAGGAAGAACTGGGTTGGCAAGAAAGTGCAGTAGATGAGACCAATGAGGTCACAAGACTCTCAATAGTGTAAATCATAGCATGTAAGAGACCGGAGGTTCAATCTCTATCACTGCACAAAGGAAAAAAAGTAAACCAGGGCTAGAAAAGCTTGGAGAATAAGATCTGCAGCACACAGCAGCGGATGAAATTCAAGGGCAAGGGGAACCTCAGTGTACAGAAATAACTGAAATGACAGCTAGTTCCATCTCAGTCTTCCTCTGTGTATGAAATGTTAGCAGAGCAGACTAGATTCCTATCCTTTGGAACCCTGTTTACAAGCTGGCCTTTGGCTGCTGTCTGAAAACTTGGATTTGGGGAGAGTTCTGATCATTCCAGAACAGTGCCAAAACTATTTGTACAAAAACAAGTTCATACAGAACTTTCTTTCCAAGAGTCTGAAATATTGTTATATGATAGGCAAAGTCTGACTATCCAACCTCCAGTAAAATAACAAAAATCAAAAAAAAAAAAAAAAACCCTAGGCACTGGCACCTAGTCTCCAACAATCTTCCTTGACTGGTAATCATTTTAATCATATTATCATATCTTGTCGAGACAATCAGGAGAATCTATGTCATTCTTCTGTTCCCTGTCCGGTTGTCTCTTTTGTCTTTTGAGGTTTTGCTTTGTATCTTTTGTCACAAGCAAGTCACAGCCACAACTGTAACTGTCTAAGTCCTACGACATGTCCTATAAACTTGAGATTCCTTAACACCCAGCACATCCCAATATGACAATCCAGAAGGTAGAGACATCAGACAGTAGAGTTTTAGTGCCAACACTAAGTCAAAACATTCAACTGCCCACAGCTGGGAAAGAATGGATGGACTGGAAGAAAGAACTCAAACCCCGCTAGGCTGGCCACCTTTTGATGGCTTACAAGGCCACACTGGATACGGAATATCAACGACTGATGAAATATTCGATAAAAGAATCCTGAGCACAGCCGAGTGTTAGTGGCACAGACCTTTTATTCCCCAGCACTCGGGAGGCAGAGGCAGGCGGATCTCTGTGAGTTCAAGGCCCTCCTGGTCTGCAGAACAAGTTCCAGAACGGGCTCGAAAGCAATTCTGAGAAACCCTGTCTCGAAAAACTAAAAAAGAATCCAGAGCTTGAAGTGAGCAAGGAAGAGACAGGAGGAGGCAGGGCCTGCGGCCCAGGCCTGTCACCGCTCCGGTCCAAAGCGGACAGAGCACCGCGGCAGCGGGAAGCCCGAGCCTCTGCGGGCCTGCGCTGGTCGCTCCAGACTGGGAGCTCGAGCCTGTGTCCTCTCACCTCGGATGGGCTTGTCGTCCTTCTCATCCTCTTTGGTTTTCCGCTGGTCCGCGCCTAAGTAGTCAGGCATTTTAAAGGCCGCAAGTGCCTCACGGTCTTACTGATTACACAGCACCTTCCTCGCATCCGGCGGTGTGCTGCCTTTCTCTTCCCCACCGGAAGTGGAACAGGACTCCAGCGCCTCTTTGCAATGCGCCTAGGAGCTGAAGAGACTGTTGTGCGCAGGCCCAGATTTCACTGCATCCGTCGCCAATTCCGGCCTCATTATGTACCCGAACAGGAACTTCCAAGATCAACCCTGGCTCAATTGACGAGCTTAAATCTTTAATTAGTCATTAATAAATAATATGCGCAGTCAGGGTTAACTTATTAAATCTCTAGATTTTAATTTCGCCTTTACCTCCCAAGAATGGGAAGACAACAAGTGTTTGTAAGATGCCTGGCAGTTAGACACTTAATGGCTAAATCTACAAACAGAATGAAGGTAACGCACTTCTGTTAGGAAATGTGTATCCAGGATATACAAAGAACTACCACCCAAGAAAACAATCTGGTTTTATGGCAAGGAAGGAAAAGTTAAAAAGGCAGGGAAAAAGAAAGATGAGTAAAGAACCTGGACAATCATTTCTCTAAAGGATATACACAAATGCCAATTAACACACGAAAATGCAAATCAAAAGTACTTTATTTTCTTTATGCCGGACCCATGGATGGCTTTTTTGTTTTTTTGTTTTTTTTTTTTTTTTGATGGCTATTATTTTCAAAAAAGGAAATAAAATTTGAGATGCAGGGAACAAACTACACAATAGAAGTATTATGTACTGTTGGAGGGGGGTGTAAAATGGTGCAATGGTTGTTGAAAATTGAAAACAAGTAAAATATAATCTAGTTTATATAGATTATATATAAATTCCACTTCTGGATATATAACGCCAAATAGTTGGAAGTGGGATGTCAGTGAGATACTTATATCTACAGAGGGATGGATAAACAAAGGAAGGCATGTGAATATATTATTATTCAATCTTAAAAATAAATTCTGGCCTTTATACTCGAGAAAAAAAACCCTCACGTAGAGGCAATGTTTTATGTTATATAATTGCACTTGTATGAGGTACCTAAGGAGCGCTGGTGGTTTATGACTGAAACCCCAGCACTTGGGAGACGAGACAGGATTGTCACGAGTTAGAGGCGACCTGGTGGCCACGTGCATGAAGTTCTTTCTCAAAATAATTTCCTACGTCTTGCCCTCGTGTGCAGGAACTGACAAGTCTAGGAACCGTTCCTTCGGGCTCCCAGGTCTCCAGCCGGGTGAGCGTCAGTAGCGGAAGTAGGCGGCCCCACAGACGGCGCGCGTCGCGGGGGTGGGATCGGCGTCCGCCCCGCCAAAGCCCTATCCCGGAAGTGCTTATTGGTGTCTCCACGCGCCGATCCCTGGGCGCACTGCCTGGGCGCGAGGCGCAGCCTGGGAGGCAGAGCGGACCGAGAGGGCCTTCCCGCCTGCACGTGAGCCGCGGCGCCCGCGGGACCAGCCCCAGCCACCATGCTGCTCCTGCCGAGCGCCGCGGAGGGCCAGGGCACCGCCATCACCCACGCTCTGACCTCCGGTACGTGCCCACCGGCCCGTGTCCGTCCTGCTCGGGCGCCCCTGCCTCAGCCCTGTCCCTGGCCACCCCTGTGTGGGCACCCTGCGGGGCCGTGACGAGCACTGTAGCGCGTGCAGGGATTTGAAGGAGGGTGGGGGCGTCTTCCTCCTGCACCTGGAGTTCCTCCATTCTCTAGGGGCTGCTGACTCATGGAGCGGACTGAGCAGTTGAGGACCGAGCCCTCCAGCACCCCGAAAGATCCTCCAAAGCATTCCTCTGCCCAGGGCGGAGAAACCCCGCTGCACGCACCCACGTGCCCGGAGTTGTACAAAGCCGTGTTAACGCTGCTAAGCACTTGACCTCTACCTTTACTCCTGGCTTCGGACTCAGATAACGCCCTCATACCTTTGGAAGCCCCTTCGGGTACTCCTGGACGGCTTGGAGTACTCTGAGGAAAAATTAAAAGAGCAATTTGGTCTCCTGCTGGAGGTGTTTTGTTTTTGGTTTATAGCCTGGCAAGCAGGAAGGTATTGGCAAATATCGGGTCTCCGATTTTAGAGATCTGTATTAATTCCCGTAGCCACTTACCACGGGCACTTGTTAAATGTGATTTTTTAAAAAAAATGTTTCCCATGGCACGTGATTGTGTGTAATCCTATACTAGAGAGAAAGGCTACAAAGACTTTTGAAAGCCACGCCCCCTGCTACACAGCTGGTTCATTTTAGCATTTGAATCCTTTTCTGTGTTAGGTGGATGAAATCTTAATATAAGCCAATTGAAACGCGAGAAACGTTCTTATAAAATTGTTGTTCCAAAATTGTCCATCAAAAAATGTACTTTGATTTCTTATGAAATTAAAATTATGATCTTACTTTTTTCCTATCCCAGATTACTGGTTTTGTTTTTTTTTTAATTTCTGTTATACAGATGTACAGTGATGTATTCTGTAATGCCCTCTCCACAACAGAGTTGTAGTTTTAAAACTGCATTCAAATATTCTAGGAACAGGATGAGTTAGGTATTATTTCTATACTGAAATGATTCACACTTCAAGAAACTTGTAGTCTTAGACTAAAATACAGGGATTCCGGGTTCATATCCAGCCTGCATCACTAGGACATAGCTGTAGTTCTAAGTCCCCAGCACTGGCTTGGAAAATTGTCTATTTGAACAGATTGTGACTAGAGAATGCTTACAGTTATTAACCATTTTAATAATTAAACCATCAATAATTAAAATCACTTGAGTATAGAGTTCTTGTTTGGTTTTCTTTTGAGGATAGTTCTTGGTGGCATTTTATCATTTATTGTCTTATTACTATTATTGATTATTAGTTCCTTACCTTCCTTTCTCACATCCTCAGGAAAATATTGGTTAGCTGCTGAATTACTTTTCCTTTGCTTTTAAAAAAAAAGGGGGGGGTGGTATTTGTGAGTGTCATGGCATGCATGCAGAGGTCAATGGATAGCTTACAGAGTCAGTCCTCTCCCACCTTCATAATGGGTTCTGGTCACTGAGCTCAGATCATCACCCTTAATGGAACATTAACAGGCAGGAGGTTGTTGGAATAGTTAATAAATGATACCAAGGATGATTTGCTACCCACGATGCAGCTGGATTCTGCAATTATTATTATAGTTGATGGTTTGAAAATTACATTCTGACTTCATTTTTTGCTCTTCCTAAGAAATTGTGTTGCCTTGAAATAGATGTCCTCCTTGCAGTAGGTTGAAGTCTGTTCTTCCTCTCACAGCCTCTGCACTCTGTCAAGTTGAACCTGTGGGAAGATGGTTTGAAGCTTTTGTCAAGAGGAGAAACAGAAATGCTTCTACCTCGTTTCAGGAACTGGAGGATAAAAAAGAGTTGTCAGAGGGATCAGAAGATGAAGAGTTACAATTAGAAGAGTTTGCCATGCTCAAAACACTGGACCCCAAAGATTGGAAGGTATGTACTATGCAGAGCTTTCGATATTTTGAAGCATCTAGACATAGGCCACGTTCCCAATTTTCCCATTACTGCACTGTATTTTAGGGAAGTTCAACAGGTAGGCATAAGCAAGTACTGTTATTGCTGAGCCCAGAGTTGGAATAGCACTGACCATATTATGGTGTCTTAGCCACCAGCATCCAAGAAGGCTTCAGAGCAGAAGTTATGTCTCTGTGGGAGTGGCAATGTTCACTTGTAATCCTAGTACTTGGGAAATAGAGACAGGAGGAAGGTTAGAGGTTCAAGGTCATCCTTGACTACCTAGCAGTTAGAGGCCAGCCTGAGATACCTAAGGCTCTAGCTTTAAAAACATAAAACAACAAAATCCAGCTGATCTTGAAAAGATGAGTGGCAGCTAATGAAGCAGAGAAGGGAAGAAAGGCATTCTGGATAGAAGGATGAGATAGTGGAGACGCAGGGGTAAAGCCTATCTACCACTTCTATGAAGATTAAAGTAGAGTGGGGGGGGGGCACAGCTGTAGGAAATCAGGCCCAGAAAAAACTCTAATCTATGTCAAACTCAGTTGTGTACTTTTTATGCCGTGTTAAGGAATTAATTTAAATCTTATTTTCAAGACAGTAAGTCATCAGCAATTCTCAGGCTAGGGCTGGTGAGATAGCTTAGTCAGTGAAGGGCTTACAAGCCAACCTTGGTTCAACCCTCAGAACCCACTCTACAAAATAAGTCTAGAGATTGAGTAGGAGAGGAAAGGGAATAAGAAAGAATGGGGGTGTGAGGGTTTGATCAAAGTAAATTACATAACCCCACACTAGGGTGGAAGATACAGGTGTATGGTACTTACTGACCAGCCAGCCTAGGTAGTAGGTGAGCTTTGGGCCATACATGAGGACTAACACCTGAGGTTGTCCTCTGGCCTCCACATGCCTGCACACACACAAACACATGTTTCTAATATTGGTTTAGAAAAGCAATTCTATTGGCAGTATGGAAAGTGTCTGGTGTGGGGTAAACCTAGAAGGGAAGTGGATAACTGTGAGCTACACGGCTAGCACACAGGCTAAGCCTGATGTAGTCAGGTTTTGAAGAAGAGGGAACATACTGATGATAGGAGGGAGTTTGGTAGAGTATACTAAACAGTAGGCAGTGTTGAGATGCAGGCTAGGGAACTTTGCAAGCAGTTTTGTGTCCAACTTTAGTAAGGTTGTTTTATAGATGGTTGAACATTGGTTTGTGACTTAGTAAGAGGTTAGGTCTAATTTGAAGTCAGTGGCACAGCAGTCGGGGCTATGAGAAATGAGTGGCATCAGGCAGGCCAGCCATGCATATAAGTATAGACAAGTAAGTATTATGTGTGTATACTGCGGAATTGAAATGCTCTGCCATCTAGTGCACTGGGACCTCATTTCCCATGTCAGTACAGTGTTCATGAGCAGCTCAGTACACTGGGACCTTGGACAAGTTGGTGGCACCTCAGTATCTCATTTTCCTTGTGGGTACAGTGTGAACAACTCAGAGCACTATAGTGAAAAGTAATGAGATGATGTGAATGAAGCATGTCTCTGCCTAGTGCCTGGTGAATGCTTCATAGTAATGTACAGCATCTAGTCCTTATGCTCTTCAGAGGAAGAGGCCTGAACATAAGGTGATGGAGCTTTAAGGGATAAGAAGAGTAAAAGATACTAAGGCTGTAAGAAAGGAGGGATGGGCTGGAGATGTAGCTCAAGTGTCTAGCTTGTAAAAACCCAGCGTTCAGTTCCCAGCACTGTGTAAGCCAGGCCTGGTAAAATACCAGTAATCTCAGCTCTCAGGCAGCAGAACAGGAGGACAAGGATTTCCAAGCCAGCCTAAGATATATGGGATCCCATTTTTAAAAAGTAAAGAAAAAAAAGTTACTAGTTCAGCAAAGGATTACTGAATACCAAGCACTGGAGTCTTCTAGAAACTAAGGTTGGGAGAATTCTCAAGGGGGAAAAGGCAATTACCAATGTCACTGGTGTAAAGATGTGTCAGCTTGTACCTTGAGAAACCATGAAAAGTCAGTAGATTTGCCAGACAGGTTTAAGTGTCCTCATTGATAACAAAAGGGTTGAAAACGTAAGCGGTTGCAGGCTTGTACAGTAATTAGGAGATGATGAAATAGAGACATTATAAGTATGAAATACTGTTTTTAACTTTAAAACACAAGAGAAGGCAGCAGCTTCAAGTCAAGGTGGGCTTACCAGGATGTTAAATTGAAGAAGGTTAAGATTTATAAGCGAGAAGGAAGAGTGGGGATACTGCATCTGAGCAAAGCAACTGGGTCCACTCACATGCCCACTTGGAATCATTTCAGCAAGTGTCAGTCAAGCACCTGTTGTATGCAAAGGGTGGGACAACATCCCTGGACCATAGTTTGTATTCCAAAGAGGTGACTGTCAGTAAGCCAGACCTGGTACATGCTGAACAAACAAATAGAAGAGAGTGATGTGAATGATATCCAAGTAGCTACTTACCGATTAGATAGGGAAGACCTGTGACTTGAGATTAAGATACAATACCTTAAGTAAGGTGATAACTTTAAATAGTGATCTAAGGACTAAAGGGCTGTCGGTCATTGAAGTGAGAAATACACCATTAAAGAGAAAGATGTGAGCATCTCAGTGGAAGGTGGAGTGCCTTCAGTGGACAGGAGCACCAGGCTTAAGTGTGGAAATAGATGTTAAACCTTTTAAAAAGGAATGTGTAAATGGAGGCTTTTCTATCCCACCAGGCCCCACAGCCGGTTTTAAGTAATTACTGGTAGACTTAATATTAATTATAAATGTTTGGCTGATGGCTCAGGCTTATTACTAGCTAGCTCTTACATATAGATTAACCCATTTTTGTTCATCTGTATATGGTCACGTGGCTTGTGGCTTACTGGTGGTACTCTGGTATGTTGCTTCTTTGATGGCTGCTGGTGTCTCTCAGACTCTGCCCCTCTCCTGTATCTCTGCTTGGATATTCCACCTGGCTCTATCCTGCCTTGCCATAGGCCAAAGCAGCTTTATTTATCAACCAATGAGAGCAACTCATATTCACAGCACACAGAGAGGCAGTCCACATTAGGAGTAGGCTGGGAGGTTAGACAGATGCTATGAACTCAGAAGAAAGTTTTACTAGAGTTAGTTGGGGGGTTGATAGCATAAACAAAGGACTCACCCATACCCTCTGAGTGGGTGTGATCCCTGAAGATTAAGGATACAATGAGAATTTGAATATTAGGGAGTATGTAGGGTGACTGCCTGAGTGTGGCTGTAGGAAAGAGGCAATCGAAGGAGAGAGGCTGTTCATGATGGAATCTGCTAGGTTGCCAATCAAATAGGGTGGAAGTTGCTAGTTAAGCAGTGTGAGGAGCACCAGGAGAGAACCATTGTGGAGTGGATTGGAAAATGGTTGATGTGCTGTAAGAACATGGTATGGAGAGTTCTCAGTAGACTAGGCTAAAAGTAGAGTTATGGTGTGAGTAGTGACTGGAAACATGCTCTTAGGACTACTCTTCAAAGATAAAAGATAATGGCTGTCCTAGTTGGGGTTTCTGTTGTTATCATAAAGACTGTGACCAAAAGCCGCTTGGGGAGGAATGGGTTTACTTTCCTTACACTCCCAGGTCGCAGTGCATCACAGTAGTGAGGCCTGGAGACAGGGACAGCAGCTGAATCAGTGAAGGAGTGCTGCTTGCGGCCTTGCTCCTTGGGGCTTGCTTGGCCTGCTTCTTCTGTCATCTGAGACCAGAGGCTCAGAGTAGCACCACCTCCCATAGGCTGTTTGCTTTCTTCCAGGCTTTGTGCCCTCACCTTCTAGTCTCCATGTGATAGCTGGCTCATCCTCCAAGTCAAAGTGGACAGTTTGGGTTAATATGGCCTCACCACTGTTGCTCCCTCAACACATAAATTTACTAGGGTGTTAACCAAAGCAGAAAAGAAAGCAGGTACTATGTTTCCAAAGAAGCCAAATTCCTGAGAATTTCCACCCAACCCACTCCTCATGTTTCCTGTGCTATTGTTACCTACTGGCCCAATCTGCTGGGTCTATTACCATTCTCACGTGGATTCTGAACTATTCTAGATGAACCCGATTTAAGGAGGGAACGGAACGGTATGAAATAAGGTTTTAATAGAGAAAGGGCTTCTTTAAAAGTAAGTAGAAGGTGCTAGGTGTTACAGGTTTGCTTGGTGGCTCTTCCTTGGTTTTTTGTTGTTTTGGTTTGTTGTTGTTGTTGTTTTTGAGGCAGGTTTTCCTGGAGCTCACTGTGTAGATGAGGCTGGCCTTGAATTCATAGACATCTGCCTGTCTCTGCCTCCCGGGTGCTGGAATTAAAGGTGATCGCCATCCCCTCCTTGCTTTGTTTTCACTTTTTTAATCTCAAGAAACTCTCAGTGCGTTCAGGTCACTAGGTTTATGTGTAAAAAACATCATGAAGGCTTCTCTACCTTATATGACCTAACTTACATGACTGCGGAGCCCATTGCTGTGGAAGTTTCCATTTCATTTGTTTACTTATTTGTGATGTTTGAGATTGAGCTCAGCCTATTCATGCTAAGCAGGTGCTCTGTGGCTCCAGGCCAGAAGTCTCACTTTGGGAAGTAGGTTTTATGGCAACAGAGCACAAAGGGTTAAATTAAATGTTCTCTGTTCAGCTTTAACCCTCTTTTGTGTGTTTATCAGAATCAAGATCATTATGCAGTTCTTGGACTTGGCCACGTCAGGTACAAAGCCACACAGAGACAGATCAAAGCAGCTCGTAAGTACTCACTTTGAAATAGTTGAATATTTAGTACAGGAAATGTAACCCCAAACTCATGGAATGAAGCAGCCACGAGTACATGAGACCCTGCTTTAGAAAGAAAAGGCAGAGCTCAGGAGGAAGAACAAAGATAAAATTCCTGAAGGAAGAGATCAGGATCACTGTAACAATATTGTCCATCAAGGGCAATTCCGTTTTGTTTGTTTGGGGTTTTGGTGGTGGTTAGGGATCAAATGTTCACTAATAGGGAAATAGATACACAAACTAGAATATTTTGGACAGCCAAATACTACTCAGCAATAGAAAATAAGAACAAATGACCAGGACACCCTCCTAAATATGTGGATGAATCTCAAACCACAGTATTGAGTAAGAGAAGCATTGCACTGATACTTGCTAACCTGTATCTATGTGAGGTTCCAGAACACACAAAAGCAGCCTATGAGCACGAAAATCAGACAGCTGCTGCCCAGCTTAGTAGGGAATGGGAGTTGCCTAGGAAAGATCACCTGGGTAGAAAATGTATAACCAAGTGGCTTCTTTGTCTTTTTGGGTGTTGACTTTTAAAACTGGAAAAGAAAACGTTCCAGTTACTAAAGAAGTACCCTAAAAACCAGTGAATGATGTCTGATTCTGCAGATAAAGCAATGGTCCTAAAACATCACCCCGACAAACGGAAAGCAGCTGGGGAGCCGATCAAAGAAGGAGATAATGACTACTTCACTTGTATAACTAAAGGTAAGGACGTACTTCACAGGCAGGGGTTCACTGTGCACTGTGTGTCATTCAGCAACCTTGTAACATTGGAAAACATTGCAGCTGTGTCATGTTGCTGCCAGTGTCCCCAGAGCTCCTGTACTCTCAGGTTGCCTTGACTTTAACCCGTGCACCTAGCAGCCTTTTAGAAATGCAGAGCCACATGCCCTGCCCCAGACCTACTGGTTACAACTTGCATTTTATCACGACCTCAGGTGACAGGTTTTGTTTTAAGGTAAACCTTAAAAGGCTTTTAAATTCTCCTTCCCTCCTTAGCCTCCCATTGCTGGGATTTACAAGCATGCATTACTGAGCCCAACTCCCAGGTGATTCTTACCACACTCATTGCTTGTCCAGTAGTGGGTCATATAAATACCTTTACAGACACACATACACACACATACACACACACCCTGTACATGTATAAACATGTATTGGTATGGTAGGCATCAAACCAGCCTACCACTGAACTAACTACAGCCCAGCTCCTCCTCACCCCATCCCTCTTTTTTTTTTTTTTTTTTTTTAAGAAATCTAGGTCTTACAAAGTTGCCCCTCTGGCCTTGAAGTTACTGTACTCCAGGCAGGCCTTGAATTTCAATGCTACCATTACCATGTCTTTCCTGGTAACTGGAATTTATAGGCCTTCACTATTGGGCTTGGCATGAGTGTTCTGTTTGATGGTGCAAATTCTAAGCTCTTTTGTCATTTTAGATTGTTGTGGAACTAAACTTACTCAGAGGTTTTACTAATTTTAAGTGGATTTGGATAGAGTTGACACTCAGTAACAGAATACTTGCCTGGCATGTGTAAGTGCACAGCCTACAAACAGTGCAAAAAATAAATAGAATATAAAATAGTAGATAACATAGGTATTTACAGCTGTTTACATGGCCATAATCCATTATGCAAACCAATATAGATAACTACCATTTCTAGTGCGTTTGATTTTTAGGTAGTCTCTCTGTGCAGCCCAAACTGTCCTCAGACTTGAACTCCTCCTGTCCCTGCCTCCTAGGAATGTGCCACATGGTGTGACACTGCTTCTTTACAGACAATGACACATGTGCACCCTCAAATTGCTTCTCTGACCACTCCTTCATAGTGGTCAAGAACCTTTAGAACCTTGGAATCTAATGGTTATGTTTTTAGTTCTCTTCCTATCCCTCAGTCCAGCCGCTTTCTGGAGTAGTGTGTTTTTTGAGGCAGGGTCTCTCACTCACTCTGTCCTGGTTGGCCTTAAATGAAAACAGTCTCCTACCTCAGGCCCCCAACCAGTAGGATTCTGGGTGAACCAACCTGCCCAGTATCCTGAGAGTTATAGTTTTCAATTATTCTGTAATGGCCTGAAGGTGCATCTTGGCCATTTGTCCAACTTGTACAGGGTTCTGGGTTCAAGTGCCCAAGGGGGGAAAATAGTGTCTTCACTCTTGTCTACTTAGAGGAATTACATCATTTTATGTCACATAATGTTAAACCACTTAAGGAGTAAATTAAGCACTTTCCTATCAAAATTCAAAAATTTGAATATGAAAATAACTATTTTTAGCAGAAATTTTTGTTTCCTTCGATTCTGTTTTGTCGTAATGTTTTTGGTCAGACCCAGGCTACTCTCTGCAGAGCCACATCCCTAGGCCAGTATTGATTTTCTCACTGAAAAAAAATGGTCATGTTCTTTGTTCTCAGCTTATGAAATGTTATCTGATCCAGTGAAAAGACGGGCATTTAACAGTGTAGATCCTACTTTTGACAACTCGGTTCCTTCTAAAAGTGAAGCAAAGGACAATTTTTTTCAAGTGTTTTCTCCAGTGTTTGAAAGGAATTCCAGGTAAGTTAAAGCACTAACCCCCTTTGGTCACAATGCTCAAATGGATGCCTTTGACAGGTTTTTACTGTCTCCTTGATTAACTAACGACTTGTTTATAATAAACATGTACACAGACTCTCTTCCTTTCTTCTCTGCTATCCAGAGCCCTAATAAAAAGCAGTCTGTCTGCCTTAGTAACTAGCATGTGATTCTGATGCTTAGCTAACAGCACATCCCTCTCTTCTGTTTCCCCTTCACCGGTGACAGCACTGGTGTCATCATTAGCAGTCTAGGAAGCCCCAGGCTTGGCTGCAGTCTGTACACGGGCTTCACACTGAGCTGTCTGGCTCCTTTTATTGAGCATCTTATTTTCATAAGGCTTCTCCAATGAAGGGCAAATAATTAAATCTTTAAGATTAATACATACTTTACTGCATTAACATGAGTTTTAGAATAGTGTGCAGTATTAGTGGTTTTCTCCATTCTTGGTTCCTTGTGCACTCGCACATTTTCTGGCCTACCTATACCTATCTTAGCTACACATGGAGTTGCCCGAGGGCATGAGCCAGTTCTTGGTGCCAGTTCTTGGAATACTCGGCTTTCCTCTACCATCCCAATGCTCCCAGTGAGTTCAGTTAGTGACAGTGCTGTCTGATCCCAGCCATTCTCACTGAAGGTGATACAGACTATGTGTTGTTCAGTAGAATAGAGCAGTTGCCTCCTCCTTTCCTGATCCTTTTCAGATATGAAAGGGTGACCAGGGGTGGAAATCCATGTGTATTGCTGGACCATATTGGCCTACAGCTTACTTCTCTGCTACATTTTAAGGGGCAGCAGTGAATGAGCTTGGGGAGACCAGTTGCCCTTCCTTCTTCCTAGTCAGAGTGCCTGGGAGCTGCTACTCTGTGGAACTGGAGATAGCTGCATTGTGTCTCACCGATTCCCAGCCTGCCCTTACCTGCATCGGTTAACACCACTGAGAGTTGTACCTTTCAGTTGTGGAGATTGAAAGGCAGAGTGTTGGGAGGGGTTAATTAGTGAAAGCTGTTGTTTTTACTAATTGTTACTGGTTGATTTTTTGAGCTCTTGTTCAAAATCTTTCCTTTGAGTCAATGTTGTTTTAATATTTCAGGTGGTCAAATAAAAAAAATGTTCCCAAACTTGGTGATATGAACTCCTCATTTGAAGATGTAGATGCATTTTATTCTTTCTGGTAAGTGAATGTACTGTCTGTAGGATGGCATCATTTTTAAGGATATTCGTTAAGTTCTTGATTGTTCATCAGTTCACATTTGAATAGCAGAACCTCTACTGAACAAATGAAATGAATATTTTCATGGACTGCCTATGTCTTCTGTATTTGCCTTTTATGATTTTTTTCAGTCTGTTTCCCATTAATGTATTAATGAAATCTAGAGATCAAGAGATCAAGTAGTTGATTGCAGTAAAAAAAAAAAAAGAAAAGAAAAGAAAATGAAAATTGAGCCAGGCAGTGGTGGCACGTGCCTTTAATTTCAGTAATCGGGAGGCAGAGTAGATCAAAGTCTGTGAGTTTTTTTTAACTACAGAGCGAGTTCCAGTATAGCCAGAGTTACACAGAGAAACCCTGATCTAAAAACCAGGAAAAAAAAAAAAGAAGAAGAAGAAAAGAAAATTGAGAATTAGCACATATTCAGTGAACTGTCTTTGTTTGGTGTGTTTTTTTGTTATTAAATCGAAGTCCCACAATATAGCCCTGGCTGGCCTCAAGCTCACAGAAATCCACCTGCCTCTGCCTCCCAAGTACTGGGATTAAAGGTGTGCTCCACCACACCTACCTAATTGAGCCATTTTACAAGTATTTGAGTTTTGGGCCCAGGCCTGATGATTCATACCTTTGATTTCTGAGGCAGAGGCAGACAGACCTCCATGAATTTGAGACCAGCCAGGGCTACAGTGAGACCCTGAGACCCTGTCTGGAGGGGGGGGCGGTTCTTGAAGTAGATAGTGCTTTTTACCTCTTATTCACTAATATTTAGTAAACATTTTGTGTGTAGTATGTCTTTCAGAACTATGTGTGTGGGTGTTTTACCTGCATGTATGTGTGCACGTGGTACCTGTGGAGGCCAGAAGAGGGTGTTGCTTGTGATCCTTTAGGTGGGTGCTAGGAATTGAACTTAGGAGAGTAGATATGTTCTTAACCACAGAGCCATCTCCAGGCTCATAGTCTGTCTTTTCACTAACTGGATAATAAATACCGAAATAAAGACACTTGAGAAAAAAATTAGTTTTGTCACTTAGAGTAGCTTTTACATTCAGTGACAAACTGGAAATAATATAACCATTAATTAGAGTCATCTTAAAACTTGATGGTAGTTACAAGACAGGAGAAATCTCAGACAACATTGTGGGGAAGTAGGACAGAAGAGGCAGCATAATGTCAGTTTAACAGCAAAAGGGAGGGAAGAGGGAAGAGGCTGTATAGACAACTGAGCTGCTTACCACTAGTTTTCAAAGTAATGTGTATCAGGCTGGGCAGTGGTGGCACACACCAGCCAGGACTGTTAACACACAGAAAACCTGTTTCAAAAAACCAAATAAAACAATAATAATGTGTATGTAATGAAGTTTTAAAAGGATTTATTTTTCCAGTTCTATCTTGATTTCTGTCTCTATTAGGTATAATTTTGACTCTTGGAGAGAATTTTCTTATTTAGATGAAGAAGAGAAAGAAAAAGCAGAATGGTATGTATGTCAGTGGTTAATACACACACACACACACACACACACACACACACACACACACACACACTTGGAGAGAATTTTCTTATTTAGATGAAGAAGAGAAAGAAAAAGCAGAATGGTATGTATGTCAGTGGTTAATACACACACACACACACACACACACACACACACAGTGTTGCAGAGGACCAAATCCAAGCCTTGGAGAGAATTTTCTTATTTAGATGAAGAAGAGAAAGAAAAAGCAGAATGGTATGTATGTCAGTGGTTAATACACACACACACACACACACACACACACACACAGTGTTGCAGAGGACCAAATCCAAGCCTTGGAGAGAATTTTCTTATTTAGATGAAGAAGAGAAAGAAAAAGCAGAATGGTATGTATGTCAGTGGTTAATACACACACACACACACACACACACACACACACACACACACACACACACACACACACAGTGTTGCAGAGGACCAAATCCAAGGCCTCATGAATATTAGGTAAATGCTATTACTTGGTCATACATCCAGTCTTTTCTTTAAAGAATGTAACTGTGTATGCTAGAGATTAGGTTTAAGATGCTGTATCAGGTAGGCAAGTATCTTACCACTGAGCTGCATCCTAGCCACTTCATTTTTTGTTATTTATTTATTGTGGGGGATACAAACTTGTCATAGCCTGGGAAATCAGAGAACAGCTTTCTGAACTTGGTTCACTCTGACCCTGGTCCTACGGATCAAATTTGTGCCAGCTTTTTCTTGTGGGCCACCAAACAGCTCACAAGACATGACACAAAAGATTTCTTTTTAGTTATAAAATGCTCGGCCTAGCTTAGGCTTGTTTCTGGCTAACTCTTTTAACTTAAATTAACCTGTTTCTCTTTATCTACCTTTTGCCTCAGGCTTTTTCTTTTTTGGTTTTTGAGACAAGGTTTCTTTGTGTATACTTGGCTGTCCTAGAACTAGCTCTTTATACCAGGCTGGCCTCAAACTCACAAAGATCCGCCTGCCTCTGCCTCCAGAGTGCTGGGATTAGAGATATGAGCCACCCACCTGGCAGCATTTTACTTTTCTTTCTATATATCTTAACTTTCACTGCTTCTTGTGTCTGGCCAGCTGGCAGCTGCCTGGTTTCTTGCCTCGTTCACGTCCTCCTTATTCTCTTCTTTCTTCTCTACTCCTTTATCTGAACATAGATTTCTGTTCTCTCTGTCTTCCAGCCCCACATATCCTTTCTTTGCCTAGCTATTGGCTGTTCAGCTTTTTATTAGACCAATCAGGTATCTTAGGCAGGCAAGGTAAAACAAATGCATACATCTTTACAGAATTAACAGATGTCCTCACATCATTAAACAAATGCAATGTAAACAAATGTAACACAATTAATATACTGCAACACAAACAAATGCAACACATCTTTATAGTTAAATATTCCACAACACAAATTTATATCCTCAGGCTTGAAGGCAAGCACTGGTACCATCTTGCCAATCTCCAAGCTTTTAAAAAAAAGTTTATTCTTTGACAATTTCATATGCGTATGGAATATGTTTTCATAATATTCATCCTCTTGTGGGGAAGGCTTCTTGCCACACATGCACCTGTTTCTTTCGTTTCTTTTTCTTCCTTTTTTTTTTTTTAAATAACTCACAAATATTAACTAGGGTTGTTTGCATGTGCTTGTGTGTGGAGTTATTTTCTGTGTCATGGGCAACTTAACCAGTGGCTATACCCTGAGGAAAAATGACTCCCTTTATGTAGCAACTGTCAGCTCCTCAGTGAGGGAGCATGTGGTCATCCTCTATCCATGATGGAATGTTGACAGACTTAATGTTGTGCCAGCACCACATCTTCTGTGCATTCATGATTGCAGTGGTCACACGTCCAGAAGACATTTCACAGCTCCTCCCCATCTTGCAGCTGTCACATTCTTCTTCCTGTCCTGCAGTGTCCCCAAGCCTTGTGTGTCAGGGAAGGAGGGTCATACTGTAGATGCTCAGCATGTTGGCAAGTTAGGAGTTTGCATTCATTTCCTGCTCTAGGAAAAGAAACTCCTGACCAAGATAGAAATCTGTCGGTATAAATATTTAGAAGGCAATTTGACGTTTCCATTTAGTAGAACAATAATAGTAGGTTCTCCACTATGGCCTATAGCCTTTCCATCCATGAGCTTTTGACCAGGTTTATACAGCACCAAGCAGGAATTTGGTCTTTCCAAGTGGTCCTCAGATCCAGCCATAAAGTGGGTGGTTACTCATAACTGAGTCGTGGCCATTATACCAGTGAGCATGTTTTGGTAATAGATTGGGTTTGTTTTATGTTTTTAATTTTTATTTTACGTATATTTATGAGTACATTTACCACATGCATGTCTGATACCTCAAGAGGTCAGAAGAGAACATTGAATTCCCTTGGAACTAGAGTTGTAGGCAGTTGCAAACTACCCAATGTGAGTGCTGGGCACCAAAGTCAGATCCTCTGGAAGAGCAGGAAGCACTGTCAACCTCTGAGCCATCTCTCCAGCCCTGATCCATAATTTTAAAAATCCCTTCTCATAAGCTAGGTAGGGCCAAATCAGTAATAGGTTAGGATACACTTAAGAAATTGTCAAGGAGAAATCGTATTAAAATAGCTCAGCTCCATAAATTCCTCTTGCATGCTGAAGCTGTTTTCAGTTTTTTTAGTATCTGGTTGGGGAAATTCTTTTGACATGGATATCAGAAAAAAACAATTAAAATTATAGTAAATACAGCCACGCTTTAAATAATAGGAATGAAGTGTCGTGGCTTCATCTCCTAAGACACTGTTTATCTACATATGAACTAATTGTCATGTTTTCCAGTGATCTGCAGTATTTGATTTTAATGTTTTATGTCTTAACAGTCGTGATGAGAGGAGATGGATTGAAAAGCAGAACAGAGCAACAAGGGCACAAAGGAAAAAGGAAGAAATGAACAGAATAAGAACATTAGTTGGTATGTGTGCTTAATGCTTTTGCTTGTTTGTTCCTAAGTTCTTTAAATATTAGACATTGAGAAGATTAACTTAATTCTTTGGATAGATAATGCTTACAGTTGTGACCCAAGGATAAAAAAGTTTAAGGAAGAAGAAAAGGCCAAGAAAGAAGCAGAAAAGAAAGCAAAGGCAGAAGCCAGACGGAAGGAGCAAGAAGCCAAAGAAAAGGTAAGGCGGTGTGAGAGCAGACTTCCAGGCTACTTGAAGATGGAGTAATCTAGAGCAGAATCAGGACCATTGTGAGTGGCTGACTTTTAAGACTTATTTTGGTTTGGTTTTTGTTTGTTTTGAGATACGTAAAGATGTGTGTCATTACACCCAACCTCTCTCAGACTTTTTGAGACAGGGTCTCACTCAGGCAGGAGCCATTAATGCCCAGCTTATGAGTGAGTCTTAACAAGTTGATTAGATCTCTTACAACAAATTTTTACTGAATGAACCAGCAAAATGTATTGTTAAAAAAAATCCTCCAATTTTCTTTTTATTTCCTTTTTTAAGTTGTTATGTTTGTTACAGCCGTGGCTGGTCTGGAACTCACTATGTAGACCAAGCTGGTTTGGAATTCAAGAGGTCTGCCTGCCTCTGCCTCCAGAGAGAGTGCTGAGATTTATTTTTGTTTGTACTTGTATATGTGAGTGTCTGTGTTAGTATAAACAACAGGTGTACTGTGCCCGATGAACAAGGGGCACAGGATGACTTGAAGATGGAATTAAGACACCTGGGGACTGGGCACCAAATTCAGGCTCTCTGGTGGGATCTTAACTGCTGGGCTATCTCTCCAGCCCCTGGTTTATTTTTTAAATGTCTATTTTATATTTTCTAATGAGAATTTTGTAATTTGTAGAATTTTGCTAGCTGTCCTTTATTCATCACTAACAATATCATCCTGTTTCTCATTCATCAAAGAAGAACTTTTAAATAAGATCATAAAACATTTAGAAGCATTGGTTTCTTAAAATGATTTATTCACCTTTTTAAAGCAAAGACAAGCAGAATTAGAAGCTGCTCGGTTGGCCAAGGAGAAAGAAGAGGAGGAAGTTAGACAGCAAGCTTTGTTGGCAAAGAAGGAAAAGGATATCCAGAAAAAGGCCATTAAAAAGGAAAGGCAGAAACTTCGGAACTCATGCAAGGTATGCCAGGATTCTGGGGCTGCGGCTTTCATGATCGCCCAGGCTCCTGATGAAATGGAAGTACATACTCTTCCACCACACACAAACACATGTACACGTTTTGTTTTGAAATGCAGATTTTGGGGTTTTGCTGTTTTAATTTGGTTATTGTTTTTTGAGGCAGGGTCTTGTTTTTATTACATTTATTTTCTATATGTATGTGTGGGCACACACTAGCGATGGCCCATGTGTGAAGATAGTTCTCTCCTAGACTATTCTGCTCCTTGAGATTGAACTTGGTTGTCAGGCTTGGGGGCAAGTGCTTTAACTACAGAGCTATTTCACCAGCCTGACTGAGGGTCTCCTGTAGCCTACTCTAACTTTGAACCGTGTAGCTATGGGGCCCTAGGGAAGTAACCTCTATACCTGTTCTCATGTGCCTTATCTGTAGCCGAAGTAGTAACCTAGTCATGGAGCTAAGGCAGTTAATGAGAAAATTGATGAGTAGTATTTGGCACATTCAGCAAGTTTTGCTCTAATTCCTTGCTGGGGGAAGATGTAAGCCAGTCTGCCCCCTCTCCTAAGGCCCAGCAACAACCCAAGATTGATCCCACCAAGGTCCACTCTAGGTATGAGTTCAGGCTGCCTTACAGAGCACAGGTGAGAAGTTACTAGGGTTATGAGTGCCCCTCTCCCCATAGGCTGCTCCTGGGAAGCTGTACCCAGCAGGGGTGAGGGCTTTGCCACAGCCACATAGATGGACAAATCGTCCCTGTTTACTCTAGCACTTCCCTGAGAATACATGCAGTTAAGAGTTACATTTAGCAGGTAGTGGGAGTGGATGGATGGATACTCAGGTGAGAGTCTTGTGACCCACCCACACCTTGAAGAGGTGTAAACGATCAACAAGCCCAGTTGAGGCTTGTTGATCGTTTTACAATAGGGCCCAGCTGAACTCCCTAAGATGGCATTTAAGTGGTGTGGAAGACAGGCAGTGCACAACAGCATGTAATGAGAATTTGATAAAACCTCTAAAAGGTAACTTAGGAACTAAGGTTGAGTAGTGCTTAGCATCACAAATTAGTACTAGAACTTCTGGTTCGTGGTACCTATTCTATTGCTCTTTACCAGTATGAGTTGATTTATTCATTCATCAAATGACCAGATAGTATTTATTGTAGATCAGGCAGTTAGAATTAAGAGTCATTGCCCTCAAGGGATCCACTGATAAGTGAGCAGGCACACCTACTTGAAAATAAGTATCCAGAATATGAAGACACCAGGAAGGTAGTAGTACTTAGCCCATGGGACTAGAGATAAGAGACAGATTGTTGAGAGAATGCAGACAGATGAGGCTTAGAGAGCAGGGCCCCTGAGGAAAAGATGAGCCAGGTCTTTGGGGTTCACGTGTCTAACCAAAGGCTGAAGTCTGATCCTGACTCAGTTTGGTTAGGGCTCAGAATACAAGAGGCAGAAAGAGTAATCAGGTCTCCTTTGTCATAGCCCAGGTAGACAGTACTAGAGAAGGAGCTGAGAGTCCTACATCTTGATCCACAGGCAACAGGAAGTGCATGGAGACATAGCATGACTTGCACAACGGAGACCTCAAATCTCACCTCCAGAGTGGCATACTTTTTCCCAACAAGGCCATACCTACTACTCCAACAAAGCCACACCTCCTAATGGTGCCACCACACCTGGGGAGAGTATGGAATGGGGTTTGGGGGCACCCTCAGAGCAAAGCCTGAGGAGTGGTCTGACAGGAGAAACATCAGTGTACTTGTGGAAGCCTGGTGTCTACAGTAAAAGCAGCATTGGGATTTGGTGAAAAACAGCCCACAGGTTAAAGAAGCAAGAAGTGAGAAATGGAAGACATGACTATCGGCAGTAATTTACTAACCTGGGAGGGTTTTCCAGCTAATTCTTTGTACATTCACTTACATTAATCTGTTTCATTATGAGTATAATCATCAGTTAATTAGATTTTTGCTAATAGTTTTTGTTATTTAGCATATTATATTATAACCCCTTTTTACAATTTCATACTTAAGTTTTCCAGTATATTTTCCCATTCTGCACGTTAGCTAGGCAGGCAGCAGAAAGCTGGTTGGGGGGATGGGGGGATTGTCAGTATCCTGAGCCTGAAATGGCTGAGTAATACTGTTTGAGTTTACAGCATCCATGGGTATGCTGCCTTACGTGCTAGCTGATGGCAGAACTCTGACAATATACTGGTGATAGCACAAAGGTACTGCGCCCGTTCATACCCACAACCTCTCAGGAGCTCGCTTTGTGCTAAGAGGATGTTGTGTTTGGATGTTTTTATACTGGTGAATGTAAGTTAGAAGCATTTTGCATTTGTACCTCTAGAGCTGGAATCACTTTTCAGACAATGAGGCAGATCGTGTCAAAATGATGGAAGATGTGGAAAAACTTTGCGATCGGCTTGAACTAGCAAGGTAGATCTACCTCTTACCCCATCCCTGTTTTTTTTGTGTGTGTGTGTGTCAGTGGGAGTGAGTGTGGGAGTATGAGATGTGTGTGGTGAGTGGGAGTGTGCTGTATGACTGTGTGTGTGATGAGTGTGGGAGTGTGTGTGTGTGTGTGTGTGTGTGTGTGTGTGTGTGTGTGTGTGTGTCTTGAAAATGAAGCTCAAGACTTTTTGCTTGCTGGATAAGACTGTCTATGACTCATTCTTTTCTGTAGCTTACAGTGCTTGAATGAAATACTGACATCATCTACAAGAGAAGTAGGAAAAGCTGCACTTGAAAAACAGGTAATAGGATACATCGCTTCTGTTTATATCTGCCATTTAAGTGTTTTACTTATTCACCTGATACATAGGTTAGAAAAGGCAAAGAGAATCAGATTCTTTGTGTGGTTTTTCCACTATATTTTGCTTATATTAAGTGCTTTGCTGATATAAATTGAATTATAATGCTTGTTTTTGTTTTTCTTTTTTATAATTCATTTTCATTTTATGTGCATCAGTGTTTTACCTATATTTATATCTGTGTGAGGGTGTCAGATCTTGAAATTATAGGCAGTTGTGAGCTACCATGTGGGTGCTGGGTTCTCTGGAAGAGCAGTCAGTGTTCTTAAATTGCTGAGCCATTTCTCTAGCCTCCTTATAAATAATCTTTTTTGTTTTGTTTTTTGAGACAATGTTTCTCTGTGTAGCCCTGGCTGTCCTTGAACTAGCTCAGTAGACCAGGCTGGCATGGAAGTCAGAGATCCCCCTGCCTCTATTTCTCGAGTGCCAGGATTAAAGGCATTTTGTTTTTGTTTGTCTTTGTAGTCCTAGACTTGGCTGTCCCGGAACTTGCTTTGCAGACTAGGCTTCTAGATATGTAGATCCTCCTGCCTGCGCCTCCTGAGTGTTGGGATTAAAGGCAGGCGTGTGCTACTATGGCCTGGTTGATAATGCACTTTTCTAAGAGATTGAAGAGGAGAAATAAGTGACAGGTGACGCCAAGGCAATAGCCTCCAGGAGCTCAAGTCACATAAAGGTTTTGTTTGCACACGTAAAGGTAACCCAGGAAGAACATGATGAAGGGTAGAGCTCCAAGACTTTCCTGTATGCTGACGTTTCTGTAGAGAAAAGGGACTTAAGAGATTTGAGGTGTATGTGAATAACAGACCAGTCACTTTGCCAATGAGTCCAAGGGCAGTTCAAGCTCTGGTGCCTTTTCATTCCTTGACCAGCTTGGAAGGTGGAGTGAGGCAAGCCAGGTGAAAAGCTGATGCTTGCTCTTGCCTTGGGGTTTCACCTATGGAGTGTAGGGTTAGAATGAGATTGGCATTAAGTTGAGGCCCGAAATGCCTCAGTCAGAAAGAGGGTGAGTTCACAAAATGCTATTGAATACTCTGACCGTCCTGTATTTATGTAGATAGAAGAAATAAATGAGCAAATGAGGAAAGAAAAGGAGGAAGCTGATGCTCGAATGCGGCAAGCATCTAAGAATGCAGAGAAGTCAACTGGTGGAAGTGGGAGTGGCAGTAAAAATTGGTCAGAAGATGATCTACAATTATTAATTAAAGCTGTCAACCTCTTTCCTGCTGGAACAAACTCAAGGTACTTGCTTTCTTGAAAAGTCCTGGTATACAATGGGACCTAGAGATAATAGAGAGCAATCCAAGTAGCAGCTTCAGCAGAAATGGGTAGATAAGTTCAGTCCTGTCTCCGTGGCAAACATTAGACTAGGCACACCCTGTACTCAGTGTGCTCATCCATTGTACCACCTCTCAGTACATGCACCACCTCTCAGAACTGGTGCATCACCAGTTCTCAGGAAAGTGAAGGTTATGCAGCACGGGCTCTAACTGCTGCCATGGCCTCTTCATCATGGCTTGTACTAGGGCTACAGTGTGTGTCTTACAGTTTCCCCTTGGCAGTCTAACTCTTTCTTGCTTTTTACCTCAAACGAGCTTATTTAAAAGTCTAGGATTCAGATTCCAGCCTCAGCGATTCAGACTCCCTCATTGCATAGGAGCAAACTGAGGTCCTTGTTTTAGAGTGATCTCTCCTTTTCAAGGGTGTGCTAAACCGGCAGTGCAGATAGTTGTTTCTACTGGGCTTTATTTGAAAACAAGATTACAGATGGAAATCTAAACAGTGGTAACTAATGCTTTATTAAACTTAGAGCTCTTTCTGTAGATTTTAAAACTATAGAATTAACCTCTATAATAAAAATATAATAGTTTTTTTTTTCTTATTAACTTTTATATTGATTTCTCTAGATGGGAAGTTATTGCTAATTATATGAATATACATTCTTCTTCTGGCATCAAAAGGACTGCCAAAGATGTTATTAGCAAGGCTAAAAGCCTCCAAAAACTTGGTAAGTTAGTTTTGAGCAATCAGTTTGTTACCTTGGATACATTTTTTTGAAGTAATAATCAAAGACTAGATTGATCTGTTAATGTAGTTTTTTGTTTTTTCCATTTCTCAGATCCTCACCAAAAAGATGACATTAACAAAAAGGCTTTTGATAAGTTTAAAAAGGAACATGGAGTGGCTCCTCAGGCTGACAGTGCGGCACCATCAGAACGATTTGAAGGTAAAGTGTGTTTCTGTAAGTAGAGAAAGCTGATCATGATTCCAGGCCACCCCAAAGTATGTAAAGCCTGGGATCTGTGTCTAGAGTGACTGGAAAGTGACAGAAGTCTGAAAGAGATAAGGAAATGCTGCTAACCTGGTAACAGGCTTGTTTAACTGCTTGTCAATTAGGAATAGCAGTTCTTAAAGGGTTTCCTTAGAGGAAGAACTGATTGTTCAGTTAACTGTTAACCAGTTATAGGGAATTATCAAGACAGGTCAACAAGCAAACATATCTGTGTCATAATATTATATGTCATGTTAAATATAACATGTAGTTGTATATTACTATAGTTACATAGTTTATATTATTAAATAATATATATTGGTATATATTAATCAAGGCATAGTTCCTAGCTTTGAAAGATGTAGAGTAGGGCTAGGGGGATGGCTCAGTCAGATTCAGGCTGACACCTGTGTTGGTGCCTAAGGACCCACATGAAGGAAGAAGAACCACCCACAGGTAGTTCTCTGACCTCTATATGTATGTTGTGACACAGCACAGACAACACAAATAAATACCTTTAGTTGACTTTTTTGAAAAATAAACTTTAAATTTGTAAGAATGTCTTTCTTGTGTTTTGTGTTTTTTTAAAACATACTGAATTATGAGTAGAGAGATTATCCTGTATTTATAACTTAATCTGAAATGGTTTAGCACAATTAATGTCTATATGTATAGAAAGGAGATAAGCAAATAGAGTATATAGGGATTCTATCCTGGAAGTACTTCAAAATAAAAGGTTTAAAGCTGTTACATAGTAGTGTCTTTTGGATGTTATAGTTAATTGGATTACTCTGAACCATTATTTTCCAAACCACACCACTGCCCTGCCTGGCAATAGTTTTTCTTTACTTTGTCAATGTTTGAAAGTTCTCTCTGTGAAAAGTTGTTTCACTTGGTGTATTTGTGAGCCACCAATCCTTATGCTAATTTTTTCTGGCATGCCTTCCAGAACATAGTCCCAAATGGCCTTATATTAACTGGCTTATTATCCACAGATTAAAGTGTTCTGTGGGGTGCTTTCTGCAATGCTGGTGATTGAATGCAGGTAGCCATTGCTTGTGTTAGGCAGGCACTGTATCACTGACTCACAGTCCCAACCTTGGCATAATTTTTTGGATTGTAATTTGAACAGTGAGTCTCAGGAATCTTAGAACATTGTTTTATTTTTGTCTTGTGAAAAACTGGAGAAAGGGAAGTAGTGCATGTGATTTCCATCTTTATCCCAAGGAAATGATTCAGACCGTTGCTGCTAAATAGAACCTTTGTGATGAGTGAGAGGACATTGAACTCTAAGCACTTCCTGGAACTTACCCAAGTGACTTATGTTACTGTACCTCAAAGATTCATATTCCGTCCTGTTTAGAGCAGGTTGTCCCTTTCTATTGCTTAATTGAGAACCAACAGTTACAAGCAGCAGTAGACTGTAGTGGTGTGGGTGCTTACTGTGTTTTCACTGTAATAGCTGTTAAGAGTAACCATTTGAATTTCAAC
The DNA here is from genome assembly GCF_943737965.1 of Phodopus roborovskii. NCBI lineage: Eukaryota > Metazoa > Chordata > Mammalia > Rodentia > Cricetidae > Phodopus > Phodopus roborovskii. The sequence goes on along the minus strand of NW_026126693.1, from coordinate 3,705,060 downwards.
ACTCATTTCTCCTGCAGAAGTATGCTCATACTTAGCATCTCCCACCCCGATATGTTAGCTCTTTAGTCAGTTCCAAAGGTTTACATGAAAAACTAACTTAGTGCTTATTAGAGGTGGTCAAGAGGTTAGCATCTGCAGCAAGACCACAGAACCTTCGCAGTGACCAGCCATGAGCTTGCTTTGTGTCATGGAAGTTTGGGTAGTTTCCATGAGCAATTCCTTGCAGTGCATAATATGTTTCCCAGGGTCTGTTCAGCAAAAAAAAAATGGGTTTATGGCTGGGCAGTGGTGGTGCACACCTTTAATAGTGGCACTCAGGAGGCAGAGCAGGTGGATCTCTATGAGTTCAAGGCCAGCCTGGTCTACAGAAGAGTTCCAGGACAGGCTCCAAAGCTACAGAGAAACCCTGTCTCAAAGAAGGAAGGGGAAGGGGAGGAATTTATGCTTGTGATGCAGCTCTTTTCAGTGGTCCTGTAAAAGACAATCAAAAATTCAAAGTGGCTTTCTCTCCAGAGACAAAGACAGTATGTTGCAAAGCTCATTGTGGAACTTGTAGGCTTACATAATGTGATCCTCCTTCCTTAGTTTCCAGAGTAGCTAGGATGATATGTACCTACCACCATCCTCACTTATAAATGACTTGTGTTTTTGAGCCACAGTGTCCAACTTTAAATTTATATCTAATTAAAAAGTAAGTCTGGAGAGACCAACACTATGAGATAGACTTTCTATTAAACCATGGTTTGGTGTACACACTTATGCTTACAAATCTTTCCAGGATCATTTTCTACCTTTCAGTCTGAATTTTTAAACATCTTCTTTTTCTTAAATAGGTCCCTGCACAGATTTCACCCCTTGGACCACAGAAGAGCAGAAACTATTAGAGCAAGCTTTGAAGACATACCCAGTAAATACCCCTGAAAGGTGGGAGAAGATAGCGGAAGCAGTTCCTGGCAGGACGAAGAAAGACTGCATGAGACGATACAAGGTTGGGAGCATTGGTAGACTTTGTTATTATTTCAGTTACAATATTTAGTGTTCTTATTTGTCTACTAATTGAGTGATAACAGTGCTGACTTTAGTATCATAATAGTTGGGGGGGGGCAAAATTATTAGAGAAGACCAATTTTAGAAACTATCCTGGTAGTTGGTGAACTCAGCAGCTACAGTGTTGTCTGTGTGTTGGTCTGGGGACAAGATCGCATTGTGTAGACTAGGATGGCCTCAGCCTTAGTCTCTTGAACACTGATTATAGGCATCTCCCTCCACACTACTCAGGTATTTCCGTGTTCAACAACCTTATTTCCTCCTAGGAACTCGTTGAGATGGTAAAAGCAAAGAAAGCTGCTCAGGAGCAAGTACTGAATGCAAGCAGAGCCAAGAAATGACGCGGGCAATGTTGGTTGTGTGTGCACTTTTATAATAAAACTGAAAATACTATATAAACTTTCACTTGGTATTATTGTCGTCATTTAAAAGTGTGCTATTCCCAACACAAAAATTCAACCATTATACTCAACAATCATCAGGGCTGTAGTCTTAGCCTCTAAAAGTATATAACAGATGCAAAAGTTCCAAATACATTTTTATTTTTTTCATTTGAAGACTGACAGCTTTTTAAAACTTCAAGATCATGTGCAGAATATTTGATCACAAAAGTTAGTCACGAATCCAGCGCATGTTACTACAAATCTGGTTAAAATCTGGTAACCGCTCAATAGGACCTATGGATTCAAAAGCAGACAGTGAGAACAGAGTTCCAAGTCCTTAGCCAATTGTGTGTACAAGGAGAGGAGCCAGGCTTACCTAATGCAGCAATAGCTGGGCTTTTGTCATAAATGTATTTGGTACATACTTCTCGAACCATCTCAGCATTCACAGCCTGAGACAGGGATAATATCATCAGGACTTTTTGTAGTGAAGACAGATTCTATATATGTGCCTTTTCTAAAATTAAGAGTTAGAGACCCTCAGCCTTTGTAACTGACCTTTTTACCCAAAACATACGGATTACTTACATCAATTCTTGCTTCAAGCTCAGGGATGGGAATTCTCCTATTATAGCATAGCATCTGCCTGCCAATATCTTCACAAATCGGGGTTGAGCCTGTTTAGAGAAGGAAATCTTAAGTATCCAGATAGACATCAACCATGAAGACAAAATCCAAACAGAGCCTGCCCACCAAGCCCTTCCTAGCCTGTCTCCTAAGGCTTACCATCCAGCTGCAGCAACATGTTTGTTTTCAGAAGATTTTTTGCTCGTGCTACTTCACTCTCAGTAACATTTGTACAGAGTCGCATCCTAAAACACATTTAGGAATAGCCATAACTACTTGGGAAATGTTATCAAATCTAAAGAACAAGATGGTGTATCCCATACATTATACCACAACATACAATTATATTTCAATTCACTAAAAAGCTGAAATTACTATTCCTAAAACTAAAATACTAATATTTTCCCAAGTACCATTAACATCTCATAAGTTCTATCTAATTGCTAATTAGCAGACACAGTAATAAGTAAAAACAGAATGACCTCACAGACCCCCCTCTGTGAGGTTAGATGTGTAAGATGTGAGAAAATTGTCACCCCTCAGTTTCTCATGACAATCAGCTGAGTCTAATAGCCCAGAACCTAATACATCCCAATTAACTAAATTTAGACTTGAGGCCCTTAATAATGAAGGAAACATTCTAGGAAGCACTTCAGATTTTTGGCCTACTGACTAATCCTTTTGATCAGTGGTTCTCAACTCATGGCTTGCATAACAGATATTTACAGTTAGGAAGTAGCAGTGAAAAAACTATATGGTGAGGTCAGCACAACATGAGGAATTATACTAAAGGGTCACAAAGTTAGGAAGGTTGAGAGCCTCTGCTTTTTGGTGATGCTAAGTTTGCATTCACTTTCCTAACTTGCCTTTCCAGGCCAAGTAACTTTTTTTGGGGTGAAGTACTGGGTTCAGAGCAGTTCTGAGCATGCTAAGCATGTGGTCTACCTCAAGCTGTCTCCACCCCTCATGCTTTCTGTTTTCTGAACTTGTGGTTGACTTGTAAGTATTTTAGCATACAATCAGCTTCAGGTTGAAAAGAAGTATCTGTTCTTAAAAACAGTGTAACCACTATTGTAAAAGCTAAAGTCAGCACCATTGGGAAGCTGGCCTAAAGAATCCAGGTAAACCACTAAAGTTGTTCTCTCACCATTCTTGCTGTACAACATGCAGCATGTCAGCAACCGTGGCTTCTTCACAAACCATATAGAGTCCCCACAATCCTGTGTCTGTGTAGGATGTGTTGAAGGATTGGAAGCTGTGGCAGAGACTGCCGTGACAAGTGAGCTGGGCCAGCTTGCTAGATAAATTCTGCAAAAGAAAACAATCCAATTTGGTTTGTAAAGTGAACACATGGATTCAAATCCCCACAACGAAGTGAGCTCTTGACTGTTAGTGAGGGCTAACACTCCTTGGTTAACAGTTTTGGGATTTGTTTTTAAGAGACAAGGTCTCACAACATAGCCCTGGCTGGCTTAGAGCACACTATGTAGATCAGGCTACCCCAAGCTTAGAGATCACCTGTGTTTTCCTTTTGAGTGCTAGAATTAAAGGCATGTACCACTGTTCTCTGCTCAAGTTCCCAATTTTGTCCAGCAATACCTCAACAATAACTACAATTTCAAGGAAGAATTGCACTTACCTGGCTCAATATAAAATAGAAAAGCAATGATTTTCTTACAACTGGTTTAGTTGCTGCACCTATTCATAAGACACCATAGTGCTGTTCCTGAGCCTTGTAAAGGTCTGATTATGTATACTGAAGTGATACTGTACTGAAATCTAAGATATTCATGTAAAATGTATTTTGGATCTTTCAGATAAATCTACCAACTGTATTTTCAAATTTAAACTTTTTCAAAAAGTTCTAAAAATAGTACCAAGAGGCCTGTCCCTTCTACCTCTTTAACAACTTTTTACCACATCTTTCTTTCTCTTCATTTATGTTGCTCTTTGTCAATGGTTGAACCTAGGGCTCAGGCAAGTGAGGCAAAGCACACCACAGAACTACAAGCCAAACCCTTATAACTTCTTAGAAGTTTCAGAGTTAGCTATAGACTTCTTTGCCTCTATACTCTTTAGTGTGTACTAGTGAAAACAGTTGTCCAGGAAGTTTGGGGTCAGAGATAAGGCTCAGCAGTTAAGAGCACTGGTTGCTCTTCCAAAGAACCCTGGTTCAATTCCCAGCACCCATATGGCAGCTATCAACTGTCTTAACTCCAGTTCCAGAGGATTCTACATCCTCACACAGACATACATGAAGACAAAACATCAATGCACATGAAATAAAAGTAAATAATTTTTTTAAAAAAAGAAAAAGACATTAACATAGACAAATGATGATTGTACTATGATTACTATAGTACCTAATAATACTATTCTAACAGCAAAAGCGAATTCTTTATTTTGTCAACTTAACTACTAACAAACAGTATGACAAGACTTTTTTCCTCCTGGCTTAGATGCAATCCAAGATGAGTTTGTATTTTAAGTCAAAAGTCATGGTATAAGCAGTTTGTTTTTGCCGTTTCAAGTCTTACAAGGAATTTACATTTTAGAAAAACATGACAATCTTTATCATGAAAAATTACTTCAAAAATCACTTACCATTCCTCCTCCAAAAGATCGATCCCAGTTTCCAATCAGTGTGTTTGCAACCATGAGACAGATTGTGTCTGGATGTGCCCAACCAACTGCTTCAACAGCTATTGCTAGATGTGCCAAAGGCATCTTGTCATCCCTCACTCGAATCTAGGTTAAGAATAAACAATAAGATAACTTGTAGAATATCACTTTAACTATGTAAAGATGTGTTACATTTGTTTAACAATGTGAAGATGTGTTGCTTTGCCTGCCTAAGGCACCTAATAAAAAACTGAATGGCCAATAGCTAGGCAAATAGAGGGATAGGCAGGGCTGGTAGGCAGAGAATAAGTAGAAGGAGGAACCGAGGCTCAAAAAATAAAGGGAAACACCTGGGACCAGCCAGACATGAAGGAAGCAGGAAAATAGGACATACAGGATGAAAGAAAGGTAAAAAGCCCCAAGGCAAAATGTAGGATGAAGAGAAACAGGTTAAATTAAATTGTAAGAGCTGGTGGCACAAGCGTAATAAAAGACCAAGCATTCATAACTAATAATAAGTCTCTATGTCTATTTCTGAGCTGATTGGTGGCCCCAAGAAAGATTGCTACAGATTACTACTTAAGTAGAAATAGTCCCCTACAATATGTCTATTTCCAAGAAAAGTGTGCAAGTCTGTATTAACTGCAAAGTTAAAATGTTCACCATGACACTTGATTTTTTTAACTATCAGGTGGCATTACCCTGGGTGGTTCAAATGATTCTCTTTCTTTCTTTAAAGTACAAGTCCCTTTTTATTTTTTCCAAGGTGATTTTTTTTGTTCTATCTTCATGAAGCCACCTCTTTGGTGGAGGTGGTGGTACAGCACCAGCAGGTCTAAATTGTGGCGGGGATGTTCAGTCCTTCCAGGCTTCACGATATTGATTCCTGACTACTTTGCTATGAATAGCACAGCTCACACAGTAATGCAGCTTGACATAGAGTCTGGGAAGCACAGTTGAAGGGGCTGGCTTTGGATATGTCCCTGACAGCAGCAGCCTCTACAATGTTCTGAATGACAAACTTCTTAATGGCCTTGTCCTTGGGCACGCACTGAGCACAGTTGGTGCAGCGAATTGGCCATACATGGCCGCAGCCCTTTTTTGGCATGCCCCTTCTTTTTTGGTCATCTTGGAGTGTTTCAAATGATTTTCATGAGTTACAAAATAGTTTCTTTCACCAGAACATCTCATTTGAAATACCACCTGGTAAAAAGGAGTTGTCTTATTTCACTAGTATTTTATGTCTACTAATATGACTTTTTAATCCAAATTTAAATCAGTCCTGATGGTACAAATCCATATAGCTGCCAACATCAGAACTCTTTCCACATACCCTGAACGTCATGACTTGGCAAACCACACTTGATGCAGAACCCTGCAGCTAATAAGCAGATCCTCTGCAAGTGCTGGCTCCAATAGCAATCCCCACACTATACCTTTGGGCAGAAATGAAGCCAAGAACACACCCAGTACGAAAGTCAAAATTCAATCTTTTTTGTTGAAGATTGTATTTATACCCTATCACATGTAAATATGAATTGTGCAAAAAAGCAAACGAGCAAGCCCTGCTTCCTCAGGAAAGACAAAGGGATCACTTCTACAGAACAGGAAGGAATGTAAGAAAATAAGCCATCCTTCTCTTTTCTGTGCTTCAGTTTACACTTTTTCCTACTAGAAATAAACACATTAAAAAAGTTTACATTTGGCCGGAAGTTGGTGCCGCACTCCTTTAATCCCAGCACTCCGGAGGCAGAGGCAGGTGGATCTCTGTGAGTTCAAGGCCAGCCTGGTCTACATAGTGAGTTTCAGGACAGTCTCCAAAGCAATACAGAGAAACCCTGCCTCAAAAAACCAAAACAAAAAGTTTACATTTTATTTGCCGTGTGTATGTGTGTGGGCATGGGCAGTATGTAGAGGTCAGAAGACAACCCATGGGAGTCCGTTCTCTTTTCCACTATTTGAGTCCCAAAGACTGAACTGAGGACACCAGCTTCTTGGCAGCCAGCACCTTTACCCTCTGAGCTAATTTTCCAGCCTGAAACACAGGTTTTATACATACCTCTATTTTTAAAAGATTTTTAATCTGTGTGGGTGTGCATGCGTGCATGTGTGGGTGTGCATGCGTGCATGTGTGCGTGCGCAGGAGCCCAGAGAGGCCAACAGGGAGTCAGCTTTCCTGGAACTGGAGTCACAGGTGGCTGTGGGCTGCACAGTAAGGGTGGTAGGAAGCCAACTATGGTCCTCTACAAATAGCAAGCACGTCCCAAAGTGTTGAGCCAGGTCTTCAGCCTCTACATACTCATTTTTAAGCATACTATAAGACTTCCAAAGCCAAATTCTAACTAAGAGTTCAGCCTACCTCACTTCCAGTGAATCTGCAGGGAGGCAGAGCTGGAATTTCTCCTTTGTGTGCGCAGAGAGAGTCACCAAAGTGAAACTTTGCTAGCTCAAGCAGCTCATCATGGCAAACACCTGAATTGAAGGAAGGTATTTTCTTAAGTATCCAACAGCAATTATAATCAACTCAAGGTAACCAACTGCCAGTAGGATGCTTTACAGTAAGTCTGACGTGGAAATAGTGTGAAGTACCTCACACTGGAAGGACTTGCATTCACTAAGCCATTTGAAGTGACCAGTTCCCTTGGTTTGCAAGGCCTGGGCTGCAAAGCTTTCCCTGAGCAACTGGTATTTATCAACATACAAATATATTCAGAAATAAAGTTAAGAAGACAGCTTGAAAAACCCCACTTCTTTATTTTTTAAACCTGCTAGAATTTTTTTATTGGTCTCTGACTTTTCTAGGCATCATAACTTCATATAGGTTTCCAGGAGTACCAAGCCCATTCAAGAGAGTAAGAAATTGTAATTTTCGATTTTTAAAAACTTTGACTCTCGAAATCCCAGTACTTGGGAGGCAAAGGCAGGAGGATCATTGTGAGTTTGAGGCCAGCCTGGTCTACAAAGTGAGGTCCAGGTCAGCCAGGGCTACACAAAGAAACCCATCACAAAAAAAAGAAAGAAAGAAAGAAAGAAAGAAAGAAAGAAAGAAAGAAAGAAAGAAAGAAAGAAAGGAAGGAAGGAAGGAAGAAAGGAAGAAAAAGTTTTAACTTTGGAACTAAAATCAGTTCTAAATTTTGAAGACATTCCTATTTTCCCATGTGCTCCTGACAACACCCAAACCTCAGAGGAATCCCTTAGATTCTACCTTCCTTCGTATACAAGCATGGAACCAAACAGTAAAGTCCTAGAACACAAGCACCAGTTTAAAATTCCAGACATCATGATTATGGATTTGAAACAGGCCTGACTATGCATCCCAGGCTAGCCTTGATCTTGTCATTCTCTTGCCTCAGCTTCCAGAGATTGCTGGAATTTTAAGTATGTGCCACATATCTAGGCTTGTCCAAAGGCTTTAAAAATATTACCATTAAGATTTAGTTCAACAAGGGGGAGCTCATAGATCCCAGACTAATAGCTGGGAAACCAGCATAGGAGCAACCCAGACCCCCTGAACATGGGTGTCAGTTAGGGGCCTGGGAAATCTATGGGGCCTCTGGTAGTGGGTCAGTATTTATCCCTAGAGTACAAATGGGAGCCCATTCCACACTCTCTCAACCTAGACACACAGGGGAGGGCCTAGGCCCTGCTCCAAATGATACAATAGACTTTGAAGATCTCCCATGGAAGACCTTACCCTCCCTATGGTGCAGAAAAAGGATGGGAGAGGGGATTGGTGGTGAGCACGGGAGGAGGGAGGGAGAAGGAACTGGGATTGACATGTTAAAAAAAAACTTGTTTCTAATTTAAATTTTAAAAACTGAAAAAAAAATTTATTTCAATGGGGGCTGGAGAGATGCACAGAAGTTAAGAGTACTGGCTGCTCTTTCAGAGGACCCAGGGTCAGTTCCCAATACCTATATGTGGCTTACTACATGTGGCTAAAACTCAGACCCAGGAGATCCAACCAGTGCCTCCTTCTGATCTCTGCAGGCACTATATATATGTGTGGTACACCTGCACATATGCAAGCAAAACACACACATAAAAACAAATTTAATAAAAAGGTTTCTCTAGCCAGGCAGTGGTGGCACACACCTTTAATCCAAGCACTTCAAGAGGCAGAGGCAGAGGCAGAGGCAGAGGCCAGTCTGGTCTACAAAGCTACACAGAGACCCTGTCTTGAAAAACCAAAAAAAAAAAAAAAGTTTCTCTAAATGAAAACCTATTAAAAGCACAGCTTATACCCAGTTTCCAAATAAGTATATGATGCAGCCAGTGGTGTCACACATCTTTAATGCCACCACTCAGAGGGCAGAGGAAGGCTGATCTCTGAGTTCAAAATCAGCCTGGTCTACAGAGAGAGTTCCAGAACAGCCAGGGATACAGAGAAACCATGTCTCAAGAAATAAACAAAAACAAGAAACAGAGGTGTAAAACATGACAATCTAAGACTGCCACATAGGGATATCAATCCAGAGGGTAAGAACACAAAATTATGGCAGGACAAGGATGGCAGAGAATAGTGGAAAACCATGAAACACGGTCCTCACACCCGATCATTTCTTCCATAACTGTTTGCCTTCAGAACTAGGAACCTGGTTAAACAAGCCAGATGTGCAGCTCCTACTCTACCAGTCCAATCTAAAAGGCAGGGGACCCATAAGCTGTTTTAAAGGAAGTGGAGATGAAAACATGTATTATAGCTATACTTCTTGATGATGAAGGACTATATGGGAGCTGAGACAAAAGATCAGAAAAGGAAGGTTTAAGCTGGCCTATTGCATTTAAAAAAAAAACAATAACATTTCTAAATTATCAGGCAAGGTGGCTTTAGCTAATACCAACACTCAGAAGACTGAGGCAGGAGGATGGCTTTAAATGCAAGGCCAGCTTGGGCCACATAGTAAATCTGTTTCAAAAACAAAAACAAAACAAAAAATGTAAAAGCCAACAAGACAAAATGCTAACAATCTAGGACATACCATTAACTTTAGGATATTCCAACTACAGCAATGTCCAAATAAACCTATGGACCAAATAAAATTTGTATCCATGCTGTTTATGGCAAGGAGGCCCCAACTAACCAGGGCAGTTCCTAGCATCCAAGCCCTGTCCATACCAGCCATTTTAGAAACACAATGATTGAGGGCAGGTAGCCAACCTCACCTCTATCTTCAGTACCCACATATAGCTCAGAAACACACAAAATTAGTCTGACTTCAATGTACCCTTATATTGAAAGAGAAAAAAGTAAGTTTATTAAAATGATTGTACCCCCCCCCCCCCAAATTCAAGCTGCCAGGAAATCTAGTAGAATCTCAAGTGAATTTTCTTAAATTGAGAGACTTCCATCACATGTCCCTAAGGACATCTGGTACTACCAACATATTTTGGTTCACATTACAATATGTATGTATGTATGTATGTATACACACACACACACACACACACACACACACACACATATAAAATTTTTTCTTACTTTACACATATGGATCCCAGTTCCCTCTCTTTCCCTTCCTCTCTCCCTCCCATGTCCCCCGACCCCCCTCCCATCCCATTCCCCGTCACCTCACTCCACAGAGAGGGTGATGCCTTCCAGGAGGGATCATCAAAATCTGTCAAGTCATTTGGAGTAGGATCTAGACCCTCCCTCCTGCCTCTAGGTTAAAGGAGTATCCCTCTACGGGGAATGTGCTCCTGAAGTCCTTTTGTGCACAAGGGATACATCCTGGTTCCACTGTCAGAGGTTCCTTAGACTGCCCAGGCCTTCTGAGACCCACATTTAGGGTCTGATAGCTGGTTTCCTAGCTATCAGTCTGGGGGTCCATGAGCTCCCCCTTGTTCAGGTCAGCTGTCTCTGTGGGTTTCTGTAGCCTGGTCTTGACCCCTTTTCTTATCACTCCTCCCTCTCTGCACCTGGATTCCAGGAGTTTGGCTCAGTGTTTAGCTGTGGGTGTCTGCTTCTGTTTACATCAACTACTAGATGAGGGCTCTATGATGGCATATAAGTTAGTTATCAATCTTATTATCAGGGGAGGGCATTTAAGGTAGCCTCTCCACTGTTGCTCAGATTGCCAGTTGGGGTCATCCTTGTTGGTCTCTGGAACACATTACACATTCTCATGGCTCCTATGTACTTCCTCTTTGCATTACCAGCTGGTTTACTGAGTGAATGACTGAGCACATGAATGGATATATCCATACCAGATTTGACAAGGAGGAAGCTATATCGCAACAAAAAAATCTCAAGACTCTACTTATATAACGCAGTCTTCCAAGTTAACTCTCTCCTAGTTCATTCATTAGCCTTTGTCTTCTAAGAAATTTCCACTGTGTGTATACTGAATGGATGGTTAAGTTTTTCTATAAATAAAACCTACTAAAAAGGAAACAGGGAGTCTGGTCCAATATTCCACAGTATCCTAATACGCACACTTAAACACTTTCAGTTTATGTCCCAAGAAGATCCAACAACCATGTCTAACTTGTTCAGAGAAATTTAACTAACCTCCAGCAGCAGCCAGCACAATTCTTGGTCCTTTATAATGTGTGGTTATATAATCCACTAAGTCCTTACGATTTATAGATCTGTGAACAGAATAAGTGATAAGATTTTCTTATTTCATTTTATTTTATAGACAGGGTCTCATTCTGTAGGCTAGGCTGACCTAGAACTCACAGTAATCTTCATGTCTCCTAGGCCACCATGCCTAAAAGTAAGGCAACTTTAAAAGGAAGTAAAAGGCATAGATTCCCATACAATATGTCTGAAATGAATAGAACTCAAAGGCCTTCTAAGCAGTCACTGATAGAGACTACAAGTAGCAAAAAATTCTGCCTTTTATATTAAGAAAGACATATGTACCAACATTACTTGTTGAAGTCCCAAGTTTCTTTGACTATCATTACAGCACAGCCAGCCACAATTTTAAATTATCAGGGTGAAAAATGACTATCTGAAACACATATTTTTAGTTTGTATATGTTATAATTTTTGTGCAAAACTTTCAAATGAGAAATATACCTACTTGATATTTTCAGTTGGCCCCAGAATTGTCCGCCCAAGTGCAGTATTCTGATAAGCCGTGGCATGAAGATAATCAAAAACAACTTCTTGCAAGTTGGTTTCAACTTCCTGCATCTCTCTAAGGATTACTCCACGTTCACGCTCAATCTCTGCTTCTCCCAATGTGCTGTTCTGAATTATGTCAGCAAGAATTTCTACAGCTAATTGAAATTAAAATGGAAGAAACACAAGCATCAAAATCTCTTAAACCAACACCAGAAACCATGACACTAACCATCATTCAATATGATTCATTAGAATACTTATTTAACCTAATTAAGCACACTAAAATGAATGTGAAATAGAAACTCTGTGGTACAGAAGACCTTGAGGTAAATCCTAAATGTTATCACTTAATACTAATTCAGGGTCAGACATCCACAGAAACCTGGGTGTTACTGCACATGGCTCAAACAAAAAGTATGAAATAGTCTGGCAGTGGTGGCACATGCCTTTAATCTCAGCACTCGGGAGGCAGAGGCAGGTGGATCTCTGTGAGTTCAAGGACAGCCAGGGCTACACAGAGAAACCCTGATTCAACTCCCCCCACCCCCAAAATAAGTAGGAAATAGAAAATGATCTGTTAAGAGAGAAAATAGGTACACACAAAGAGATGTAGGCTCATGTGGTCACAAATATTTGCATAGCAATAAGGCTGTAATGTAACAAAGAAAAAAAAATCACTATAACCCAAAACATGCCCTCAGGAGCCACTTACAGAAAGAATTGTCTGTTCAAGTCTTAACTTGGTGAAGAGTCAAAGGCGAAATAAAATTACAAAGGAGGAAAAAAAATTACATCTCCAGAAAGGACACTCTTCTGGTAGAGCAATATACATTTTATTAATGGTAAAATAAACTTACAACCCTAAGTTTTATTTGCTTTGTTCCATTGTAAATTTCTCTTTCTTGTTTCAGTTCAAACACCAAGAACAGGATACAACAGGCTGAGAGAGAAATCTCATACTGAGATGACTATAAAAAAAGGAAATTACTATTACACTTTTTAATAATTATCAATAAAACCAGATGGAAGCTGGGCGGTGGTGGAGATACTCAACAGCAACATGCTTGCCACACAGCATCTGGTCCTGAGTTCAATCCCTCAGACCCACATCTAAAAAAACTAGGAGCACCTATAATCCAGTGCAGAGACAGGAAGATCCACGAAACTGCTGGCCAGCAGTCTAGACAAAGCTGGGCAAGCCAGGTTCTGCAGGAGATCTGGCTCAGAAAATAATGTGGAGAGCAACTCATGTCAATCACTGACTACATACAGCACAAAGAATACTTGTGAAGATTACCACAAGTGATACTGATGAAGCCCTACAAGAACTAAAACTTTAGATTAATGAAACTGATTACAAGTGTGCAACCATAAAAGTTAAAAATTTCATTAATTATCTTTGGAATGCTATTTTGCTTTTAATTCTTCCACTGGAAAAAAAACGTTTTGTGTGATTAACATACTCAAAACACTATGCAAAGGCCTGTGCTATCATATCAAAACAATTATTTTTACAAAATAAAATTTTCTATTTTGCTAATATAATCACAAATCATCATTGTATACACAAACACTTGTTTACTCTTGCCCAGGACCAACAGTTTTATATCAAACAATGAATAAAATTGATTGAAAACACTGCACTTCATAGGTGAGACTTTGGAAGAATGTTGAGATCAGGTGGAACACTTTGTGTAAGTCTTTAGTCTGTATTTGGAGGAGAAACAAGAGCAGACACCCTCTAGGTTTTTTTTTTTTTTTTTTTTTTAACAGACACATCACAACCACAGTGCTAAATGATGTCTAAACCCTCACAGAAACTGCATTTTCTGCAGTATAGATAACAATACCTCTTGGCAAATCTTTAGAGAAAGCTTTGGCATAGTACACGGTCTGTTCTCTGGAGGTATAGGCGTTAAGATGAGCACCCATATTTTCAATCTCAAGTTCAAGGTCTAACTGGGACCTCTTTTTGGTACCCTTGAAATAAAGGAGAAAACACCATTATGACACCTTCCTTCTATACTTCATCTATTCTAAAACACATTAGATAATAAATATATGACAAAGACAAATGCCAGTCATGCAAGTACATATTAGGCTTCAAAAAATAACCATTAAAGATGGCTTTTGTGGCCCTGTATGCCAAGAGAGCACTCCCTCTTTCAAAGTCAATAATTCTTTGAGAAACAATAGTGGAAAAATAAAAATGGCACAGGGCATGTTCCTGATGTAGCTCTTGTCATCAGGTACAATCTTTCATGCTGACTTCCTTCCATGCAGTGTGCCTTTAGTAAGGGCTCACTACTTGCCTTGAAAGCCATATGCTCCAGAAAGTGAGCTGTCCCATTATTCTTCTCATTTTCATACCGACTTCCAGCATCAATCCACAGTCCAACCTTCATGAGACCAAACAACAGTCAGCAGTCAGATAAATTCCCGGGAGCTGGAGAGATGACTCCAGATAGTAACATTCACTGCTTTTACAAAGGACCTGAGTTTGGTCCCCAACACCAAGTTAGGCCATTCACAGTCATGTATAAATTCAGCTCCACAGTAATAGGAGACTCTTGTGACCTCCCTGGGCCTGCACTCACATGCACAATCCGAAACACAGACACGTGTCACTAAAAACAATAAAATGAAATTCAGTTTTTGATGACAGAATGTAATCGCATTCCTTTTTCTAGCAAATGTTTTCCAACCTTACCACTTACATTTTCTTTGACCATAATGAATTGACAGTTCATTCCTATAACCTGGAACTTGAAATTTCCAGCACCAGGCTACTAAAGAGCTGTGGTTGAGTCTGCTCCCTCCCAAATGAGGTACCATATGATTAAGTATGGTTGCAGTCACTTACTGTGCACGTGGAGAGCCCAGAGTTCTCTGAAGCTACTCTGAGTCCATTTTCCAAACATGTTACTTGTGTCTCAGGAACATTCAGAACAACTTGTGTAGCAGCCTGTGTACTTCTTAGTCTGTTCCCTCCAAAATACAATGGCTGCTGGGCACAGCAGGAGGAAGAGAGCAAACATCACTACTCAGGTATTCAATGTCAATCAAAACAAAAAAACAAACAAACAAACAAACAAAAAACTCACCCTCAGACTCAATCCATAAAACACGTTCTTAGACTGGGCAAGGGTGTCTTAGACAGGGCAAAGGTTCTTAGACTGGGCAAGGGTGTCTTAGACTGGGCAAGGGTGTCTTAGACAGGGCAAGGGTGTCTTAGACTGGGCAAGGGTGTCTTAGACTGGGCAAGGGTGTCTTTGACAGGGTAAGGGTGCCTTAGACTGGGCAAGGGTGTCTTAGACAGGGCAAGGGTGTAAGTGTGTATGTACACTCGAACATGGGGGCCACTCAGTGTCACAGAGTATGGAGAATGAGGTCTCAGTTCTGAACAAAAAACTGTCAACTTTGGTTCCAGTGGGATCTACAGATAGCTTAGGAAACGTTCCTTAAGCAACTGCTCTCTCAAGCAAGCAATACCACTGAAAACATGCCCTTCTTTCCAGAGAGAAACAGAACAGATTCAAGTACTCTCTTTCAAACATTTCCTATTCGCTATCAGAAAAAAAGAAACTGAAACAAAAACACAAAATGAGAGGGTGCTATTGCTCACAAAAGGAATGGGAGCAGAAACCAGACAGACACTTCGGCCAGCTGGCCTGACTGTAGACCCTTACAGCAGCTTTTTCTTTTCATACTGAAATAAGTAAAACATTTGCTAAATCCTGTTTCAAAAAGCTGAGGTAAGCCTGGCTACAACAATACTGGTAATCCCGCTCACACACACACACAGTCACAGACACACACATACACACACACACACCAGTCACCCACACACACACACAGACACACCACACAGTCACACACACAGAGACACACACACCAGTCACACACATACACACACAGACACACACATACACACACATACAGATACACACACACTCACACACAGACAGACCTATACACACCAGTCACACACACACACACACAGAAACATACAACTCAAACACACACCAGTCACACACATACAAACACACAGACACACAGAGACACACAACTCACACACACATACACACACACACACACAGAAACATACAACTCAAACACACACCAGTCACACACATACAAACACACAGACACACAGAGACACACAACTCACACACACATACACACACACAGACACACACATACACACAGAGACACACAACTCACACACACATACACACACACAGACACACACACATACACACACACACACTCACACACACTCCCATATCCCTTTGGAGCGAGGGAGCTTTGAGATAAACGCATTGGTAAGATTTTGCTAATTGAGGACGAGGCCTGTGTGAAGCCGAACAGCTGACATCCTCGCTGGTCCGCGGTCTGCAAAGCTAACTGAGTGGGCGGTACCCACTCTCCGCTCACACCCGGGCAGCCGGGATCCCGAGGCCCCAGAGCGCAGCGGGGCCGGAGCGAGGCTCACCTGAGCAGCGGCGCCAAGGACCGGGAGCCTGCGGGTACATCCCCACAGCCGCCGTCGGGCCACGGGCAACAGCGTCCGGGACACTGCGGCAGCCGCCATGTCGGCTGTGGAGGAGGTGGGGAAGTACTTCCGGGTCGCGACACCAGGCCCCGCAGCGGCCTGGCCCCGCCGAGTGGCGGCGAGGGGAATTGCAGCCTCGGAAGCTGCCCTGGAAGGAGTCCGCGGACCTCCATCCCGGCACCGCTCAACTCCCGCTCCACTTCACACCACATAATCCGAATCCGGAGGTCAGGAGAGACAATGTGCAAGGCACACACGTGACAAAATGAAACCTGTGTGTCCGTGAGGGGGTTGGAATTCACTGGACAGAAGCACTACGGGAGAGACAGACAAGGCGGGAAGGGACAGCATGTGATCCTGTTGTCCTCGTTTCTGTTCCCTTGTGTATAGCCTTGCTTCTCCCATTCCATAGAAATACCTCTGGTGAGGTCGCTCCTGAAAGATGGACACTTGACCAACCTAACCGTACCTTCTGTTAGCAAGATGTAATGCTCTACCTAGACAAACTTGGCTTTGTCATGCTCCTGGTCGCCGTCTTATCCACAGACACGTTAATGAAACAGAATTAGCAAACACTTTTTAAATGAAAATTTTAATTCAGTTAATTATTATCGTGGGAAGGGGGTGAGTGCATGCCACTGCACACATGTAGAGGTCAGAAGACAGCCTTGAGCAGTCAGTTGTCTCCATTTAGAAACCTTTACATGAATTCTGGAGGTGGAGCTCAATGACCAGGCTTCCCCTGCAAAGTGTCTTTGCCAATCTGCAGACCCCAAGCAATCTCGTTTCTGTCAGGCAGACCATTATTATGCTAATTTTATAGACCTATGAACCGAGGTATTGTCTGCCTAACAGGCTGTTTAACCTTAAAGAACGTGTGCTGTAACTCTAGAAATTGGTGTTCTCTATCCAACTCGTCCGGTCCTTGCTAACGCCTACTGTACATTGTTGTCTTCCAGGTGTCCTTTTCCACCTGAGCACCTGTGTTCCCCACCCGCACGCGGCAGACATGAGAACCTTCTTGGCCCCTGCTACCATGCCTTCCCCATCACGATGGATGCATGCCCTCTGGAAATGCAGGCTATTTTATCACAGTGACAGTAAAGGAATCTAGAACAGATGGAATTTCATCATAATTTGAATTTGCATTCCTATGAAAGCTAAAGGTAGCGAGTATTTTTATTTCAAACATTTAGTGGTCATTTGTATTTTCATTTAAATTTCTTTTTCCATTTTTATGTGTATTTGGTGGGAGGGTGTGTGTGTATCTTCTACATTGTTCATACTGGGAGACGTTATTCTGTATATGTTTCTCTTAATTGGTTGATACATAAAACACTGATTGGCCAGGCAGGAAGATAGGCAAGGCTAGGAGATGAGAATTCTGGGAAGTGTAGGCAGGAAGGAATTAACATATGAGCCCAGGAAGAGAGGATGAAAGTCAGGCGTTCTCTGGTGAGATAAGACCACATAGAAATACATAGATTAGTAGTTATAGGTTAATAATTAAGACAAAGCTAGCTAATAAGAAGCCCAAACCAACATTTTTATAATGAATATAGTGTCCGTGTGTTTATTTGGGGCTGACGTCCCATTGGGACCAGGTTGGCAGGAAGAACCATCCATTAGAAGAGTATCTTACTGAACCTTAGCTCACTAATATGGCTTGTGTCTGGCCAATTTGCTCTAGGCATTTGCTGTCTCTGCCTTCCCAGGCTGGAACAACAGGCAGGCCACCAAGTTCAACAGCATTTACTTGGGTTCTAAGGATTTGAACTTTAGTACTCTTGTATAGCAAATATGTTAGCCACTGAGCCATCTCCCTCTCCGCATTTCCAATTTTAGAGGAAATGCTTTCAGTTCTTCTCCGTTTAGTATGTTGTTAGCTATAGGCTTGTTGTATATAGCCTCTATTATTTTGAGGTGTGTTCCTTCTATTCCAAAGAGTTCCTCATGAAGGGATTTCATCTATTGTCATGGTTATGTGATTTCCATCATATTGTCTTTGTATGGTATTACATTTATAGATTTGAAACATCCTTGTATCCATGGGATGAGACCAATTTGGTCACAGGGTATGATTTAAAATGTTCCTGAATTCAGTTTGCCAGTATTATTGAAGTTTTTTTTTCCTATAATTTTTATTGTTGCTTTGTTCTAACCCATTTTCAGCATCAACGATATGCTCTTTCTGTATTTTATTGACTGGTTTAAGGCAAATTGATGTTACCTCTCCTTTAAGAGGTAGAATTCAGCAGTAAGCTGGGCAGTGGTGGGGCAGACCTTTAACCCTAGCACTCAGGAGGCAGAAGCTGGTGGGTGTCCATGAGTTCAAGGCCAGCCTGGCCTACAGAGCTAGTTCTAGGACAGTTATGGCTACAGAGAGAAACCTTGTCTCAAATAAATAAATAAATCAAAGAAAGGAAAAAAATAGCAATAAATATATATAGTGGTAGGCTTTTCTTTGCTGAAGGGCCATTACTGCAATGACCTTGTTGCTTATTCTAGATCTGCTTACAGTGTTTAGATTCCTTCCCCATTTACTACTGGCAGTCACACATGGCAAGGATTTGTCCGTTTTTAGTTTTCTAAAACTTTTGAAATACAAAAGTTTGAAATACAAAAGTTTTCATACTATGGATTTCCTTGGAGTTTGCTGTAACGTCCACCTTTTCACCTCCAATTTCATTACTTTGTGTTCAGTTTCCAAGTGTTTCTCTTTCTATGCATGCCTACTTGCATTCCACTGCAGCCTGGCAAGCTGCAGCAAGTTCTTTTGGATTGATTTGATTTGTTAGGAGATCCTTTGGGTCTATGTTTACACTATATGTGTTTACTTGATTTGTATGTGTGTAGGCATGAGTGTGCCACATGTGCCATGGCCTGCATGAGGGGTCAGAGGACAGTGGCAGGGGTACTATCTCACCTTCCACCAGGTCAGGCCTGGGGCTTGAACTAGTTGTCAGGCTTGGTGGCAAGTGCCTTTACCCACTCTGGCCATTCCCACAGTCCAAATGCAATCTGTTTTAGGAACTTACTACAGCCAATCTAGCCCAGTGATGAAATCCAGGTCATATAAGAGACCATGTCTCAAAGCACTAGGTGAAGAGCAATGGGAGGTAACAGGAGTTAACCTCTGACCTTCATAGGCCCGTGAGCACACATGTGTGCATGTGTATATATACACACACAACCTGGAAGGGGAAAATTTGTATGTTATTAAATACATGCAAATGAGTCCATAGAAAACTAGTGAAACAAAATATAAGTGGATCATATTATGCCCAATTTCTTGATTATGATACTGTATTTTAGTTATACATGAGTTACCATGGGGCAACCTAGATTTTAAAAATACATAAAATTTGGCTGGATAGTGGTAGCACATGCCTTTAATGCCAGCACCCAGAAGGCAGAGGCAGGCGGATCTCTGTGAATTTGAGGCCACCCTGATCTACAAAGTGAGTTCCAGGACAGCTAGGGCTGTTACACAGAGAAACCCTATCTCAAAGAAAAAAGTAAAAAAATATAAAATTTGTTAAAACTGCAGGTGAACCTGTAATTATTGCAGTACAAAAATTTTAACTAATTAAAAGAAAAAAAGAGGTTACATTTCTTCCAGATTACTATTTTTTGGTCATTATGTATTACTGTCACGTGTTCAAATGTGCATGCCTGCACGCACATACACACATTGGTACCAGAGCTTCTTAGATCAAATGAAGTAAGAAGAGAATTTGGGAGTTGTTCAGCTGGCCATAGCTAATAGGGTAATAAAGGGAACGACAAATGAATTGGAGCAAAAAATCTTTGCATGTCTCTTAAAGCCTTCCTGGCCCAGCCTCTTCTCAACGGCCCCCTGGTGGCAAGGGAACAATCAGTGTGCTATGAGATGTGTAATGTGACAGTGTGAGCAGCTCCTTACATCTGGTTGTGATGCTGGCAGTCTTTGTGCAGCCTGGACTCAGTGATGTGCCCCTTTGTCTTTTGTCTACTAATGGAAGTTGTACCAAGTAGGCAGCAGGCCATGAGTTGAATTTATAATCACCATGGGAACTGAGGCTACAGTGAGTCCCTGGGAATGAGTCCCAGGGCCCCCACATGCCTATTGTCAAAGTACCTCTTGCATACTTTTCTGTGTTCTGATTACATTGGAGTGAGTGTGTATGTGTTTCTCTGTCTATACCAGTGATTTGTCCTTGAGTTCACACAGACAACATCTCATTCTCCATGCTTCTGCTTTGTACCTATTATCTAGGAATCAACCGTAATAAAGTACAGTGCAAAAAAAAAAACCTGAAAAACTCCAACCCATTTCAAGCAAGCCACCAAATGTCCTCCACAGGAACCTTGGTAGTAAAATCTGATTTCTGTCTTCATCTTCATTTCCCTCTGGTGGAAATGACCCCAAATTGTAAGGCTCTTTCTGTGCCCAGTGGTCTTTCTGGGGTACATGAATTGAATTGTTTCTCATTTTGTTGTCCACTTGGTATTTCATGATTCTTACTGGATTGTCATGGGCTGAGAGCTTCTGCACCCGGCTTTCACACACTCTCCAGGAGATTCTGGAAGCAGGTGTGCTGATCTAGATGTCTCCTGGGAAACCATCAGCAAGAAACTTGATAAAATGTAGGCCAGAGCTTGGTGCTGAAGGTCTATATGTTGTAGACAGACTTTTTCTGTGTCATGGCAGTCACTCCCAAATAACAACAGGAGACTTAATATTAATTATAAATGCTGGACCAATAGCTTAGGCTTGTCTCCAGCCAGCTCTTACAACTTAAATTAACCCATTTCTATTACTCTATGTGCAACTCTGAGGCTTTTTACCTCATCTATGAACTTCCCATGTTACTTCTGCATCTGCCTTGAGACCCCTCGGGCCCTTCTTCTTCCTCCTGGCATTCTCTCTCCTTGTCCTGAAAGTAGCAAGCATCTTCCCAACCAACCCATAACTAAGGTAACTGAGAAATTCTTTCTTTCTTTTTTTACTTTGAGACAGGGTCCTGCTCTATGGATCAGGATGGCCTTGAGCTTGTGGCAACCCTGCTGCTTCATCCTTCTGAGCTCTGGGGTCACAGGTATATGGTACCATGCATGCCCTAAGAGAAAGTGTTTTTGAGAAAGTCTTTTCTACAAATATGTCAAAATGAATGGATTTATAGGAAGTAAATCCTAGTGACTTAAGTAGCTAAAGTATTGAGTAGTGTTCTTAAGGAATTGCCCTTTGTGTCTGTTTATATCAAAAAACTAGATTTCCTGCTGGCTCAGTTGTTCCAGGTTACAGTTTTGTCTCCTGCCAACACCCTCATTTGCAGTGTCCTTTCTAAACCATTCTAAATCTTGGTACAGAGTTTCTCAAATGCATTTTAGAATGTGACAAAATCTAGCTACAAGAGGCAGTCAAGCCCTGTCTGACCCCTGAAGTTTGTAACAATAGTAACAATGACATTGGAAAGGCAAGCTGCCTAAACATTGTCCTTGTTTCACTGGACTATTGTGCCAGTAGCAGCATCTGGTATTTGGCCTGGAATGTTTAATAAATAGTCTTAAGAGTGCTTCAATGGGTTTGCCTAGAGGTTCTTTTCACCCAGTAAAACAGCAGATAGGAACTTAAAAGACTGCAAACCAACAAGACAGGAAAGGCTCTGTGTGAACTGAGCAGCACTGGCTCTCCACATTCTTTATAATGTACACAAACATTATTCAGTGTGTGCTTCTCTTGAAGAGCTGTTCAGTAGTGGACTGGGAATTGCACTGTTTTATACGCATATGTTGCCTTCCCACCTATTAAGTTGAAAATAGGTAGGGGTGTGTGTGTGTGTGTGTGTGTGTGTGTGTGTGTGTGTGTGTGTGTGTGTGTATTTTACTTCTTCATAATTAATCACTGAGCACTAGGCTGAAGAGTCTTCGGGAATAGAAATTGACTTTTTTTTTTTTTTCGAAATTTTAAATTGTAAGAAAGTCTGGTTTAACGTGAAACCTAATGGTTGCAGATTGCTGTGGTGCTTAAAAGCAAGGCTCTACCTTTGAAAATGGTGCTTAGAATTTTCCTTCAGGGAGGATCACACTGCAAGGTCCACATAGTTTCTGCTTTTAGACATTAGCTACCAAGAAATAGGCTTGTCACTTTGTATCAAATCATTCAGCTTCTAAGATAAACAGGCCTTCCTTGGGCATAAAAAGAAGGCTTGAATGATTCATGAAATCCTTTCACACATTAAAAATGAAGCCATGGAGGGAATGTCAAACAAAATGACTCGTTTATTTGCAGCACATAAATAGAAATTCCTTTGGGAAAATATACACTGGTTAAGTGTGTGTGTGTGTGTGTGTATACATATATGTGTTCATATGCATATGCATGCATACACACATGCAAAGGATGCTGGTGCTTTCTTTAAGTCAGTATTCATGGCACGTGTGGTGGTGCGTGCCTATAATCACAGCACTTCAGGCAGATGCAGCAGGACCACCAGCCTTTGGACCAAGACCAGCTTCATCTAAATAATAAGTTCAAAGCTAGCTAGAGGCATATAGCAAGACTATGTCTCAAAACTTGCAAACCAACCAGCCAATAAGAAAAAAAATTATGTTGCATTAGATTTAGTAACACATAATGTGTTTTAGACAATTTGTTTGAATCTGATATGTCTATTTTTCTTTAAAATATTTCATTTGGGGGCTGGAGAAATGGCTCAATGGTTAAGAGATCTGGCTTCTCTTCCAGAGGACTCAGGTTTGATTCTCAACACCCACTTACTTGGTGACTTATAAACATCTATAACTCCAGTTCTAGGAGCTCCAACACCCTCTTCTGGCCACCAAGGACATCAGGCACACCTGTGGTGCACAGACATGCATTCCCAACTGCTACAGGAGATAAGGGGTGTAAGAAGTACGGGTACTGACCACGCCCATTGAAGGGGTGGTGGGGGGAGCATATTTCCTCACCCATCCCACTACATGGCAGACATGGGGAGTGTTGGTGTGTGTGTGTGTGGTGGCAATCAGCTGTTCTGCTCTTGTGTGTGTGCTCCAGGCCAGCTCACCTGTGCCTCCACCAACAGGATCAGCTCTGTTGTGCTGCCCAGGTGAGTTAGGTTCAGGACCTGCTCTTTCTTGAATGCTGCTGTCAGTGGGGGTCAATGCCAGTTCTCCCAATCTCAAGACCTCAGGGCTGGCTCTCCCAAATGCTGAGGCTGGTGAGGAGCAGGGGCAGCTCTTCCTAGTGCTGTCCAGTGAGAGGCAGGGCCAACTCTGCAGACCTATACACATTGCTTTCAGTGGGAACAGGAGCCACAGATCTCAACACAGACTTTGGCTGTGACAGGACCACGGACCCAGACATGGCCCCTGACAGCAACACGGGACCAGATGACACCATGGCCCCCAGGTGTCAGCACAGGCCACCCAGATCTGTATGGCCCAGCAGAGGCTCAGCTGTTAGACACGCCCTCAGGGCCCTGGCCCTGGCCCCTGGCCCCTGGCCCCTGAGCTCTCTGGAGTCTGTCAGCTGTTCGTGTCAGCCTTTCCCGAGGATTCAACCCACAGCTAGCCCCTGTTGGCTCAGCTTTCGGTCCTCAGTTGAATGTAAAATCAGCTCAGGGCTGGCTGTTTCACAGACGATTTTTCTCAGTGTAACAACAGTTAGTACCATCACAGTAAAGCAAATCAAAACAGACTTGAAAAACAGAAGCTAGTGAACTCTCCAGGAGAGAATTAAATTAATCTTTGGCTTTTCCCTTTGCTGCCTACTCTATGCCAGGCACCAGGAAGCTTGCTTTCTTGCTTCCTTCCTTCTCAGTCTTGATAAGCCTTTGGTCAGCTTGGAATCTGATGACAACATTTGGTAGTGATTTCATTGACCTGCTGAGTCCCACACTGGAGTCCCATCAGACCTGCGTTTTTGGTTGTGAGCCTAGCCTTTAATAGCTGAGCCATCTCAGCTATTACACGACCTGCTTTTTTTTTTTTTTTTTTTTTTTTTTTATAGACCTGCTGTCATAGTCTCAGCCCAGGCAGCTCCTTGACCGGCTGCTGATATATGTGTTCAATAAATAGTGCTCATTATTTTCATTATTTTTCTCCAAAATGTTGTTTTCTGATAAATGTATTACAGGCAGATTGATTTATGTACATTTTTGTTTGCCTTTTTAAGAAAGGCTTTCTCTGTATAGTCCTGGCTGTCCTGAAACTTGCTTTGTGGGCCAGGCTGGCCTTGAACTCACAGAGATCTGCCTGCTGTTGTGTCCACTCTGAATCCCCAAATCACCAAAAGACCTGATCTGGTACAAAAGCAAAGAAAGAGTCTTTAGTTAATCAGTGAGTTAACTGTATTAACTCTGTTCCTCCATAGGTCAGACACAGCGGGTAAAGGGAGAAGGATCCAGAGGGACTGTGGGGCAGGAAATTTATTGGGGTAGAACAAGGGGAATGTCTGGGGTCTGCAACAGTCTCAGGATCGGTGCACTTCCAAACTTGGGTGACCTGCCCTGTGTTGAGTGGCCAGCTGCAACTGTAGGTAGGTTGCTATAGGCTATAGGCCCTCCAAGGGCAGCTGCTATGCTCTGCATTCCAGAGCCCGCAAGCTAACTTCTGACTAGTTCCTTGCCAAATGGAGGGAATCCGGCTTCCTCGTGAGTGGGATAAGGTTGAGAAAGGTAGGAAGTTCAGCACATGTTGTTGAGTCAGAGGCCTATATCTTGCTGTGTCTTTTCTGCAGCCTGTGATGGCTGCCAAAGCAGGGTACTAGAGGAGGGTGTGGTCCCTTTACTGCCTCTGCCTCCCTCACCACTATCAGGTTCACAAAGTTATTTTCAAACTACATGTACAATCAGCATCGAGATGCTGGCAGTGTTTATCTCAGTATGTTCAGATACTTCAATGGGTCAAATGTACAGGGCCAGAAGGACAGAGAGGAAAATTAAAGCCATATGTAGTTAACATAGCAATGAATTTATATGAATGTGATTTGTTACAGCAATGGAATACTCAGATCAATATTCCTCCAATTTCAGAAACAAACCATAAATTAACATATATTTCTGGGAAAAATGTTAAAAGGTATTAAAAAGAATAGTCATCAAACACTCAGGTTGTACAAGAACAGAGCAAAATAGCTGCTGATCTTTCAAAGGGACTAACAGCCCTACTTTTAAAATGCTTAACCGTGGTGCATGTCTTTAGTCCCAGCACTTAGGAAGCAGAAACAGGTGGATCTCTGTGAGTTCGAGGCCAGCCTGGTCTACAGAGTGAGATCAAGGCAGGCTCCAAAACAATACAGAGAAACCCTGTTTCAAAAAACCAAAAAAAGAAAAAGAAAAAAACTATATGGATTGAACAAATGGCCTTTAACATCAGATAAATTACAGGCCGTAGAAAGTCTGATACCAAAGCTAAATAAATACTCAGCATATTGAAGAATCAATAAGCCCTTGGAATTCTCCTGTATTTGTTACTAAAAAGTAATCTGGAAAATAGAGAATGGTAACAGATCTAAGAGCTGTTAATAAGGTGATTCAGTTAATGGGCCCTGTACAGTCTGGAATTCCTTTGCCTTCTCCATTACTTGAAGGATGGCCTCTTATAGTCATTGATTTAAAAGACTTTCTTCACTATACCTTTACAAGAAAAGGATAGAGAAAAAATTGCCTTCAATGTGCCTACTTATTATAATTCTCAGCCTATTAAGAGAGAGCAATGGAAGATTCTCCCACAGGGAGTGTTAAATAGACCCACCCTGTGTCAATGTTTTGAACAACAGCCATTGGAAATGATATGTAAGCAGTTTACCATTATATGGATACCTTGGAGAAAGTGTTGGAAGAAATAAAGAAAAATTTGCCTTGTTGGGGATTACAAATTGCTCCTGAAAAAAAAAAAATACAAAGAGGAGATCCTATTAATTATTTAGTATATAATATAGGTCTACAAAAAATTCGACCCCAAAAGATGCAAATTAGGAGAGATCAATTGCGGATTCTTAATGACTTTCAAAGATTGCTGAGTGGCATTGCCCATCTACGCCCCACTATTGGAGTAACAAACTCAGAACTGAGTAATTTGTTTCAAACCTGAAAAGGTGACAAGAACTTAAATAGTTCCAGAAAATTATCAGCTGAAGCTGAGAGAGAATTGGCTTTGGTAAAAATTACAGGACCATTTGCATCCAGAGCTTGATTGCATTCTGGTCATATTACCTTCTATGCATTCCCCTGCAGGGATTTTAATGCAGAGGGAAGATGTTTCTTAGAATGGACAATTTTACCACATAATCAGAGTAAAAAATTAAAAACTTATGTGAAAAAGATTTCTGAGTTGATTCTAAACTGAAAATTGAGACTTCGTCAATTAGTAGAAATAGACCCAGCAGTACCTTTTATTAATGGTGAAATTGACTTATTATGGGCAGAAAAAGAACATTGGTAAAGAGCTTTCAGTAATTTTTTTGGGAGAGACTAACAACAAATATCCTGAAAGCAATAGAATTAAATTTATAGCAAGAACTAACTGGATCCTTCCTCACATTGTATGGGGAACACTAATATCTGGAGGCCCTACATTCTATACTGATGCAAATAAATCAGGAAAGGCAGGTTACAAATCAGGAAATTTAAGTAAAGTGGCTCAAAGTCCTAATGATTCTTTCCACATCTTATCCCACGTGGGTCTGCCAGGTCCTCTAGCATAAGGCCTGGTGATCAGCTATTGATAGGAAATGTGCTGGAGGCTTCTGAATTTCATAAAAAGAAACAACAAAACAAACAAACAAAAATGTCAATAGTAAAGGTTTGCAAAAGGATTTTTCCATCACTCGACAATAAGTCAAGGAAATTATAAGCAAATGTCCTACTTGTTCTTTATACAACCAAACTCCACTATGAACAGGAAGTAACCCAAAGAAATGAAATCTGGAAATGGATATGTTCCATTTTGTAAAATTAAAAAATGTACACCAGAGCACTGACACCTGTTAGGAATATCAATGGGCAAATGCTTTGAGTTCTGAAAAGGCTGATTCTGTTATTACACATTTGTTAGAAGTTATGGCCATCATATTAAGACTGACAATGCTCCAGCATTGTCTCTAGTAAAATTAAAGTTTTTTGTTTATTACAATATGAAGCATATTATAGGTATACTACACAATCCTACAGGACAAGCAATTATAGAAAGATCAACTTGAACTCTAAAAGATACACTTAATAAACAGAAAGGGGTAATAAAGACCTGCAGAAATAGATTTCATAGTGCTTTATTAACTTTGGATTTTCTAAATGCTAATGAGAAAGGAATGGTAGCTGTGGAGAGATATTGGGTAATAGAAAAAACTAGGGAATTAAATCATCAGGTATACTTCAAAGGTGGAAACCAGGACATGTGTTACATTGGGGAAGGGGCTTTGTTTTTGTTTCCCCAGGAGAAGAAAATTTATGGATACCATCAAAATTGATAAAATTAGATTTGAACAAGAAAGACTTCTTGATTAGAAGGGGTGATAGTTCATCAAACAGCATGGCTGTTAAATCTAAACTAACTTACAAGATTAACAAATTCTTTTCATTTGATCAGATATAACTTGCCATAAAAGAAATTAGGGTTGGGAAGGGGTTTTGTTTTTGTCCTTCCAAGAGAATGAAAGCATCCAGCTAAGGAATTTGAAGATTATTGGGCAAATGAGACATCTGAAGTAAAAGGACAAATCATCCAGACAAAATGTCCCAAGAAAAAGAGTAAATTGGCCTATTAGTATATCACATTTCCAATAGGATAAAATTTCATAAATATCCCAAATATTTGTTCCTGCTGCTCTCTACAGACACATAATGCAAATGGTCTTTTTGTAGGCCCAGCCTAATTAAAGCTTAAAGCTGGCTTTGTAGTTGGATTGTGGTTTTCTCCTTCTCTAAACCCAAGGATGCTTGTTAAAGTAAAATCCAAAATCTCTGTCTCATGTCAGAAGAGCCATCTGATATGGGACAGAAGAATAAACAAAATTAAGGGATTATTCTATTGCCACTAATCTCATAATGCCTTGACATTATTTTGACTCTTTAAATCATTTCTTGAGGTAGAAATATTCTCAAAACTTATATGATTAATATGTATGTGTACATACATATATATATGTATAGTAAACTTTTTGTCATGATATTAATGTCATATAGAGTACTAACTAATTCCAGAAAATGGCTTCATCTAGCTTTTTGTACATGATTTTGAGTTTGAGTCTCTATCAGATAACTAGGAATTAAGTTTTGTACTCTGGATGTATATAACAATTATTGATCCTTTAACTTCTTCGGGAGCTGCTGCATATAACATTTAATATGTTTAAGTGAACAAAGACCATACTTAACAGCAATCTTTGACATCTCCAAAAGGATGATGGGGTCCCATAACGACAACTTCACCTGAATTGTGGTAATGTCACTAAGCTGACAAACACCACCTAAAAATTGGCTTTGGACTACAAACCACTCAGGGCAATGAGATGCTCCAGCCTCATAGACTACTGTAGCCAGGACATGAGACAAGCCCTGCACTTTCCCATTACAATGAGACTGGACAACAAATGATACAGTTAGTTCTCATGGGACTTTACAATTAACCAATTATTTTCAGTGTCCTCTAAAGATGCTTTTGACACTGGAGAGTATGATGCCTACATACCCAAGAGGTGGGTGATGGGAGATGTCATTCTGTAAATATGTTTCTCATACTGGTTAATGAATAAAGCACTGTTGGCCAATAGGAAAGCAAGATATATGGGACTAGGAGACTAGGAGGATTCGAGGAAGTAATAGGGAAGAGTCAGCATGTAGAGATTAGAGAACAGAGGTCCTGGCCCACTCTCCAGTAAGATGAGACCACGTGGAAATACTTATTAATAGAAATGGGTTAACAATTAAGACAGAGCTAGCCGATAAGAAATTAGTACCTGGCCAACAACATTATATCAAATACAGAGTCTCTGTGTGTTAATTGGGGCTGGCACCGCAGTGGGACCAAGCGGCAGGGAAAAAACCTTACTCCGTACAGGTGGGATGGCTGTTTTCTGTTTGTTCTGTGGGTTATGGATATTTGTTATCATTTAGGGGAGTTGGTTTCAAATTGTTATTGGTAATGGTCAGGAAAAAAGCTGAACAAAGGAGATTGGATTCAGGGACCTAATTCTAAAAAGAAAAAGGGGGGATATAGAAATAGGATAAAAGGGTAGATTATTGAATCTACTTTTAAAAGCAACTGCTAGTTTAAATATTTTACATTGTCTTAGATTTTTGGATTTTTTGATATTTACATATTGGCTTAATTTTGCATATTCCTACCAAATTATTTTTGTTATGGTGCATATATGTTATAGAAATGGTAGGATAAAAAGGTAGATTATTGAATCTACTTTTAGGCCAAAAACTACTAGCTTTAAATATTTTACATTGTTATAGATTTTTGTATATTGATACAAATTTAAGGTTATTTTTGTTAGGACATACTATACATGCATTTCTAAACTTTTTCAAGGTATTGTACCTATACAGCTCATTTAACAATGTTGTGCAAATTTCTAGTCCTTGAAAGTTATTACTACAAACTATTTAGGATAATAAAAAATGCAAGTTAGTAGTTAGTCACCTATTAAAATTAAACTTGTAGTTATATTAGGTGTGTTTTCAAGGTCAGAGATTTATTTTATGTATATAGGTGGTCTTTATACACTTTACCTCACAAACCACAGAATATGGCATTTAAGATGTTTTAATAACATAAGTTCTTTTGTTTATGACAGAGACATGTCTGCTCCTGTCAGAGAAAATGATGGACATTGAAGAAACTCTACATGGAGTTTACTTTCTTTATGGAAAAAGTTAGCCACTGGAAAGAAACTACCCTTGCTTTTACTGCGGACAATGTGCTGTACAAAGTGGACAAGCAAGACACAAAGGAATATGATGCCAAACTTTGCCAAGACAAGTTATGACAGCCCTTCAGAATATCCTGCTTCAGGAAAAAGTCTGTCAGATAATCTAAGCCTGTAGGCCAAAGACAGATACCCTATTGTTTCAGAGGAACCTTGAGTGACTGTCCAGACAGCCAGCTGTTTCTGCCATTTCTGACATTTTTTTTTGGAAGTTGCTTGCTTGTACTTCCTGCTTACTCAGGTAATATAATTTCCTTCTCAGGTTTCTGATGGAGTTGAAGACTAGATAGTTTTAGTTTTCCTTGTTTACAAATTCAGAAGAAATTCACAAAAGAAATGTAAAGTGAGCCAGGTGGTGGTTGGGCACACCTTTAATCCCAGCACTCGGGAGGCAGAGGAAGGTGGATCTCTGTTGAGTTTGAGACCAGCCTGGTTTACAATAGCTAGTTCCAGGACAGGCTCAAAAACTTTAGACAAACCCTGTCTTGGAAAAGAAAAGAAAAATGAAATGAAAAGTGTGTAAGGTTGAGAGACATAAAGACATAGTTTTAGGCTGGTAATAACAAGTTAGGATAGAAAGCATATTATGTGAAACACTGTGGACTCACCAAAATAGGATAGTTATAACCTTCACTTTTTTTATTTAGACAAAAATTGGGCTATGTTGTGATATTTTGTTTCTGTTTTGACAAATAAAGCTTGCCTGAAGATCAGAAGGTAGAGCTAGCTACTAGTTAACCATAGAGGTCTGGAGGTCTATACAGATGGGACAGGAAGTAATATGGCTGAGTGGAGAGAGGGAGAGAGGAAGTGATAAGACAGGGCATAGACAGGAGCTCAGCCCTTTTCTGTCCCAGGAGTTAGAGAAGTAAGAGTTGGCTGTGGCTGGTTCTTTACTTCTCTGATCTTTCAGCTTTTACCCCAATATCTGATTCTGGGTTTCTCTGATCTTTCAGCTTTTACCCCAATATCTGATTCTGGGTTGTTATTATTAAGATCATGCCTCATCTATCCATGCCATATGGAAGGATGGATGTAATAATATGTCATGAGGACTATGTAGCCAACAAGATTTATCATGTCTCATCCAGTCTCAGAGATATTCCCATAGTAGAGGTATCAGCGTATACATCTTTCTTGGTTTCTTTTTCATGTCTGTATCCAAAATTCTCAGGAGATCTCCTCCAACAAATCCAATCTTCAGAGCCTTCAGTTTGATTTCATTGGGTAAATGCCATCCTAGAGCCTTCATCCAGTAGCTGATGGACGCAGAAGCAGAGATCCACAGCTAAGCACTGAGCCAAATTCCTAGAATCCAGTTTTAGAGAGGGAGGAGTGATGAGCAAAGGGCTCAAGGCTATGCTGGGGAGACCCACAGAAACAGCTGACCTGAGCAAGTGGGAGTCTGATAGTTGGGGAATCTGCATAAGATAAAACCAGTTCCCCCTGAACATGGGTGTCAATTAGGAGGCCTGGGCTGTCTATGGGGCCTCTGGCAGTGGAATCAGTATTTATCCCTAGTGCACAAATAGGCTTTGTGAGCCCATTCCCTATGGAGCGACACTCTCTCAGCCTAGGTACATGGGGGAAGGGCCTAGGTCCTGCCCCAAATGATGTGACAGACTTTGATGATCCCCCCCCCCCTGCCTCGCCCTCTCTGAGTGGATAGGGGGATGTGGAGTTGAGGGAGGGTGGGAGAATGGGAGAGGACTGAGATTGGTATGTGAAATAAGACTGTTTTTTATTTAAAGAAAATTAATAATAAAAAAGAGCTGTAAGCACTGTTCCCCCTCGGAACCTTTGTAAAGCTTTCTCAGGCCCTGTGTGCATGTGCACGGCCCACACTGTGTGCATGTGCACGACCCACACTGGGCACCATTTGTAGCAGTACTTTTTCATCGGTGCTGCCAGCCCACAAATAACAACACTGAGACTTTTCATTAATTATGAAAGCTTGGCCTATAACTTACACTTATCCCATTAGCTCTTATAAATTAAATCAACCTATTTGTTTTAATCTACATTCGGTCAGGTGTCTTATTACCTCATCTCTCCTTATAGCTCACGATGCTTCCGCTGCATCTGGCTGGTGACTGTACCTTCTTCCCAGAGTTCTCTCTGCCCAGAACTCCTGCCTATATCTCCTGCCTAGCTATTGGCCATTCAGCTTTTTATCACACCAACCACAACAATACATCTTCACACAGTGCACAAATATCCCACAACACTTTTCAAATGTCTTCATCCCTGTTTGGATTATTACCATCAGCAGGACCAAGAATTACAAAAATAATACCTGCTTATTGTTAAAATTGTTTCAGGTAGCCAAAATGCCCGAAAGAGACAACTCCCATGGAGGGACTGTTCACCTTATAGTTTCAGGGGTTTTGTTCCATCGTGGCGGAGAGGCAGAGGCAGATAATACGAGTCCTTTGTGGTGGTCCCAAAGAACAGAGGAAGAGGGTCTCAGGATGACAGATAGCTGCCAAGAACATGTTCTAGGGTCCCATCTGTCCCTGCTAAACTTTAAAGTTTCCACAGCTTCCCAAGTAGTGCCACTAGCTGGGGACCAAGCATTCTGATAATGAATTCAGCGCAACTAACCACTGAGCACTCCAGCCCCTCTAAGTAGTCTTTACAAAGATATTCTTCACCGAATTATCTTAGTACTTTTCAGGAGAATCCTTAGTTTTACTATTTATCAGCCCCATTTCATAAATGAATGTAAATTTAATATCCACAAAGGTAGCTATTGCTCTTGCCTCTGTGAGGGCCATTTCACATTCAAACCACAACATGGTACTTAAAAGTCATCAGAAAGAAGCTCACAGCTGTGCTTCTGACAATTGGCACTATCACAGGACTATTCTACAATCTAAACTGAAGCAGCCGAGCTCCCGGCTCTGTAATATGTGAACAATCCAGATTAAAAGTCCCACAGGAGCAATGATTGTTGAGCGCTCGCATCCGAGTGCTTTGATTTGTACTCACAGCCTTAATTACCATTTACGGATTTATAGATCAAAGGTTAATCAGATTTTATACACCTGAACATGACCTTCAATTAAAACCTTTCATAGGATAGTTTTACCCTCCTGACACTTCCACTGATAGGAATAAGAAGATACAGCAATTAGATTCCATAGCTGGGTTAGGAGATGTTCAGAGAAAAGATGCCAAGAGTAAGAGAGGTGGGACATTGGTCAAGCCTAGTGCAGGAAGATATAACTAGAAGTAACTGGGATGTTCCAATTGCTAAGGAACAGGGCTTGGAAGTCCAGAGAAGGCACTACTTGGAAACCTAGACAGTGGAATGGGGTAGGGGGATGATGGCTATGAGCTAGTGATAACATCACATTCTAAACTGATGTCATAAACAAGACAGTTGTCCTAGACCTTCCTTGTGTCCTTTGGAGGTTGCAAGATTTGACAAGAGGACTACAAAGAGAAAGATCATTATCCAAGGCACAAAGAGTCAGGGCCCACGGGAGGAGGCAGGGATCTGATTCTCAAAGGAGAATCGGGCAGACAGAAAAGCCAGCTGTTCATGTGGCTTTATTACTCAGTATGTAGGATTCCCTTTCACAGTTCTTAATATTGTTAATAAAGGTGGGCTCTAAAGTCATCTATAGTCAGAGAGCATTTAAACTGTCAATCTTAGCTGCTGCCTGGAGGGTGAAGGAGAAGAGGTAGGAAAGGTCACAGTTTTTTGTCAGGGTCCAAGAGCAGAGGCAGGTTCAGCAATGGGGGTTCAGGAAGCAGCTGCAGGGTGGGAGATAGGAGGCTGCAGAAAAAGAATGAAAGTGTTCAGGGGCTTGTGGAAAAGTGAAAGACCCCCACTATGCTTATTGCCTGCTTGAGCTGCTCTCATTAATTGCCAAGGTCAAGTTATGAGAAAAGTACAGGAGGGAACCAGGTGCTGCTCTCATCTGACACCAACCAGATATCTGTGGTCTGCAGCTTGGACTAAAGCAAGGTCAGCAGGACAGTATCCGGGATGCTGAGATAATCATAACTGAATTCTTTGTATTCTTTGTGCCCAACCCATATAACCAACTGTCCTTGGTTAACTACAACTGCTACATTTAGATGAAGCAATGAAATTCCTGTAACCATGCTTCTGCTTCTGTAAGCCTGCTTCTTGCCACACCGACCTTATATAAACTGCATA
Organism: Phodopus roborovskii; assembly: GCF_943737965.1. NCBI lineage: Eukaryota > Metazoa > Chordata > Mammalia > Rodentia > Cricetidae > Phodopus > Phodopus roborovskii. The sequence continues at coordinate 3,670,659 of NW_026126693.1, read as the reverse complement.
TGCTTTAACCAGGCATGCTCTCTCAGTCTCCCGAAAGACTGAAGCGTCCATAGGTACCTGTGTGTAAACAATAAATAACCTCTTGCACTTGCATCCAGTGGTCCGGTCTCGTCTCTTGGGGGCAAGGGCCTTCCCCCCTGACAGGCTCCAAACTCTTGGGGTCTGCTGGGGTCTTTCAAAAGGACAATTTATTATGAAAGAGAAAACACCCAAGAATAGGACTGGGCTTGTTAGCTGAGGGGGTGGTGGTAGATAACCCCCCCAAAAAAAGTTTAACAAATGATCCTTTGTGGGACATTTACACTTACAGAGCACTTACTGTTGTGTGAGGAGGCTGCTCCTGGGGAGACATTGAAAGACCCCCCAAAGACCCCAAGAGTTTGGAGCCTGTCAGGGGGAAGGCCCTTGCCCCCAAGAGACGAGACCAGACCACTGGATGCAAGTGCAAGAGGTTGTTTATTGTTTACACAGGTACCTGTGGACGCTTCAGTCTTTCGGGGACTGAGCGTGCTGAGGTTAAAACTCAGGCAGTTTATATAGGGTTGGGGTGGCAAGAAGCAGGCTTACAGAAGCAGAAGCATGGTTACAGGGATTTCATTGTTTCATCTAAATGTAGCAGTTGTAGTTAACCAAGGACAGTTGGTTATTCGGGTTGGGCACAAAGAATACAAAGAATTCAGTTATGACTATCTCAGCATACTGGACACTGTCCTGCTGACCTTGCTTTGGTCCAAGCTGCAGACCACAGATATCTGGTTGGCGTCGGATGAGAGCAGCACCTGGTTCCCTCCTGTACTTTTCTCATAACTTGACCTTGGCAAATTAGCAAGAGCAATTTAAACAGGCAATAAGCATAGTGGGGGGTCTTTCAACATCAACAAACACCTACACACCCCAGAGAAGGGACCAATGACACACTGAGGTAACGCACTACCAGGACCCAACTTAGGTAACCATTTAGCTTATTGGAGTTACTGACAGGGGCCTGGGTGAGGGTTAATTATGGGATCATGAATAACTTCAAAGAGCTCTTTCGCTAAGAGCCTGCTCCAGCATGGTGAGGAGTCGTGAAAGCTGAAGCCCTTGGGTCTCTGAACAACTTGCAGGTGAAGGAACTAGACCCTCACCCAGCTCCCTGCCTTGGCAGCCATGGCAGGCTGCAGAAAAGGCCCAGAAAGACAAAGGCCCCTGACTTAGCAACATGTGCTGAGTTCCCAACGTTGTCCGACCTTCTAGTCACTAGGAAGCCTGTGGCAAGGAACCAATCAGAAGTTAGCTGGCAGGCTCTGGATGTGTACCAAGAAGTACTGGTACTGCAGCAAGACTTTGCATACTCTTTTTTTTTTTTTATTGAAAAATACTTTATTACTCTTATGTGTGTGGGTGTTTTGCTTACATGTATGTCTGTACATCATGTTCGTGCAATACCAAGAGAGGCCAGAAGAGAGGGTCCAAACTGGAGTTATAGACAATTATTTGCTGCTGCATGGTGTTGGGAATCAAACCCAAATCCTCTGCAAGAGTGACAACTAGCCTTAGCTTAGGAGACATCTCTTCAATCTTGATACTGCATAATCTTAAGGTTATATCTGAAACATCTCCTAAAAAGAATCCTGTGTTGACACTTGGTCTCCAGGATAGCAACATTCAGAAGTGACACTTGTGGAAAGAGATGAGTCATAAGGATTTGAACCTTATCAGTAGGTTAATTTGTTGAAGGCTTCCTATTGTGATGCACTATTAAGTGATAGAAGCCTAGGGAGAGGAACCTAGTTGAAGGGTCCTTGGGAGCATGTCCTCCAGAGTTATATTTTGTTTCTAATTCCTTCCTGACTCTCATTTCCTGGATGCCAAGAGGTAAACAGCTATGTTGTGGGAGGTCCACATCACCATGATATTCTGTGCTGCAGATGCACAGCAACTGGAAAAAGCAACCATGAACTGAAGCCACTGAGACTGTCAGTCCAAATAAACTCCTCCTTTAGGTTGATTTTCTGACTGGCAACCTTGACCCATGCAAAGTAGGTATAACTATTGTATTTCATAAATGAGGACATGGAAAGGAAGAAGCAGGGCTCAGAGAGGATAATAATAGCTCACAGTCATAGAATTAAAGAGTGGTGCTCACATACTCTAACCTCAAGGTTGCTTTGTGGCTCTACAAGCACATTTACTACTTATCAGCTTTTCCCTTAGGCAGAAACTCAAGCAAGAACTGAAATAGAAAACATGGAGAGCTGTGTGGTGGTGGTGGATACCTTTAGTCCCAGCATTCGGGAGGCAGAGGCAGGCAGAGCTCTGAGTTCCAGGCCAGCCTGGTCGACAAAGTTACACAGAGAAACAAAACAATAACAAAAACCAACCAAGCAAACAAAAGAAACCATAGAGAAATTCTGCTTACTGGCTCACTCTCAGACTCTTCCGCTATCCTTTTTCTATAGCCTAGGCCCACCCTATCATGAGCTTAGTGCAGTAGTTCATCAAGACAATCTCTCACAGACACTGAAACAGGCCAACATGATTGAGGCAATTCTCAATTAAGTTCATCTGGGTTAAAGTTATACCAAGTGACTCTGTTGTGCCTACCGGGTTTCTTCAACCTCTAAGGAAGTGACTCCTGACTGCAAAAGCAAAAGGTTTTTATTGCTAAGAACCGAACAAGCTGGGACCTCACTCTATCAGAAGAGTGAAAGACCCCCAAGAGACCTCAAGAGTTTGGAGCCTGTCAGAGGGGAAGGCCCTTGCCCCCAAGAGACAGGACCAGACCACTGGATGCAACTGCAAGAGGTTGTTTATTGTTTACACAGGTACCTGTGGACACTTCAGTCTTTTGGGGGACTGAGCATGCCGAGGTTAAAACTCAGGCAGTAGTTTATATAGGGTTGGGGTGGCAAGAAGCAGGCTTACAGAAGCAGAAGCATGGTTACAGGAATTTCATTGCTTCATCTAAATGTAGCAGTTGTAGTTAACCAAGGACAGTTGGTTATTTGGGTTGGGCACAAAGAATTCAGTTATGACTCTCTCAGCATCCCGGATACCGTCCTGCTGACCTTGCTTTGGTCCAAGCTGCAGACCACAGATATCTGGTTGGCGTTGGATGAGAGCAGCACCTGGTTCCCTCCTGTACTTTTCTCATAACTTGACTTTGGCAAATTAGCAAGAGCAATTTAAACAGGCAATAAGCATAGTGGGGGTCTTTCAAAGAGTAAGGTGCCCGCTTACAATTGCAAAGTGTTTTTAAAGGGAAAGTGAGGGTTGAGACTGCTAGTCTCAGCCCATAAGGTTTCCAAGGTTAAAGAGATTTTGCTGAGTACAAAGTTTTTACAAGGAGGGATTGTTTAGCGTACCTGCAAGGTTAGGGGGTTTCCTTTATCTAGGACCGGTGAGTTCAGTGGCCTTGTCCTTAAGATAATGGGGGGCAGGGAGACTGTACTCTCCAGTCAGGGAGTTATCTATATCTCTTGGCAGAAGCACTTGTTCTTTCTGGTTTCCCCTTCTTGCCATGAGTTAATTTTCCCTCACATTCCCCCTTTTGTTGTGAACTTTATAGGCCCAATCTTGGGTCTCTAGTAGTTAAAATACTTCTGGTGGATTTTGGAGTACAGGTTAGTCACCTTGTACCTATATATATATGTTAGCATCTCAACCAGGGAAAAGGGGCGACGTATTCTTTCCTGTGCTACTTCCTGCTGACTTTTGAGGTGTTGTCTGGGGCCCAGGAAGGCTGAGATATTAGTCAAAAGTAAAAAGAAAAAGGGGGGGGGATTGAGGAAATGGAACGTTTATCAGAGACATCAGTTCGCAGACTCTGTTGAAGATTCACCTTGGCTGGGCTGGTTCACATCCACAGCAAGTCTAGGGCTATCAGTCTTTAGGAGCAGGCTGTAGTCAGTAACTGATGTTCAGCCAGCAGAAATCTGTTAAGACGTGTTTAAACTGGGAACAGAAGTTAAAACTTATATATTTAATTGGAACTTTTAGGCCCAAAGTTTTAGTGATCAAGAAGGACAGGAATCTCAAGACCAGGGAGAAAATCCCATCCTCAGGAACAGCCAGGTGAGATAAAAAAGCTGTACTTACCTGGAGTCCTTTTGACCTGTGAGAAGGGGATCCATGCTTTATGACTTTTGATCCTCTGAAGTCTATATGGACTTAATTATAGAAAAGGACATAAATGTTTTAGATATATTATTACCAATCTGTACTGAAATCCATATTGTAGAAAAAGTAGATATTGGGTATCTGTAAAACAGCAGGAATACATTTATACCTTTGAGTCCTAGCAAAAACTACAGGTTTGGGTTAGAAGCTTGTACATTTTTTTCTTCTTGTCTAGAGAGAGCCAGGTATAGATTGGACAGCGGTGCCTTAGGCCTAATGAAAAGCCCTTTACATTTATAGTTAGATGAAAACCAAAATAAATTATAAAACCTTGAGCTTGTGACTGAATAGCAGATAGGCAGTGCTCTATTAGCTTATCAGAAGTCTATTAAATGTTAAGCTCTGAATTTTTATATTTTAAATTATTTTATGTCTTTAAGACTTATATGTCTTTATATTTTTAGATTCTTATTTAGGAGCCATTTTAAGGCAGCCTAATACTGCCAAGAGGACAAAGTTATGGCTAGCCCAGCCATCAGTACTATCAGAGATCTGAGAAGGATAAATTTTATGTAATGTTTGAATCTATTAAAAAATGACAGGGTTCAGTCCATATACAGTTAGCCATAACCAAGTCTCTATAGCATTGGGGGCAGAAGTAAATCTTCACCAGGTCCATAAAGTGAGAGGGTTCTCTCTCTCTCTCTCTCTCTCTCTCTCTCTCTCTCTCTCTCTCTCTCTCTCTCTGTGGAAGAGGGACATGGGAAAGGCTGACCTTATTTTGTCTAGGCAAAGGTGGTGTAATCAATTAATTTTCCAGTACCCTGAAGCCTGTCCACAGTCTAAGCCGGGTTCTGCCTGGCAGCAGGCATCGCATTTGAGCATCTTGCTCACTGGTCAGTGTTGTCACAATCTGTGGTGCCCATAATCTTTTAGGTCACTGTCAGGGTCTGGGATTCTCTGTCTGATAGAAGCTTTTAAGTTAACATTGTAAATGCCATATTCTGTAGATCTCTGTAGTATTAGAAGTCTGTCTAGGTAGATCTGAATAGACAACTTTGTTTTTAGTTACTTGTTTTAAGCTTAACCTTTGAGAACATATACAGGCAATGGAATAAGATTTATCCCCATTATTAATTATTAATACTTAGCTTGATTATAGCCAACAGTTTGTTCATAAGGATGGTTACTAACTTATCTTTTTGTAATATCAAAAATAAAGTACCCTTTATGTTTTTAAAACCATTATTACCTGAATGATTGTTAAATTTATGTTATCAATTTTCAGTGTTACTAGTTTTAAACTTTTAGTTTTAATTTTTAACAGATTTAATCATAAAGCAGTTTTATCTGAATTTAATGACCAGAGCTTAGAGATAAATTTTGAGCTATATCCATAAATGACTGACAGCTGTTAGCATTAAATAGTAAAAATATTTAAACTATTTTTATTTTAGCTTTATGTTTGTAACAAAACTTATGTTTATACCAGAAAACAGAATTTTTTTAACAAGTACATATTTTTTATTTTCCTTTAAATTTTTAGCCTCTCTGCACTCTCCATTCTCTCAACTTTGACTCTTGTTGAGGTTTACCAGCTCTCCTGTTGTTGTTGTTGTTATTATTATTATTATTATTATTATTGGGGGGTTCTGGTCAATCCTTTCTTCTGTTTTACTTTTATTGCCCAGAGAAGTAGAGTTGTACTTTTAACATTTGAAGCTCCTTCCAATGTTCTCTGTCCTGCTTTGGTGTATTTTGTGGACCTCTAAATTTGTAGCCCCATTTGACCTGTCTCTTACATCCACTGTTTTATTATATTTTGTCTTCTTTGTATCAGACTGTACCAAGTCTGCACATAGTCGTTATATCTATATACCATCTCTTTTGTTAGTCTTACTTTTTAGTTGATATAAAAATCTTTGCCAAAGTCATTTCCCCTCACACCCCGCCTCCCCCCCCACACCCTGTACCTGCATTGCTTGCACTGCAGCTGCATGCAACCGCTGCCACCTGCGGAGGGGAGGGAGGGACTGGGTGCTGTTCACCCTGGTGTTCTGCTTTGCCACCGGGCTGTAACTTCCCGGCCTGGGAGCCAATGTGATAAGAACTTTTATGATTTTCCACAGGGGAGGAAGGAGTCTGTCCTATGTTAATTTTTGTCTGGGGTAGCGTCTGTAGGGGAAAGACAAAGGAAAAATACACCACACAAATAAACGCCACAAGTAGACAAAAGGGTCCAACACGGAGACTTACATACAGGAGGTTCTGTCGGATTCAGACAGCCCAACTCCCCTGTTTCCACGGGAGGGTTTATAATGCCAAACACAGATGGCAGGTTAATCCAGCCCTTGTCTGGATCCCTGCCCAGATGGGAATTTGAGGCGTCCCCTGAATTCTCCAGGTCTGACCCCTTTTAGTGCGTCCACTGAGGTACTATTGACCTGTATACAGATACAGATATCCACTGCTGGACCAAATGAGAACTTTCCTCTATATATTTTTTAGACAAACAGTCAAGCAGACTAACAGACAGACATAGAACACTCACCCTGGCCAGGAGCTCAACCTTTCAGGGTCCTAAGATAATGGGGGCCAGGAAGAATGTACTCTCCAGTCAGATTTATCTATATCTATTGGCAGAGCACTTGATCCTTTTGCTTTTCTCTTCTTGCCATGAGTCCCGTATCTTTTAGTTATTAATTTTCCCACATAATTCTAGGTAGTTGACAACAAAAACAAATCAGAACAGTGGGAGATGGTAGTACAAGCCTCTAATCCCAGCACTTGGGAGGCAGAAGAAGGTGGATCCCTATGAGTCTGAAGCCTGCCTGGTCTACAGAGAAAGTTCCAGGACAACGAGGGCTACACAGAGAAACCCTGTTGATGGGGGATGTCCTTCTCTTACTGCTTGATGAATAAACCATTGATTGGCCAGTAGAGGCAGGGAGACAAGGTGGGGCTAGGAGACTAGAAAAATGCTGAGGAGAGAGACAGTGAGAGACCTGGAAGAGATGCCATGTAGCTGCCAAAGGAGTAACAGGTCCAGGCATTCTTCCATAAGCCAAGATCACATGAAAATACATAGACTAATTGATGGGAGATTACAGAACTTCGGGTGACTGACCAGGCAGTGAGTTGTCTCTGCCATTTCTAGAGTTTATATACTATCCTTCTGTGGTCTTTGAAGGAGTTGAAGACAGATAGTTTTGGTTATAGCTTTCCTTAGTTAGGATTAAAGATAAGTTACATAGACTTTAGACACACAAAGATAGGATAGATGATGGAATATTCTCTTTAAATCTTACTAAATGTTAATGAACTAAATATTGTTAACTGTGATTCTTATTTGATAACTGTTGTGTGATATATTTTTGCTATGTTAAGGTTAAAAACCTTCTTTTTATTTTTAGAAAGAAAAGAGGAGATGATGGGAGATGTCATTCTGTAAATATGTTTCTCATACTGGTTAATGAATAAAGCACTGTTGGCCAGGTACTAGTTTCTTATCGGCTAGCTCTGTCTTAAGTATTAACCCATTTCTGTTAATCTACATATTTCCACGTGCTTTCATCTTACCAGAGAGCCAGCTGGCGTCCTGCTTTCTCCAGACTCTCCATCTTGACTCCTCCTTACTACTTCCTCTTTCCTCCTTATCTAGCCTATCTAGCTTTCCTATTGACCAATAGTGCTTTATTCACTGACCAGTATGAGAAACATATTTACAGAATGACATCTCCCATCAGACTAATAGTTATGGGTTAAAAATTAAGAGAGAAGTAGCCAGTGAGAAGCCTAAGCCATTGGCCAACAGTTTGCTTATTTGGGGCTGAAGCGGTGAAACCTGGTGGGACAGAAACCTCCATCTTCACCCTGTCTTGAAAATGGCAACAACAAAACCAATCAGGACAAACATTAACATTTTTTTATCCAAGGAAGAGGAAGCTTAATCTTCAGAGTGTTAGTATAACATATGTTTGCAATTCCATATTGTAGATAGTTGTGAAATCTGTCATTACCTTTAAAAAGTATGAAAATTCCTGAAAGGAAGGAAATTTCATATTTTTGCTGACCATTTTGCTAACTCTGTGGATGCCCCTATAAATTGTGATTACAAATGTCAGCCAGTAGTCATTGGAGCTTATCATATGAAATTAGAATACTTAAAGAAAAGACTAGGGCTGGAGGTGTAGCTCTGTGGTAAAAAGCTTGCTTAACTTGAGTTTGATCAGGACTTCAAAAAACAAAGCCAGAAAAAAGACAAATTATCAATACAAATTTGAATTCTGGTAATGAAGTTTGAGGTCATGGACTTGTGAAAAGCAAGAGACCTTGCCCCATCTCTCTTGTAAAATATTATCATTGCCTACTCCTCTAGCCCAATAGCACAAAATATGAAGACAAGAAGGGAATGCACTTTCAGATTTAAGTAGAGCAGAATTAAAGTTGCCTGACTACTTAACCATGACTGTGGTGGTTTGAGAGAAAATGGCCCCCATAGGAAGGAGTGACACTATTAGGAGGTATGATCTTGTTGGAGCAGGTGTGGTCTTGTTGGAGGAAGTGGGTCTTGTGGGAGTGGGCTTTGAAATCTCCTATGCTCAATTTATACTCAGTGTCATAGTTGCTTCTGCTGCCTGTGGATCAAGATGTAGAATTCTGGCTCCTTCTCCAGCACTATGTCTACCTGCATGCCACTGTGACCCACCATGATGATGATGTATTGAACATCTGAAACTGTAAGCCAGCCAATTAAATGTTTTCCTTTATAAGAGTTTCTGTGGTCATGGTGTCTCTTCACAGCAATAGAAACCCTAAGACAGTGGTCATAATTATCATTCCTTTAGGAGTTGTCCCCCTCCACACACACACACTTGTCCTTTACAAGGATTACATTACCCTCTTTTTTGCCTATTATTCTGAACCTAAGGAGGAACCCACCTAAATAAAGATATTAACTGCTAAATAATCTTTCTTGGGTTAAACCCAAAACACCTGGTGACTTCCAGATAACCTTAGAATATGCAATGTCTTCCTTAGTAGTTCTGTGTAACAGAAAGTGTGCAAATTACATGTAAACTGCTGTGAGATTTAAATTTCAGAAAAGCAGTATGTCTGTCTAAAACGGAACACAAGTGCTAGCCACAAGACCATGAAGTCCACCGTGATGGCCACAGTGTCCTGGGTGACAAAGACCCCACTCAGCATGCAGCCTTTCTACCCCATCCCACTCTTCTCCTTCCCTCTTAAAAGCCATGTATGCCTTTATGGTCCACATGAGGGAGCTTTGGGAATAAAGCACCATCTGTCTCCCTGAAATGTCAGCCCTGAAAATACCTGAATTCTTCCTACAAACTTCCAAATCCCAAATATTGTTTGTTGAGTAGTGAGCATCCTGTTCCTTAATCTGGGAAAATGGCCATGTTTCAGGGACCTGAAGGAGATGAAGCAGTAAGAAAGACCGTCACTGGTGATGTAAGGCCACCAGTATATGATGCTTCAGTCCAACAAAACCAGCTCTAGTGGGTCTAGGCAGGAGGGAGAGAACACCGAAAGCAAGAGGGTTTGGCTTCCCTCAGAAGCAATCTGAGGACAGTGCATGGGACAGGGGATCGTATGTATCTCTCTACACTGGTTATTTTTGCAGTGAGCTTAAGGGATATGGATGTAAGCCAAAGGTTGAATGCTGCCAAAAGTGATATAAGAATTAGGAGCCCCGCTGAGCGTTGGTGACACATGCTTTTAATCCCAGCACTTGGGAGGCAGAGGTAGGTTAATCTCTGTGAGTTTGAGTCCAGCCTGATCTACAAAGCTAGTTCCAGGACAGGTTCCAAAGCAATACAGAGAGACCCTGTCTTGGAAAAAAAAATTAGGAGTCCCTTGTAAGAGGTAGGGATCTTAAAATAGGTCAGGAATATACTGGAAAGAACTCGGTAGTCCCTCAAAGATAAAATTGGCATTCCCTAGCTGCTGCAAGGCTTCCTGGGAAACAGCTTCCTGTGAACTTCGAAGCTGGCTTGCTCTCTTTTCCTCCTCACCTCCCAGTTTGTTGAACAGTAAACTGCTTTTCATTTCATTTAATATATTTCTTAAAAATTTATGGCCTTTGTATTATACTTTTGTTTTGTTTTAAGGTTTTTCATCTCTTAGTTATGGAAACAGGAGTGAAGTTGCCTAAAAATGAATGTTGGGAGAATCTTTGTCACTCAGCTGATGGACCTTTAAACTGTAATATCTGAAGCTTGACTTTCATTGTCAGTAGCTATGAGTTTTTGTTTTTCGAGACAGGGTTTCTCTGTGTAGCTTTGGAACCTTTCCTGGCACTTACTCTGTGGACCAGGCTGGCCTCGAACTCAGGAATATCTGCCTGACTCTGTTTCCCGAGTGCTGGGATTAAAGGCGTGCACCACCACCATCCATGATGTTTAGCTCCAACTCTGAGAGAATGTTTGTGTCATAAACCAAATGAGAACATTGAAACCATGTTTAATAAAGTCACAAATGCTGAAAAGAATCTGAGGGACAGGACTCTGGATGACTTATTAATGTATAAAATCTAGGTATATATGTCTCAGGTTCAACTGCTCTGAGTAAAGGAATTCCCTTCAGAGCCTTTTGAACTTTGTTAAAACCAGGCCATGCCCCTGGTGCCAAATGCACCTTTCATATTTTGATGGCTCAATTTCATTTTCAACTTGACTGGATTTCAGATACACTGAAAACACACTCTGGCATATGGATAAGGGCATTTACAGAGAGGCTTAACTGAGGAGGAGGGAAGGCCTACCCAGAATGTGACCAGAGCACCTTGCCAAGGGCTGGGTCCAGTATTGAGAAAGAGGAGGAGAGGGAGAGGAGGGAGAGGGAGGAGAGTAAGAGAGAAAGGGAAGAGAGGGAGGAAAGGGAGGAGAGGGAGAGAGGGAGAGAGTCAGAAGGAAACAGGGAGGAAAGGGAGGAGGGGGAGGGGGAGAGTGGGGAGAGGGAATTGAACACTCTGCCTCCTGATTGTGGATAGAGCAGGGCAGCTGCCTCAGTCCTGCCACCGAAGGGTTAAACGCTTCCACTCTACATCTCCACTGTCAGGGTAGACTGCATCCTCAGACTGTAAGCCAAATAAACTGGTCCTTCCATGAACTGCTGGGCTTTTTGTTTGTTTGTTTGTTTGTTTTGTCCCAGAAATGAGAAAAGTAACTAATCCACATATTTAAAGCTGTAAAGTATCTTTTCAGTGCTCTTAGAACTAGGCTTCCAAAGCTACAGTTCCTGTCAATTTCCCTGGTTTCACCTTCTGCCACTCACAGCTCCCTTAGCTGCCATACCTGCCCCCTTCCACTCTGTAGTCCCTACCTGGCTCACATACCATGCCCTTCTTCTAGCACAACTCCTTTGCCCCTTGCTCAGGTATTTTCAAACGGATAAATATAAGTCCTTGTCAATACAATTAAGCACCTTTTCCTACCCCATTCTGTCATTTTTCCCTGATAGCCCAGCTAGCCTTGGATTCAGTCCATCCCCAAGTGTTAAGATTGTAATCTTGTGCCACCACATCCCATTACTTTTGAAAAGAAGTGTAATTTACTGCAGGGTTAACTTTTTGTTTCCTTATGTTTGTCCTGCTCTCCCATGAGAATAATTGCTTCCCGAGGCAGGGTTGTAGTGCAACTCTGCTGCAATAGGTGCTCAATTAATGTCTGGTCAAAGAGTCAGTGAATGAATGCATATATGAGTGACTAGCTGGCATTTTTGTCAAGGGACCCAAGTCTTGTACACACCCAAGGGAGTTAGGATTTGCTATTTTAATGTGGAATGTTTACTGGTATAGTCAAGGCAGATCAGTGGACTATAATTGGTGTGCATAAGAAAATTTGCTTAACAAGGCATTTTTTTTTCTCTGTAAGTTTGAGGCCACCCTGGTCTATATTATTAAGCCCTGTCTCAAAAGTAAAAATAAAACAAATATACCTAGTAGAGTCTTATAGAGAGCCACCGGTGCCATTCCCGAAGATGGCACCGGTTTCCTGTCCATAAGCCAGCAAGAATGCACATGCGCGATCCATGTCATGGGGTGACCGTTAAGAGCGTTGCGGGCTGCACCTGTCAGTAACGGACACGACTCCTCTGAGCATATATAAGCAGAGCCCTTTTTCCTCCTCGGGGTCTTCCCTCAACTTGCTGTAATGAGCCGCGCAATAAACATAGCAGCAGAAGAATCCTGTTGTTGAGTGTCGTTCTTGCAGGCAAGGCGATAGCACTCGACAGAGTCTGTCTGTCAAATCATATCAAATTAATATAAATAGCATCTACATCTAGATGTATACAAAGAGACAGAAATCAAAATTGGTAAAGGGGGAAATAATGAAATGAACAGAAAAGCAGGTAGAGAGGGAGAAGGTTTATTTGGGGCATCAGAGCTTTGGATGTTACTAGCAGCTGGACTGACCTTGGATGACTAAAAATGTCTAGTGCTACAGTTGTGTCCTAAAAACATAAACATCTGTCTAGTTTTCTGAGGCCTTTACCCTACATCTTTCAATTTTACTAGAAACTGCTTGTTTGTTTGTTTGTTTTAAATATGAATGATAAAATCTAATGTTAACATCCCTTCTAAAAGGCTAAGGGGATGGACCTAGTGTAATCAAGATTTCACAGGCATATTTGGGTGGTAGTGGTGGTGCACACCTTTAATTCTAGCACTTGAAAGACAGAGGCAGGTGGATCTCTGTGAGTCTGAGGTCAGCCTGGTCTACAGAACAATTTCCAGGACAGTCAGTGCTGTTATATAAAGAAACCATGTCTCAGGAAAAAAAAATATTCATATGTTCTAGCTATTTCATAAAAGCTCTCCATTGTGTCTAAAGAACTAGCTGTAGACATATGAGTAGTGGAAGACAGGCTTAGACAGCAGCCTAAAGGCAATTTCAAATTAGTGCACATAAATAAATCAACAAAAAGAAGCCTGTCCATCTTGAGCAATTTCAAGCTACAGTCTTCCCTGCTGGAGTAGAGATTTCTATCCTGAACATCTAGGCATACCAGTTACAGTGCTCAGCCCTGAGTACAGACTTTAAATGCTACTTGTCTCACTTGTGAGACCTGTGTTTGACTCAGGAGACTGCCCAACTAGAAACAAACCAAGGATCTACACTTGGCCCAGTCATAAAGCTGTAATTGTTGAGGGCTTGCATACATCATTTCCTTCTCTCTTCTATTATATGTGGTTTGTGTTGGAGTTTTTGTTTGTATGGTGCTGGGTACTGAATCGTGACCTTGTACATGATAAACTAGTATTCAGCCACTGGACCATAATAAGAAGTACCTCTGCAATGATTTTAAGGTGTTTTCTTGCTAGCCTACTTGGTTCAGCTACTCCTTTCTTTTTGCCTGTGTCTACCTTTGGAAAGGACATGTCTATTCCTCCTGACCACTGTTGTCTTTTGTAAGTAGATACAGCCTGTTTTAATTTCTCAGGCTAACAGCTGGAGAAATCTGCCTCAAGAGGCATCATTTTTTCAGTCTCACCTAGGATTAAATTTTTGATGAGGTTCTGAACTTCAGATTTGTGAGTTGACACTGGAATGAATTCAGACTTTTGGGATTACTGAGATGCAATAAATGTTCTACATTGTATGAAGAAAATGAGTTTAGGGAACAAAGGGTGAAATGCTGTTGTTTGAATGCACTCTTCAAAGTTCATGCGTTGGACATTAAGTGGCGGTGTTGTACAGTAAAAGTAAGTAATCTAATGGCATGTGTTTAGGTCATGAGGGTGTCACCATCATGAATATGTTTACTCTGTTAACTTGGACATGGGTTATCTTGTAAAGGGATCTGTTATGAGTGTGGCCTCCTCTTAGTTCCTCCACGTTGTGACAAAGGCTTTTACTAGAAGGCTTTAACTAGTTCAAGAGAACACCATCTCAGCTTTGAGAAACATTTAGTAAACAATTTTTAAACTTTGTATTAAACCATATTTATTTTAATGTTCTATTAGCATACATTAATTAAACATAATAATGGATTTAATTATAACATACATGTAAATAGTGTATTTAGATCATATCCACCCTTCTCCATAACTCTCTTATCCCTTTACCATTTCTATGAATCAGAATAGGACCACAGCTAACACAGAGTACCAGAGAGAACCAACCCATTGTGGATACAGAGAAGTCACCAAAGTGTTCCCCCCAAATACTGGAATAATGACCTATGACATTCTATGACCTATGAAAAAGGGGCAGAAACACTGACAAGTTAATGAAAACAGAACTAAATTTAAGCTTGGAAAAAAGAGAAAGGAAAAGGAAACAAGGGAAAATGAGGATTGTCCGTAGTTCTTTGGGAGCAACAGGGGAGTAAAAAGAAAAATATATGTAAAGTGCCTGCTCCTCCTTCCTCATTATTCCAGATTGCTCCCCCCATTTATTACTTAATTTGGTCTCCATTGTAGCTCTGTTTATTTTTTAAATACTACTGTGTGTATATACTTATATGCATGTGAGGGCTATGCATGCCTTGACCGATTGAACTCTGGTAGCCAGGGTTGTGTAGTAAGTATCTTTACTGGCTGAGCCATATTATCAAAGGTCCCGTTCTCCTATTTTTACAAATGGGATCCTGGGGATTTGGGGAGTTTAAAAATGTGCCTGAGATCCTGGCAGTGGTGGTGCATGCCTTTAATCCCAGCACTTGGGAGGCAGAGGCAGAGGCAGGTTTGAGGCCAGCCTGGTCTACAGAGCGAGTTCCAGGACAGGTTCCAAAGCAGTACAGAGAAACCCTGTCTTGAAAAACAAAACAAACCAAACCAAAAATATAGCTGAAACAGCGTGCAATCAGGTAGCTGAAATGAAGATTATGACACAAATCTAGAGGCATGCTGGCAAATGTTCAGCTACCATCAGGCTTGAGAGCAAAAGAAGCCCTACTTTCCACTGTTCGCTGATTTCTGTGGTGTAAATACTTCCGCTGAGGCTTATTTCAAACTCCCAGGTGATACCCTTAAATGCAAGGTTGGGATGAACAGCTCTTCTTAGCCAGGGTGAGCCAACTCTAACCCCCTTGTTTACTTCCAAGTCCATCCTCTTCACATTTTAACTTATTTCTTCCCATGATAAAAACTGATCCTTATAGAGCAAAAAAAAAAAAAAAAAAAAAAAAAAAAAAAAAGGCTTAGAGGTTGGGAAAGATGGCTGCTCTTCCAGAGGTTCTGAGTTCAATTCCCAGAAATCACATGGTGACTCACAACCACCTATAATGAAATCTGGTGCCCTCTTCTGGCATTCAGGGACACATGCAGGCAGAACATTGTATACATAATAAATAAATCTTAAAAGAAAAAAAAATATCAGATTAACAAAATAATAGTCTGTCCTGAGGTGTCGGCTCAGGACCCATCGGGTAAATACTGTAAAGGGTGATTCATTCACTTGTCAAATGAGGGCAGTCAGGGTTTTCAGGACTTCTATACATGGAATCACTTAGAAAACTTGTTACAATACAGGCTGAGGGAAGAGCGAAGATGTGTAAGAGTGGTCTCTAGAATGAAGGAAGATAGCTTACGTGCAAATCCATTTCCCCTTGACTGGCATTATGGCTTTGGCAAGTTCCATACCCTGTTGTTGCCAGTTTCCTCCTTAGAAATGGAGATAATTATGAGTTACCTTGAGGGTTTTTCTGGATTATAGGAGCAAATGTTTGTAAAGCGCTTACAATAGTAAGTGCCTTGTGAGTATTAGCTACAGTTATTGCTGAGATGTCTAAAGGATTCTGAATAAATTTTCCAGTGACTTCTTCCTTCCTTCCTTCTTTCCTTCTTTCCTTACTTCCTTCTCCCTTTTTTCTTTTTTGATTTTCTGAGACAGGGTTTCTCTGTGTAACTTTGGAGCCTGTCCTGAAACTCGATCTGTAGACCAGGATGGCCTAAAACTGACAGAGATCCTCCTGCCTCTGCCTCCTGAGTGCTGGGATCAAAGGCATGCACCCTCACACCCCGATTTTTAATGTAGATGGCTTGGTTTACTCATAGACATCAGAGGAAACCCTTGAAGCCCATGATTCTTATTTTTTGTTAAGATAATGTAGCTCATTAAAGGAACCAAAACCAACTTAGAGAGAATCTCAGAACTGTCCTCAAGAATTTAGACCATTCTGCAAACCCTAAATTTACTATGGTTGCCACAGAGAACTTCTCATAAGTCTTTACTGGTCCATGGGAAACCCAGTCCACAGGATATCATGCATTTCCTGTGGCACAAAATAAGGAACAAATAAAACCTAATTCACAATGTTTCATCTCCATGAGTGGTAGCATAGAAATGGTCAGGAGTCAGGGGCTGATCTGAATTACTACAAGCATTATAAGTTTTTCCACTCTTCTCGTTGATATACATTTATAAGCCATGATATCTTATCACAATAATATGAAAGTAACTAAGACAGGGCTCTAAACTTATTCCAACCCCAAGAATTGAAGTAGTGTGGTCTGGTGCCTGAGGGTTAATCACCAGACTCACAGGCTGAAGCAACTCTTAAGCTCAGGTGTCTCATAGCTCTACCTATCACGATGGTGTTATCAATTACATAGTGTATGGTACCTGAGGGCAAAGTCTTTGTACTAGTCTGCTCAGGCTGACCATAGCAAAACACCATATTTGCATGAGTCCACCACAGGAGTCAATTCCCTACAGTTCTGGAGATCAGGGTATCTGCATAGTTGGTTCCTGGTGCTCACATAGGCCAGCATGGGAAGTGTGTGTGTGTGTGTGGGGGGGGAGCACAGATCCTGCTCTCTCTTTTAGTAGGCTGCAATTATTCAGGACTATATCTCCACAGTAATTTTCCTTCATTTCACTTTAGTTACCTCCTAAAGACCAAATATTATCCAAATATTATCACACTGGGAAGTAGGGCTTGTCTACTTACGTTTCAATTTCAAAATACCAAGACCAAGGCAACTTATAGAAGAATGAGTTTTCTGGGGACTTAAAATTCTAGAGGGTTAGTTCATGACCATCATGGTAAAGGGGCATGTCAACAGAGTAGTAGCTGAGAGTTTTCATCTTGATCCACAAGCATGAGGCAGAGAGAGCTAACAGGCAATGGAGTGGGCTTTTGAAACCTCAATGCCTACCTCAGTGACACCTCCTTCAACAGGACCATACCTTGTACTCCTTCCCTAACATTTCTACCAACTTGAGACCAATTATTCAGACATATGAGCCCATGGGGGCCATTCTCATTTAAACCACCATAGGGGGTTTATACATTCATTTGGTTATGGGGGATATAATTTGGTCTATGGTTAAGTGTTTTCCTGTCCTGGAAGTGCTCCCAAATAACCCTTCACAGCTTACAAATGCTTGGCCAATAGTTCAGACTTGTTACAACCTAACTCTTACATTTAAATTAACACATGTTCCTGTCTATGCTTTGTCACACAGCTCATGGCTTGTTATTTCATTCTCTACACGTCCTACTCCCTTGGCATCTAGCTGGTGTCCCTCTGATTCCACCCTTTTTCTTCACAGCCTCCTTTGTGTCTGCCTGTCCCACCTATACTTCCTATCTAGCTACAGGCCAGGCAGCTTTTTATTAAACCGATCCAAGTGACAAACCCCACAGCATTCCAGCACTTCTTCAATGGAAATTGTAGTTTGACTTTGGAGATAATTTTCATTTCATTTTCCCTCAGAAGCTATAGTGAATTTCTGTAATGGATTTTTCAGATGATACAATGTCACATAAGAATTATGCTGCCCTCAGGAAAGTCAACTCATCTTACTAAATCCAGCTTCCTCCTCTAGGAAAAGTGTGCAATAAAGCTCAGTTCCTAAAGCTATTGAGGATTAAATGAGAATTGCACACTACTTAAAATAGTGCCAGAAAAACATCAGTAAGTAAAATATTAAAATGGGCTACATTAATGCAATATCTTTTAGTAAGTGCTGATGTATCCGGATGAGCAACACCAAATACTTAAGGATGTGGTAAAAACTTATTGAAAAATGTCAATCATTTCTATTCAAATTTTGGATATGACAAAAATCTCTTGTTCAAGAAAAAGAGAGTAGCAAGTTAATCCAGTCATTAGTTAATCACTGGGGTGTGTTTTACTTTATTCAAAACTCTTCAATGTCATCAACTTTGTCATTTATGACTGTCTATTAGTGAGGGGTCCTGCTTTCAGTGAAATGCCAAGGAAAAGGCAGTTATATACAGTGAAGAAAAAGTATAATTTGTAGAATTTGGAGTTCTGAATTTAACTAGTGTATCTGGAAAATAGCTAGTGAGTGCTGATGCAAAATAATCATATTTATAAAAATAAAATTGTTTTTTAAGCAGTAAGCTAGATTTAAATATAAAATTCTAAACCAGTACAGGGAGATAGTATAAAGTATTGAAAGAACATACAAAGCTAATTATACCACAAAGAGTGATGTGTAACCCAAAGCATTGTAATTAATATCAACTTTTATGTTGTGAAAAGTGGTCATGGTAGTCCAGCACTTGGGAGGCAGAGGCAGATGGATGTCTGAGTTAGAGGCCAATCTGGTCTACATGGCACATTCTAGGCCAGCCAAAACCCTGTCTCAAATAAAACAGCAAAAGCAGAAAGTATGATTTCAAAGGTTTTCTAGGTGTTTATAACCTGTTTCCACCAAATAGAGTTTTCAGCAAGGGGTCTCCATGTCCCTTGTCTCAAGAAAAGGGAAGGTAGGTCTGAATTTTTCAAGGGTGTTGGAGAGTATTTTTAATGCCTCAGAAGAAACTGAATGTACTGTTTTATGAGTTGTATCCAGAAAGATCTACAAGGGCAGAATTGTTAACTAGATATTATAACATTCTAAAGTTGTTAGACTCTGCCTAGAGCTGTGCAAGGATGCAAGGTTGACAAATCACATATGACTGCTTGCCATCCATCCCAGTGAAGAGATTCTAATCAGCAGAATGCTTTGAGAGGTAGCTCATACTGTGAACTTCACTTAGAAACTGACTTTGAAGCAAGGTCAAGAGAGATGCTAAATTGCATATACAATGAGTATCTGAAGATAGCTTTGAACTAAATCAGTACACAACTCAGTGTTCTCTTTTTCTCCAGGGCTCTGGATGTCTTGTCAGGCCATACATTTCCTGGCCCCCTGTCCTTCACCTTCATTCCTTAGTACTTTACACTCTTCCCATCCCCGAGTAGGTTCTTGTGAATTCAGAGAATCGTTCATCTATTTATTCAGTCCACATACATAATTGTCTGAGCAAGAAGTAAGTGCCAGAGGGATAAATATGGATCAGAACATTTGCATGAGCATCTCACATTGTGGTCAGAGAAACAGAAATGGAAATAGTCACACTATCATTTGATAGCTGCCTCAAAAACTCTGTGAACAAGCAGAGGTAGAGATGATATTCTACTTTGCAAAAGTGTAAGTCTCTGGGAGGCAGCAATTTTGAGTGTTGAGTATGTAAAGTCTGGGAAGAAAGTTCCAAACAGAAGTGACATCTGCACAACCTGAGATGTGTTTGTAGTTGACAGGCTTCATGATAGGCAGGGAAGCTAGAGAGGGACTAGGTTGCAACAAAATGTGGACATAAAATCCCAATCCAGTTTTGCAACTTTATGGAATTCTAGAGGTCATGCAAATCAATCTCATTCTTTTATAACAGAAAGAAACTGAGTCTTAGGGCAGCTAACTTGTTCAGGACAGGAATAAAGGTAATCTCCAATTTGACTTTTCTATTCCTATTTCTGTGGTCACTAATCCAATTATGGTTCCTAGCATCCACTAAATAAAATAGGTGCTCCCAAACCTAGACACCGGGTCTTTCTGAGCTCAATACAAAAGTCACTGCATAGAGTTTATACCTATAGTCCCTTGTCTACACTTTTTGTTAATTTGATGGATTGTAGATTTATGTATATGCTGTACCTGTGTGTGCTGTGTGTGGGCATTGCACATGCTAAGCTAGTACTGTACCACCTAGCTACCCCCTACATTTGACAGTGTTTTAAATACACCATTGTTAGACTTAAAAACTGCTTAAAGGAGAATACACTGGGTTTTAAATGCTTCTTAGATAAATTACCATGAACTTGGTGACATACAACAACTTACCAGTTCTGGGGGGCCAAACTCTGAAGATTTCTTACAGCTCTTGTCAAGTTGTCAGGAGGACTGATTCTTTGCAGAAGCTGCTAGGGCTTCCCTGGCTGTGGCTGCATCATAGTCTCTGTGCTGCCTACCTTCTGCCTGTCCTGCTGATCTTCTGTGCTATCTCATAATGTTCCTTATGATTACCTGGGAACCACTTGGGTAATTTACTACCAATGTGAGGTACAGACTTCAATCACTGCATTAAAAATTTCTTTCTAGCACTCAGGAGGCAGAGTCAGACAGATCTCTGTGAGTTTGAGGCAAGCCTGGTCTACAAAGCAAGTTCTAGGAGAGCAGGGATGTTACACAGAGAAACCCTGTCTTGAAAACCAAACCAAATGAAGCCAAAGTAAAACAACCCAAAATTTCTATATAAGGTAATGTTCACAGATTCTAGGATTCGGGCAGTAAGTATCGGGTTACTGATGGTGATGGGGATTATTCTGTTTACTACACGGAATATCCTTGACTCTGAATTGGAAGCATGGGAAGATATGTACCAATGTGTTTCTTGGGACACAGAAACACAAGGCAGATGAGAAGAGTCAAGGCAAGAAATGCTCCTTAATGGTTCTGTTTATGGAGAATCAGACAAACCCGAAAGGTTTGGTCTAGTCTGATCTTGTCAGGAAGGAAAACTAGTCTAGTCTCCATGTGCTCATAGTAAATGCTTCAACAATACTTTAAAAAATTAATTATGGTATGTATGTGTATAATATGTGTATGGGCATGTGCGCCATGGTGTGTTTGTGAAGAACAGAGAACTCTGTAGCATTGGTTTTCTCCCTCAACCTTTACTTGAGTTCCAGGGATTGAATTTAGGTTGGGAGGCTTGCATGGCAAACACATTTGCCTGCTGAGTCTTCTTGCTGCCCTCAACACTACTCACCTATACATTTCAGAGATTAGAATAGTGAATTTTCATATGCCTTTTTCACAATACAAAGAAAAAGCATTGCTATGAGTGTTGAAACTATTCTTTAAAAACAAAACAAAACAAACAAACAAAAAATTTGAAACAAAGGGCAGGAGAGATGGCTCAGAGGTTAAGAGCACTGGCTGTTCTTCCAGAGGTTCTGAGTTCAATTCCCAGCAATCATGTGGTGGTTCACAACCGTTTATAATGCATTTCGGTACTCTCTTCTGGCCTGACGCATATAAGCAGGCAAAACACTGTATACATAATAGCCATCTGATGGGCTTTCCCACAATTGCTGACTAAAGTTGCTGACTAGCAGTCCAAAACAGTACAGCTCTCCATACTGTTATCAGCACCTGCCCTCATGTATCAATCCCTCAACCCCAGACAGGGTTTCTCTATGTAGCTCTAGCTGTCCTGGGACTACCTCTGTAGACCAGGCTGGATTCGAACTCACTGAGATCTGCCTGCCTCTGTCTCCTAAGTGTGCCACCACTGCTTGGCTTCATTAAAAAAAAAAAAAAAAAAAAAAAAAAACAAAACCCTAATAGAATGTTACAAGTACAATGGAGAATTGGACTAAGCATACTGGGGTGGTAGAAGGGTAGAAGGGATCTTTTCTCAGGTCAAAGGCAGTTAACAGAAAAGCAATGAATAGAATTTAGCTGTCCAAATGCCTTCCTGTTGTCACTTGGCAGTATGTATGTGCTTTGCATATTTTAAACAATATTTTTACTAATTCTTTGGGAATTTCTCACAACAAATTTTGAATATGTTCACAGCCCCCATCCTCCAACTCCTTCCATAACTACATTCTCCACTTCCTATCCCTTCCCACTCAACTTGAAGTTTCCTTCCCCCCTTGCTTATATTCTTTAATAGTTAGAAAATCTTTGAGGGGGTTGTTTCATAAATACAGACTAAATTAAAGTCTTCCAGAAATAGTTCTCTTGTGTTGGTCTCCAGAAAGAAAAGTCCCATTGGCCATTAGCTACTTTTAGGGACCTCCTCTTCCTTATGGTTCTGACATTGAAAGACTGCCAATGTAGAGACAAACCGTTACCATTATGCTCTGAGTGCCCCAGTTCCTAAGGGTGGCACAAACAGGAAAGACAAATAAAGCTCCCTCAGGTCAGCAGGGTAGAGTCTAAAATTAAACCCTGAGTAAAATGCTTAGTGTGCAATGTTCATTTCACAGTGAGTAAGGGAAAGCAAGTCAGAAAGGTTTTGCCTTGCATGATAGAATTTGTACTGATTTGCTGCTTTTCATTTGTTTGGGGGAAAACTAATTCTTGCCTAGTTCTTAAACTTGTGTAGTATTTGATGGGTTGGGAAAACACACTTCATTGAACACAATGTGCTAAGAGTAGTCATTTGTATCAGGTTTTCCTGGTATGCATAACGGCTTGCTTATCTAAAAGTGCCAGCTTCTCCTCAGGAAAACACGCTGAGCAAACTTGTCTCTCCATCGTAGCTGTAAGGATCGCTCTACTTTCTGACCCAGAGTCTCCCATCTAATGCTGAGTTGAGCACTCTATGAACCTGGTGACAGGAATACTGGCATGATCTGTGCAGGACTAATGAGCCATAGATGTAAACTGATCCTCCAAACAATGCTTGACAATCCCCTGTAACTCACATTTTTTCTTTTTAACCTTTAAAAGGACCTTCAATCCCTTCCCAAATGGGAAACATTGTAGATTTACAGACATCTGTGCTCCTTGAATTGCAATTCTAAGACCTTCAAATAATTAAAAAACAAAAAACAAAACAAAAAAACCCTTAAAACTTTATCTGCCCTCTTAAGATGGAAATATATATCGAAAGTATCAGGTAAATGTTCTAGTTGGTTCTTAAACAAGTACATTTCATTAATATGTGAGTCTGAGTAGTTACTAGTAAGCTCAGAAAAAAAGCCAACAAGCAAATGCATTAACAATCAACTGCCCCACAAGGAGCTACAAGGCCCTCTGGTCTGAGCATAGAACTTGGGAGTATGGTATGAGCAGTATGTGACAGGAGGGGGTTGTTGTTTTCTTAGGTTTGAAAATCTATTGTGACTATGAACCCAGAATCTTCTTAGGAGTCAGCTAAGTGATTTAAGTATTTTGATGTCTGAAACTTCTTCAAATGGCATAAAAACACATTTGCACTTCTTGTGTGTATGAAAAATTTTCATAATGACTGATGGAATAAGGATGGGGAATGGCATGTCTGAAGTCCCTTAGCAAAGAGCACTCACTCACTAACAAGAGTATCACAGCAGGAATTTCCAGCTTTTTTAAAAAAAATTTTGCTGATGCATAGCAAGCGTTATTTAGTCCTACCCAGGGGCAAAGGAGTTGTTTAGCACACTAAACTTAAAACAAATAAAAGAAAAATCCAACCAGTTACAACTGCGAGCTACCCACAGCAAACCAAGTATAGAGACAGTGTTCTGCACTATTATACGATTATATATTCAATTTCAAAAGGCATTATAGTTTGGCTTGTATTTTCCTATCCTAACTGTATCAATGCCTGGTTTTTCTTTTTCATTTTTGCCAATACAAACTGAGACAGCCTATTTGGTTCTGGTCTATGCATATATCCCAGATCCACTCATTCCTGGATTCTTGAAGCCTTTTTAAGTTACTTCTTGAAATAATCTCAATCAGTTAAGAAACTCAGACTCACAACTTTATAATGTTTGAGTCTTACTCTGAGATTTCAGGGCTCCACCAATTTAGAAAAGAGCTGCATGTACCAGAAGGCTGACATAATTTTAAACGTAACTGCACACAAGGTATGCGCCATCGACACTCAGTACTTACTATAGAAAACTAAAATTAGTGTGCCTGTAAACAGGCCCTTTAAGTCAAAGGCTTAGTGTCCACGCTGTTCTATGTAGAGTGGGCCAGGCTAGGCCCATTGGTCAGCCGGATCCCACTGGTTTAGCAGTGTCGAGTGTCCAGGAATGCGTTCACGTGACTAGGAAGCGCGACCTGTGGTGCAGGCCCAGAACCAGTCTGGCGGTGGTCGGAGGGCACTGCAGTATGTGCTGGGCTCGCTGAGCTGACTTTACCAAGATGGCCTGTTGGACTCGGCGCCTGCGCCCGCGGGGCAGCCATCTTGGTAAAGGCCAGGCAGCGGGTGGCGCCGAGTGTGACCTGGCTGCAGTCTGGGGCCACACGGTCGGGGACGACGGCCAACATCAAAGATGGCGCGGCGGCGCGCGCTCAGGCGCTGCGTGCAGCTGTTGGCGCCCTCGGCGGAGCAGGCCCGGCGGGGACGCGGGCGGAGGAGCACTGCCGGACGGCACCGCGGTACGTCCCGCGGCTCCGGGGCCCGGGGGCTCGCCACGTCTGGGGCCTCGGCGGAGGAGATGCGATGCCACGCGTTCCCGATCGCCCTAAGCGCAAGGTGAGCCCGCTCTTCGCCCCGCCCTTCGCGAGCAAGCCCCGCCCCTCCATCATAGCTCCACCTCCGCGCCCTCAGTAGGCCCCGCCCTCCAACCGCGTTCCCACCTCTAGCCCAGCCCCTCACTGAACCCGCCCCGCACTGGCTCCGCCCCCGTGCAGCGCGCCGGCTCCCCGGAACCTGAGCGGCCACGGGGAACCGTGCTGCAGTTATTCTGGACCTTTGCAGGAGGAGGTTTCTGCGGCCGTGGTTCTTCTTCGCGGGATTGCCGCTTCGTCCCGGTGTCGGTGTGGAGCTACCTTTCCGGGACTGTTTGGACATCTCGGCGAAGTACAGCGGGTTGCGAGTAGGTTTCCACTCCCGTAGCCCTGCCTCCTCCTGGAGATGCTGCACTTTTGAGTGGCAGGCTTCTTTTGAGTTACCGCACCTCAGGAGTTGCGGAGCCGGCATCTCTGGAGCCGCCTGGGTGAAGAGCCGCCGTATTTTCAGTCATCTAGGGGAGATTTAAGATCACATCATCCGTGCAGATTCCCAGGTTGCAGCTTTTCGATAGGAATACAAGTGGGTTTATCTTCGTTTGTATGTAAATGAACGGGGTCCACAACTTAGAACAACTTATTTCGGTTTCATCGGTAGTATTTATCTTCTTAAATCCATCCCATCCCAAAAGCATTCTTGCTTTTTTTTTTTTTTTCTCTCTTAAAGTAACTGTAACTCACTTAACCACAGAATGAGCAAAAGCAGGAGACAGAATGGGGAAAGGAGGCGAGGCGGTTTTTTTTTTTTTTTGGGTCCAGTGTTTGCTTCCTAGATGACTGAAGGCGTTTAGACGGATTCCCTTTCCCAAGGAGCTTGGTGTGATTCCGGTAGTTGTGAATATGCCTTCACGGTCTCCAGTCGAAACCTGGATGAATTGTGACACTCAATTGGATCCAGAAAACATTAAGGGAAAAAGAAGTCAATAGCCTCAAAAAGCTGGACACTTCTTGCTGTGCCTTTACAAGTAGGGTGCCTTAAAAATTGTTATTCCATGACTTGCTTGGAAGGTGTTGGCTTAGCATGAAGTCAGAAAGGCATTCTTGCAACACAGGTCTCTGTGAATTAAGAAATCATTTTCATCTTTACTAACAGATTTATGTTTTGTTAACATTGGGTAGGAGTTAAGGATAACGACACAGTTTAGAAAGACGTTACATAATCTTTAAAAGAGCGATTACCTTGGTCTTACAACAGTCTGTATTTTAAAATAGTTTGATTTTTGTTGTAAAAAAATATTAGCTCTGTTAAAGAATTCCGTGGCAAGTATGTATGCTTAAAATCAGATTCTAAGAAGAATCGAGGGTTTAAAAAGGGTTTAAGTCAACTGGAAATACAGCCATACTTTTCAAACGCTTTGTTAGCAGTTTTGCTGGCTTCATGAATTTATAGCAGATATCCAAGAGACAAAAGTCCTTAGTGTATGTCTCATGCCTTTATTTCCATTCACAACTCCAAATCAGAGTGGACAGAGTCTACATTCCAACTGAGTCTTAAAATTTGTTCAGTATGACTGAAAGATATTTTAACATAAGCATTATGTCATAAGGTCTGGGTTGTTTTATTTGGTAAGGTTTTCCTTATACTTTAGTTTCATTTGTCATCCCCATTTATTTGGAAGAAGTCCTATGTCCCTTTAGATATTTATTTAGAAAGCCAGGGGGATTTCTGTGGAAATTTAGTTTGTATGTGGAATTCATATATTTAATTTTTATTTTTATGTATTTATTTATTTTTTCTCTCAGTGGTGCATAGCTATGGCTATAGTGGGGTTTTCCATCCCTTTTCATTAAGAATGTGGCTACATGGAGTGCCCTATGTATCGGGTGTTTTAGATTGAAATAATACTAAAACATATTTTAATTGAAGTATGAACAATGCGTATTCTTTAAAGAACATTTTCATTTTGAAAATCTATAAAGGACATGTAAAAAATTGGCATAAAAATCAATTCTAGTGATTTCCACTGTAAGGTTCAAAGGTTCAAGTAATCGTTCATTCTAATTTCTATAGCATTAAAGACTTCTATATGTCTGTAACAGTGCTTTACTTGACATGTCTTTTCAATTTAGTAACTATTGATTATTATCTATTTTATTAATCAACTTTTACATATATATTTATTCTTGGATAGCTCCAAGAGCAATACACACACACACACACACACACACACACACACACACACACACACATATGTACACACACATATATAATAGTCATGTCTGCTACTAACTAATCTTAATAATGTGTTATAACTTAATAATTTTTCAAGCTCTTTCAAGGAACTTTAGACCAATAACTTGAATTTATATTAGACAGATGAAGCAGCCAAGCCAAGACAGCACAGTATAGGTTGCCCACAAATATGGACTGTACCCTAAACACCATTAAAAAAAAAAAAGTTAGGGATGGTTGTTATCATTGGCTATGGAGGCACAGGACTACATTTAGATGGATCAGCCTAATTCAAAAGTGTGATTAGAAAACAATTCTTAATTTTGGATGTGGGAGTGCATGTGCTTAGGAGGCAGAGACAGGCCATGGCTAGTTTTGGTTACATAGAGAGTTCCATGCTAACTTGAGAGATACCTAGCAAGATTGTATGAGAAAATGAAAAGGGAGAAGGAAGGATGAATTCTGCCTGGCATGTTGAACAACCTCTTTGCTCTTTATCAGAGCAGGTTTTGTGTTTATGTACTTGGGTCCTTTCCCATATTAAGGACCACTAACATACCGATCAAAACAGTAAATGTCTGACAAGTTCTGTGTGATTTTGTAGTCCTCCTCAGTTATAAGAATAAAATTTTGAGGGTAAAGAGACACTTGGTTTCTTGTTCTTATTAACATTCCTTAAACTGATTTTTGTCTGTTTTACTCATCAGACCCTTGACCTACAGCTATTAGATAACACAATAATTTGTTGGAAGTTATTTTCTGTGTTTGGAGTCCCTTTGCTCAGCATACAAAGATATTTGTTCCCTTTCAAAGTGTGTTTAGTTTGCTTAGAGAGTTCATGGAAAGCTAAGTTTCCCTTCTTCCATGGTAACTAATAAAAGAGTCAAGTTTCTGGATTTATTTATTTTTTTTAACTAAACAAAGTCCTGAACATGAGGTAGAACATGTCTTTCCTCCTCCCTGTACTGACAATGTTCTTTGACTGCTGTTCTAAGGATTTTTGGGTGAGATCTGATTTTAATTATCTAAGATAATTAAGGGTCGAGCATGGCTAATAGACAGTCTAGACTCCTGGCCCGATCCAGATCCTGGGAACATCATGTAACTCCATGGTCTGATTTGCTCTTCCTGTAAAGAGGTCACACATGTGATGGCTTTTATCATGGGAGAGACAGGCAAATAGGAAGAGACCCTGGAGGTTATGGACTCGGTTCAGCTTCTTTAGCTTGCAGATC
Source organism: Phodopus roborovskii (assembly GCF_943737965.1). Taxonomy (NCBI): domain Eukaryota; kingdom Metazoa; phylum Chordata; class Mammalia; order Rodentia; family Cricetidae; genus Phodopus; species Phodopus roborovskii. Next base: position 3,642,646 of record NW_026126693.1, on the reverse strand, counting down.
TCCTTCTCTCATAAAAGTTTAGCTTATGACTTCTCAAAGCTGCTGCTATCAGTTCCTTTTAATATTGTTGAGGGAATGTTGATTCCTTCATGTTTGCTTGGTTTTCTATGTAAACAATTTTATCTGTTGAATGTACACGTGTGCTATTTGTAGCCTTTTTTAAACAATGGGATTAATGTTGTTCACATTAATGCTGATGTTGAGGATCCTTCCAGTGAAGAATTCCACTTTTGATCTTATTAGCATTCTCTTGGCTCAGCATGGTTATGCACAGTTTTGTAGTTTCTTTTTGCATGACCATTTAGATATTTTCAACACATACTTTTTTTTTGTTTGTTTGTTTTTTTTTTTTTTTTTGAGACAGGGTTTCTCTGTGTAGCTTTGTAGACCAGGCTGGCCTCGAACTCATGGAGATCTACCTGCCTCTGCCTCTCGAATGCTGAGAATAAAGGCGTGCACCACCAATGCCCTGCTTTCAACTTATACTTTTAAGACAGTGTTTTACCTTCAATTTAGTGTAAGCCGCCATACTTTATAAATTTTGTTGGCTACAAGAAGGAATTTCATGGTATTGAGGTGTAGGTAACAGCATTTGAATGCAGGATTTTCAATGTGCATAATAGAAGTTCCCCCAAACTAAATGCTGACCCCTGCCTGGGGATGTCTTTATGGCTGAACTTTTAAAATACCTTTTCAAAGCAAGGAAAGTATCTTCAAGGATCCATGCATATTTTCTTTTCATATGACTAAAACATAGACCATTGTTATTAATTTGTTAAATTGATTATCTGTTGATGGTTCTTTGCATAATTTCAAGTCAGAACAATTAAGCAATTAAAGTAGTGCAATTTGAAGACCATATAAGATTTAAAGGGTAGTTTTTTCTTTGTTTTCCTCTTTTTAAAAATAATTAATTTAATTTTATTGGTGTGAGGGTGTCAGGTCCCCTGGAACAGAGTTACAGACTGGTGTGAGCTACCATGTGGGTGCTGGGAGTTGAACCTGTGTCCTCTGGAAGAGCAGCCAGTGCCATCTCTCTGGTCCCCAAGTAATTTTTTCCCCCAAAGAACTAGTGCTTATTGAATGTCTATTAAAAGCTTCTTACTTTGAAAAAAACAAAACAAAACAAAACAAAACCAAAAATCACATTATTGAAATTCAGCAAAATAAGGTTAACCTGTGTCTGCGTCAGCTTTTGAACTGTTGGTTCTACTAGATTCAGCTTAATTATTGGTGGAGAGCATGGGCTTTGGGGTGTGATCAGCATGGGTTGGACCCTGAGAGTCAACTGTTACTAAAATTTTGACTTTATGTAAGCTCTGTCTTCAGTTGTTTTTTCTTTTAAAGTTCTCTTAAACTTTAATTATGGCAGTTGTATTGGGGCAGTTTGGAAAACTGCTTAAATATGTTTCTCTTCCCCATGGAAGAAGTACAAAACTAGACTTGTCTTGACAGTGTGGTGAGTACCATTTCTAGGATGTGGCTCCGGATGGTGTCACACAGCAAGATGCAGGAGGAAGCTGGGAACGGATTGCTTATGAGCAGCATGGCCATCCTTGCTGGAAGGCTGGAGATGTAGCTGCTCAGCTGCTGTTATGTCCTAAGCAGAACAAGGGAGATTGGATTTTATGGTAGATCTTTTTAGTCTTTACCTTATACAACTGTAGACTTCAACCTCCCAGTTCTTCCTCTTGACTCTTCCACAATTAGTGGAGTTAGTGGGGTGCTCTTTGTTGACTTCAGTCCTTTGCTTTTCTTCTCTATTTATTTGATTTCCAGCAGGTGATTAAAAAACAAAAAACAATAACAACAAAAACAACAAACAAACATAACCTCCATTCTCTACCTCCACGGAGGGCAACTAGAAGTTTAAGCCCTGTTCTTCATTTGTTCATTCTACAAGTATTTGTTGAACACTGAGCACTTGCGTATTGCTGCTAGGTATTGTTATAAGCAGTGTGAATTATTATTGATTGTACTTTTTTCCCCTTGGCTTGGCTCCCTGGGAGCAGAGCCAAATCAGAGACTCAGGTGAACTGAATATAGTCTGTAACTTACCAAACTTTATAGGTGGCACGGTGGCCTTCCTACTCTAGCACTGCAAATATCTGCCTCTAATGGCACTTCTGATTCATGATAGACACATGCCAAGCTAGCCTAAATTCTAGAATTTCAGAGAGACCCTTGGGACTTTCCTAAATGCCTGAACCACTTTGTGCTGATGATAATGACTTAAAGTACAATAGCATCCATCAGAACCAGGCATGGTACTCCACCCCCTCACCCTATTTCAGAGTTTTCACTCAGTAACCTCAGACATGGTTTAAAAATCTTCAGTGGCACAACCTTTAATCCCAGCACCCAGGAGGCAGAGGCTGGAGGATCTCTGTGAGCTGGTCCACAGAGAGAGTTCCAGGACAGCCAGGGCTACACAGAGAAAACCCCAAAACAAACAAACAAGCAAAAGTCTGCACAATTAATTCTGATGTTCAGTCAGCACTGAGAATCAGAGGCATAAGACTTTGTCCGAGGCTGGACAAGAAATATTCTGAGAAGGCTTATCAGTCACATGCTGGAGATCAGAGCCTTCTTTTTTTCCTTAAAGATTTATTTATCCTGTATACAGTGTTCTGCCTGCATGCCTGTACTGCATGCTTGAAGAGGATATAGGAACACATTTTAGATGGCTGTGAACTACCATGTGATTGATGAGAACTGAACTCAGGACCTCTGAAAGAGTAGCCAGTGCTCTTAACCTCAGAGCCATTGGTTTGATCTTGAGAGGAGGTGGGAAGTAGGGAGATAAGCAATCTTTGAATGATCAGGGAAGACACTGAAGTGCTGTGGGGCATGATTTATTTAGAGCTGACCTTGCTTGCCTTCTGTGCTGTTCCCATTGTGGAAATTATTGCTGGGGCTCCAAACACTGGGAAATGAGGGATCCATGTCAGTATCAGAAGTTTGCAGTTTTTGTTGTAGGGGACAGTGAAGAAAGATGAAAGGAAGAGTCTCAAAACCAAGAGACTCTTCAAAGCTTATAAGAGCCTTCAGAATCTAGAAGGAGCTCTGGAGCTGTTAGGAATCTTGGGCACAATAGTCTTATTTTTAAGATTTGTGTGAATTCCAGGAACACTAGAATCTCCGTTATTCAGATACAAAAGTGAAGATGCATTCCAGAGTTGATTCCATTTTTGTTTAGTTATGCCATTATTTTTAGCGCACATATATCAGTGTTTTAGAGTGTAATAAAACAGTGTTTTATAGTTATTGGAGATTTACTGTGTACAAGATACTGGACTAAGAATTATGAAGCTAAAACATAGAGAGGAATATAAATGGCAACGTTTAGAAGTATTTATTTATCTATTTGGCTTTTTGAGATGGGGTTTTGCTGTCCTGGAACTGACTCTATAGACCAGGCTGACTTTGAATTCCTGAGTGCTGGGATTAAATGCATGCCACCATCACCTGGTTGAAGTATTTATTTGTAAATATTCATGATTTTTTCCTGATAGTTCTTTTTAATTATGTAAAATATGCTTTTGCAGTTTACTACATGCTTCCCATTTGTTTACAGAGTATACTGAGTTGAACTTATGGTTATCTGCCCCTTTGACCTTGTGTTTTTTTTCTGTTAGTTGACCTGAAACTTCCTGGGGGCTGTCCTCTGATGCTTGGTATGTGCTGAAGCAGCAGGGGATGGTTGAGCAGGGCCTGGTCTCAGTAGTAGTGCTTTGGACCTGGGCCCCTGTAAAAATCTTTACTGTTTGTTTGGTGTTGCTTTTTCTTTTACCCCTTTATTTCAAAGGACGTGACAGCCATGGCATCTTGAACAGAATAACACATCTGCCATTCTGCCACTTAAAACCGTTAGTGACTCGAATGCTTTATCTGGTCCATGGCCAACACACACCCATCAAGTCCTTTTCAGCCATACATTGAGGAGGTATATGCACCTTTTCAGTGTCACTGATGCTGTGCGTCACATGACCATCAGTGTGAACTACTTGCCATGTAAGGATTCCTCACAGTTCTGTGAACTTGGGTCACTGGTTTTGGAAATGCTTTATTCTAAAAACCATTTTCATCCTCCAAAGCTGGTCTAATATAAACATAATAGGTAGCAAGCCAACATCTGTATAGCTGCTTAGGGTTGGAGTTTACCCTTCATCCCCCTTCCCCTAGTAGATCTTAAGTGCTCATTTAAACAGTGTTTGTTAAACACGACATGGCAGGTACTTTAGTACAGTCTCTCTTTAGTTATATCTTAGTGTCTGTGTCACGTTTGTCATCCAGCCTCTTCTGAAATGCCTTCTTGTGCTCTGAAAGACCACTGGCCTATCTTTGAACCTGTGAGGTTACACTCCACTGCCTGTTCTCAGATAACAATCCTTTGTGAAGCTCCTTCCAGTCACGGAGAGCTTCCTTCCAGGCTTGCAAAAGTGGGAGGGGCTGGCTAGGGCAAGCCCCAGTTAGAGGAGACAGGCTTGGTAGTCTGAGCTGAGGCTAGAGGTTGTTACAGTTCCAGAGGTGGAAGCAACTTTAGCGCTATGGCCCAGTCCTCTAAGGCTCAGCAAAGCTGGGCGGTGTTTTAAAGGCTACAGAGCTTGGCACAGCCAAAGTTGGAGCACTAACCAAAGGCAACCTGAGCTGTGTACTGCTGCTCTCTTATTTCTATTAGGAGCTAAAAGACACCGCTCTCCTTTTCTTTTCATGGGTTGCATTTGCACAGAAAGTTTCTTTATTGTAGTTGTGACAGAGTCAGCAGAAGGAAAGAATACCCACATTTTGGACGCATAGTTTTGTTAAAGGATTGACTTAAGGAGAAGTGAAGGCACCTTTAAGGTCATTGGCATATTTTGAGCTTAGTTTCAAGTCTCCCTAAGCAGCACCAACTTAGTCCCTTCCCTCATCCACCAACCTCTCCAACTATATAATTCTGTATAGCATTTGGGTACCATTACTACCAGGAATAAGTCTACACTTTGTGGCTAGTATTATTTAAAAGCATTAATGAAGGGGTAATTATGTTACTTCAAGAAATCTTCATGCCTATTTCATTTGCTGTAACATGGTTATCCTGAATTGTCCAGATATGTTAAGTGGTATTTTATAAGGTGGTGGTGTTTTTAAGATTTATGTGTTTTATGCATGTGAGTGTTTTGTCTGCATGTATGTATGTACACTGTGCACATGCCTTGTCCTTGAGGAGAGTGTGGGAGCCACTGTGTGGGGGCTGGGAAGCACACCTGGGTCCTCTGTAAGAGCAATGGGTGCTCTTGTCTCCAGTGGCTTTGCTCTTGAGCTGTTGCTGATCTCGTTTTGTTGCTCTAATGGTTATCAAATCTTTACTTTCTTACTTACATGAAAACAAAGACATGTAGAGTGTTCAGATACTGTAGTGACTCTTTCACTAGGCTGTGAAGTGACTTTTAATTCAATATGCCAAATTAGTCTTATAGTTAAGATTATTTAAAGGCGTTGACAATGTGCAGTCAGGACACTCACTGTTGGGACACCTGTTGTCAGGGACACCTGTTGTCAGGGACACCAGTTGTCAGGGACACCAGTTGTCAGGGCACCCGCTGTCTGTGGCACCTTTTTTGCAAAGAAAAAGTGTTCTCAAATTTGTATTTCAAATGGTCAAATTATATTTTGCATTCTCTCAGAATTTACTATTGAATCTTACACACCTATTGTTTAATATTCTGTTGTCAATTATTTGTAATTATATTAAAATTTTATGAGCTAAATTTGAATTTTTTAAAATACAAACAAATACTATGATTTCCATAAGGTGTAAGGAAACAAGTGTTTTCATAGTTTTTTTGTCACATAAAATTATCAAGAAAGAACTAGAAGAATTTCAACAAATTTGTTTTATATTTTGAGACTGTCTTTAATCTGGGAAGAATCTCAATTGTTCAAAGATGTCTTATTTTTTCACTCTTTTACCGAATATAAATACTAGTAGAGATAATAACCTGTGTTTGTCTGGCAGCTCAACCTATTAACCCATGGTGTCATTTGTTCATTTTTGTGTGACAAAGAGGCTGTTATGTTTAAACAAGAAGTCTGGGGTCTTATCTCCTTTGTTAAGAGATTGCTTTGCAGATAGATGTATATTATGTGTATTTTTAAATGTATATTGGGCAAGTATACTGATTCTGGTATATTTGAGCATTGTTATTGCTCACATAAGGAGTGTTCCTACATGCTGTATGAGCTTTCTGTTTGCATTGGTTTTCTATAGCTTCTCAGCAAAACTAATTAACTTGAAAGAGCAAGTTCAAAGTGGGATTGGCAGATAATGCCCTGCTTTCTGGGTTGCTGCAAGAGGTGCAGTGAGAAATCTTCATACAGAACATTTCTCCTTTGTTACACATAGTGCAGTCCCAGGCACAGGCACATTTGCCAGAATATCAACTTTCTCAATGTCTGTCGAGTTCTCTCAAGGATAGGTAGAGTTCATTTGAGTCTTCTGATGTCCTTTGTAGCTATTTCAGAGAATTGGGACGTTGTTATTTTTTAACCTATACTATCTAACATTGTGGTAAAAGGACCCGTCTCTTCAAATAAATATAAGATGAACAAATTTTAAAATTGTAAATGTAGCTTTGTACAGTCTTTGTGTGAAAATATAGTTCTGAATATTTTCCATCTGTAACATCAGCATTATTGTTGTATAATAGTCACTCGATATTTATTAAATGCCTGTTGCAGGAATTCTAATTTGCTGCTTCATAATTTATGCGAAATGTTGAAGCCCCAAACATATGTTGCACTGTTGTGATTATTTTCAAACTTTTCAAATGATAAAACAGTACATTCAGTTCTTAGGAGTTGGCACATCTTAAATGTCAAAAGTATGAAACAGTCCCGAAATAGAGAACTTTTGTTTTTAGAAGGCATTTGACCCATGTGTGCAGTTATTGAAGTAAAATATTTGTACTTGACTGGCTTCTCTTCACCAAATGTCATGGTTCAGACCGCCCTTTGGTTAGAGATGTAGTAGAGTCTTTCTGCTACTAAGTAAGCAATTAATACTCAGTGTACTTGGTGGTTACTATATAGAATTATCATCTTTTTTTTTGTAACAGATTTGCGTTTGAAAAACTCAAATGTGGGGCTTTTCAATATATACAACTCATTTCTAGTTTTCTTGTCATTTCATCTAGTGTTTACTGATGCCCTTTGTGAGTCTGTTGCTGTAGACACTGAGTGACCAGAGGCTGGTGTCAGTCCATGAGAGGCCCTCTTCCCTCCTGACTCAGCTCTCAGGCAGACTCTGTATGTCTCCATGGTATCAGGCTTAGGTTGTCATTTTTACACTCCCTGAAAGCATTACTCCAGATGGTCATGGTTTAGTTCTTCTCATCCTCTCATTATCCTGCAGAGAACTGCATACAAATAGTATCAGCATGACATCTTCACGGAGTATTAGATAATCCTGTGACTACTAATTTTCATGCACCCCTTTTCCTACTCCACAGAGGCTAGAGAGTCATGTGTAGATCACTGTGGAGGCACGTGGTGCCCTCAAGATAGGAACTAACACTTGGAGAACACAGGCAATGGGCTGGTGTTTGAAGGCATGAGGAACATGGGTAGGGCCAGAAACCTAGCCTTTCTGAAGCATCTTTCTGACTTCTGCAGGAGAAGCCCTGGCGACCCTTCTCTTTTGTTTTGTGTGCATGAGATCTGCCTATAAAAGACCAGCCCCGAAGACCGTGTGTGTGTGTGTGTGTGTGTGTGTGTGTGTGTGTGTGTGTAGGTGTAGGTGTGTAGGTGTGTGTAGGGCTCATGGGAGGTATAAAGTGAGGATGGATAGTCATTTGCTGTGCAGACCTGTTCTATAGATTGATTAGGGGGAAAGCATAAGGGAATCAGAGGAAGGACAATGAACAGACGCTGGGGAAAACTGTTGTCTAGGGAACAAATATCACTCATCTCTCTCCAGATCTTTCTCTGTGCTCTCACTGTCATTCTGAGCAGCCTCATAGCATCTTGGATCTTGTCCATCTCTATTTGGGTGCACTGACTTCTGTATCTGGAGTCTTGTTTCCCCATGATATCAGACTCTATTTCCACAGTTCAGGAAGTCTGCCTTGATTGGGGTTCTGCCAGGTCAGACTCCTTCCTTGATACTGCCTCATTCCCAAGCTCCCACAATTTCCAGCCATCCAAATGCCTTCACATCTTACACACTTCAACTTTGTTGACTCCACTCTATGAATTATTTTAATGACTGTTTTTTCCTCTTTGCTCATTTTCTATTGGCTGGGCTGTCTGCCTTTGACAGGAGATTATGATTCCTAATTTCGGGGCTTCCTGACAGCCTTAATTTAAGTGAAATGTATGAACGTGGTTGGTGCTTTGCTGTGAGTGTGTGTCCCAGGCTTTTCTTTTCTACTCAGTAATCCAGCTCCCTGGCTCTATGGTTGGGTTGGTCTTTGTTTGTTTGTTGTTGTGTTTCTGTTTTTGAGAAGGGTCTCTCTTTTATATAGTCCTTGCTGTTCTGGAACTCATTATGCAGACTGGCTTTGAACTCAAAGAGATCCACCTGTTTCTGCATGTGCCACCACCCCCAGCCTCTTGGTTTGAGTCTCTACACCATTCTTTTCATTTTTTACTGATACTAGAGCTGTCTTTCCTGAATGACCCTTTTAAAGAATCTTCAGTGTTCCGAGGTTGCCGACAGTATAGACATATCTTTCTGATTGGTGGTCTAGGTGCAGGGTGACCTCCTGAATATACCTGTCTAGCTTTGTATGTCTTGGCTGCAGGAGATTGCTAAATATTGTCCCTCAAACCTTATACTGGTCTTTGAAGCAAAATACTTGTTTTTCTTTTTTCTGCTTTTTTTTTTATTTTTTACAACCTTGCTAAAATTTAATTGGTAAGTTCAATTACAATCTATGTGTGTATTAAAAGGTGTATAAATATAGAGACATGTAAGTATATGTGTAACAAGTGCAGTTATCTCAGAAGCTATTCATTACCCCAAAATTTAACAGGAGGTAAGCTCTTTGATGAGATATGTTATCTGTGTGCATAGCAATGTATGCTTATCTACACTCGAGAGTCTCATCTGAGAAAGGAGCTGAACTTTAATGGATAGCCAGTGCCTCTGTAAAGGCTTCAGTATAGGCTACATTTTAAGACACAAAAAGTGAGTCTGTGGGAACTGAGGCACCTCACCCAAAACACTTTAAGCTTTAGAACATAAAGAATTTAGATATTTGGTCAGTTAACCAGGTTAGAAAACAATGAATTAGCATTTGTGTGTACCAAGCACTTAATGTACATTTTATCATGTGATTCTCAGAAACCTCCAGGGGCTAGTTAGGTGTTTCATAGGTGAGAAAAGGAGGGTTGTTTGCCTAAGGTCTGAAGCCTGTGAGTCCCTCTCACTGCCAGGCACTCCCCGGGGTGTGGAGTCTGCCTAACAGTGCTTGCTTAGGCTTTTGTTAGCTGCAGCTTCCTTCATCAGTGATTATTCTCCAGATTGGCTATTTAATTTAGCTTGGGGCTCATTCCTCCTGGGGTTTGCGTTCTTTTTCTTCTTTCTCTGACTTTTTTCTATTTTATCACCCCTGTAGGCCTCAAAGTAACATTTGGTTTGCTGTAATTTGTGCTTGTTGTTTTAAGGGTTATAACACGTGTAATTGTGTATGCATTGATTCTAAACCAATTAGAAAGCAAGTGTCTGCTTAATACAAGGAAGGAAATGAAGTTCTTCATGGCAGGTAACTTCATACTTTTAATCTGTCACTTTCTCACTTCTAAATAGCTTTGGTTCTGCGTGCTACACAATCAAGGATTTCATTGTGCAGTAACAAATTCAGAGGTAGCAACTGAGGTGGTCTGAGCTGGTGTGTGCCTAAGTTTCCAAGTGCTTTCATTGACTCAGATGTTTTAGTCTTCTCAGTAACCCTAGGAGCCAATAATGTCTTTATCTCCATTTTATAGATGAAGAAAAATCAAGATGAACAGGTGGGAAATTTATTCAAAGCTAGGATCCTGGAGTGTCTTGGTAGTTTTGAGTCTGAATTACTTAGAATTTATGTTGTTACTAAGTTAATTAATATGCTGTCTCCTTCTTGGTGGGTGGACTCATTCTCTGGGGGAATAGTTACAGAGTAGGTCATGATGAGAATGACTAAGCTTAGTAGAGTTATATGTAAGCCTCTTGAATTACTGAGACATCATTAAGAAATTAAGCAGGTCTTACCTTATTGTTAAGAATATTAGCAATTATGAAACTATGAATATGGAAAGGTGCTTGTGTTTGTTCATTTGTTTTTTTCCTGTGACATGTGCCTAAGGGAAGCAATTTAAAAAGAGCAAGTATTTTTGGTTCACAGAGGTTTTGGTATATGGTAGAGGGCTCTGGGCCTGTCCTGTGGGAGACTGCCACTGTGGCAGAAAGGCATGTTGGAGCAGGGTGGCTAGGGAGAGGTAGGAATGCATCTCTTTCCCAATGTACATCCCTTCATCCAAGTGGGTCCCAGCTTTCTTAATTCCTGCACCTCCCAATGGTTGATCATTTCGTTGATGAAGGCAGAGCCCCCATGATCTAGTCTCTTCTCAGAAGCTCCGCCTCTGAAAACAGCTTTGTTGGGAACTGAGCCTTTAACATGTGAGCCTTTTGGGGGAGTGCTTTGTATCCAAATCATAATAGTGCTTCTATTTACTCTGTGGAATGTCATTGAAACAGACATTTTTGTGTCTAAATGCTGGCTAGTGAAATAATGTTTTAGGTTACAACAGTGAAGGGACTTTGAAAGGCTTGGCTGGCATGTTGACTGGGAAGGCTAATATCTTTTCTTTTTAGCAAGTAGTAATACTGGGCTTTAAAAATATATTTTGCAGCAAGAACATTTGAATTAATACAAACAGTTATTACAAGGTTGGGGAAATATTGCTGGCTGACAATGATATTAATATGCTTTAATGACTGACTTAAGGTTTCTATTGCTGTGAAGAGACACCATGACCACAGCAACTGTTATAAGGGAAAAACATTTAATTGGGTCTGGCCTACAGCTTCAGAGGTCATGGTGGGACATGGTGACATACAGGCAGACATGGTGCTGGAGAAGGAGCTGAGAGTCCTACATCCTGACTTTCAGGCGACAGGAAGTGGTCTGAGACACTGGGTGTGGCTTGAGTATACACAAGACCTCAAAGCCCGCCTCCACAGTGACACACTTCCTCCCACAAAGCCACACCTCCTAATAGTGATATTCCTATGTGTTCATGGGGGCCAATTACATTTAAACTACCACAATGACTTTTTGTCAAACTTGGTAATCTCCCCTTTCCTTTTTTCTTTTTCTTTTTCAAGCTTCTCACCAAAGGACATGGATGAAAATGAAAAGAGCCCATCTCCAACAACAAGCTATCAATATCCTAAAGAAACAGTAAGGAAGCGCCAGAATTCAGTACAGAGCTCAGGAGGAAGTGTGTCCTCTAGGTTTTCCAGGAAAAGCTTCAAACTGGATTATAGACTAGAGGAAGATGTCACTAAATCGAAGAAAGGAAAAGATGGGAGATTTGTTAACCCATGGCCAACATGGAAAAACATCTCTATCTCAAGTGTTCTTAGATGGCTGATAATGGAAAAAGACCACAGCAGTGTTCCAGGTTCCAAAGAGGTAGGCAGCATTTAGCTGTTTTTGAATGTTTTGTGTATACTTTAAATACATACATACATACATTTTAGGGTTTTTTTTTTTTTTTTTTTTTTTTTTATGAGGTATGGCCCTCTATTTAGTGATTTGAACTGTTTCTGTATGGAGAGACATGATGGTAAGTTTGAAGAGACAAGTTAATCTTATGACCCATTACCTCAAGTTCCTAGTTTAGCAGCACAGTGCATGTGTAAATAATAATAATCCCTTGCAGTCTGTAGCCGGAGGCTGAGGTAAAGTGCTTTAGAAACAGAGGGTTACAAGTGGTCAGTTCTGACTGGTAGGGGATCTTAGGAGTATGTGTGCTGAACCTAGAAATCTATTTTGCAGTGGTTTTCTAGGTCAGATGATCACATGAATCATGATATAAAGGTGAGAAGGTGCATCGTGTGTTCCAGAAAGTAACAAGCTGATAAGAATTTGGATTATGCTCTCTACAAAGTAAGGCACGGCTTAAAATGTGTCTTTAATCCTTGGACTCAGCCACCAGTGCTATGAAAGAAACCTTTTGATGTCCTTTGCAGAGCTACCGAGGCTGACTATAGTTTATTAGCTTTTAACTGCAGTAGTTTTACTAAGGATATAATTTGTTACCCTTTAGTTTAGAGAATATTAGAAGAGTCAGATGTGTTTTGGCAGGGCTGGATGAGATGGTATGAAAAGACTAGGGGCATTCCTGAAGGCTTTGGTCCACAGTGGGCAGAGGTAAGGGGCTGTGTGGGTAGAGGTGGATTTTGGTGTTAGATCTACTTGGTAAATGTTGCCTGTTTTTCTTTAAAGGATATAGGATTGAAAATCTTACATCATGCTGAGTGGGGTGGTGCACACCTTTAATGCCAGTACTTAGGCGGCAGTGGCTAGTGGATCTCTGTGAGTTCAAGGCCAGCTTGATCTACATAGTGAGTTCTGGGACACCTCAGGCTACACAGAAAGATCCAGTTTCAAAAAAGGGGGATGATGAAGAAAATAATTCTTCTATTACTTTCATGTTAGAAATATTCATAGTAAATCTACTTATATATTATGCATTTATACACACATATGCATATATTTGCTCTGTTGAAGATTAAGCCTAGAGCCCAATAATTTTTTTTAATTTGTTTATTGAGACAGGCTGGTTTCAAACTTGTAAACTCTACTGCCCTATAGCATTATAGGTGTGTTTCACCATGTCTGGCCTCAATATTGTTTTTTAAGGACCTTTTAGAATTAGGTTAGACATTAATAGATAGCATTTATATGTGGGGAGTTTTAGGACGAGGCAAGGAACAAGAAAAGTGTTTGTTTGTGAGACTCAGGCTCCCTATGTAATTCAGTCTGCCCTGGAACCTATTTACCTCTCACACTAACCTTGAACTTGTGCTCTTCTAACCTCATCCTTGAGTGCCGGGATCTCAGGTGTGCACCAACACACCTGGCCTTTCGTTTTTTCCTTGATGAACTTCATCTGAGGAAAAACAGTTAAACCAGGAGGAGAGGGATTAGGGGTAATTAGGATAGGTGAGCTATGTGGTTTTGTGTGTGTGTGTGTGTGTGTGTGTGTAAATTTCTTCCTGGTTTTGAGCCACAGCTTCTAAAAATAGAGATTAGTGATGATAGGTTCAGTATTGTTTCATTTCAAAGAGTTAAGTGGCTGGATGAAGGTAGAATTATGTCTCTTCATTCTAACAATTTGGGAGATTCTAAAAACTGGGTTGACTGAGAACCTGCCAGGCCAGTGGTTTTTAAGGGAATATTTGTTCCTTCTGAGAAACTAACAAAAGCTGTAGAGGAATACACACAGGTACATAATAAGTACATTGCCATTGGCTTATCGTCATGGATCTTATGAATTCCGGTCTGTCCATACACTCATTTATTTAGCTAGTATTTACTGAGCACATCTATCTATGTGCTGAGAACACTATTATGTGCTAAAGAATGAATAAACAAAGTCAATAAGTCACTTGTGTGGACTATTAAAATGTAAGCGTGTGGTGCACTTCATTAATCCCAGCACTCTGGAGGCAGAGGCAGGCTTGGTCTACACAGTGAGTTCCCAGACAGGCAGGACTACAGAGAAACTCTGACTCTGGAAAAAGAAACAAACAAAAAACAACCAACCAAACAGAGACACAAAATCAAACTGTAAGTGCAACAGTGAATAGGGCAGGGAAGAGAAGGTAGAAGTATGGCTGTGTCCATCAGTGAAGCTGCTCTTCTTAAAGGCGGGATATTAGAAAGATACCGAAGGGGACTCAGATCTTAAATATGCCAGTAAAAATGAAGAACCAAGTGTGGAGGGCAACTCAAATTTAATCAGATTTCTGGAAGTCATTTTCTTAGACTTTGAGAGGCCAACATTTAATGAGAAGACCACAGCCATAAGTTATTACTTTGAAAAGAAAATATTTGCGTAAAGTAATTACATATTATGCTATTTGTGCTATTTATATCACTATAGTACAAAAGCAGTAGCATTTGTTTACATATACATACATACATACATATATATATAAAAGTGCTGTAGGAGAAACATATGATTAAAGTATACAGTAATTGATAGGTCTGAATAAAGTGGGTCATAAGCAGGATAGTGTAGTTGCATGGTGGGAAAGTTTCTTTCCTGGGCCCTTCCTGGTATCTGTCACATTAGGGCTGTGTGTCAGCTCATAGGCCACACATGGTTCAGAGGCTGTTCATGCTTTCCACTGTTGCTGCTCTGTGACTTTGTCTGATTGTTATCGTGATTCATAGTCATAGAGGGAAGAAAGACAAAAAACAAAACAAAAAACAAAAACCAAACCAAACAAACAAACAAAAGAATTGGCAGCAATTTAATAAGGGAAGGGTCAGACTCTTCTTGAGTTCCATTAGTTGGAAGAGGCTGTCAAATTGGAGAACAGCATAGCTGGATAAAAAAAAGTGGGACTCCATGCATTAGGGAACCAGTTTTATGCTTTTCTCTGACTCTGTGACTTTTTTCTATCCCAATTCCCTGAGGTATTCTGCGGTAGTTTAAATTTCACTTGACCTCCACAGCTCACATGTTAAAGGCTTATTCCTCAGCCTGATGCTATGGGAAGTGGTAGAAATATTCAGAGGTAGGGCTAAGTGGGGAGGCCTTCTGGCTGTTGCTGGTGTGCCCATCGATTGAAACCTCCAAAACTGAGCAAACCTAACCATCTCTTTGGTACCTACTTTTTAAAATTTCACCATGGAATCTGTACTTATTTATTATTGTCCTCAATGCCTAGTAGGTATTTTCAAGTCTGAAAATATGCTTTTTTCAGTTGTAGGAAATTTCCTTATCTACAGTTGTAGGAAATTTTCTTATCTACTCAATGGAAAATTCTATCCACCCTTTTGTTCCAAAATGACTAGGTAGCCTTTGTATTCAGTGGGTATAGGGAAAAAACAAAATTCCAGTCAACCAAAGACTACGGATCCCAAGAGGTGCTTATAATAGGATTTAGACTAGATGTTTAAAATGGCACATGGTTTAAAAGTTTTTTTTTTTTTTTTTTTTTTTGGATCACAGAAGGTTCCCCATGAAAGTCTTTTCCTGTAGATTTGATGATGAGAGCATTATTTACTTTCACCAACAAATTGCCGAATTAGTGGGGGATTTGCGTTCCCTACAAAACAACCTGTAGCTTACGGCCACCACTCAGGATCAAAGACATCTGTAGACTTCAAAACAACTATGCAGCAATCTTGGGAAGGACGGGAGAGTAGATCATTTGACCAAGAAGCACCATTTCAGTGTTGCATTTTATTTACTTTTAATGTGAATTAATACCATCCCAAGGCAGTAAAGGCTTAGTGAAAGGAAGTGAGTTAAGTGAGGAAGGCCTGGCTTCTTGAGGAGATCACCTATCTGTCGTGTGAGCTGTAAGTTTGGTGCCCCTCTCTGCTTTGGTTTGCTTACCACTAATGTGCCGAAACACCTGTCACAGTGTTAAACCAGAGTGTCTGTGCTGGTGTGGGTGAGAGTGGCTCCCACAGGCTCATATATTGGAATGATTGGTCCCCAGTTAGTGGAAATGTTTGGGAAGGGGTAGGAGGTGTGGCCTTGTTGGAGGAGGCGTGTTACTGGGGGAAAGCTTTGAGGTTTCCAGCCATTTCTAGTTATTTCTTCATCTCTCTGTCTTGTTTTTGCTGGTAAGGGTGTAAACTCTCAGCTACTGCTCCAGTGTCACACTTGCCTATCTGCTGCCATACTCTCCGCCGTGATAGTCATGGACGACCCTCTGAAGCATGTAAGCCCAATAAACTCTTCTTTGAGTTGCCTTGGTTGTGGTGTTTTGTCATGGCAGTAAGAGTGTACTTAGCATCACCTGGCTAAAGGTAAACATGACCTGGCACAGCAAACATTTGTATTTTCCCATTTTATCTGAAGAAAAGGAAAACATTAACTATCTGCTTTTTAATTACAGGCCTTATGATTTTTCCTTTTGCAGTTTCTATGAAGGAAAATTAGCCAAGACAATCTTTTTTTTTATTATTTTATTTTATATAACCAAGTCCATTTAAATGAAAAAAAACATTTATAGACAATATTTGGGAATTTGGATGTCGTTCCTTCCAAAATACTTCCTGCTGGTAAGGGGCGCTGTCATGGGGGATTCTAAGAAGATGCAGAAATCCTGGCTGTAGTCTGTGAGGCTGCTTTGTCCAGCTGTTTTGAATGTAGGATCACCTGGTACTCTGTTTCAGGCGGTCTGGCGTGATCAAACCACATTAGTCTGGAAGGAATCCACAGCTTTTCATTTTCTGTGGAAACAAAAATAGAAATCCTTTTCCCCAGTAACCTGTTCTTGAACTTAAATTTTGGGGCCAAAGCATTTTTTAATTTAATTTATTATTTTACATGTCGATCCCAGTTCCCTCTCCCTCCCTTTCTCTCTCCCTCCCTCTTTTCCTCCCTCTCTCCCTTTTACCCTCTCTGCCCTCTCACATGCACCCTAACCACCCTCCCCTCCCATCCCCCCACCCCAATTCCATATGTAGGGGAATGCCATCCAGTTGGGGTCATGTAGATCTGACAGGTCATTTGAAGTAGGGACTAGGGCTTCTCTCCTGTCTCTTGGTTAAGGCAGTTATCCCTCCATGGGGGATGTGTTCGCAAAGTCCTTTTGTGCACCAGGGATACATCCTGGCTCCACTGTCTGAGGTCCCTTAGATTGCTCAGTCCTTCCGCCAAGACAATCTTAATCTAGCCAAACAATCAAACAAGCAAAATAACCTTACTTTATTTACGAAATGAAGGATCCCTTCTCTCCCTCCCTTCCTCCTATTCTACCCGCTTTTTCAAACTCTGGTGATTCATTCCTTTTCTTGTATTGTGTGTGGAGGCTAGACATTGACATTGGGTATTTACCTTAGTCACTCTGTGACCCTTAGTTTTTGAAACAGAGTCTATCCTTGTACCTGATTTGGGTAGGCTGGCTGGCCCGTGAGCTTCAGGGATCCTCCTTTCTCTCATACAGTGCTAGGGTTGCAGCCATGACGACTTTCTTATAGATGTGGGATCGGAACTCAGGAACTTTACCAATGCAGTCATCTCCCAGATCCCTGATTTTGTCTTTTTGGTTGTTCAGTGGTAGGTTGTGTTGTTTGAGGCCCGAGTAAATTCCAGGAGCAAATTTGTGAAGATGAGTGAGAAGATGCAGTGGGTGCAGAAGGGCGCACAGATGTGTCAGCTACTGTTCTGCCACTGTGGACCACCACCACCAAGGCAGCTTATACAAGGAAAGGCATATTTGGAGCTGTGGTCCCAGAGGGTCCTTCATAGTGGGGAAACATGGCCGCAGGAAACCCTGAGAACTCATCATATCTTCAACTGCAGGCAGAAAGGAGAGAGATAGAGAGAGAGAGAGAGAGGGAGGGAGGGAGGGAGGAAGGGAGGGAGGGAGGAGAGCTAGGAATGGTGCCAGGCTTTGAAACCTCAAAGCCCACCCCCAGTGTCACAGTGAGAAATGGATCAGAATCCTGCAGAGTTCTGAAACTCTGTCTAGGAATGGGACGTAGTTCCTTGAGTATGGGATAGAGAGTGTGTAGAGGAATAAATAGTGTGAAATACAGCTGGGAAGGACTGGGCATCCCATGGGCAGCTTGTTGTTGGGCAAGGGGATGAAATGGGTTTGACAGGGAGGAGAGAGCAGTGAAGGCATTACAGGAGGGAAGGAATTGGATCTTAGCCATAGGTACACTGCTTTTGTTGGGTTATTTATAGACAGGTCTTGCTATGTTAACAAAAGCTACCCTTGAACCCTTGATCTTTTTCCTCAGTTTCTCAGGTGCTGGGATTATAAATGCTACCAACTGTACCCCTGGGTACACTGTTGAGGACTTTTATAAGTCTGTGTATGGATGGATGGAGTATGGAGATAGCTGAACAGTCATGAGTATTTTAATGTGTCTAGCTACTACTTAGGCTATTAAGTGTAGGTTACTGGCTGTGCAGAAATACAAGAAATTAACAAGCCTGGTGTATGCTTGGTCATTGGGGTTGGGACATGCTATCTTCTTTTGGAATACTTGTAGAGTGTGTATTGTGAGACAGCCATTCCTAATTCAGTTCTCGTACCAATGCAGTGCCATCTTCCAGGTGGGGAACTTGATCTTGGGGGTGCTCAAGAGACATCACTACCATCCTCTGCCTTTCCTCTCCTGGCCAGGCCTCTCATTCAAACTCTGTCAGTGGCATCTTAGTTTTCTTTCACCATTGTCTCCTGCCTTTACCTTCTTATCAGCCTGCTTTGTAAAGGTAAGGAATGAGGAGAACCCCGTCCCAGGAATCACCACAGTGTTTTGCTTTGAATTTTATGTCCAAGGGTTAAATGTCGATTGCAGTCAGTACACTGTAAGTCCCAGGGACTGGACTTCTGAGACTGTTTTTAGGCAGCAAATACATCATCATCTCAGTGAGGAGACAACAGCAGAGTGACTGCATCTAGGCCACTCTACTGCTGGAATTTCCAAAGACAGCCTTCCCCATAAAACTCTGCAATTTTAAATTGAAATTTCCTTTGCCTTTGGCATCCAGGACTAAGCAGATTACTAATGGTTACTAAGTCACATCTAGAGAGAAGCGAGTGCCTGCATGGACGAGAAGAGCTGCAGTGGCCGGTGCACTGGTAGTGCAGTGGCCTTGCTGAAATGTAGGTCACAGTATTTTCTGTGATGATGTAATGTCTTTCCACCCCCTAAACACTGCTTTTCTCTTTTTATCTATACAGGAACTGGACAAAGAACTCCCAGTGCTTAAGCCATATTTTATCAGTGACCCCGAAGAAGCTGGAGTGACAGAGGCTGGCTTAAGAGTCACATGGTTGGGACATGCAACGCTGATAGTGGAGATGGATGAGCTTATATTCCTTACAGACCCCATGTTTAGTTCCCGTGCTTCTCCCTCGCAGTACATGGGTCCAAAGCGATTTCGCCGTCCCCCGTGTACAATAAGTGAACTTCCCCCGATAGATGCTGTGCTTATTAGTCACAACCACTATGACCACCTGGACTATGGATCTGTCCTTGCTTTGAATGAGCGCTTTGGCAGTGAGCTGAGATGGTTTGTGCCTCTGGGTCTTCTGGACTGGATGCAGAAATGTGGCTGTGAGAACGTGATTGAGCTGGACTGGTGGGAGGAGAATTGTGTCCCTGGCCATGATAAGGTCACCTTTGTCTTCACGCCTTCCCAACACTGGTGTAAAAGGACCCTCATGGATGACAACAAGGTTCTGTGGGGCAGCTGGTCTGTGTTGGGGCCCTGGAATCGATTCTTCTTTGCTGGGGACACTGGTTACTGCCCTGCGTTTGAAGAGATAGGAAAGAGGTTTGGTCCCTTTGACCTGGCAGCTATTCCCATTGGAGCTTATGAGCCAAGGTTTGTAAATGAGTCCTGATACGATGTGATTGTGATTTTATTGGTGGGCTTAGTGTACATTGGTGGAGTTTGAAGTTAGATTTATATTCAATTTATACCAAGGTGTAAAGAATTGGGCTGGGCAGTGGCGGCTTACTCCTTTAGTCTCTGTGAATTCAAAGCCATCCTGGAAAACAACAACAACAAAAAAAAAAAAAAAAAAAAAAAAAAAAAAAAAAAAAGAAGAAGAAGAAGAAAAAGAAAAAGAAAGGAAGAAAGAAAAAGAAAGAAAGAAAGAAAAAAAAATTTCTAATACCTTGTCAGAGCCCACATTCCTTCCTGCCAGTACCCAGAACCCTTCACACAGGACATTCTTTCTGCAGATGAGTGTCTGCTCTGTGTTTGGGAATTTATAACCCTCCCTCCTATCGCTGTGTGCTCAGCATTTATTTCAAGAGCAGTTTAGGGCTACTCTGTCACTGCAGACCCAGACCACCCAGCTACCTTCTGCACTAGCAAACACTGTCTCTTTAAGACTGTAACAAAGTCTAGGACATTGGCTTCCTGGGTAATGGAATGAGTGCTTACATAACCATGGGGGATACAAGTTTGGATCCTCAGAACCCACAGTAAAAAGCTTGCCTGCCTGCACATTCCTGGCATTACAGATCTGGGGAGGCAGACAGGAGGATACTGGGTGTTCACTGGCTAGTATAACCAATCAGTGAGATCCAGGTCCTTAAAACAAGGTGGGGGCTGGCAAAATGAGCTAGCAAATCTAATTAGCCAGTAAAGGCACCCACAATCAGGGTAAAACCTGAAGCCCTGAGTTTGATCGCTGTGATCATTTTTTTCTTAAGAAGGTGGAGACTGATGGAGGGAAACAGCTCTGATGTTGACCTCTGGGCTGCACATGCCCTCATACACATGTTCACAGACATGCACACACCATACATTCCAGATTTTTCTGTGCTTTATACGCATGCCGATACATGTATGTTGCTCAAGCAACCCTGCAAGCATTGTTATCTCCAATAGAAGCAGTATACCTATAATCTCAACAAGGCTTGAGACCCACTTGCAGAGTGGTTTGTACACAGAGTGATGGATTGGGTAAATCTAATATTTTGTTTTCACCTGATAACTAACTATCTGTTCATATGTCATCTTCCTTCCTTCCTCCCTTCCTTCTTTTTCTTTTCTTTTCTTTTTCTTTTTGTAATCCAGAGCTACATCTCCGTCCCTGTCAAACTCACTTGTTAACCTTTAAGTTCACCAAACCATTTTTCTATCCTTATTAACACTTATTCTTCTATTTATTGATTTAGCTTTACTTGTTTCCTTTTTGTGGGTGGGTTTAGATGCTTTTACCTGTTTGTAACCTTAGTAATTATTAAAATCATTGTAACATGTCTCTAAACTATAAAACTTGGAGGTTGAACAGGAGGACCTATTCCAAAAAAAAAAAAAAAAAAAAAAAAAAAACCAAAACGAACAAACAAGCAAAAAACTGCACCACTACAAACCACAACGGAAATTATTATAAGTCAGTATTAGTATTTGAATTTTACTTTTTCCATTCAAATTATTCTGATTCTCATGGAACTTCTGAAACTATTAATCAACATGGCTTTAAAAAACTGTTACTAATCATTTTCAAATGGTGTTGGCTTTCACTCACCAGTGTATCTCTTTATAGTTATAAAAACAAGCTTTCATGAGTGGCATATGTGTTTAGAGTATTTGTGGTGATGGCACAAACTGCATGCTCACAACCTTGTCCCTTCTCTGCAGTGCCTCTGTCTTCTTTCGGGGATGGGGACCAAGGCATGGCTTGCTTTAAGAGCATTGCATGTGGTAGCTCACATGTACTGTGGAATCTGGTTTTGTTTTGTCGTGTCAATACTAGCTGTTTTAGAAATAAAATAAAACTTAGGAATCCTGTTCACATGTAACCTGGTTACAGCAAAAAAAAAAAAAAAAAAAAAAAAAAAGTCTTTCAGTTCCTACTTCCAGAGTCTCTCATCCCCAGACATTGTAGTTGGAATTTGACATCTGCTTTTTCCACTTGTAATGCTGGGGCTTGAATCTGGAGCCCTGAACAAGCTAGGTCAAGTGGTCTGTCAGCCTTAGCACTAACGTTTTCATCTTAATGGCTAGAGTGAAAAAAAACCAGAATTTCTTTCAGGTAAACAGAAGTTAGAAAAGAAGTAGGATTTGCAGTAGGATTGTTTAATAGAAGAGTAGATACACCAAGACTGTTTCCCTCTGCCTTCACTCCTGAGCGTCAGGACCTAAGCAGAATGCTGCTTCTGTAGGCTGCCCTTGTTTTGGGGTTCCCAGAGGACCCAGCAACTGCTGTTGTAGATGAATGGACTCTTTGGTGATGAGTTCTGGGAAGGGCAGAGCACTTGTCTCTCTAGCATTGGTTGGTAGTGGCAAAGTTGGATGTAAAGAATCCGAAGAAAATGTTTCTCCTCAGCCAGACTAATAGCTTGCAAAGTAAGACCTGTATGTCCTTCGTATAAGAAACAATTCATTTTTTCCTGCAGATGGTGCTTTTGTTGTTATTTCTGGGAGGGGTCTATGAATAGATGCTGCATTTGATGTTTTCACAAACTGTCTGGTTTAACGTTCACATTTCCTTTATAGTGTGGATCAAAGTTTATACATTACAGACATGGAAATAGAAGCTCAGGGGATGGGAGAACTTTCCAACCACTCAGCACTCAGGGGCTGCAAGGTGTCAGCCGCTCTTCCAGGACTTTGTTATCTGTGTCACTTGGGAGTTTTTTGCCTAACCAACACCTCACTGTTCAGTTTGATCATGTTTTAAATAAAATGCCTTGACTGGCAGTGGGGTTTTCCTGTTCCTTTGTACACTGTACATTGTTTATTTTTGAGAAGTAATGTAGTCCAGTTTTGATAATGTAATCCAGCCTTGAATTTAGGATCCTCATGTGGACAGACAGGGCTGTAGTGTATGTCATAGTACTTGGCTTTGTACACTAACTCTTTGCTTGATTTCATTTGATTAGTCTGTGTCTGTAGGGTTTCCTTGTTCAATGGTAACTGGAGCTTGGGTAACAATTCTTTACCCTTCATTACAGTTCTTTGATTCATTCCTAAAATTGCAGAGTATCTGCTTTTTAAAGTAATAAGTCATGTTTTTAAAGCACAGCATCAGTAAAAGTCAAAGTAAACATGAAATAAAGCTTGAGACTCACTTGTTTATCAATTTATACACACAAGAATTTTGATTTTTTTTTGCCCCCAGAGAAAAGTGGACTGAGGGAAGTGGTTTTACTGTGGATATATTTTACTTCTGTTTAGAAGCTTGTTTGTTCGTTTACACATATTTTAACATTTTATTCATTTATTATTTATGTACTTTTTTTTTTGAGGTAGCATTTCTCTGTGTATCCCTGACTGTCCTGGAACTCTCTCTGTAGACTAGGCTGGCTTCCAACTCAGAGATCTGCCTGTTTCTGCCTCCCGAGTGCTGAGATCAAAGGTGTGTGCTACCATGCCCAGCATAAGATTTCAGTTTTAATACTGATGGGTATTTGTGTGTCTGTGTGAGCGAATGCCATGTGTTTGGGTACCCATAGAGGTCAGAAGAGGGTGACTGCTCCTTTAGAGCTGGAGTTGCAAGCCATTGCGAGCCACCTGGTGAGGGTCCTGGGAGCTGAGCTCAGGCAAGGGTGGCAGAATCATCTCTTGCACCTTGCTTCTTCTCTTACAGTCTCGTCTTCATTCATCATTGCTTGAGTTCCTTCCCGAGATTCTCATTTCTGGCTGCACAAGCCTAATGCCTGTGTCACAACCCAGAATAGTTACATCAGAATCGTGGAGTAACTTTTTCTTGTAAATTTTCTGGATCAGCTCCATATGGATTTGATGACTGGAAAATGGTTGAAAGCAACACTACTGCTTGTTGCTACATTTGCTAGTGATTGGGTAAATTTGTTAGGTGTACGGTCATAAAGTCATATGAGGCACTTAGGGAGAGGCTGAAAAAATAACCACAGTGAGTTGCTGAGTTTTCAAATATTTATAATCCTGTGAAGAATCTTATTCCTTTAAATTTTATTTTAACTATGCACATATATGTGTGTGTTTGTGGGTCTGAGTTTAAGTGCCCAAGGAGGCATACAAGGACATTGGATCTCCTGAAGCTGGGCTAACAGGCAATGTGAGCTGTGTCATGTAGGCACCAGGAACCGAACTCAGGTGTTCTGCAAGAGTAGTGCTTGCTCTCAGCTGCACTTGCTCTCAGCTCTCTCCAGATTTGCAGATTATTAAATGTTGATTATATGAAACAGTCTAGGCTGTTTTCATAGGTTAAATTAATTGCTGTGTTCCATCAGGTGGTTTATGAAATACCAGCATGTAGACCCAGAAGATGCAGTAAGGATTCATATTGATGTTCAAACCAAGAGATCTGTGGGAATTCACTGGGGAACTTTTGCCTTAGCTAATGAGGTAAGTTTGAGTTAAACAAACGACAGAAACCTCAGCTTTGATTGTGTGCTTGACTGTTGATGGGATTTAGGTATCTCTGTGCCCGAGCTTTCAGAGACCACTGTGGACTCAGATGCCATACAATCATCACAGCCACCACATAAACTGGAGGGGCAAAGCATACCGACTAGCAAGACAACACTAGAACACAGTAGGAATAAACTGTTTGCTGTTTCTTAGGCTGATTTCCATAGTTATGAAGCATGGCTTATCCAAAATGTGTGTGTGGTGTAGAAAATGAACCATCACATCTCCACATCCAGATGGCTTCTGTTGCTAGAAGCTAGAAGACACGTACATTGTTTGTATGCTAGAAGGTGGAAGTTCTATAATGTGGGACAGGTTAATTGGTCTCAAAGACAGGGAGGGATCAGGAATCACTTTATGGAAGAAGGCAATTTTAACTTGGCCACAGGCAAGAAGGAAAGTGTTTCTTTCCAGTGGAGGCAAGGACAGATCATAGTTTGGAGGTAGCAAGCATGGGGGAAGGGAGGAGTTTGTTCAGCAGGACAGTGGGTGGTGTGGAGGGCAGTGGGAGTAGAGAGCTAGAATGTGGGGCTTTCTAGAAACATCTTGAACCCATTCAGTTAACTTCCAGTGTGTGTTATCTCCAGACACTGGCATAAATGTGGTTTATTTAGGTTATATCAGAAGCGTTGATTCTTCCTCAGGGAACTGATTACTGGGCTCTGCTGCTGGCATGGGTTCTGGGATCAGGAAGTCTAATAATATCCTCTCTTCATTCCTGGGTCCAAGCCCAAGCAATGCTGGGAAATGGGTTAGAAGTTAACTTCCCATGCTTGGCTTTTGGTGACCACTTCTGTCTCCCAGGGCCTCTGTGGAGACTCTGTTTCCTTGCTGTTTTTAACACTCTTACTCTGCTTGGTTTCTGGTGTGGTCTCTTCCTAGATACAGTTCCAAAATTACCTAAGGGATGCAATTGTCTTTGCTCTATCCCCTAATTGAAATATCTGTCTTATGATGCAATAACCCTGAGTAATGCAGCAGCTCTTCTGGAGGTGGAATGGAGTAATAAGGGAAAACCTACAGAGCTAGGAAGATGGCGTGCCCATCTGAAGTACCTGTGTGAACTTGGAAAGGGACAAACTGTCATATTTGCATACTGCTATTTGATGACTTCTTATGGTGTCTCTACCTGTTTGTGTGTGTGAATGTTCCATTTGTATCTTTTGTAGTGACCTAGCTGGAATAGTAGTATGTTATTAAGCCTTTGTAAAGGAAGGGATGAAGACTCAGCTTCAGTGATTGGGCAGACTGTAGTGCTCCTTCTTGAGATGGACAGATTAGGAAATGATCAAACCTCAGCCATCAAGAATCATTTCACAGCCAGGCAGTGGTGGCACACCTTTAATCCCAGCATTTGGGAGGCAGAGACTGGTGGATCTGTGTGAGTTCGAGGCCAGTCTGGTCTACAGCTAGGGCTAAATAGAGAAACCCTATCTCAAAAAAACAAACAAAAAAGAATGATTTCGTTTGTTTTAGTTAGGTTTTCTATTGCTGTGAAGAGACACCATGACCATGGAACTGTTGTAAAGGAAAACACTTAATTGGAACTGGCTTAGAGTGTTAGAGGTTTAGTTCATTATCATCATGATGAGAAACATGGCAGCATGAAGGCAAACATGGTGCTGGAGAAGGAGCTGAGAATTCTACATCTTGATCCATAGGCAGCATAAAGAGACTGTGTACCACACTGAGTGTAGCTTGAGAATATGAGACCTCAAAACCCACCCCACAGTGATACACAATGGCATCCCAACAAGGCCATGCCTACTCCAGCAGGCCACATCTCCTAATAGTGCCACTCCTTGAGGCATTCATATGCAGGATTCTGTGGGGGCTACAACTATTCAAATCACCACATCACTATCTAGAAATATGCTTGATGGCTCTCAGGGGTTGATGACAGGAAGATTGCAAGTAGTCTGGTCTGCATAATAAGTGGCAAGCCAAAAGGCTCAAGCAAAATAAAACAAAACATCAAAGGGGAATTTTCATCCATTACTCCATCTTTATTTCTTTTTGCTGCTCTTAATAACAACTCATCTTTTCATTAACTCTTTTGTAGTTACCAATTTAGTTAACTAATGTAAAAGTGTGAAAGTCTGTGGGATTTCAGACATGTTTAGCTTATAATTTCTAAATATTTGGTATTTTGTGTAAGCACTTGAAATAGCTGCTTATTGTGATATAAGCAGGATACAGATATCTGTAACTCATCAGCACCATGAAGTTCTGTATGTGTGGTATGTGTATTAATATCTAACTTTCTAACTAAACCACTAATTTTGATGTAGCATTCTGTAATTACATAAACTAGCGAGCTAGCCAACCTTGGTTGTATTATTACTAGGTTTTGTTGGAAGTGAGTTGTTAAGCAGTTGTCCTGTGCTGGCTGCCTGGCATTGGATGGATCCCCATGGAAAAACTCAGATGTTGCAAAATGTAGATGAATTAAAGACAGAAGGTCTCCACCAGCTACAACCTTATAAAAATGTACTAAGTCCTTAATGGCATCATGCTTGACACTGTAAAGTTAGAGCTAGCAAAGAGGTTATCAATGTAGGGAGATTGTTTATTTGTATTGTTGACCAAAACCTTGGGAAACAGAGGTGACAAGATCTTAACAAAAGGAGCCATGATTTTCTTTTTTTAACTTAAATTTTCTCATTTTATATAATAGCTCCAGCTCCCTTCCCTCCCCTTTTCCTGCCTCCCCCCACCTCTCCCCTTCCCACCCCCATCCTCTCCTCCTGTAAGGAGTATGGTTTTTCCGCCTGCTGCCTGGTCTTGTCCCACCGCTGCGCCAGCCCCAAATAACACACTGAGACTCTGTATTTGATGTTGGCCCGTTACTTGTTTCTTATCAGCTAGCTCTGTCTTAAGTATTAACCCATTTCTGTTAATCTAATATTTCCACGTGGTCTTCTTACCGGGGAAAGGGGCCAGCGTCTCGTCTCCCCAGTCTCTCCATCTCGACTCCTCCTTCCTACTTCCTCTTTCCTCCTTGTCTCCTAGTCCCTCCTATCTTCCTTTCCTATTGGCCAACAGTGCTTTATTCATTAACCAGTATGAGAAACATATACAGAATGACATCTCCCATCACTCCTCCGATGGGGTAAGGGTTTTCTTGGCGAGTCAAAGTCTGGTATACCAAGTTGAGGCAGGACCAAGCCCCACCCCACTGTATGAAGGCTGAGCAAGGTATCCCACCATAGGAAATGGGCTCCAAAAAGTCAGTTCATATACCTAGGATAAGTCCTGGTCCCACTGCCAGCCCCCTTCCCCACTCCAACAGATTAAGCCACATAACTGTTACCCACATTCAGAGGGTTTAGTTCGGTCCCATGCAGGTTCCCCAGCTGTTAGTCCGGAGTCCATTAGGCCAGCTGTCTCTGTGGTTCCCCATCATGATCTTGACCCCTGTTGTTCATATGATAAGGGGCTAATTTTCAATGGAGAAGAATTTCATTATTTTAAAGGTTATACAAATAGATGTAATTTATTTTTGTGCTATATGTGATACACAGTATATAACATTTGATATGTATGTGTAATATTATATAGATTAGACAAAATAGATTCCTGCTATCCTCCATCCATTAATGAGAGCTTAAATAAGGTTTAGTTGCATGCTGTCAGTGATCCTTTAAACATAGACAAAATGTGGAAACAGGCAAGGAGGAGATGTTTCCTGGCATTTGTATCTCATTGGTTATCTCTTCTCACTATTGCTAGCTCCTCTCCTGGTAAGCATTGAGTGCACTAGGCAGCCATCTTGTCCCACAGTCCTGCAATGAGGAGATGCAGCTAGCACTCTGCCTGGACAATCCAAGTTTCTCCTTGAGACTCTGCTTGCTTGTGTAGCTGGTATCTTATGCCACAGGAAAGAATTTCAGGCTAAGTCAGAATTTCAGACAACTCGGTGTTAGGAAACAGTGAATGCCAAGGGCAGGTTCTGAGTGTGGTTAAGAAGAAGATGGTTTAGTAATACTAGGAGGGTATAATGGTGGAGGTGTGCTTTTGGCTTTAGCCTCAGTTCATTGCCTGTTTTGTCTGGGGTGTGATACCCAGGCAGGCAGCCTTTATTGTGAATTTCTTAGTTGTGTCTGGAGTTTTAACTCAGCCAGTGGGAAAACAGGCTGGGTATCGGTGAAAGAATTCTTTTCCACATCTCCTTTGTGTCCTGCTCCTTTCCCCTTTCTAGCCTAGATCCTCCCCTCCAGTCACATTTACACGTAAACTGTTTCCTGCTGCCCTCATGGACGGCTTGGCCTTCACTATTACACACTGTCCCTTACAGTAAGTCCTCAGTACTCTCAAGCCCTCTACAATTTGAATCAAATCAGGACACCTCCCAAGTGGCCTGGGAGCCTTATATTTGGGTGACAAGCTCTGCTCTGAAGTCTCCTGCAGCACCCTGAGTAGCCTTGCCCACTGGGTATGTGTTTAGGGAGAGCTTTGTTGAAAGGGCCTCTTTGATGATTATATTTAAAACAAGCCCCATTCCCAGCACTCTCTTCTTCCCAGAATATATTAAGTCCTCAGATATCTTATTTCCTTTCATGTCTATCTCTGTATTAGAAGGAGAAAGACTTTTTTCTTGTTCACTAGCTTGACATACTCTGTAGATGCACAGAAGACAATTCTCAGGAGTGGAGATAGACCCCCCAACCCCCCCCCCCACTGATGATTAGTTCAGAAAACTTACTTTTTTTTTAAACTTTCAAATGTTACAGCCTTTCTAATTAGGAAAACAAAACAATCCTTTATGAATTTTTTAAAAGCTATTATACAGCAGAGATTTAGGTCAAAAGGGAAATAACTTAAGAAAACATTCAAGTGATCTGTACTTTTATAATTCATGTTATTTGTGTATGGAACATGAGAAAAATAGCAGGAATGTAGAGGGCCAGCTTTATCCTTTTTTTTTCAAGACAGGGTAACTTTGACTGACCTGGAACTCGCTCTGTAGACCTGGCTGCCTCCTGAGTGCTGGGATTAAAGGTGTGTGCCAGCACCGCCACCACCTGTCAGTTTTATTCTTAAATGATGTGGGTCTAGGCATCTAACTCAGGGCCTCAGGTTTGACATCAAGTATCTTGGCCCACTAAGCCATCCTGCGTAGTCAGTTTGAACTTTTTAAGAAAATATTTGTCAGTTAGTGGTGGTCCACGCCTTTAGTCCTTCCCAGCACTCAGTAGGCAGAGATCAAGTTCCAGGACAGGCTCCAAAGCCACACAAAGAAACCCTGTCTTACAAAACAAAATTTGAGTGTGTAAAACGCTCTGGAGCATTCCTTGTGCTGTTTTTGCCATGCCCGGGAGCACTAAGGCAGTATGGGAGGGGGCTGCACTGTTTGTCTATTCTCCTGTCATGGGCCCCTTTGTCCTCTGACACAGTTGCTCATGAGGCTGTTGTGCCTCACAACCTTCTTAAGCCAAAAATACTTGCTTGTCTACAAAAACGCAGATGAACAGAGAGACCCACATGCTTAATTAAACACATCCAATCTTCTAGTATCTTTTGGTGTTAATTCCAGCTACACTGCAATTTTATCACGTGAGATGGGAATCGGATTCTGTGTGCACACAAAGGTTTGGATGGACTTACATCTTTCTCATAGTACACAGTTTTAGTGACTTTGTAATTAGTGACTTAAATTGTGTAGTGACATATTTGCTAGTGGTTCATTTAAAGGAACTATGTAGGCAACTTTTGGTGTCCTAAATTTATTTTTTAGCTTGAATGTTTATTTGAAATAACCCTCAAGTATTTGTATTGTAAGTTTTCATTTTTCTTCCTGTCACTTGCCAGCATTACTTAGAGCCTCCAGTGAAACTGAATGAAGCTCTAGAGAGATATGGACTTAAAAGTGAAGATTTCTTTGTTCTGAAGCACGGAGAATCAAGATACTTGAATACTGATGACAGAGCTTCTGAAGAAACATGAACATGGGGATTTTCAGTGAAAACAAATGAGAAGACTAAGAAACTCACAAATACTATGACATTTTTCACATGGAAACAGCTTCTGAGCGTGTGTTCTGTTTTGCATTATAACTTGCCAATGATAAGACACTCATATAAACTGTGAGAGTCCAGGGAGTGTTATTTAAGAATTGTCCAATGCAGACTTAAAAAAAACCAAATACCGATAACACAAACATTGCAATATGTTATTATTATTTTTTTTATTAAAACACTCCATTTTAGTGGTAGTAGAATTTCTGAGGTGGTGAAAAATGACATTAAGGTTTCCTTTCTATTATTCAGAGCTTTCTACAAAGGGGTCAAGCTCACCTACTTAGCTTTTTCAGACACACACACCTTTCTTATATTCATATTGTCATGATAAATGTGACTTCCACAGGCTGAGTGAATGTTTCAGTTTTTGTTGTTAGGATGAGTCATGGTGATGCATGTCTACAATCTCAGCACTCAGAGAATAAGACAGATAGATCACAAGTTCAAGGCTAATTAGAGCTACAAAGAAGATCCTATCTCAGGAGAAAGCATTAGCTTACATGCAAAATGTTAAGTGATTTATTTTGTTAAGCATAAGAATTTAGGTGTTTGAGCTAAATTATTTAAATTTTTATTGTGGTCAAATAAACATTGCACAAAATTATTTTAACTATAGTGCTCCTTGGTATAAGTATTTGAATTCTTGTACATTAATGTCTTTAACGTAAATTTCTAAGAGGGCAACATCTACTCAGCTGCATGCCCAAGTTAAAAGCTGATGGACAGAGAAGAGAACAGTGTGGCTCTGAGGTGGAGGGGAAGTTTAAATTAAGCTTGACACTGTGCTAGGCACAGTTGTAACTACAGTGGAGTGTCTCACGTATCCTAAATGCCAGTACATCATGCACTTGAAATTAGGTTTTATTTTCTTCATTTTCCATTTTCTGTACACACACACACACACATGCTTTTTCCTGTTTTCTCTGAGCTCTAAGCCCAAATACTAAGATTTGTAAGTATGTTTTACATGACTTGGATGTGTAATATATTTTTATATTAAATGACCTATGATAAGCACAATTGTACCTGTTAGTAAGCTATTGTAAAATTAAGTAGTTTCTTTAAGTTTCCGGGTCTGCTGACCAGTATGCATACTGTCTTGTATCAGTATGCCTTTGCATCCACAGGTTTGGTGTGAAACTTCAGGAAGTAGTCTTTTCAGGTGTTAGTGAGGATGTGTTCTGCTTCTGACTCAGACCAATGAAATCAACTTTCTTGGCACAAAATACAGTAGGTTTTCTATATATATCAAACATTATATAGGGAGCACTCAATACTTAGAGATATTTGCATGGGTATATGCATGACACACCTTGGCCTCTCATTGGAATTCCACCCTTTAGTCACAGATTTAAGTACCCTAAAACAAGTCACCTGTGGTAAGACCTGATCTCATCATGTATGACAAGAGGACAATGTTAACCTACCTCCAGAGGGGCAGATAATAGATTTTTTTTTTTTTTTTTAAAGAGCACTTTAGAACTCTGAGGGAGAAAACTTAAGATAGGTCTGTCTGAATTGGACAGGCACAGAGAAAGCTTTTGGTAATGCTCTGTTTTTTTTGGAAACACCAAACTGGAGACTGACATTAGAGGGTAATAGCCAATATAAATATCATCACAATTTAGTATTTTTATATAAAATTTATATAAAATGTTCATACCAGTCAAGGGGAAATGTGTGTAGTAATATTGTGCAAATAGTGAGTGTGACTTAGAGGCACTAGAGCACATAATTCCATTTGGAATCAATGTCAGTAAGCTCACTGCAAATGCACATGGATCTGGACAGTAAGGCTGTAGTGGCTAGCCTCGGGAACATCGCTCCCCTAGCATCTCTGCAGTCATCTTGCCATACAGAAAATTCTCTTACTTAAGAAGCACTTGATAAATTTGCTCAAGTATTTCTCCATGAATGGCCTTGACATTGCTTTTGTATCCACAGGTACTGTTGGAGGCTCTCCAGGTGCTTTGCATTCTAGCCCATTGCACTGGGCCTGCCTCCCTCTTCTAGGCTTCCTCGTGATTTGTTTCTGTTTCTATAGAAGCCCCATTCATTGTGAAGTACATCAAATATCGCTAACACGACTACCCTGTTTTTCACTTTATTTTTATAATGTACATTTCAAAGGATGTATGTGTAAAGTGAAAATAAATTTTGGTGAAAAATCTATTCTCTTTTGTCAGTCTAATAAATATTGTAAATACCATCTTCTAGGTCAATTTCATATTCCTTTTTGATCAGTATCATCACTGAGAGACCCTTTGATACGACTAGCTGTCTTTGAGGGTGGGTCCTACTTTGGTGTGCTATGACCTGCATGATGGGAGATGCCATTGTGTATATATGTTTCTCATACTGGTTAATGAATAAAGCACTGTTGGCCAATAGGAAAGCAAGATAAGCGGGACTGGGAGACTAGGAGGAAATTGGAAGTAGGAAGGAGTCAAGATGGAGAGTATGGAGAGAACAGAACTGCCATTCCTCTGCTCTCGGTAAGACCACGTGGAAATACATAGAAAATGGTTAATACTTAATACAGAGCTAGCCAATAAGAAACAAGTAACTGGCCAACAGCATAATATCAAATACAGAGTCTCTGTGCTGGGGCTGGCACGGTGGCGGGACAAGACCAGCGGCGGGCAGAAAAACCTAACTCCTTACACCTGCATAAGAGAAAATCTATTTGTATGTTTCACTGTAAGTACTTAGTGGGTAGCTCCGTGATACAAATTCAGCCTGCTGACACTCCAGAGTCAGCTGCTGGCGAGCATGGCTCTTCAGACTGATGGAGGAGATAAGGATGCATGGAGCACCTAGATCCAGCATTGTGTAAGCACACTGCAAACACTGGCTCCTACACAACCTTTTTAACACTGACTTTTATTAAACAGGCAGATTTAAAAAATTGTAGTGAAGAAATGTGCCTCTTGGAGTATATCTTGAATGTTGTAAAGTGTTGTGAACCATCATGGCTTGGTGCTACTCTAGCACACTGCAGACTTCTAGTCCTTGTTGGTGCTACTCCAGCACATTGCAGATTTCTAGTCTCACCTTAACCGTTTTCCTGTTCTAAAGAGATTCTTCCAAGCTGATGTCTTGTCCGCCCTGAGAACACACTTTGAGGATTTGTGACTCATGCAAACACTCTAGTACCTACATCTTTACAAATATATTTTGCTTCACCTCTCTCTCTCTCTCACACACACACACACATAAACACACACACAAAGAACAAAGCTTCTGTTTGCACATAGCGCTAAGCACAGAATGAAATCACATACCGAAGAACCTGGCTGAATTCAAAGGCCTTGAACTTACATGTCTTGGGATATGAGTATTTGAAAAGATAGCTGAAAATGTTTATAGAGAAATGGATGCGGCTAAAAGCACTTGTTGCTCTTGTAGAGGACTTGGGTTCAGTTCCCAGCACCCATATAGTGGTTTGTAACCATCTACTACTATTCCAGTTTCAGTGCCTTCTGACCTTGTGCATATATGCAGGCAAAACATTCATATAACTAAATTTGAAAAAAAGTTTAAAAATTATATATTGTAATTTTAGTTAAGTAAAATGAGGATGAAAATTAGGAAAATAATGTCAACAGGGAAGACATTTTGTACAACTTTGCATTTTTATTTTTATTAAAAAAATTAAACAATTTATGCTCAGTAAAAAATATTCAAACAGTAAAAATGAGTACATACAAAAAATCCAATGTACCTACCTCCCAGTCCTATGTCCAGAAGTTTTATGTAACATTCTAGAAGTGTTCTGTCCATGTATGTTTCTCATTGTTAAAAAAAATACAAAGGACCATAGTACATTGTTTTACAGTATGCTTTTAAAAACATCCACTTCACAGGTGTATTTCTGTATGAGTATATCCATCTTTTTAAAAGTGTGGCTGCTTGGTTTACCAGCTGCCTGTGGGTGCAAACTTGGATTGCTCTCCAGTATTTTACACGTCCATTATACACGGCGGTGAGTACTAAGAAAACATTTTCCCTGTGAATGGAAATACAGCTGTACTGATCAGAAATGATGAGGGAAGATTCTGATGATGACCAAATGACCTGATGGTGGAGGGGTGGGCAGGTGGGCTTGAGCTTGGGTATCATTGTGTGCAGGGTGCAGGGCTTTTGTGGTGGTTCTGTCTTCATAGTCTTCAACTCAGCAACTAAGGCAGGCTCATGAGCAGCTGCAAATCCAGGAGTCAGGATTGTACAGAGAAAGGCCACTCATTCCACATGAGGGGACCATTAAAATCTCAGTTAAGTATCTTCAGTACAATCTCTCATACTTATCTGATACCAGTAAAATCATTCAAATAAATCCAAAGAGCAAAACCAGTGAGTCACATCCTCTGAATGTTCAGCCTGGTGTATTTGTAGACTGTTGATCATACCTAATCCTCAAACCCCAAATCTGAACTACTCCAAAATCCCAAAGTTTGAATGTCATGTTGGATTACAGCTGCTTCCCTGAACTGTGTTAATAAAATAGGACTTTTATTGTTTGACTCCATCAGCTGAAAAACCCTTTAAAGGGAGCGGACAGGAAGCTGCTGAGTGCCAACTTAAGACTGCATTACTCTAAAGCAAAGCAAGATCAACTAATCAGAACTTGGGCATTATTGCTAAAGCCTTTTCCTTCACATCCACATCATGATGGTAAAGTAAAGCCCTCATTTTCTGGGCACAGTCTTCTCCATACAGCAGGGAGAACAAGGACCCTTTAGCGAAGGGAGGCTGACCAGCTGGGCAGCCTTCTCTGAAGCAGTTGTTTATATTCTGAAACAGTGTAAGTGCCCGGAGAAGAATCTCATTTGCCATTTGGCCATCAAAAAGGGAAAGAAATGAAGAATCCACCTGAAAGAGGAAACACAGAGTGTCATTTTCATGGAGTAGCACTCACTGGTTTACATTTAAAAGTGACCACAGGCAAGCAACCCCAACTGATAACTTAGACCAGTACAATTTTTATCTCCATGTTACAAATGAAAATGAGGTTTTGTTGGTTAGCTAAAAAGTAAGATTTCTTTGGAACCCTGGAGTGCAGACATCCAGTTTATGTAAGAACTCATTAGTTCAACCAGTATTACTGCTCATACACAGTATGGGGGACGGGGCTGAGTGGATGGGCTTATTTCTGCACACGGAGAATTCCAGGCCACCTCTGCGCCACTTCAATTTGCTTCAGAACATGGGGACAGTTTTTAATGATCTTGCTTATTGGTTATAGGTTTGGGTCTCCTAAGTTCCATGAGAATGAACACCATTTACTTGCTGGTTCAGGCACTCTGACTCAACACTGTTGTCTCAGCAGATGCTGAGGTACATAAACCAAATTTAAAAATGCAATGATACTGTGTACTGCATATGGAGCAGAGATGGAAAATTCAATGCTGATCCAGAGAATTTTTAAAGATGGTTTTGAAAAGTAAGATATGCTTGTTTCAGTAAACACTTTCATATATATGAGGAACAATAAGCTAATACCTTGGCACTGCTCTGCAGAGATAATCTCTGTGAATGTTTTTGGGTAGACCTTCCTAGATCTATTTGTCAAAAATTTATGTATATGTGCATTTACAAACCAGGTAGGTGATCTACTTACCTGAGCACTCAGTAGTCCTTCTGTCATGGCTGGATTCTCAGACAAATTCAAAAGCAGCTTCAAAACCTGAACCTGCCGGCAGAAGGCTGGGTTTACTGGATCAGCAAGCACGACCTCTAAGATGCTGTCCTCTCTCTCTCTCTCTCTCTCTCTCTCTCTCTCTCTCTCTCTCTGGTACCCATAAACTACTGTCTGCACCTCCAAGCCTGGCTCCAGTTCTTTCCATTAAGTCTCCGCTCAGCTCCTCTGACCCTTGGCACCACCTTGAGACCAGTGACATCTATACCTCACTTCTGTTTCAGCTGCTGGGGAAACAGGATGAAGTAGCAATGTCTTCCAATACTGTAAGTCTGGTATGAGTTAAATCACCTCCTTTTCCCCATGTTTGTGCATGAGGGAGCCAGAGGCTGAGGTCAGTGGTTTCCTTGATTGAACCCAGAACTTATCAATTTGTCTAGTGTAGCCAGCTTGTTCCAGGGTTCTCACCTCACCCCCATGCTGCGATTACAGGCAGGCCACCCACCCAGCATTACATGGCTACTGGGATCTAAACTTCTGATCTCATGCTTGCACAATGAACATTTTAACCAAAGAACCATTCCCCCAACTCTTAGGTCATTTTTATTATGAGTCCTGATAAAGAGAATCTGATCTTTGAACAACAGAAACCTCTCAAAGCTTAGTTTATTTCACATGAAAGTTATCAACATTCTGCGAGTTTAGTCACCATAACTAGATACTACGGTCCTTTCCTTCTACAAGGTTATTGGGAATCTTGGCGGTTATCTTTTTAAAATGTGAAAAATGTTTTATGATCATTTAAATGGGAAATGAGTGCCTTAATAGCTAATTAAAATGCTAGCATTCTTATTACTTATTTCTGAAAATCAATAATTAAGTAGAATGCCTTAAAATGCTTAGACTTATTTATTGTGTTTATGTGTATAAATGTTTTTGCCTGTATGTATGCGTATGGACTGTGCATGTGCAATGCCTGAAGAGGTCAGAAGGGGGCACTGGAGCCTCTGAAACTGGAGTTACCATTGGCCATGTGGGTGTTTGGTACCAAACCTGGGTCCTCTGAAAGAGCAACACATGCTTTTAGGTGCTGAGCTATCTCTCTAGTCCCACACTTTCCATAAGTTGGTTGAAATTACAGTGAGAAGGACGAGGGTACTAAAACCAGGGAAAAACAATCCCCCTTTTCACTGGATCTAGGAAGGAACCTGGATCTGAATTTTGAGAATTTATTAAACAGGCCAACAGATACTGACCTAGAACTTTGGGGGAGAGGGTGATGGGGATCAAACATGGGTCTCCTGGGCACTACCTATGGAGGTCTACCTTAGCCCTAGAACATTTCTAAAAACAGGAAAATAAAGAAAAGGGAGTTTCCATACCATACTGTATGCTTACAATTCCTTTGGTCACATGTGAACCTACTTAAAAAGGAGGTGATGAAACTTTGCTTAACCTCATTTTATCATCTTTTACAGTTTTGTCAGGTGTGGAGGTGCACTCAGGAGGCAGAGATCTGCATGAGTTTGGGGCCAGCCTGCTCTACAGAGCAAGTTCCAGGCCAGGGCTGTACAGAGAAACCCTTCCAAAAAAATTAAAAATTTGTAAAATGAATACATTGTCACAATCAAATATCAAACAGTACAGAAGAGAACAAGGTGAAAACAAAAGCCTATGCCAGTGGGCCATCCTGCCTGAAAATGGGGATGTTTTGCCAGGATCATGCTTTTCAGATGGACTATTAAAGGCAAGAAAGCAAGCATGACCTCTGACTCTCCTGTGAGATCTCAGCTAGCCTGATGCTGTCTGTAACACCAATAACACGTCTAAGGAATGAAGTGCTTGGCTGTAAGTCAGTGAAGCGTGGAGCAGGTAACAGGAATGAAAGCTGTGCACTAGATTGCCTTGAACAATCCATTTTGTTAAGAGGGTAATGGAGCGCTGGGGACATATTGCAGTTGTAAAGTGTTGCTGGGTTCCATCTTTGCCAGGATATTAAAACCAGGCAAGGTAGTGCACATCTGTAATCCCAGCACTCAGAAGGTGAAGGGTAGATGAGAATCCAAGGTCATCCTCTGCTGCACAATGAGATCCCCACCTCAAAAAATAAATATATAAATTAAGGGCCATGAAAAGACTCATCGGATATGGCATGTGTGCAAACCTGGGAACCTGAGTTCGAGCCCCTAAATCCATGTTAAGGAGGAAAGAGAAAACCAATTCCACAGTTTTGCTCTGACTCCCACATATGCTTCATGCCACACATCCACCACACAGACAGACAGACAGACAGACACACAAGAAAACTTTTTAAAAGAGGGCTGGTGAGAGGCAAAAGGCCTGCCACCAAGCCTGAAAACTGAAGTTCAATCACCGAGACCAACATGTTGGAAGGAGAACCGACTCCTACAAGTTGGATATGTGCACTGTAGCACATGAGTTCCTCCCTTCTTATAAATAAGTGTAATCATGATGACGATAGTCTGTATGTGACATGAAAATGGAAAGGGACACTGGGAGGGAGAAAGATAAGGAGGGCAAGCAAGGTTGAGAAGGAAAGGAGTTGGGGAGGAGGAATGTGTAGTTTTAATGTAACTGGCCCCCATAAAGCCATCGGGAGTGGCACTATTAGGAGGTGTGGCTTTTTTGGAGTGGGTGTGACCTTTTGGAGAAAGGGTGTCACTGTGGGGCAGGCTTTGGGGTTTCCTATGCTTAGGATATTGCCCAGTGTCTGAGTCCACTTCCTGCGGCCTTCTATACAAGACATAGCCAGCACTACATCTGCCTGCATGCTGCCATGCTCCTTCCATGATAATAATGGGCTGGACTTCTGAAACTGTAAGCTACCACCTCAATTAAATGGTCATGGTGTTTCCTCATAGAATAGAAACCCTAAGACACAGGTGGTAACAGGGACTGAGATGTTGCTGTGATAGGCTGGACCATGTTTTTGTTTGGACTTTGATGCTTTGAGTTAGGGAAGCAGTGGGATGCTTTAAGCACTGCTTAATGGGCCACACTAGTAGGAGCGTGGAAGACAATGGTGCCATGTGTGATTGGATGAACTGTGGGGCTACCTCAAGTTGTTTAATATGATATCGTTCCTGTGATATTTGGTGAAGAATGTGGCTGCTTGTCTAAAGAGTCTGCCTGAGGCTAAAGTGAACATGAGATCTGGATTAATTCCAAAACATCGTAGTATATACTCTGTTATATGGTTATTAGTGTAAAGTCTGATAAAAATGTATAATGCAAAGGAACAAGCTGAACAAATGAAAATACAAAAATGTACAGATTGAGAAAAGGGTACCAGTATGTGGAATAGAATTAAATCCTGTTTTCAAGGATAAAAATGGATTAAGAAATGGAATAAAGGGAGTGGTGACCTCAGGGCAAGACCCCACCCAGCTAAGTTTCCACCTTATAAAAAAGAACTAAAGAAAAGCTTAGAGCCAGGTGTGGTGTACACCTTTAAAACCAGCATTGGGAAAGCAGAGGCTGGTGACTCTCTTGAGACCAGCCTGGTGTACAGAGCAAGTTTCAGGACAGCCAAGCTTAGGCAGCAAAGGACAGAAAGCTGGTAAAGATGTAAGTAATTGAACAAGGGGGCAATGATCCAGCCCCAGTAAGTAGTCCAACTTGGCAGTTTCAGCCTCGTGGTTCTGGACTTAAGAACAGAAGGGGTTATGGAACTTGCCCCCCGAGACTAAGGAAAGCCATTGAGGGCAGGCATGTGTCAGTAGTGTCTCTGAATGGACGCACAGAGAGGCCATGTGTGAAGCTGAAATCCCCAAGGTATTAGAGACGACAGAGATGACATGCCGAGAGCTGCTAACAGGGAGTGGAATCCGCTCAAGAGAAAGAAGTGTGTTACAGTCAACAAAGCTGAATGGAGTTGGAGATCTGAAGAGCATTTGCCATCAGACATGGAGATGCAGTCTGGAATTTGCCCTGCTGGTCTTTGGTCTTGCTTTAGTCCCGTATTTCCTCATTATGCTCCCATCCCTATGTTTTAGAATGGTAATGTAGATCTTGAGCTATTATATGTTGAAAGTATGTGATTTTTATTTTATTGGGGATTAGAGTTAAGAGTCTGCATGAATCTCAGAAGAGACTTTGAACTTTGTGTTTTTAAACATTGTTCAGCCTGTACTAGACTATGGGGACTTTTGAAGTTGGACGAAATGCATTTTGCATTATGATATTAAAAGCTTATGGGGGCGAGGGAGTGGAATGTAGTGGTTTGAATGTAATTGGCTCCATAAACTGATAGGGAGTACCACTATTAAGAGGTATTGCTTTGTTGGAGTGGGTATGACATTGTTGGACAGTGGGCTTTTTGGTTTCCTATGCTCAAGTGTCCAAGTCTACTTCCTGTTGTCTTCTGATCAAGATGTAGCTAGCACCATGTCTGCCTGCATGCTCCCATGCTCCCCTCTATGGTGATAATGGACTGAACCTCTGAAACTATAAGCTGCCACCTCAATTAACTGTTTCCTCTATAAGAATTGTCATGGTCATGGTATCTCTTGACAGCAACAGAAACCTTAACTAGGACAAGAAGTAACAAAAACTATATACATAGCACTCAGGAGGCAGAGGCAAGCAGATCTCTGTGAGTTTGAGGCCAGCATGGTGTACAGGGCGAGTTTCAGTAACACCCCCCCCCACAAAAACAAACAAACAAACAAACAAACAAAACAAAACAAAAAAAACCCAAACTAAAAACAACAAAACTATACATAAAAAATAAAACAATGAAACTCATTACTTTGTATACTAATTAAAGACTGGGTCAATCCTGAAGTAAAAGATTCAACTTATTGTCACTATTTCTCAGAGCCCTTTTTACTCAGTGTTGCTTTTTCTGGTTAAAGGATGTTAGTGATCTCAGTAAAACATGATTCTACTGATTGTCAGAAAATAAGATAACTCCCCATCTGAGGCAAGAGATTGAGTACATGGTCTTTGCACAATGATTCTGCAATTCAGTGTTAGGAAATAAAATAATATGCGTCCTTGGACTCCTATAAGTATTTTCCATAAACTTTGAGTGGACTATCTTTTTTTTTTTTTGATACAGGGTTTCTTTATGTGGCCCTGCCTGTTGGAATTTGCTATACAGATTAGGTTGATATGAACTCACACAGATCTACCTGCCTCTGACTTTCAAGTGCTGAGATTAAAGGTACCACTATCTTTTAGAGGGAATGCAGGGTAGAAATAGATGGCCTGCAATTTCCAATGTCACTGGAACTCATAGACCTCCACCTGCCTCTATATCCCAGAGCATGGGGATTAAAGGTATGTGCTACCATGAATGGACTGGAAATTCAATCTTAGTAGTTTGATGCAACAGCTCAACTTTCAGTACTGATGCTGTATCCACTACCTTGGTGCTTCCGTTTCCAATAAGTGACAGGTGGAGCAGGCCAGTAATGTAGCTGCTGAGCAGATGCTGGTAATCATTGGTGACAGTCATGTTTGTGAGCAAT
Source organism: Phodopus roborovskii (assembly GCF_943737965.1). NCBI lineage: Eukaryota > Metazoa > Chordata > Mammalia > Rodentia > Cricetidae > Phodopus > Phodopus roborovskii. The sequence continues at coordinate 3,601,397 of NW_026126693.1, read as the reverse complement.
CTCAGGCCAGCCAGCTGCACAGCAGAGTTCAGGGGATCTGCAAAAACATCTTCACAGACTCGCTGGACATATACCTGAAAGCAAGAGAGAAAGACAACATTTCAGACTACTCAGAAGCTTCTACGAAATGGCTACTTTCCTACATGCTAGAGTAGATCTTGGAATGAACTGGTTCTTCACAACTGAGCACATTAATGTCTGCCCCTCTAACTCTGGTGACTGTTTTAGTTAAACTGCCTTTCTTAATGACCTGGCATTGTGCTGAGAATCAAAAGCCAGCAGAGCAAAATCAAATTAGCTCAAGGCGGTTCTTTAATTAATAGATGCATGTATGTGCGTATCCGCACTACGATCTACTTCCACCGGCGAAAACAAAGGCAAGGAAGCACTGTGAGTACCCGACTTCATGCATTACTTTCCACACTGGAAAAATTACTAGATCTGAATGACACCAAAATATATAAACTTGTACGAAAATGTCTCTCATTTGAAGTTCTAAGAAATGATCAACTAAGCACCCAATACACCTTTGTTAATGTTTGTGAGAAATGTATCCACGCCTTCATAGATGTGGCAATGTAACAATAAGAAAGCAGAGATCAAAGTTTAAAGCTCCACGCTATACTTGTGAACCAACTGTCTCTCCTTAGATAGGTGTGCTGGGTATTTGAGTGCGACAATGGACTCAAACCAGTTATCTTTATCTTTTACCCACTTTTCTGTGGATTTGTTCTTTTTCCTCATTGGCTTTAGAAGAACTTTTCAGATCAAAAGTGCCATCCTGTACCACAGAATAGTTTAAAAACACTAAGTTGCATCCACTTGGTTTCTTAGTTTACTGAGTCTTTCTACTGGGATGTGTTTCTTGATTCTGTCTTTGTTATTTTAGTGTTCCTGAATTAAGATGAGCCCAACTACAAAAGCCTTCGTTTCTCTTTCTTTAAAGGTAGTTGTTAGCTATACAGTTATGAGCACACCCTGCTGGTTTCACTACTCACCATTATTATTTCAGACAACTTACCTTTATCTTGACTTGATTTTCAACATTCACACTCAGGTTATTTAGTGCATTTAAAGCTTTCTCTTTAATACTGTGATTCAGAGAGTAGATTTTGTTTCCAATGATTGGGATACCACCCAGCTCACGAATAATGGCCTAAGAGAGAGGGAATAAATGGGCCTTAACTTCAACATGCAGCTCTTTTACTGAGTTCCTGCATCTAGAAATTCAACTAAAATTAATCACTTTAGAGAAATGCTATTCTTATAAACAAATCTTATTTAAGAAAATTGTATCTATGTGAATGTGTGTGTGTGAGAACAGAGGGAAACCTCAGCTGTCATTGTTCAAAATGCCAATCACTTTTTTTTTTTTTTTGAGACATTTTGTCATTGGCTGGGACTCAACAAGTGTGGAGATATACTAATCTGAAATATCTCTTATATTCTAAGTCCAGGCTTTTTGTTGGACCTCATAGCTAAAGTTAGTAATAAATCTTAAAGTTATTTAAGATTGCTAGCCTACTATGTATTCAAACTGTTTGTTTTACCTGCCTTTAGGAGAATGATGTAACTACCAACCTGGCCTTGGATTTCCCATGCAATCAGCTTTTACAACCTAAACTAATGTGGCACAGTGTAGAGTTACATACTCTTTCTTGCCTCTGAACCAGAATAATGCATGTATATCATTTGCTGAAAGCAGCAAATACAAAAGTTGAAAGTGACTATTTATCTGGGTCAGTTGGGATCAGTTGGGTCAGTAACTTAATCCTTTGTAAAACTGTCAAAGATTTCTCTCTCTTTTTGTTTTTTCGAGACAGGGTTTATCTGTGGCTTTGAAGGCTGTCCTGGAACTAGCTCTTGTAGACTAGATCTCTCAAAGATCCACCTGCCTCTACCTCCTGAGTGCTGGGATTGTTAAAGATTTCTGTAAAGCATTCCATCTGTCCCACATGATGTTTTCTATGCTCTTTGTGGTAGTCTGAATGAAAAGAGAAGTAGGCTTTGAGGTTTCAGACGCTCAAGCTTGGCCCAGTGTCACCCTCTTCCTGCTGCCTGCGGATCCAGATGTAGAATTCTCAGCTATCTCTTTAGCATGCCTGCCTACATGCCTTTCCATTTCCCACTATGACAGTAATGGACTAAACCTCTGAACTGTAAGCCAGCCCCAATGAAATGTTTTCCTTTACAAGAATTGCCATGGTTATGGTGTCTCTTCACAGCAACAGAAACACCAAGACGCTGTTCAATAAATAGTGAGGCCCTTTGTAGGCACAGCCAGTTACATCACTCGGACACACACACAGGCACACACACACAGGGGCAGGCACAGATTCAGGGTCATAAAATGGACAGACAGAGGAAAAAGACAGGGAGCATAAGTAGGGTGCACTCACTGTTGGCTAAGGGGAAGCGATTTTCTTTATTTCCTCAACGTGACACAGATGCATTACTGGTGATTCAGGGTTCATCACAAATGGGTATAATCAGTGCAATGAGCAGACGAGGCTGGCCAGCCAGGGAACCTCAGGTAACATCTTTTTGTCCTCACCTTGCCAGTGCTTACAAGCATGTGCCACACCTGGCTCTTGGCTTTTCTAGTCTGAGTTCTGGGGATTGAAATTAGGTCCTCATGCTTGTAAGATGAGTACTTTACCTCTGAGCTGTGTCCTCAGCCCTAAGTTTACATTTCTTTCTTTACTTTCATTATTTATTTATTTTACTTTTCGTGTGTGTGTGTGTGTGTGTGTGTGTGTGTGTGTGTATGTGGGTGCACACTCACGTATGTGGGAGCATGTTCACAAATGTGAGCCAGAGGTCAACCTTGAGTACTGTTTCTCAGCAGTTGTATTTTGAGACGGAGTCTCTCATTACCATCGGGGCTTGTTGATTAGGCCATACTTAGGCCACTGTGTCCCAGGGACCGCCTGTCACTGCTTCCCCAGTGCTGGATGCAAGTGCATGGCGCTATGCCTGGCTTTTCATGTGGGCCAGTGCACTTTACACAATGATCTATCTCCCTTTGTTTTAAGTGATACACACACACAAAATATAAATATAAATTAATGGAGTAGTTTGTACGTTTTGATACAAGCATGTGTTGCATGCATACCTGGGCTTTAAATGCATATTTCAAGCATGTATCACTTTTCAGTGACACAACATTCAAAATTTCTTTTTTTTTAGTTCAAAATAAGTCTTCATTGATGACAACATTAACAAGAAGCAGTGTTGGAATCACCATCCCCCCCCCCCGACTTGTTTTTACTTGTTTTCTGTGGGGGAAGGGGGAAAGAATCATTCACATTAAATTCTTTAGTCTTAGCCATTTACATTGACTTGGTGGTCATTGCTGGCCAAGGGATCACCTACATCAGGACCACCCTAATTAAACACATACATGTTAGATGCTTTTACTATTTTATGGAAGGTTTGCTTTTTGTTGAATAGGAACTATTATGACTATGATGCTAGTGTCTAGCTTTTCATAAATTACTCCATGTCATTATTTGGCTGTGATTTTCTGAAGCAAAAAACCCAAATAATGTGAGCATAAGTAGCCATATGAGGATGCGGCGGCTCTAAGAGTTACATACCAGGAGTCATAACTACTAATGTGTGTAAAAGGGGGAAAACTTACTTGATTAATTGAAAAAGCTGCATTATTTCCCAGGGTGATCAAGGCTTTTTCAACAATTATAGGATCATCAGTTGACTCTAGCAGATAGAGAAGTTTCTCAAGTTGTTCAGCATTTAAGACCTCATCATAGGAACCATCGGTTAAGTCTTCTGCATAAGAAGAAAGACATTTAACATTCATTAAAAATCATGAATGGGGTGTTTTCTTTTGTCCCTAATGTTTGAAAAGTTCAAATGCAAACTCTGGTGCTAAGCAGTTACTTGTTTTGTTTCTTAAAGCTTAGGAACAATTTTTATAATATTTGAGAGAAAGCAAGAGGGCAGGCATAAATCCTGGCATCTACTGGCAGGAGGGGGATGAGAGAAGGGGAAGAGAGAGGTCATGGCTGCAAGAAGACAGCTCGTTGCAGCAATGGAGGCCAAGTGGAAGAGGAAGTGAACGACTAAGGGTTGAGAAAGTGCAGTGGGAAAAGGCTTGCCTAGGCTTTGCCAGAGTCAAAAATAATGGGAAGGAAAAGTTAAGCCTTTTCTGAGTGGGTAGCCCAACTGTCAGAGGTTCTGCAGACAGCTGCCTGGAATTGCTAGTTTTAAGCACTTTACATGTTTTATATCATTAGATCCTCAGTTATTCCTAGGAGAAAGATAGTTTTATTATTCTGAATTTATGTAGGGAACAAAGGTTCATAGCCATCAAGTATTAGCCAGCAGTCCCATACTACATGGCTATAAAAAGGCATTGCATGTACATAACATGTAGCCCTAATGTTGACAGCATTTTTTCTCCTACTTTAAACATCAGGTATAGGATCCCACGGGATATTTGCCTAAACAGCATTGGTTAACTAAGGTAACTAAGGTAAAGGCAGGGCTGAATCTCCTTTTTAAGAGTCTCTCAGGCATGAAACCTATGGAAATGAAACACAATCCTAATTCCATTGAGGTGCTGTGTGGTTTATCAAAATACATCTTCCTGGTAGATAGATTGCTAGTTTTAGGAGTTATTATAAATTAAATATCTTCAGTTAAATTTATACTGAAAACTTGTACATAGTGTTTAGACATAAGACATTACTCAGTGCATTTGTGGAGTGTTCTATTTTACCCCTCCCCCCACTTCTAATGTTCAGTTAATTCTCTGGTACTTTTCTGACTCAAAGTAGTCCTTTTTACAAATTAGATGACAAGGACCGTGCTAAATAGTTGTCACGGCACAGCTTATTCTTGAACTTAGTAAAGATACAACTAATACTTTAATATTAAATACCTTTAAAGTATCTTTGCCTTTGTTTTAAGAACATTTCCTTCTATTCCTAATGTTGCAAATCAGAAATACTATTTTAATGACTTTTATACATTATTATGTAGTTTAAAAATATATTAATGGAATACATAACATATAGTCCTATGAATTATCCTTTTATGTCCATCTGGCCTTTAGATAACATTTCCTTAACCCTCTGATAGATTTTCTTTATTCATGATTGAGTGAGGTTTATATTATTTTTGTCAGGTTCTTATGTCAGGCTGGACTGTTTAATACTGTTTCCATGTTTTCCAGTGGCCTCAAAGAGTCTTAGTTCAGGAATTACACTTCTTTTTGGAGACAGGTGTTCACTGTATAACCTAGACCCTAGTTGATTCTTGATCCTCCCACCTCAGCCTGCTGAGTGATGGGGATTACAGCTGCACAATATCATCCTGTGCCAGACTGAGGAACCTCGTAACCGGAATTACACATTTCTCAAAGGTTTAAGACAAAGAAAAGATTTCTCTTCAAATACAAGGGTAGAACTTTGGGAAGAGTCTGTAGGTTCATTTCCAGAACCAAAGTATGGTGACACATGCTGTCACACCCAGCAGCCAGGGAGGTAGAAAAAGGAGGATCAGACATTCCATTTTATGCTACACAGTGAGTTCCAGGACAGGATGTATTCCATCAGACCTTCTACCTTAAAACAAAACATGACAGCTGGTGGTGGTGTATGCCTTTAATCCCAGAACTCAGGAGGCAGAGGCAAGTGGATCTCTGCAAGGCCAGCCTGATCTACAGAGTGATTCAGGACTACTAGGGCTACATAGAGAAACCCTGTCTCCAGAAACTGAAAACAACAAAAAAAAAATTATTGTATACAAATATTTGGCAGAGAAAGAGAAAATCCAGTCTTTCTAGGGGCAAATGCTCATCTTCAAAAACTGTTTTCCTCAGGGACAAGAGGGAAAGGCACAATACATCCCCTTTCTTATCCTGGAGAAAACAGAAGGCTGGAATATATAAATCCATGGTTGGTCCTGGTCCCTTCATGTAAGTGCAAATTTTGAAAAGTAAATGCCTGTTGTACAACCCAAGGATGTTTTTCATTTTATTTTTGGCTTTTCTAGAAAGGGTTTTTCTGTATAGCCCTAGCTGCCCTGGAGTTTGCTCTGTAGACCAAGCTGGCCTTGAACTCAAGAGATACTCCTGCCTCTTCCTCCCTAGTACTGGGATTAAAGGCCAGTGCCACCACTGCCCAGCAAAGATGTTTTTCTACGAACTGATAGGTAAAGAAAGGTGCTTTATTTTCCCTTTAGGGAAAGGCAATTAGCTCCCACCAAAAAGTGGACTCTCAGTGGACTTGAGATGAACTATGTGTATAAAATGGTATTGTCAAGTCCTCTTATTTTAGGGACAAGCTACTATTTATTTTACATATGCCCAGCTACACAGAGGTGAGAATTCTGTCTCTGGAGTGACATTAGCAGATTACATGTAATGGTGTCAGTAAAATGTTTTAATAATTACTCAACTAAAAAAAATACATTTCTCTACCTCTGAGGAAAGCGGGTTTTTAGTTGGCAGACTTTATTTTAAAGTTTTCCCAAGAGTTTTCACGACCTAAACGATCCCTTTAGAATATGTAGTAATTATTACCATAGGACTGAGCCGACAAGCCTTGTCTGTCTGAAGGTTGTATCCTGTGTAGGCTAAGGGTCATATTTCCAACATAAACCCCGGAGTTGCAGGATGCTACGAACAGACTCCGGGATAGGTCCCATAAAGTGTTGGCAGAATTGCATCTCAGGGATCCCTTCTTCACACAGCTACGTGCAAAGTTTCAGCCTGGGCTTAAATCCCCCCTCCTCCCCACACCGTAGTAACCCTCTCGTAGTCAAGGGCATCTCTTTGGTAACACGAATGCCCAGGACAAATTTTAAAGTGGCAGGCAATCTACATGGCTTGGAGAAACCTTAATTCTCGATTGTGAAGCCGGAGGGAAGCAACAGGAAACTTAGGGCAATGTCTTCAGCCCTTATTTTAAACACAGTGGGGGCAGGGAAGAGGCTCAGGACCCACCCAAGGCAACCTGGGCTTCTAAAGTCGTCTACCTCCAGCATTCCTTCCCGCCCTGCCCCATATCCTTTCACTCAGACCTAGTTTTCTGCGACGACAGGGAGTCGCTAGTGCCTAGGGCACCTCTGGCCCGGCCCAGCTCGGGGTGGTCCAGGAGCCCCGAACCTGTCCACCTTGCGGGTGGCCGATCGCCTCACCTGCGGACCGTGAGGAGCGCAGCTTGCGCCCGCATAGCCGCGGGCCCCGAGTCAGCCGGTAGATGCAGTAGCAGGCCCCGGCGCCAAGGACCAGCCCCGCCGCCACCCAGCCCACGTCCCGCGCGCCGCCCATGCTGCCGCCGCCGAGCTGCACAGAGCGGGGAAACCAGCACCATACGCAGGTGCAGCAGGGCCAGAACCAGCTCAGGCCCAGAGAGGGGAAATGGGGTTGAAGCCCGCCCTCCGGAAGCCGCCCTGCTAGAATCGGAAGCCCTCCCACCCGACGCACTGCATCACCAGGAGGGCGGGATGGGATGGCCGGAGCCGCCCCGCACTTGGAGCCGCGGCCCGCGCTGCAGCTGCTTCCCGGACCCCGACCGCCCGGCGGAGCCAGCCTCTAGCTCCGCCCCGACCGTCCCCCGCCCAGCAATGTCCTGCCCCAGGCCGCGCCCAGCCCCGCCCCTTCAAGTCTGCCCCGCCCCTCCCCTCAGGCTCTGTTTTCCGTCTCCAGCGGGGGTGGGGTGAGGGGGGGGGAACTGTATCGCTGCGTCCCCGCGGTTGCCAGGCAACGCCCCGACGCGGCCGGCCTGCCGGGCGTCGACACCGGTAGTCTGCAGAGCGCAGTTTCTCAGTGCAGCCTCTGGCCATGGCTTCTCTACGCAGTGCCACCCCCAAACTGAGGAACTACTTCAGGGACAACTACATTCCTCAGATCTGCGAGGTACCGGAGCCACGCAGTCTCACGCACAGGGCGGCTGGGAAGGAGAGGGGCGGGAAAGGCCAAACGTGGGCAACTGCAGAGGGAGGGAAAGGTTCGAGAAGACTGGGGCGGGGCACGGTGTCTAAAGCAGGGATGGGGATAAGAAGGAAAGGCGAGGAAGAAGGTGACACTCTGCAGGGAGAACGAGCACAGGGCCCTGGGTGGAAACCCCAAGCGTCCACTGGTAAGGTGTAGACAAGAGGGTCAAGGGAAGGCATGGCAAACACGGGAGGAAAAGAGAGAGAGTGCTATTCTGAAGAGCATCTTAAGCAGGAAGTGGGCGGACAGCCTAGAACAAGAGACTTGCCAGTGATGGCAGTCAGAGTTACCTCGCCCCTTTAGCACGAGGGAAGAAGGCTCACGTGCAGCTCCACACAATGTCTTTTTAGAGCTCGCCACCCAGGCAAAAGCTGGGGGCTTGGTTCCAACAAAGAAATGAGCCTCAGGGCAAACTGGTGTGAAGCAAAACTGGGTTTATTAAAAGCAGAAACAAAGGTGCTGCAATAGACAGAGTAAAACACTCCCGATCGGACAGCTGTGGACTTCTGAAGAACAGTCCAGTGTATGTGTCTTTACGATGGGTTATACTTTTTTTTCTTGTGGCTTTCAAAGTAGCATCTTTAAGAGATACCGCCCCCCCCCACAACTTTTTTTCTGACATTACTCAGAGTGTAGTTTGTAACAAGGTTAGATTAAAAGTTTCTTTTTCTCCCAGTAACTGAAGTTGTATGGTAGATTTGAGTGACTTCATTTAGCTCTGGAAGAGGGGAGGCCAGGAGTTCAAGGTTATGTGTCATTTTGGCCTTATCACTGGTGGGTTTGGAAGTATATCATCTAGCCCTGATTGAGCATAGGTTGCTTTCTGTCTTTATCAGGGTACCGTTTGGAAAAACAAGGCTTCCTTCTCTAACACCCCACTCACCATATTTCCCTATTCTGCCCCGCGTTTCAGGAGGACAGTATGGTGCTGACTACAAAATTTTAGTCTCCTGGGGGTAGGGAGTTGAGACCGTTCTGGCGACTTCTATTTTGTCTGTAAATAGTTGGTGTGTGTTGTGGGTGATGTAGGAGGAGTTTCAAGCGGAAAACATCTTGGGAAGGAGAGCTTTAGGGAAGGGGAGAGGAGAGCCATTCAACTTCCAGGCCTATTTGGTACAGGTCTTCCTTTCAGGAAGTATTTATTAACATACTTAGATATGTAATAACTTGAATATGTTAGATAAGGATTTGCCTCATAATTTTATCCTGAGAAGTCCTTCAGTCACCTCTGCTCATGCATTAATTGCAGGTGAATAGAAATCTTGGGCCTCACCCATTCACTTTCTCTGGGAGATCATTTTCCATCTCTCTCTCTCTCTCTCTATATATATATATATATATGTATGTATGTATGTATGTATGTATATGTATATGTATATGTATATATGTATTTATTTCATTTTTTCCAGTACCTTTACTCTTCTAAAAGCCACCTGCAAATATGTATAATGCATAACCTCTTATCGAAGAACCCATGTATATTTGACTTCTTCTGAATGTCACCTATGTATTCTAAGTAAATCCTAGTAGTTCACCTACAATACCATCTCTCTACAAACTTGTGTGCATTCCGAATAAAGGAAAACCAAAACCAAAAAACCTACTCATACCAGTGGTAGATATAGCTCCACCTGCTGGGGAGACTGGGGCTGAGGATTCCTTGAGGCCATGAATGATAATGGTAAGACTCAAGGAGAAGGAGAAGGAAGGAGAAGGAAGGAGGAGGGAGGGGGAGGAGTAGGAGTAGGAGTAGGAGGAGGAGAAGAAGAAACAAAACAAAAACCTGTCTGGTACACTAGGCTTATTGAATCTGCTGACTGATATTTAGTTTTCATTAGTTTTACAGCCAATCACTTAAATTATTATTATTTCTAATCAGTTCTCTTGTTTTATAGGAATTCAATCATGAATATAATGAAATTTTACCTTTACCCTCTGTTTTCTTTGCTCTGTTAACTTTTTTCTTCTGGGTGCAATTTTGGATCTTTTTCACTGATTAATTTGATATGGATTGTTAACTTTACTAATTTTGTTTTATGTTGTATCCCATCCTATCTGTTGAATACATTAAATTAAATTTTAATTGTGAACAATATATTTTTCAGTTCTGGGAATGCCCATTGTTCCTTTCAATGCATTCCATTTTTTAAAATTATGAAAATACCCTTTCATTTGTTTTGCTATCATTTCCTGTTTTCTTTAACACATTAACGATTATTTTATAAAATCATTATCTGGAGTTGGGCCATGGTGGCACATGGCTTAAATCCTAGCACTTGGGAGGCAGAGGCAGGTGGATCTCTGTGAGTTTAAGGCCAGCCTGGTCTACAGAGTGAGTTCCAGGATAGATTCCAAAGCTACAGAGAAACCTTGTTTACAAAAACCAATAAATAAATAAATAAATAAATAAAAATAAAAAGAAACCATTATCTGGAAAGCTAATGGCACATGTCTGAAATTCTAGGACCCAGGAAGCTAGGACAGGAGGATTGCTTTTAGGCTAGCCTTGGCAATCCTAGTCAAGGCAATCCTAGGAAACTTAGCAAAAGATAAAAAGAAACACTGGTTCCTTCAATATCTGGATCATTTTTGGGTCTATGTCTATAGTTTCTTCCATTGATTTATCACATTTCCTCATCTCTGTACATATTGAGTGATTTCTTTTGTTGGATATCAAGTAAAAGGGGCAGTAGATATTCTACACAATACATTCTTTCACCTCAGAGGGCCCTTACTTTCTATAGAGTGACAAGGTCACTCATTTTACAAAGATGAAGCTGGCTCGATGCTAACTAGACTGCAGCCCCCACTCCCTGCTTTCAGTTTTACCCTCCCCCAACTGTGAAAACCCTCCTAGAGCTCCTTGTGCTGGCTCCTCTTGAACACCCTAGACCCAGACATGCTTGTTATTGACCAACTGGGCACAGTTGGGCACACCTTTTATTCTTTCAGCCCTGTGCACCACCAAAAGCTGGGTGATTTCCCTTTTTGCTGCTGGTGGAGCAGCCTGAGCCCTGACACAACCCGGTCCTCATTCTGGCCCCAGAACTGGGAAAGAGTGCTGAGTGTTGGCAGTTCACTGAAGATCATTGCTCCTGTGGAATTTCCCTGCTCTCCAATGTCCTAGCCATATTTGCGCTAAGGTGCACACACGCACACACACACACACACACACACACACACACACACACGAGAGAGAGTTCAGTACCTTACTCAATTGCTCTCCTGAAAGAGAACACACACACACACACACACACACACACACACACACACACACACACACACAGAGAGAGAGAGAGATAGAGAGTTCAGTACCTTACTCAATTGCTCTCCTGAAAGAGCACACACACACACACACACACACACACACAGAGTCCAGTACCTTACTCAATTGATCTCCTGAAAGTTTGCACACACAGTGAATAAGTGAATCAGTCAGTCATTGAATAGATAAATAATGTTGAAATCATAAAAATAAAAAGTAATGTAATTCTGTCAGAAAATAATCTCTTTCGTCTCTGTAACTTTCTCATTTCATGTGATTGTGTTTGCCGGAAGCTAGTCTTTCTCATCATTATTATCTAATGAGATGTTCTTACCATCTAGGTATGTTGTCTACACAAAAGATATGAACATAAAATATAGCAATGACTTTTTAAAAAAGACCTTGCAACTGAGTATTTTAAGATATTTTCAGTATTTGTTCATGTATGAGGGGTGGCACATGCATGCCATTGTGAAACTCTAAATTAAAAAAAAATAACAGCCTGCTGCTCCTGTGTCCTGTCCCCATCGAGAGCACCCTTGGAGCTCTGATACACCCCCACCCATCCCCACCACGAGCCTGCCCCCCACCCTGTGCCCTACCCCCCTCCCCACTGCCCACTGTCCTGTGGCTCTGGTTGAGCACTGGGACAGAGGGTGGAGCCAACAGTCCACTCTACTTTGGAGATTTCTCGAGCAACTCTGAACAAAGGAAACCTGCCTATCCAAGCAGGGCCACCTGTAATTTCCACCTGCTTGGTCTCTGACCCCACCTCCAGTCCTCTGCTGGAGTCCTGGGCCCATCCCAAAGATCCACCTATCTCTGCGGGGGTCCACTCTGAGTTCCCACTCTGCCTGCAAGATCCTTGACCCCCAAAGCAGGGCCTCTGCTAAAGGAAGAGGCTTCAGCTGGAGAGTGCCAGTTTCGAGAGAGAGAACAGACTATCCTGCAGAAACTTCCCAAGTGTCAGCTCAGCCTTTGCCCTCTTACGCCAGCCATTGGCTAGAGCCATTGGCTAATGGCATCTTCTACTGGATCCTCAGCCCTGACCCCATCCCTGGGTCTCTGTCTGCGGAGAGACCTCCTATAGAGCTTGGACCACCCAGAGCTACAGATATTGAATCTCTGACCCACATAAGCCCACAGGGGAAGTACCATAGAGAAAGGGGGAGACCCCACCAACACGTATTGGAAGAAGATATGGGGAGACGGCAATACAAAAAAACACCTACAACAGAAAGACAAGCATGACACCAACAGAATCTAGGGAACCTACACCAACTAGAACGGAACACAACAACAAAGCAGAGGAAGCAGAAGGGAATGACTTAAAAATTATTGTCATAAAAATGATAGAGGCCCTCAAAGAAGATGTGAGAAAACCCCTTAAAGAAATGGAGGAAAAAATAAACAAAAAAGTGTGAGAACTGAACAAATTCCTTAAGGAAAGCAAAGAAAGTTCAGAAAGCCAAGAAAAAACAATTACGCAGGTGAAGGAAACGGTTCAAGACTTGAAAACTGAAATAGAGAAAATAAAGGCAACACAAACCAAAGAAATGCTGGAAATAGAAAAACTGGGCAAAAGATCAGGAACTACAGACGCAAGCATAACCAACAGAATTCAAGAGATGGAAGAGAGAATCTCAGGCGCAGAAGATAAACTAGAAGAAACAGATTCATCGACCAAAGAAAATCATAAATCCAACAAATCCTTAACACAAAACATCCAGGAAATGTGGGACACCGTGAAAAGGACAAACCAAAGAATAATAGGCATAGAGGAAGGTGAGGAAGCCCAACTCAAAGGTGCCGAAAACATATTCAACAAAATCATCGAGGAAAACTTTCCAAATCTGAAGAAGGACATGCCCATGAAAGTACAAGAAGCATACCGAACCCCAAATAGGCTGGACCAAAGAAAAAAGACCCCTCAACATATAATAATCAAAACACATAGCATACAGAATAAAGAAAGAATATTAGGAGCAGTGAAGGAAAAAGGACAGGTAACATATAAAGGCAGACCTATCAAAATTACACCTGACTTCTCCATGGAAACCCTCAAGGCCAGAAGGTCCTGGATAGATGTTCTACAAGTATTAAGAGAACACAGATGCCAGCCTAGGCAAAACTCTCAATCACTATAGATGGGGAAAACAAGATATTTAATGACAAAACCAGATTTTCCCAATACATATCTACAAATCCAGCCCTACAGAACGTATTGGAAGGAAGACTCCAACCCAAGGAAGGTAACTACGCCCACAAAAATGCAGGCAACAGATTATCCAACTACACCAGAAACCAAGGGTAAAGCAGAACTAATATATTCACAATACCACTGTCAACAACAAACCTAAATCAAACAAGCATCAACAATCAATGGTCCTTACTCACCCTCAACATTAATGGTCTTAACTCACCTATAAAAAGACACAGGCTAACAGAATAGATACGAAGACAGAATCCATCCTTCTGCTGCATACAAGAAACACATCTAAGCTTCAAAGATAGACATTACCTCAGGGTAAAGGGTTGGGAAAAGATCTTCCAATCAAATGGAACCAAGAAGCAAGCAGGCATGGCTATCCTAATATCTAACAAGTTAGACTTCAAACCAAAATTGATCAAAAGAGATGAAGACGGTCATTTCATATTCATCTCAGGAGAAATCCATCAACACAAAGCCTCAATTCTGAACATCTATGCCCCTAATACAAAGTCACCCACATTCGTAAAAGAAACACTACTAAAACTCAAAGCTCATATAAAACCTCACACACTTACAGTGGGAGACTTCAACACACCACTCTCAACACTAGACAGGACCACAAATCAGAAACTCAACAAAGAAACAAAAGAATTAACAGAAGTTATGTCTCAACTGGGGTTAACAGACATCTATAGAATATTCCATCCAAACACAAAAGAATATACCTTCTTCTCTGCTCCACATGGAACCTTCTCTAAAATCGACCACATACTAGGTGGCATAACAAACCTCAACAGATACAAGAGAATAGGAACAGCCCCCTGTATCTTATCAGACCACCATGCTTTAAAATTGGAATTCAACAACCACACAAATAGCAGAAAACCTGCAAATTCATGGAAACTGAACAATGTGCAGTTGCACCACACCTGGGTCAAAGAAGAAATAAAGAAAGAAATCAAGGACTTTCTAGTATTCAACGAGAATGAGGACACAACATACCCAAACTTATGGGACTCTTGAGAGCAGTGCTACGAGGGAAGTTCATTGCACTAAGTGCCCATATGAAGAAAATAGAGGATAATCACATAAGAGAATTAACAGCGCAACTGAAAGCCTTTGAACAAAGAGAAGCGAACTCACCCCGTAGGAGTAGACGCCAGGAAATAATCAACTTGAGGGCTGAAATCAACAAAATAGAAACCAGGAAAACAATACAAAAACTCAATGCAACAAAGAGTTGGTTTTTTGAAAAAAAAAATCAATAAGATAGACAAACCTTTATCCAAATTAACAAAAAAGCAGAGAGAGAACATGCAAATTAACAAAATCAGAAACGAAAAGGGGAACATAACAATGGACACAGAGGAAATCCAGACAATTTTCAGGTCATACTTTGAAAATCTGTATTCCACAAAAATTGAAAATTCAAAGGAAATGGACAAGTTTATGGATAACTATCACTTACCAAAATTAAATGAAGAACAGACAAACAACTTAAATAGACCTATAACCCACAATGAAATAGAAGCAGTCATCGAAAGCCTTCCAACCAAAAAAAGTCCAGGGCCACATGGCTTCAGTGCAGAATTCTACCAGACATTCAAGGAAGAACTCATACCAATACTCCTCAAACTGTTCAACAAAATAGAAACAGAAGGTTCATTGCCAAACTCTTTTTATGAGGCCACAGTAACCTTGGTACCCAAGCCTCACAAAGACACAACTAAGAAAGAAAACTACAGGCCAATATCCCTGATGAACATCGATGCAAAAATACTCAATAAAATACTGGCAAACCAAATTCAAGAATACATCAGAGAAGTCATCCACCTTGACCAAGTAGGCTTCATCCCTGGAATGCAGGGATGGTTTAACATTCGAAAATCTATCAACGTGATCCACTACATAAACAAACTGAAAATGAAAAACCATATGATCATCTCCCTAGATGTTGAAAAAGCCTTTGACAAAATCCAACACCCTTTCATGATAAAGGTCTTGGAGAGATCAGGGATAACAGGAACATACCTAAACATATACAGTATATGTTTAGAGTAATATGCAGCAAACCAACTGCCAACATCAAACTGAATGGAGAGAAACTTAAGCCAATTTCTCTAAAATCAGAAACAAGACAAGGCTGCCCTCTCTCTCCATATCTCTTCAATATTGTACTGGAAGTTCTAGCTAATGCTATAAGACAACAAAAGGAGATCAAGGGGATCCAAATTGGAAAAGAAGACATCAAACTGTCTCTATTTGCAGATGATATGATAGTTTACATAAGCGACCCAATAAACTCTATCAGGGAACTCCTACAGCTGATAAACACCTTCAGCAAACTAGCAGGATACAAGATAAACTCAAAAAAATAAGTAGCCCTACTTTTTTCAGACGACAAAGAGGCTGAGAAAGAAATCAGAGAAACATCACCCTTTACGATAGCCACAAGCAACATAAAGTATCTTGGTGTAACGCTTACCAAACAAGTAAAAGACCTATATAATAAGAACTTTGTGACTCTAAAGAAAGAAATTAAAGAAATACCAGAAAATGGAAAGATCTCCCATGCTCTTGGTTAGGTAGGATTAACATAGTAAAAATGGCAATCTTACCAAAAGCAATCTACAGATTCAATGCAATCCCCATTAAAATCCCACCACAATTCTTCACTGACCTTGAAAGGATAATAATCAACTTTATATGGAAAAAGAAAAGACCCAGGATAGCCAAAACAACCCTATACAATAAAAGAACATCAGGAGGCATCACCATTCCTGACTTTAAGCTCTACTACAGAGCTATAGTTCTGAAAACAGCCTGGTATTGGCATAAAAATAGACAGGTAGACCAATGGAATCAAATGGAAGTCCTGATATTAACCCACACACCTATGAAAACCTGATTTTCGACGAAACAGCTAAAATTATACAATGGGACGAGGACAGCTTCTTCAACAAATGGTGCTGGCACAATTGGATGATGGCGTGTAGAAGACTGCAGATAGACCCATGTCTGTTGCACAAAACTCAAGTCCAAATGGATCAAAGACTTCAACATCAATCCAGCCACATTGCACCTCTTAGAAGAGAAAGTAGGAGGTACCCTTGAACAAATTGGTATAGGAGACCACTTCCTGAACATAACTCCAGGAGCACAGACACTGAGAGAAACAATTAATAAATGGGATCTCTTCAAACTCAGAAGCTTCTGTAAGGCAAAGGACACAGTGGACAAGACCAAACGGCAGCCCACAGACTGGAAAAAGATTTTTACCAATCCTATATCCGACAAAGGGCTGATCTCCAATATATACAAAGAACTCAAGAAACTAGTCACCAAAACACCAAATAACCCTATTAAAAAATGGGGTACAGAACTGAAGAAAGAATTCTCAATAGAGGAAATCAAAAAGGCTGAAAGACACTTAAGAAAATGCTCCACATCCTTAGCTATCAGGGAAATGCAAATCAAAACAACTTTGAGATACCATCTTACCCCTGCCAGAATGGCCAAAATTAGAAACACCAGTGATGACTTATGTTGGAGAGGATGTGGAGAAAGTGGAACACTCCTCCACTGCTGGTGGGAGTGCAAACTCATACAGCCACTTTGGAGATCAGTATGGCGGTTCCTCAGGAAAATGGGAATTAGTTTACCACAGGACCCGGCAATCCCCCTCTTAGGCATATACCCAAATGATCCACATCCATGCAACAAAAGACATCTGTTCAACTATGTTCGTAGCAGCACTATTTGTAATATCAAGAACCTGGAAGCAACCTAGATGCCCCTCGATTGAAGAATGGTTAATGAAGATGTGGCACATCTACACAATGGAATACTACTCTGCAGAAAAAAAATAATGGTATCTTGAAATTTGCAGGCAAGTGGATGGCACTTGAAGAAACCATCCTGAATGAGGTAACCCAGTCACAAAAAGAGGAACACAGTATGTACTCACTCATATATGGATTTTAGACCTAGATCAAATGATCACCAGCCTATAATTCACATCACCAGAGGAACTAGGATACAAGGTGTATTCTAAGAGATTCTTATATAGTCCCTCACAGAACCGGGAAGGGACAAGTCCCCCAGAGCACAAGGTAAGTGTGTGTGGGGGGCAACAAATTGAGAGAGAAGTAGGAGAAAATGAGGCAGAGGAAAGGAAACACGTGCGACCAAGAAGATTGAGCCCGGTTAGGAATAGAAGACAGGAGAGTAAGAGAGAGAGAGAGAGTAGAGAGAGAGAGAATAAAAGACGGAGCCAATATTGGTTTGAAGATAAAATTGAACACAAAGAAAGGTCTGGAGAACTACAAGACTGCCACCAAGCAACAATTTGAGCTTTCGTGGAAAGGCTACCATAAATGCCCTTCCTGGATAGTGAGATCAACAACTAACTTATCCATGGAGCCCTCAACTAATGTCTGTTGGAAACAGGAGCAAACACCCATACATAAACACTGAGTCGAGCTAGAACCCAGATGCAGATGGAGAGGACCAGAGCAGGTGGCAGAAACACATAGAGACAGCTTACCTGAGCAAGGAGGAGCTAACGGAAGCCAGCATGGGACTGACTCAGGCCCCCCCTGAATATGAGTCTCAGCCAGAAGGACTGAGCAGTCTAAGGGACCTCAGACAGTGGAGCCAGAATGTATCCCTGGTCCACAAAAGGACCTTGCAAACACATCCCCCATGGAGGGATAACTGCCTTAACCAAGAGACAGGAGAGAAGCCCTAGTCCCTACTTCACATGACCTGTCAGATCTACATGACCCCAACTGGATGGCATTCCCCTACATATGGAATTGGGGTGGGGGGATGGGAGGGGAGGGTGGTTAGGGTGCATGTGAGAGGGCAGAGAGGGTAAAAGGGAGGGAGGAAGGAAGGGAGGGAGGGAAGAGGGACCTGGGATGGACATGTAAAATAATAAATTAAAAAAAAATGCTCTGACTCAAAAATTTAAGTTCAAGGACAAATTACTGGGGAAAAGGATTTCTATTTTTGTTTCCACAGAAAATGAAAAGCTGTGGATTCCTTCCAGACTAATGTGGTTTGATCAAGTCAGACCACCTGAAATAGAGTACCAAGTGATTCTACATTCAAAACAGCTGGACAAAGCAGCCTTACAGACTACAGCCAGGATTTCTGCATCTTCTTAGAATCCGCCATGACAGCGCCCCTTTCCAGCAGGAAGCAGTTTGGAAAGAACGATGCCGAAATTCCCTAATATTGTCTATAAATGTTTGTTTTCATTTAAATGGAGTTGGTTATTAATTAATTAAATAAATAAATAAATAAATAAATAAATAAAATAACAGCAATACCTAGTGGCTGTTCCTACAAGGAAATTGTAGGAAACATGAATACTTGTGATTTCTTCTGATTCATAATAGTCTTCTCCTCTCCACTTAGGACACATACACGGTGTCAGTACCTCACACTATCTGTTCTTTGGAGGCTCTCCTAAAAGGAACTTTATTTTTAACCAAATTATTAAAATAGGAGCCCATGCAATTATGGCCTGTTGGAGGGATTTGAGTACATTAGAAAATATTAGACATTAGACATGCATATTTCTCACTTTCTACTTGGTAGAAGTGGGTTTGTTGCTGACTGATAAACAGGCCTGGCCAGAAAGACCAAAGATAAGCTATGTTTTATGGCTAAGCTGTCTAAAAATTATTACACAAATAAGCATAGCAATTGTATCAGAGTAAGAAACTACATTTCCAATTTTGAGTTTGGATTTCAGCGTAATGTCTAGGAAAATGATAGGAGCATGCAATGCTGGCTCTTCCCAGCAGAGGGCGAGTTTCAGTTACAAATCATGACTAGTTTTTTTTTTTTTTTTTTTTTTTTTTAAATGAAGTTTTTATGGCTTCTATTTCTTTCAAGATTCAGTTGTCAATTTGTACTTGGAAAAAACGTTTATTTATAATCTACATTGATCCTGTTATTGAATGTTTATTTTTAAGGTGAGATACCTGTCTGAGGCTCAAAGGAGATGGGCAGTTGTTTGTACTTTCTTTCAAGCTACTTGATAGCTTAAGAAAGGAAACCACTTGAGCTCAGGAGACCAGCCTGGGGAACATCATAGCACAACCTTGCCTTGGAACAAGGAATAAACATTTTCAAGAAATGTAAGAATCATGAATTTGTATGTGGCAAGGGACAGCTTTCTAATTTGGGAGAGGAGGGACTGCCTCACTTACTTAGTTTGCTGGACCTTTCAGTAAAAAGTTTATAGCTATAGGTGTGTGGGGCAAATTATTGCTGAGTTCCCTATCCCAGCTAGCCAGCAGTAGTCCTAAGGGTAGTCCACACTAAAGATACAAAATGCTATGTAGAGAGTGGCCACATATGATGATTTCACCATTGATGGTACACTGCATATATTCAAATGGCTGTCCATCTCTCACACACCCCAGCTCCTCCCCCCTGTGCAGTCCTCTGGAAAGCTGTCCAGTCTGAGCTGGGCATGGTGGTACTCTTGTTGTCCCAGCTCCTTGGGAGACTGAGACTGGAGGGTTGCTTGATCCAACAAGTTTCAGACCAGCTAGATGACATAGTCAGACTCTGGCTCAAATAGAATCCCTCATTCTGGTCCCAAGGGGTGTTTTCTATTCCCTAAGTTTCAACTCCCCAACTGGCCAAAGCAGTTCCTTCCCTTTAGTTATCTTGGAATACTTCCATTTATAGAGCTTCTAAGGTTAAAAAGTGGTGTTGTCTGTTTAAATGTTGGTAAGACGTAGCTGATTTCTTTTTGAATGTTCAGTATTGAGCTATAGAATGAAATGTGCAGTAGTCCCATGTTCATCTGGGGGGGGGTGTCTCACTGTAGCTTGATTCATGGGGCTTGGGGAAGGGATAGGAAAAGCTAAACAGTATTTAAGTTTTTGTGTTTTGTTTTTCCAAAGTACAGGGCTTTCTGGAACTGATTAGCACATGACACTTTTTTTTTTGAAAGCAGCCTCCTTTTTCCTTTTCAAGGATGTAGACATATATACTGTTTGTCCTATTGCCTGTGTAAAAGATATATTTCTGTGTTTACACATGCACAAAACCACTCCCAAATAAATATGAGTTCTCCCGATGATAGCCAGGTGTGCATACTTTTGTGTGAGTACATGGTATGGCCAAGGACAAGTCTCAACTCTGGTTTGAATGTGTCCCCACAAGGCTCACGTGTTAGAATGCCAGCTGCCAGTGTAGCAGCTGGATAGGTAGTGGGAATTCCCCCAGCAGCTGTAGTCATGGACTATTCAGCCTAACAGCTGATCTCATAGGAATGGGTGAGTTATCACAGGACAGGCTGTTATACAGTAAATTCAGCATCTCTAGCTTTCTCTCTAGCCTTGGGCACACTGTGACTCAGCACAAAGGTCCTCATTAAGTGCTGGCACCAGGTTCTTGGACTGCCCAGTCTGCAGACCATAAGCCATAAGAAACTCTGTGACTCACCAGTCTGTGATAGTCTATTATATAGCAGGAAATAAATTGAGACAGTGATCTATTGGGTCTGGAGGAGAATTCCTGTAACACGTAAAATCAAGACCCAGAGACTGATATTGGGGTTCAGACTTCAAGTTGAAGAACAGAAAACCAAAGGAGTGGGCCACTGGCTCTCACTACTACCTCAGACTGAATGGGCTGACCCTGTTGTCTCTCCTCAGCATGGCTGGAGAATGTATGCCTGATACTGACCATGTTCCTGTCTTACATACCTCTCATGAGTCCTGGGATTAAAGGTGTGAGTTCCAATTCTCTTTTAGACTCAAATGTATCCCTGAGTAGAGACCCATCTACCTCTTACTCCTGAGTCCTAGGATTAAAGGTGTGTGCCACCACCTCCTAGCTTCTGGTTGCTGGGATTAAACATGTATGTGGCTTCTATGGCTTGTGGCTTTCTGGATCCTCAGGCAAGCCTTAATAAATGATAAACAATATGTCAGTACAAATTCCTTCGTCTTCACAGAGTGAGCCTGTCTGCCACTTCCTGCCTCCATCCATAACTATTGGTGATTTTGTCTGTGCTGCTAGGCTTGGCCTTTCCTGCTTTCCCGCACATAAGCTCTCTACTTGTCTTGCCACTTGGAGATTTCTCTAAACAGACCACACAAGCACCCAAGAATTGCTTTTACTGCTGCACTCTTAGAGTTTTATATTACTATCGAGGCTGTTAACATAGTCCCCATGCAATCTGGGCATCTGACATGATGAACATCATTGACATTCACAAGTCAGTCTGTCTCTGTTCCCATCAACCGAGAGCAATACTAGGTAGCTAACTTCTTTGTTGTTTATATCTGAACTATTGTTCAAGAACATTCTCCATATGCCTATATTGCCATTTACATATAGTTTCTGATATTTCGTAATCGGACCTCTAACTTTCTTTATTCCCACAAAACTAAACTCCACTAACTCCCAGACTTCTGTGCCTAGGAAATTTCTCAAGGAGCTTGCTAAAAATACAGAGCCCTAGGCAGCAAAGAAAGCAGGTTGCCATCCAAATACTTCTGATGTAAATGTCCTCTAGACACTGAATATGAAGGAGGGGGGATGTGCTGTCGAGTGGTGAAAGTAGAAGCCCCCGGGCTCTGTAGACCCACACAGCAAAGTGCCAGACACAGATGGCTTTTTCAGCAGAGCCATTCAGGAAGCTGATGTAGTGGAAGGACCCAGTCTCATTATTAGGTCCCTTGCAGCCTTTTGGGTTATAGCCACCTTTTAAAATATAGCTTGCAGTTGTGGTGGGAACCAACGTGCCTTGTGTATGTAGTCTGCAAGTAGCTGAGCTTCTCCTGAGAGAGGCCAAGCTGGGCCAGAGCCTAAGAGGCCGTCATGGTCCATTTTCTCTAAACAAACAAACAGACAGACAAAAAAAGATTTATTTTTCTTTATGTGGGCGTTTACCTGAATGTATGTGCACTTTGTGCATGCGAGGTGCCCACCAAGGCTGTAAGAGTGTCCTGTCTCTTCTGGAACTGGAGGTGCCAACAGCCCTAAGGTGCCCGGTGAGTGCTGGGCAACAGACTGGAGTCCTCTGCAGGGAAGAACATTTCATTGGCCCTGTATTTCTTCTTTTAAGAACTCTGCTCTTCTCAGTGCCTCCCTCTGTCTCTGGAGTTTGTGAAGAGTGCATGCTCTGGGAGGATTTTAAAAGCTGCTAATGGGTGGCAGTTTTGGCCTTTTCTCTATGTTGGTGTCCTTTTCTGCTGTATTGTATGTTGAAAAACTGCTTTGTTTTCACAGTCTCTTGAATTTATTATTATCTTATTTCCAGCAGGCAGTAGAGAGGGGGAGGGATCTGTGTCTAAGCTGAGGCATTTATCCTGCCAGTAGGGTCCTACCAGGCTGCACATCAAAGAGATGGAGGTGTTGTGAAGGGAGGGTTCCCTTATACAGAATTCAGTCAGGACAGGCTTCCTGTGTTTTTTCTTTCTTGGTTTGTCTATTTCTTGGAGGAACTCTGAGTGCTTTGGAGTCAATGCTTGTTGGCGCTTGATCCATCCAGCGGGAGCAACTGCCTCTAGGGCCTGGGATATTTTGTTTTTGAAATGAATGAGCAGGAGAAAGCCAACAAGAGTGGCTTCTGGGAGGGGGAAAAGGAAAAAAAAATCTCCCTCCCGGGAACACACACACAGCAGACCCTAAAGGGAGACAGGGAAGCAGGAAGAAAAAGACAAATTCCCAGGTGGTTTCTGTTGGCTGTGCAATGCTAGCCTTACTCTCTGCCCTAAGTGCGGAAATACTCAGGAATTCTGCATGTCTCGTCAATACTATTTTTAATGGGAAGTTTTTTCTCTCAGGGATCTCCTAGGGGAAAATAGCAGTGCAGCAGCTTGCTGAGCTCTACATATGTGCTTCAAATTTCATTATCTGTTAACAACAAACACGTCATAAATCATCATTGTTTACTGCCTGTGTGCACATTTCCCATTATAACACACAGACAGACTCTCTCTCTCTCTCTCTCTCTCTCTCTCTCTCTCTCTGATGGTAAAATACAAATGCATTTTAATTTTTTTTCCAGTTTACAGTAGCTCCCCACTCTCCACTGCTGTGAACTGAACCCAGGCCCTTACTACTCTTGTGAAGGGTTCTGCCATTGAACCCTGACACAGTCCTGTAGTAGATTTACATTTTTTCTTTTTTCCTATTGTACTATAATTACATCATTTCTCCCTTCTCTTTCCTCCTTCCAAACCCTGCCATGTACCCCTCCCTACTCCTTATTCACTGATTGTTTTTGCATGCATGCATGTATCTGTAGTCTATGTTTATCTACCTATTCCTAAATGCAACCTGTTCAGTCTGAATAATGTCACATGTGTATATGTTTTTAGAGCAGCACTTCTCAGTTGGCCAAGGCTCTTTGTGTAGGGCCAAGGCCTTGTGTGCCTTCCCCCATGTGGTTTGGCAATCCATTGCTGCCCTCCTTGTTCAGCTCATATTCCAGCAGTCATGTTGGTGAGGCTTTATGGGTGTAGTTTCTGGTGTTACCAAGAGATACCATCTCACAGCAAAGTCCCTGCTCCTCTGGCTCTCACAATTCTCCCACCTCTCTTCTGGTATGTTCCTGAAGCCTTAGGTGTGGGAGTGTTTTGTAGATGTATCCATTGGGACTGGGCTCCACAAGTCTGCATTTTGATTGGCTGTGGTTTTCTATAGTGGTCCCTGTCTGTCATAAAGAGAAATTTCCTTGATGAGGGGTAAAGACTACATTTATCTTCACAGTAGACTTTGACCATGGATTTTACTTGTCACCTATGGTTTGACTTGAACATATATATATATATATATATATATATATATATATATATTTTTTTTTTTTTTTTTTTTTTTTTTTTTAAACTTAAAAATGGTTTCTCACCAGACCAACAACTCACTGCAATAAACATTTTCAGGTAAAGCTGAGTGGACAAAAGGATATGCTGTGTGACACAGTGCAGTCCCCAGTGCCACTACAACAAATGGATATGTGATAGAGAGGTGGCCAAGATGGAGGAGTGAAGTGATTTTTAAAAAATTGTATTTCTATATTTTAAAAAGTTTTTGTGGGGCTACAAGAGAAGAGGGCAGACAGGTAGATTGGGAAATGTGTAGGGTTGGGGTGCATGATGTAAAATTCCCAAAGAATCAATAAAAATTAAAAGAAAAATGGTAAATGCTTCCTCTTTTTTTAAATTTTTTATTGTTTTATTTTTATTTTTATTTATTTATTTGTTTGTTTGTTTGGCCAGGCTGGCCTAGAACTCACAAAGATCTTTGATCTTTTACTTGCTGAGATTAAAGGTATGTGTGCCACCACTGACTGGTTCCTCATTCTTAAATAGGGTAGAAGCCATAAATATAAGCATTGGAACTATCTTTGGATTTGTAAAAAATTTTTCTTACACAACACAAAACATAGCATCCACTTCTGTTGTGTCTACTGTGTCATTTATAGGAGCTTTTAAACAGAGGCAAGGTGTTCTGAATTTTGGTTTGACTGTAGCAGCATGTGGACATAGGAAATACAAGAGCTACCTGAGAGAAACAGCATTGACTCAGCTCCTTCTTCTGTTCTTACCAGGCACTGTTGTGTGGTTTACTTGTGACATGCCCTGAGGATCCACTGAGGTATTTAGAGCAAATGATCACAATTATCATTCAAAA
The DNA here is from genome assembly GCF_943737965.1 of Phodopus roborovskii. Classification (NCBI taxonomy): domain Eukaryota; kingdom Metazoa; phylum Chordata; class Mammalia; order Rodentia; family Cricetidae; genus Phodopus; species Phodopus roborovskii. The sequence goes on along the minus strand of NW_026126693.1, from coordinate 3,576,281 downwards.
TGGCCTGGAAAACCTTCTTTGGTAAGTGTTGTTTTGATGTATGATAGGGGAATATTTTGAAGGCTAAGAACTTCAAATAGTATCACGATAAGGTCTTGCCAATGAATGTTTCAAATCAGGGCCTTGTTGAAGAATCCCTGCCCCATAGACTGTTAGGTCCCCAAGATTTAATGTGAACAATATGCTCACTGACTGTCTCACTGGAGAATGCAGTGAGCTCCTATCTGTGTTCCTAGGACAGAGTGTTTCAGGTGAGGACGATGAAAGGTGAACTCAACAAATTCTGGTGATTTTGACCTATCTCCTCGGGAAAAATATCTGCCCCCCCCACACCTGCCTCCTCAGGAGAAATACCTTCCCACCCTCACTCCACTCCCCCACATGAGAATCAGTGACCCATTTGAAGAATTACTTTGACTGGAATTAATCTTGACCTTGTCTTCTAATTTTATTAAAGGGACATGTGCATTGATCCATCACTGAAACCAAAAATTCGAAGACTTTCTGAAACTTACTTGGAACAACTTTTTGGACTGGATGACCAGCTGGTAATTAATCAAGCACTTTGGAACACATCTTAAGTTCTGATGGAAATACTGGGGATAGGGGTATGAGGTCAGAATTTGAATTGAGGCCACGTAGGAAATTGAGAGGATAATCCACACAGCCAAACAGGTCCCCAATTTTAAGGAATGGTCAGACATGTTCCGACTGTCTGCTGTTCATTTTCCCACTCTTCCTCTCATGGACAGAAATGACATTGTGAAATCTGGGTTTAATAGCACACCCTGTAATCCAAACACTCAGGAGGCTGAGGCAGGGGGACAGAGAGACTGAAGGGCATCTTGGGTTACTTGGTAAGATCCTCTCCCAAAAACAAAGCAAAAGCCTTAGAGAACTCTTTGAAGCAGGGTATCTCTTTCCTTCTTAGTTACTTTGTTTGGTGTTCTGTCCCCTGCTGTCTGCTGGCAGCCCCAATGGATGAGGATTAAGGGTAAAAAAAAAAATTGTTAATGTGATTGAACTTGAAAGCCAGACCTGGTTGTCCCTGAAAGGAGGGGCCTGCTCCAGTTGCTGCCTTTGATCTTCTAAAGAGAGCAAGGGAGTGATACAGGAAATGGAGATTTTTAGGACAGTGTTTGTGTGTGTGTGTGTGTGTGTGTGTGTGTGTGTGTGTGTGTGTGTTAGCAAAAAGTACATGGAGAGAGAAATGTAAACAAAAATTAGATATGCTTAGGACAGTGTATGACACTTGGTAATGCCAGGGATGTGACCTGTATAAAACTTGGGAGTGCTCAGTAAAGTTGTGCACTGAAAATTGCAATCAAAGTCATATTGGAAGTAGGGCTGTAGTTAGCCTTGATGCTAATCATTCTGCAACAGAGAAACAGATGTAGAGGACTGGGATGGTTTGCCCAAGTCTGGGATTACAGGGAGCCACTGGTACATGGGCTAGAACCAATGCATCTGATCAGAACTGATGTGTCTTACAGTGTGTAGGTTAAGTTACACTTCATCAACTACAGAACTTTGATCTACTGTAGAGTGCAGATATTGTAAGCTATGCTCTTGGAGATATTTGGGGACAAACTCAGGGATTAAAAGAGGGGTGCAGGGAACAGGATTCTGGGCCTTCCATTTCCATATTTTCTCTCTAGACTAAGTTTGCTTTCAATGTTATTTTGATTGAAACAAAACAAAACAAAACCCGTTGCCATAAACATGCTAACACATTTGTACACACTGATAGAGAGGGAGAGTAAACTTCATGGTGAGTATGTTGATAAGGATCATAGAATACATAAAATCAGGTTGCACCAGTGTCTGAAGAAGCCCCATGGAATCTTTAAACCATTCAACAACTAAATCAACAATTCAAACCCAAAGCTTTACTGGAAAATGGATTTGCTTTGGGATATTAAAGCACAGAGAATAAAATGATGGAAGCTGATTCAGACCTTGAGAGACTGTGGTAATTTGCCAAGAAATAGAACATGTACTATCTAAGTTGAAAAAAGGAGCTATGACATTTGACCTTGCAGCAACACTGAGGAAAATGTTTAAGCTTAGATATGAAAATGTGAATCTCAAGGTGCTCCAGGGTGCTTGAGAGAGAGCTCAGCTTAGGTTGGGTGCAGGTTTGTTCACTCCTTCATACTCAGAGGAAAAATAACAACATTAAAGAATGCAACATTAATCCTCAGTGTATTTGACATTTCAAATCATCATGTAGTAATATTAGCTTTATTTATTTATCTTTCCAAAAGCAAAAAAGTTTTTATTTTCTGATATATAAAACCAAAAAATTAATATATAATGACATAGTTTTTTTGAAGGAAGAAATAAAATGTAGAAGTAGAGTTCTATTTAGAAAAATACTCTCAGGCACCTGCTCAACACATGTATTTTCTTATTTGCAATATCTCACAAAGGTTAGATGAAGCCTTTAAGTTCCCTTGAATAAATTGATTCACAAACCGATTCACATCTGCCAAACAACTTAAGCATGGTAAGAAACCACTTTCCATCTTGGTAGCAAGCCCGGATAGACAATTTAATTGGGTGGCCCAAGATGAGAGACTCAACCTATGTGAGGAGGAAAGTAACCCCAGAGACTCAATTCCCATTTCTTAGAAGATAAAAATCTCCATATGTGCTTACTAATGACAAGAGATGCATACTTAGGAAACTTCTCATGATGGAAAGTTGAAACCTAACAGGAAAGTGAGAAAATATCACAGTTAATGCCATTATCCAGCCTGAATGAGTTCTTCCTTTGCCAGTCTTTTTAGTATATTTCCCTCTGTCCTCTGTGTCAGAGTATTGGAAGACCAGTATTATGATTTAATTTTAAAACCCTTCAGTGTGCATATCTGACAAGAAAAGATGGCTTTAGAGAACATAAATGCAACACCAGGTTAGCATGCATGGTGGCATCTTCCAAGGAGATTTCTAGTGGTGGTTTTCTTAAAGACAAACCAAGTCAGACATCCTTCAAACTACAAATTGCCATCCTAAGTGCTGGGGAAAATAAATTAAAAAGGACACTGAAGCAGGAAGGACACAGTTGCCTGTGTAACCTATCTCCTAACTTCAAGCAGCTCAGCATGTAGGGATACCACCCTACAAAAGACAGAGGCTAAAGTTCCTGCCTTAGACGTGACAGTCAGTACTAGGTCTACCTCAGTACAAGCCAGTGTTGGGCAAAACCAAAACCCCTAATGCCCAGCAGGTTCTTGCAGACAGGTAGGGTGATGAGTGCAACCATCCTCCCTCAACTCTCTGGAGAGGAGGACAAGAGAGCTAGCATAGGCCCTAAATTAGAGGTCAATGCCAAATCTACCATAGCAAGAACTAGCACCCCACAGATACTGGAGGCCCCATACCCAGGCCCTGCTTTCCTAGAGACTTGTGTGTTAATGGGCATTATGAGTGACAGTCCTCTGAGCTTCCTGAGGGAGTTCGGCTACACCTCCTTGCAAGAAAATCTCCTTAGCTGTGCTTGTAAGCTATTTACACCTCCCTTTATGGGTCAATGGGGGAGAGTCATGAGACCTTAGCTGAGTATCTACCTGCTGCTATGTCCTGTTATAAACCACTCTGCCGTAATTGCACATGGCTGGAGTATATAGGCTGGGGATGACACAAGGGGGTTCTATCTATGCAGCTATGAGGCTGTCCTTATCCCTGATGAGTAAAGGTTTTCTGGGTGCAGCATACTGGGGGGGGGGAAGAACACCCCTACTCCTGTAGGTGACTTGGTTCCTCAGTGTGAAATTTGGCAGTCTTGTGCCACACTCTGATGTTGGGACCTTAGGAAAAGGGCTAGATAGTATTTATATCTCCCCTGGGAATGGTTTTTAGTAACAGTGGGGCCAACTGTAGTTTGGCCCTTCACCATTTCCAGCCTTGGAATGAAGCTGGGGCATGTGCATCCTTCAGGGACTGAGAGGGTCTCTGAAGCTGTGAGACTAGGAAGGGATTATTCTTTCATCATCTTCTAACATCTGGTGGAACATTTGTTGCCAACCAGTGCCCATGAACTGGATGCAGTCTGGGTTTCAGAGGCAATGTACCCTTGGTTTGTAGGTGTGCTTTGGCTCACACTACTGATGGCTGCATCATGGCTTCAGCATTGAGCCCAGATCCCTGACTTTTCTGGGTATGGGACATGGTTGTAAAAACAACACTTTCCCCTGGAACTTAGTTCCAGGCTGGATGAACGGAACACTGAACAGATTCTTGTGGCTCTCATCACAAGGCCTTTCTATAGAGTGGCTTCTCTAATTGCTTTGGTGCTGGGGAAGAAAAGCCACCCAGCCTGTTGACTTCTGTACTGGCTAAAACCACTTTTGGATGGTTGCTGTAGCCCTGGCTTTGGATCACAAGTCTACCCAGAGCAGTGTAGGTCTTGCTTCCTCCCCAGTGTTGTGCAGTCTTGGCAGGCAGTGGGCTCAGGTAGTATGCTAGCTAGGTGTATGCCAATTTGACTCAAGCTAAATTCTTCTGAGAGGAAGGACTCTTAATGAAGAAAATGCCTTCATAAGATTGGGCTGTAGGCAAGCCTGTAGGGATTTTTCTTAATTAGTGATTGATGTGGGAAAGCCCAGCCCACTGTGGGTGATGCCATCCCTGGGCTGGTGGTCCTGGGTTCTATAAGAAAGCAGGTAAGGAAGCCATGAGGAGTGTCTTAGTCACTGTTCTATTGCTATGAAGCGACATCATGACCAAGGCAACTCTCATGAAAGAAATCATTTAATTAGGGCTTGCTTTATAGAGCCTGGTGGGAGCACCGTGGGATCATGGTGGAACTCTAGCATTGGAGCTAGAGCTGAGGGCTACATCCTCATCCACAGGCAGCAGGCAGAGAGAGATGCTGGGCCTGGTATATGCTTCTTGAAACCTCCAGTCCCACCCCCAGTGACACACTTCCCCACCTAATCCCTCTAATCCTTCCCAAAGAGTTCTACTCCTTGGTGACTAGGCATTCAAATATATAAGCCTATGGGAGCCATTCTCATTCAAAACCACCCCAAGGAGCAAGTCAGTAAGCAGCACTCCTCCATGGCCTGCCTCCAGGGTCCAGCCCTCTTTGAGTTCCTGTCCTGATTTCCTTCTATGATGGACTAAGATGTGGAAGTGTAAGCCAAACAAATCCTTTCCTCCCCAATTTGCTTGTGGTGATGGTGTTTTATCACAGAGATAGGAGCTCTGACTAAGGTTGTTGGTGACAGCTGCCTTTAGTGGCCTCAGGTACAACATAGGAGCCTCAGGCTAGGCTGTCCAGTTTCTTTTCCCAGAGCTGAACAGGATCCCGTGTCTGACCATCTGTTAACTATGGCATCCAGGCTACCTCAGCCCCAAGGAGAGGCTGTGGGGATAGACTGGGTACTCTTGACATACTCTCCTGGTTCGTTTTGAACAACACATCATTGTGTACTCAGTGTTCTGAGATTGGACTTCTCTTTAGTACTGGAACAGTTCTTGTCTTAGTTAGGGTTTTCTATTGCTGTGAAGAGATACCATGACCATGACAACTCTTAAGAAGAAAACATTTAATTGAGGGTGACTCGCTTATGGTTCAGAGGTTCAGTCCAGTATCATCATGGCTGGGAGCACAGCAGTGAGCATGCGGATGTAGTGCTGGAGCTGATAGTCCTACATCTTGGCTCAGAGACAACAGGAAGTGGATGCCTGTCACACTGAGGGGAGCTTGAGACAAAGACCTCAAAGCCCTCCCCTACAGTGACACACTTCCTCCGGCAAGGGCACACCTCCCAAGAGTGCCACTCCCTTTGAGGGCCATTTTCTTTCAAACCACCACAGTGGTGTTAGCTGCAGACCTTCTGAGCATTTGGACCTGGGCTGTATCCTGTGCTGAGATGAAGAAAACAGTGGAGAAGGAATGATTAATGGCCCCAGTGCAGTTAGATAGGAGTGAGACACTCCAGTTGCAGAAGTGATTGCAGGTAACAGTGTTCCAAGCATTTAACAAAGACAGAAAGTGTTGGCAGATGATTCAGGAGGTAACATGGCCTGATACATGCCTGCTGGCTTGAGTTCAGTTCTTGGGATCTAGATGGGAGGAGAGGACTTTTTGTCTCCTACAAGCTGTCCTTTGACCTCCTCGTATGAGCTGTGGCATGCATGCATACAGCAGCATAAGTATGTAAAAATGTAATGAATTAATTTTTGAAAGCTAGAAGGAAGTTTTTAGATGTTATTGCCATAAAGAAGTGGTAGATGTTTGGGGAGGTACATTTAATTGTACCTGAACATTATCTAGTGTGTAGTGAGCAAGACATTACATAGTGTCTCATAAATGCGTGTACTTTTTGCTTGTATGGTCTCTTAAAATAATTCTAAAAAAGAAAAACAGAACAAAAACAGTGCCATTGTTTTTTACATAATTGCAACAATTGTTAAATATCTGTGAGTGCTAATTATATTCTGGCATAATTATTCCATTTCTGAATTTTCCAAATTGTCTCAACAATGTCTTCTTTTTTAATGTCCTGTTTGAGTCAGAATTCAGACTGCATAAATTGTACTTGGTTGCATGTATCCACTAATTTGTTTGTAATTGATGACAGTTCTGTCCTATTTCTATTAAGGGAATCATAAAGTGTCTTACAAACTACATTCTTATTCTTTGTTTTACTCATTTTTGTCACTAGATTTTTTATGTTTATTGTAGAAATTTGATGTCATTGAGGTTCTTTTCCCACTTTTTTTCTAAAAATTAAAAAATCTTCAAAAAATGATTCTATATGTTTTGCCTATATGCATATCTGGGTACCTTATGTGTGCAATTCCCCAGGAGTCCAGAAGAGGGCACAAAACCCCCTGGAAGTGGAGTTACCATGGTTGTGAAATCAAACAGATCCTCTGCAAAATCACACAGGGCTCCTAACTGCTGAGCCATCTCTCTAGTCCTTTGCATTTCTCTTTTTGCATGCTAATATTCTATCAACTTGGGAGGCCCATATGGTCTGGTTGACTGACTTTTAATTAATTCATCGTGAGTCATTAGAAGTCCATTGGGTTTTAACATAAAAGATAATCAAAAGTGATCAGAATTACTGCTCACAGCTGACAACTTGAACTTGAATGATTAAATGCCCTGTAGGCAACAGCATAATTATAGATTAGGTGTATTCTACACTGTATACAACACAGCTTCAGAGCTCCAGCACCAGACAGCTATTGTTGTTAAGAAAAGTGGACATGCAGCTAGGTGTGGTGGCCACACTCGTGGACTGCTCTTGCATAGGACAAGGCTTGGGTTTCATGCACCATCATGGCAACGCACAACAATAGGTAATTTTACTCCCAGGGGATCTATATCCTCTTCTGGCTTCTATGTGCATCAAGTTCTCACATAGTATGCATTCAGGCCGATACTTAGACACAGGAAAAAAAAAATATTTTCTTTTAAAGAATACTTAATTTGGTTTAGAGACATCACACAGTTCTTTTTGTTCCTAAGGTGGGTGCATTATTCTATTAGGTAGTTTCAATAAAAGTAATACTTTTTTTGTTATCTAAAGTAATTATTGCTCAATGTTGATATCACCTACTTTTTCTTTGATTTAATTATGCTTTTCCTGTTATATGTAACATTATAAAATATAGAATTAATATTGAGATATAATCTATCCCCCTTTTAGTTAACCAATTTTAGTGTTTTTAGTCTATTCTTTAAAACATGAAAAATTATATTCTTTCTCTCCACTGTGACTTCTCTTTTTCATTCTTATATATGTTTATTACACATCTACTATAAGTTGTCTAATAACTTTTGTGGATACAGGACTGAAAAAAGCATGCCCTTAGGGTTCCTTAGGCTTAATGGAGGATGGTCAGTATTTGTCAGGCAGGTCTGTAGTGACTGGGAACCTTGTCACTGCTGCCCCATGTGTTGGCTTTCTGGCCAGCCATGCAGTCATCCTTGCATCATCTTAATCGGGGCATCTGGATTTGGTCAGCACTCCCATGAATGTCAGGAGCCTTAAATTCTTGGAAATATAAAGTCATATCCTCATGCATGGACGTATCCCTGACCCTGCAGATTTCATTCTCCATTTCTTCAGCAAACTCTGTCTGTTGCTCATCATTATCTGAGCTGAACTTGGCACTTTCAGGTGTGACAATCTGGAAGAGCCCACTGAAGATGCTAAAGAGCCAGGACCTCCCCCAGCCAGGTCCTCGTCCTCCTGATCACAGCTAGGTGGTGGAGGTGATGTGTTACAGTCCGCTCTGGTGCCCATGAGATACGCCAGAAGCCCCCCTCTGTGACTTCTTACACACACACACACAAGCACACACACACACACACACAGCACACAATTGCACACTCACCACATACATACTGCAATATGCTTGCACACATGCACATGCACCACACACTGTATGCATACTGCACGTACACTACAAATACTACACATGTACACACACCACACACATACTGTAAACACTGCACACATGCACACTACATACAAACTACACACAAAATTGCACCCACACATCACATAATACACTACACACACAGTACATATACTGCAAACTCATGCACTGCACACACTGCATGTGCACACTGCACACACTGCATGTGCACACTGCATGTCCACTGTATACATATTACACATATTGCACACAAAATATACACTGTGTGTGCACACTGCACACATAGACACACAATGCACACACACTGTGCACACATTACATGGACTTCAGACACACCATGCACACACCTCTATACACTGAATACACTGTGTGTACACAGGGCATATGCACACTGCACACACAGACACACACTGCATACACACTGCACATATGCGCATGCACATGCACACTACTATACACTGTGCACATACTTCACACACACTGCACACATAATGCACACATACACAACAGAAATCTATAATATTCCATATATTTGTGCCTTAAATATGTCCAGGTGATATTTTAATATACACATCTTTAAAAATTGTCTTTAAAATTTACTTTTGAGAATTTTGTATATGCCATACACAGCTTTGTTTTATTTATTATTTTACATGTTGATCCCAGTTCCCTCTCCCTCCCTTCCTCCCTCCCTCCCTCCCTCCCTTTTACTCTCTCTGCCCTCTCACATGCACCCTAACCACCCTCCCCTCCCATCCCCCCACCCCAATTCCATATGTAGGGGAATGCCATCCAGTTGGGGTCATGTAGATCTGACAGGTCAGGTGAAGTAGGGACTAGGGCTTCTCTCCTGTCTCTAGGTTAAGGCAGTTATCCCTCCATGGGGGATGTGTTTGCAAGGTCCTTTTGTGCACCAGGGATACATCCTGGCTCCACTGTCTGAGGTCCCTTACACTGCTCAGTCTTAAGGTCAATTTTGTGATGTATATATTTCTCCTTTTGTTTAGGTATTGTGTTTATATAGCTCATTTAGAAATGTAAATGTAATGTGCATGTACAGATTACAGATAATTATCTATGATAGTCAAAGCTTAGAGTTAAGTTAGTTAGGTTTTCAAATACACAGAGATGTATTTGAGGTAGAGAGGCATTCTTCAGACCGTTCAAAGACCTACAGAATATGGCATTCAAAATGGTTTAGGGTTTTTCTTGACAGTGAGACATAAATGCTCCTGGCAACACCACCTGCGTCAGAAAGGAAGATGGATATCGAAGAAACTCTTTTTGGCGTTTGCTTTCAATATGGCAAGACTAGGCATTTGGACAAGATACTGCTCTTGTCTGGACTGTTTGACTTTATGCTGTATAAACTGGACATGCAGGACCCACAGAAAAGTGACTGCTGATTCAAGATGGACATTGCTACAGAGTTCCTGCTTCATGGAAGAGTCTGCCAGACATTCTGCAGGACACAGAAAAAAGTGACTGACAAACTGCCAATACAAGAAGACAGTTTAAAGTTTCCTGCTTTGCTGAAAAGTCTGCCAGACACACTATGGCCTATGGGCTGAAGATGGAAGATTACAGAAGAACTTTGGGTGACTGACCAGGCAGTGAGTTGTCTCTGTCATTTCTAGAGTTTATATACTATCCTTCTGTGGTCTTTGAAGTTGTTGAAGACAGATAGTTATGGTTATAGTTTTCCTTAGTAGGATTAAAGATAAGTTACATATATGACTTTAGACTCACAAAGATAGAATAGATGATGGAATATTTTCTTAAATCTTGCTAAATGTTAATGGACTAAATATTGTTAACTGTGATTCTTATTTGACAACTGTTGTGTGATATATTTTGCTTTGTTAAGGTTAAAACCCTTTTTATTTAGACAGAAAAGAGGAGATGATGGGAGATGTCATTCTGTATATGTTTCTCATACTGGTTAATGAATAAAGCACTGTTGGCCAATAGGAAAGAAAGATAGACGGGACTAGGAGACAAGGAGGAGAGAGGAAGTAGTGAGGAGGGTCAACAAGTAGAGACTGGAGAGAGCAGATGCCAGCCCCACTCTCTGGTAAGATGAGACCACGTGGAAATACTTAGATTAATAGAAACGGGTTAATAATTAAGACAGAGCTAGCCGATAAGAAACTAGTAACTGGCTAACAGCATTATATCAAATACATAGTCTCTGTGTGTTAATTGGGGCTAGCATGGCGGTAGGACCAGACCGGCAGGAAAACCTTACTCATAACAGTGGATAAATTTGTTTCTCTTTAAGCAGATTCCATGATTTATATTTCTATAATTTGTGGTTTTCTTAGTCCTTCTTGTGGAGCATTCTTGTATATTGTTTTCAGGAGAGAGTATCATTTTACAGTACTGACAGGCAAAAATCAATCTTAATAGTAGCCTACAGACTGCAATTGTTTTTTCTTTTCTTTTTGAGCCAAGGTATCCTCAGGCTGGCTCTGTAGCTGGGAATGATCTTGAACTTTCTGATCCTCCTGTTTCCACCCCACTGAGTGTTGAGATTGTAGGCATGCACTGTCAGGAGAATCAGGAATTTTTAGACATGTATCACTGGGATTAAAACTCAGGACTTAGTGATTGCTGGACTAGCAGTCTATCAGCTGAATCATATCCTCAATTCTGCAATTAAATGCTCTTAAATATGGCCAACAATAACAATGCCTTGATTGTTTATCTTGAAATGTTGTAGTTTAAAGTAAATGAAATCATTCAAATATGTGACTCTACTCAGGGAACATTGTATAAGAGGGGGGGAAGAAAGGATTGTAAGAGCCAACAGTGGAGAAAGACCAGGCAGAAACTGTCCTGAACAAGGCAGGTCTGCTGTGCTCATGAACGCACAGCAGCTGTGGTTGTCTGTATAAGAGCTGAGCAAGATCAGACCAGTCAGCTTTACATCATAGAGGAGAAGTTAGGTTTTTAAAAAGAGATATGAATCCCAGTATGTTGTGGAATATTAGTTTAAGATGTGTTACATTCATTTATGCCACGGAACATTGTGTAATGATGCAAAGATGTATTGCATTTTTTTTTATGTTGCATTTGTTTAACTCTGCAAAGCTGTGTTACTTTGCCTGTCTACAACACATGATTGGTCTAATAAAGAGCTGAATGGTCAATAGCTAGGCAGAAGAGGGACTGACAGGGCAGTTAGAGAGAATAAATAGGAGCAGAAATCTAGTGAAATGAGGAGCAAGAAAAGGAGGAGAGGAGGATGCTAGAGGCCAGCCACACAGCCACTCAGCCACACAGCCAGCCACAGAGTAAGAAGAAAAGAAATATATATAGAATAAAGACAGGCAAAAAAGCCCAGAGACAAAATGTAGTTAAAGAGAAATGGAATAATTTATGTTGGAAAAGCTGGTCAGAAACAAGCCAAGCTAAGGCCAAGCATTCATAAGTAAGAATGAGTCTGCATATATTCATTTGGAAGATGAGGATGAGTGGTGGGCCCCTAAAGAGAAAAAAAAAAAAAACACAAAAACTACACGGGTAGGTTGGTGCTACAGCCATGCATATGTAAGCAGCACAAATTGGATCCAGTACTATTTAAAGGTGGTGGGAGGGCAAATGGAGTCGTGAGGTGCTTATGGAAGTGAGTCTGGGAGAAATTAGTGGAAGGAGTAGAGAGTGAATGTAACCAAAATACATTGTATGTATTATGGAGTTTTCAGAGAATTTATAAAAATATACAAAAATAGATGATAGACATACATAGTACAATTTCTAAATATGTAAGTGGTATTAACTCCTCCCTTCTTTTCCCTGGAGGCAGCTGCTGTCCCAGTTCCTTGCCGGTCTCACAGAGGCAGCCTCTCTTCTACTTCTTCTACTTATTTCTTTCTTGACAGGATCTCACTATGTAGCTCTGGCTAGGCTGGAATTCACTACGTAGACCAGGCTGGCTTTGAACTCACAGAGATGTATTTACTGTTGCCTCCCAAGTGCTTGGATTAAAGGTGTGTGCCATCATGCCCAGTTTTGTCCTATTTATTTCTAATGTGTAGTTCAATTACTTATTTGTTTTAGGTGACTCCAGAGTTGATGATAAAAGCATGTACATTTTACACTGGACATTTAGTAAAGAGCCATTTTGGGTAAGAAAGTGTTTTTCCATATTATTTCTTTGTCTTTGCTCTTTCATCCCTGCTATTATCCACACAGAGGAATGCTAACTCTTTGCCATCTGTGCTTCTCCTATGTTTGATGAGCTATATTTAGTTAGAATACTCTTTTCTGATATACAACTTGCCTAAAATCCTTGGATTTGAATACGTTTGGGAACTTAAATTCCATTTTAAAATCACCATTAAGGTGCTTCTCTGGGTAAATCAAAGTTATGAGAATGATGTTATCCCAAGATGTGTTTATTTTATTAAAAAAGAAATATGACTGCCATATAATATCTTAATTATTAGGATTTCTTCAAGACATACCCCAGTTTACATGGTGTGTGTGTGTGTGTTGTAATTCTGAGGGGATAAAAGGCATCTTGCTTCTTATTCCTCTTAACTTATTTACTACTATATTACCTTAGTCTCAAAGTAATATTTTAAAAATAATGTTTGCCTGTATCTTTTGCCTGCAGTGGTTGGAGGGAAGTCGCAATACCTCGTGCAAATCAGGAGGCGATCCTGGCTGAAAAAATGAACAGAGCAATAACACATTACAACTTTAAATGTCAAAAATTATTTTTTAGTCACTGGTTCTCTTATGTGGAAAAAAATCGAGAAAGGCTTGTAGGTAAATGTAAATACCATAGCACTTAATTTTGGTGTTCAATTATGTAATGAATCAACAAACTAGTTAAACCAAGAGAACATGTAATTTTCATGTGTAGAGAATTGTTATTAAATGAACCAATTAAAAGTACTTACTGTAAGGCTGAGTGTGGTAGTACATGCCTAACAGCCCTCAGAATGTTGTGACAGATGCAGGGAATTCAGACCAGCCTGGGCTGTTGAGTGAGACTAATGGAGGCTTCTTGAGATCAGCCTCAATGCCCCTCAGGGCTCAGGTAGAACACTTCAGCAAGCAGGAGACTTAGAAAAATCTGAAGGTGAATGAATTTTCCCTTTCCTGCACTGTTTATTTTTGTTTTGTTTTATTCTAATTTTCCTGTCCTACTTCTAATCCTCCTAGCTGCTTCTGTTCTCAAAACTCTCTCCTTCAGGAAACTTAAAGCAATAAAGAAATTACAAAGTTGTTTCTTGTTGGTCAAGAGCACATTCCTAGGACAAGTGATAGGAAGCTGACCCATTGCCATGGCAACACAAGGGTCCAAGGTTTCAGGTGATACAGTGAGATAAGCTTTGAGACATAGGTCTTGTTAGCAGACTGGCAAGCAAAGAGTTGGCATACTTTTCTTAATAACCTTGGTTGGACATCTGCAGCTCTGACCTTGTGCATAGCTGTAAGGTTTTAAATTTTTTATCTATTTACAAAAAGCCTTTAGTTTACTTTGAACTTGTTCTGAGCTGAAAGTAAGCTAACTGTGTGTAGTTAATCTGAGCAAAAGAGCAAGGCAGGCTGTTGTCTACAGTCCTCATGGGACAAATAGATCCAGTTCTGAAACATGTCAAAATTATACAGGCAAAGTAAAAGTAATCTTCCTGACTACCCACAGATACATGTGCCAAACAGATGTAATATTTTCATGATATAAAGACACAAGCAGTAGGAAAACACCAAAAGCTATTCTTAGGGAAGAAGTAATGTGACTCATGAGAGAAATTACAGACAGGAGCCAGTGGTTTCCACAGCCAGTAACACCATGGCCTATCAAGGAGGGCTTCCTAGCAGAGAATCACTCATCTGGTAGGTGAGCCTGTTGAACACTAGTTATCACCTGACATGAGACTTTGTCATAACAAAACAATAACAAAGCCTAATAATTTTGTTAAATTTGTTTTCAAAATCAAATCAAATAGTACATATATACATGTAAATATATTGGTATGTATGTATATATTAATAAAGACCTACTGTTAGCTTCCTTGTGTGGCACTGAACCTAGGGCCTTGTACATAGCAAGCAAACACTCCTCCGTGGAGCTATACCCACAGACCCCCTTTCATTTTTAATTTGAGACTAAGTCTTGCTAGGTTGCCAAGGTGGGCCTTGACCTTGTAATCCTCTAGTTCCCTGGTAGCTGAGATCACTGGCCTAGACTACGAGGCCCAGTTACTTCAAGCATAATACAGAACAATTTTCTTTGATTGTGATTCATGGACAACACCTATAAGATCTTGGCAGGGTCAGAGGACCCCAGCCTTTTTGGTGGCAACTTTCTGAGTACTATCTTATACCTGTGGCTGTGACAAATGAGAAGTCAGTTGATCTCACTCTTGCTTAAAAATCATCTCCTTTTGAGCATTGTTGTCTATCCCTGCCTCCAAGTGGACTATGAAGGTTTTAGCATAACTACAATGAAGTGTTAGGGACTGATTAACTGGCTAGCATGTCACAAAGCTGTCAGTAGGAAATGATGCTATTTAAAATACTGGATGAACTGCCAGCTCTTGAGAGTCAAGATGCCCTGCTCTAGTTTTGTGTCTTCTCTGCCTTGCTAGATCCCTCTTGCCTCTCATCACCTTTTTTGCATCTTACGTGGCCCCTTGCTCTTTTCTTTTCCCAGGCCTGTTACTACTTCTGCCTTGCTCTTCTCTTTAGTTGCATCATTTCTGTGTGTTGCCTTTCTTTCCAGAGTTCCCATGCACACCCACCCAGGTGGAACTACATTACATGATGCTGACACTTCCCTCTCCTTTGTCCCATCTCTGCTCTCCTTTTCCTAACCCTGCCTGCTCCTTTTCCGTAGTTCCCACCCTTCGGGCTTTATCCCTGTGTTGTCTTATGTCTCCCTAATTCACAGTGCACAGTTAAGTAGATTTTTATAAATGTCCTTATAAAGTAGAAGACTATACTTATGCCATCAAGATTTATATTTATGTTTGTAATTTAAATCAAGCCATTCCAAAGTTACATCATCTTTTGGGGCTGGAGAGATGGCTCAGCCAGTTAAGAGCACTGGCTGTTTTTCCAGACGACTAGGGCCCAGTTCCTGGCACCCATACAGCGGTACACAACTGTCCATTACTCCAGGGCCAGGGGATCTGATGTCCTTTTTTTGACTTCTATCAACACCAGGAATGCACTTGGTCCACAGACATACATGCAAGCAAAACAACATATACATTTAAAATCTATAAAAATAAAAATTCCAAAGTTACATAATCTCATAAAAAGACCCAAGTTACATTTTTATGGTGACAGTTCATGGACACTGTCTTTCTCTACCTACAAGTCAAGATATGTTTATTCTATATAACTCTTAATCATGAAAATGTAAAGTTCTGATTATTGTCAAGAAATCCAAATATTAAGTCTAAACTATAATTATGAAAGTAGTATCATTAAAATGAACAAATAGTTGTATAGATTTCCAGTACTTAAATATCTTATCATATACTTGTATCATGCAATTTCTTAAACATCTAATAAATATTATATATGGTAATATTAATATGGAAATCAGTTTTTGAAAAAATATGCTAATTCCTCTCAGAATGTTTTAACTTTATACTTGTTAACAATTTAACTGATACAAACTGAAATCAACCTTAGCATTTACATGTATAGAAACATACTTTTGATAGACAATAACTCAAGTAAAAAGTATTTAACTGAAAATGACTAGGAAAAATTACTGCTGTAAGGATTCAGACATTATGCTGTCCTGCCCCTGTCATCTGGCAGAATGCACTCAGGCAGTACCCGGATCAGCCCAGGGTTCCATGATTGCATAGTCTGCACACAAGTGCAAAGGACCCCTTTAAAATACAGACCCTGCCCACTTACGCTCTGGAGCTCCACTACATTTGGAGCAGACAGGGATTTTCCTGTCTTCTCTTCTGTCATCTGTGTCTCTGTGTCTCGCCCCCACCCCCACCCCAACCCTTTCCCTTTCTTATAAAACTTCTCACTAAGCTCTGCGTGCCTGGCATGTCCCTGTCCAGTCCTGTGTGGTTGTCCCTCCATGTACCCTCAGCCTGCTATGGAATCTGTTAAGGTTCCCCACACTCTTACAGAAATAACCCATTTGAGTTTCAGTCTGAAAGCATTGAAGCTTATAAGCTAATTTGTAGTTTGTTAGGTGGACAAACCCAGCTTTGGCACTGTGTCAGGAGGTGAACTTAGCCCTGGCATATCAGTCAGAGCTGATAATCGAGATGACTTCAGTGCAAGGAAGAAAGAAGCAGGGTGTGGGGAGTTGATGAGAACAGCAGATGTGGCGTGGCGTCATGAGTGCACATTTAGTTCTCAGTTGATAGCAATAGTCCAATGGGAGAACTGGCCATTAACTAAACTAGCTGAGTTCTGGCTTCTCAAAGAGTTTAGACTTTAGGACAAAACTGTGATGCTCAGTGAGGTTCCAGGTAGATGCTCAGTGATGTTCAGGGAGGTTGGCGCATAGAACCAAAGAACAAAGGCTTTAAATTTTCACCTGTGATGATGGAAACTGCTTGCTGCCATGTTTTGTGCTGTTCACACATCATTTAAATAAAAAAACAACATTGTCAAAGTTTAAATATCAGAAGTACTCACAATTCAAATACCTATTTTCAGTTGAAAACAAAAAACCAAGACAAACATAAAGAGAAAAAAACTGAACTTTAACTTCTGAAAGAAAACAGGCAATCCTTCAGCCAGGTGATACAGCCAGTACAGCCAGTGCAGCTATCATAGACAGAGCAGCCAGTGCGGCCAGCATAGCAAGTGCAATCAGCAGCGCACCCAGTGCAGTCAGCAGCCAGTGCAGCCAGTGCAGCCAGCACAGCCTGGTGCAGTTAAGGAGCCTGCCTGCCCCCCAGACTGTTTGCTTTTCCTGGCTCCTGTGATTATGTATCTCTGATTAACATATATTAGGCAATTTGTTTAATTCTAGAAGACACAATTCAAAGACATTGAATCTGAATACTATGTGATGATTATGTTTCTTGTGAAATGCTTAGAAGGTCAAGTTTTGTAAAAGAGAAATATTTTAAAAGAAATATATATTTCTAGTATATCTAATTTCTAAGGGCAAAGAGAATATTTACAGGTTTCAAAAAGTTTCTAGAGCACCAACTAATGCTATCAACAGTCATTAATTTTAGTGATTAAAATGAAGCACAAACTGTCAGATATTTTAGTTTATTATTTTGAGAAACAGTTTTCACTACATGCAATAACCTAGTACATTTCCTGCAGCTTCACTGTTTCGGTTGCGACAGATGTTCTGTCTCCAAAGGCAAAGACTTATCCTAGCCAAATGGAAGGAGAAAGCCAGACACAAGAGTAAAACAAGAGAAGACGACTTGGTATGATAATAGACACTATTTGTTTAAAAGAAGAAAATATTTTAATATTTTGTTTAAAGATATTGATGAAGATACTAAAAATTCTGTTTAATTAATATTGAGTTTTTTTCTTATTTTACATATCGATCCCAGTTCCCTCTCCCTTCCTCCCTTCCATGCCCCCTGACCTCGTTTCCATCCCATCCCCCCCCCACTCCACAGGGAGGGAGACATTAGATATTTAAGTTCCGAGAATCTCTGATATGAATAAAGTAAAAATGGTAAGGACTTAGTAAATTGTTCGTTTTCTACCCAAGATTAAGTTGCTTTTCTTTTCCAACATTTAATATGTCACAGTTTCAATAGTAAATTTTTAAAACTACTAATGGCTAAACTTGAAGAATTATTTGTAACTAGGATATCCACCCATAATTTAAGCAATTAAAATAGAGGACCAGAGGAAACACCTGCAAATTTAAAACTACTTTCTTCTGCTTATGTTATTTCAGTATTTTATTGCCTCACTTGTTTTAGAATGTTTAGAGTACTTGAATCAGATGCAGAGGTATGCTTGAGATTTTTGTAATGACATCATTTAATAGGCAATACTTGGTGAATAATCTTTAAAATACAAAGTTGAGATAAATAGGAAAGAGAAAAAGAAGTTGAAATTAAATCCTTGCCCTCAAAGGGCAGGATCAACAATCTCACTCACCTACAATCAATCTGTTAAACTGTTGCACATGTCAGTCCCACATATGCAGGAAGAGTGTGTGTGATGCTTGGTAAACACCAGAGTCTGCTGTGTATGGAGCATATTCTTAGAACATAGTCTAGATGTGTACAATTTACAGACATTGAATTGGCTTTTTTTTTCATGCTGTCCTCTATCCTTTCCCTATAGTGGAAACCATGAACCATGTCAACTTAGCCAGTTGGGTATCTTTGCCTTGGGTACCACTGTGCATCTTCTCAAGCCATGCTTGCAACCACTTTGTGTACTACTGCCCTTTACTGATCACTGATGTTCTAACAGTGGAATAGTCAACTGCAACCAACTGGCACTCTTCTTTCACTTATGCTGATTGTCCCTGAGAAAAGTTGGGGTTCTCTTGAGCCTGATGTTTGGCATGCCCTGGTTGGTATATAGAGTGTATATTAGCACTCTTCTACTATCCTTTATGTATTGTGGTTAGATGAGTGTTTAGGAATCCAATCCCCCTAGCTATTCAATTTCTTGGCCAACAGTCATTCTGCAGTTAGTGAGTGAAGATGACAGGTGTGTGCAGGAAACCAAGGCAGGTGTTACCTCTGTGTACTGGCTTTCCAATATGCACCCTTCCTGAGATTGCATGGTGAATACCTCATACTAAAATTATGTATATGGGTTTGGGAGAGGTATGTGCAAAATACTCATTGACCCATAAAAGTGCTTTCTTATTATAGCTTTCAGGAAATGTACCACGTAAAGTGGGGTTTGCTGTAATGATAAATCTGAAATTTTTCCTCGACTCCTCACTTTTGGTTATCACTTTGCTAACACTTCCTTCCATGTCTCCAAATGCTAGTGATTTCATTGCTTGACATTCCACTTTGTGGCCCACAGTTTTTTTTATCTCTAAAAGAGGAGACAACAGCAGGTTATTCAGGGGGTGGCCTGTGTGAATGGAAATGGTCTGTATAGACTGAGATGGCTCAGGGAATTTTGTGTTTGTGTTGAAAGTCACCATGTGGGTCACAATGATAATAATATGTGGCTGGTGCTAATGTTATGCCAAGTATGTGCTTTCTATGGATCATTGCATTTGACCTTTAGGACAATTCAATGGGATTTATAGCTTATTTTCATTGCAGATTTTAAAACATGAACTTCAGTTGAGGAAATGGAAGTACAGGCTGAAATCCAAAGTAGCTGAGGAAAAACCCCTTAGCCCTGAGCGGAGTTCCTCTGACACTGTTGTTACAGTTGTGCCTGTAGAATTTGACATCTCAGCTTTACCAGAACGAGCAATAATGCAGGTGTGTAGGACTCTGTTGACCATGGTAAGACCTTGCAATTTGTGGATAGCATGGAATTAGGGTGAGTATGTGTTGCCTGTAATTTCCTTCCTTTTGATTAACCTGCTTTTGTCCCGTCTTTCTATTGTAACTCATACTTGCTTGCCATACCTCTTTATATATTCTGTCAACATTAACCCTTTATTGATAATATATTTGAATATTTCCCTCCACAACACTTAACATTGTCTCTTTTGCCTCTAGAATAGTATGATGGCAGGAAATTTAAAACTTTAGTTAGTAAAGTCTACCACTCTCACCCTGATAACTTCTCTTCATGCCACATTAGTATGGTTTTTCTGAGTGATAGCATATTATAGACATATACATAGCTGGTTTTTTTCTGTGACCTTTTTTGTCTTTGCAAATATTTCCTTGTTTTTCAGGGCTTATACTATACATTTTAAGATATCATAAATGGCTTTCAAATAATTTCATGCTCCTTTGCATGTACTGTAAGCACCCATGACACCATACTCTTGTTCTCCCTTTTGTGGTTTTAGTTACTGTTGAATAGGTCTGCTTCTATACACTCAGAGCTGTACAGTTCTGAAATTATAGTTGCTTACAACATTAGCACTCTCCAGCACATTTTTATTTATGATAATTTAGGACTTATAGAAAAGTTTCAGGGACAGAAAAGAGTCGTTTCCTGAAGAACTGGAGCCAAGACGTTCTCTTTCAGTCAGCTATTACATCACGGTCGGCAGACTCAACCCTCTTTTCTTGTTCTCCCAATAATGTTCTAGCAGGAGAGACCAGTCTAGATTGCATGTTGCACTTGGTTGCTATGTGTTCTTGATTTCCTTCAGCCCAGAATAATTCCAGCATTTAATTTTTGGGCCATTCAAATGAAAATTGGGCAACTTTTATTATAGAGCATCTCTCAAATATGGCTTGTTTTATGTTTCCCCATGAGTCAATGCATGTGGTGTTTTTTTTTTTTTCATTAGAATATGCAGACATGACTGTCTTGTGTTTTCTTTTCATCTTCTCTGTAGCACAGAATTTTGCTTAGGCAGCTGTGCTCTCCTTGACCTCCAAATACAGGCTCCACAATAGATCCCTCTATTGGTTTGCTGTATCTTGCTTTTATTATGTTTAGGCATGACCCTTGTATCCCTGATCTCCCCAAGCATTTTTTGTCATGAAGGGGTGTTGGATTTTTTGTCAAAGGCTTTTTTCAGCATCTAATGAGATGATCATGTGTTTTCTTTCAGAGATTTTCGTATGTTGAACCATCCCTGTATCACTGGGATGAAGCCTATTTGATCATGGTGGGTGATCTTCTTGATGTGTTCTTAGATTCAGTTTGCCATTATTTTATTGAGTATTTTTTGCATCAATGTTCATGAGGGAAACTGGTCTATAATTATCTTCCCTTGTTGAATCTTTGTGAGGCTTGGGTATCAGGGCCACCTTGGCCTCATAAAAAGAGTTTGGCAATGTTCCTTCTGTGTCTATTTTGTGGAATAATTTAAGGAGTATTGGTATATGTTCTTCTTTGAAAGTCTGGCAGAGTTCTGTGTTTAAACTGTCTGGTCCTGGGCTTTTTTTTTTTTTTTTTTTTGTCGGGAGACTTAATGACTGCTCCTATTTCCTTAGTGGTTATAGGTATATTTTAATTGTTTATCTGGTCTCAATTTTACTTTTGTAAGTGGTATCTATCAAGAAATTTGTTCATTTCTTTTACATTTTCCAATTTTGTGGAATACAGGTTTTTGAAGTATGATGTAATAATTCTTTGGATTTTTTTGGAGTCTATTGTTATGTCACCCTTTGTGTTTCTGATTTTGTTAATTTGGATAGTCTCTCTGCCTTTTAGTTAGTTTGGATATGGATTTGTCTATTTTATTGATTGCAGCCCTCGGTTTATTCCCTGCTGTCTACTACTCTTGGGTGTGTTTGCTTCTTTTTGTTCTAGAACTTTCAGGTATGCTGTTATGAGATCTCTCCAAATTGTTTATGAAGCACTTAGTGCTAGGAACTTTCCTCTTAGCACCATTTTCACTGTGTCCCAAAAGTTTGAATATGTTGTAAATTCATTTTCATTGACTTTTAGGAAGTTTTTAATTTCTTTCGTGAAATTTCTTTCTAACAGTAGGTAGTTGTTTAGCTTCCACAAGTTTGTAAGCTTTTCATGTTTTCTGTTGTTGTCAAAATCCAGCTTTAATCTGCAGTGGTCTGATAAGTTTTCCCTGTATCTGTTGAGACTTGCTTTGTGACTGAGTATATGATTAATTTTGAAGAAGGTTCCATATGGTGCTGAGAAGAAGGTATATTCTTTTGTGTTTGGATGAAATGTTCTGTAGATATCTGTTAGGTTCATTTGAGTCATAATGTCTGTTAGTTCCATTATTTCTCTGTTTATTTTCATTGGTGAGAGTGGGGTGTTAAAGTCTCCAACTATTATTGTGTGGGGTTCCATGTGTGATTTAAGCTTTAGTAATGTTTCTTTTTACAAAGGTGGGTGCCCTTATATTTGGGGTACATTTATTCAGAATTGAGACATCATCTTTTCCTTTGATGAGTATGAAATGATCTTCTTCATATCTTTTGATTAATTTTTGTTGGAATTCTATCCTGTTAGGTATTATGATAGTTACACCAGCTTGCTTCTTAGGTCCATTTGATTGGAAATTCTTTTTCCAAGCCTACTCTGAGATAATGTCTATCTTTGATGTTGAGGTGTGTTTCTTGTATGCAACAGTTGGATGGATCCTGTTTTTGTATTTATTCTGTTAACTTGTGTTTTTTTATTGGTGAATTGAGCCTACTGATATTGAGGGATATTAATGACCATTGACTGTTAATCTTTGTTATTTTGTTGTTGCTGTTTGGTGTGTGTGTGTGTGTGTGTGTATTTCTCTTTTAGGTTTTACAGGTGTGAGATTATCTTTTGCCTATGCTTTTGTGGGTGCAGCTAACTTCTTTGGGTTACAGTTTTCCATCTAGTACCTTCTGTAGGGCTGAATTATGGATATATATTGTTTAAATTTCATTTTTCCATAAAATATCTTGTTTTATCTATGGTGAATGAAATTTTCCCTGGGTATAGTAGTCTGGGATGGCATCTGTGGTCTCTTAGAGTCTGCAAGACATTGTCCAAACCCTTCTGGATTTTAGGGTTTCTGTTGAGAAGTTGGGTATGATTCTAATAGATCTGCTTTTATATGTTACTTGTCCTTTTCCCCTTGCCACTTTTAATATTCTTTCTTTGATCTGTTTGTTTAGTGTTTTGATTATTATGAGGTGAAGGGATTTTCTTTTTTACTCCAATCTACTTGGTGTTCTGTAAACTTTTTGTACCTTTATAGGCATGTCCTTCTTTATGTTGGGAAAATTTTCTTCTATGATTTTGTTAAATATATTCTCTGGGATTTTGAGTTGGGTTTGTGGTCTTTGGTCTTTTCATAGTGTCCCAGATTTCCTGAATGTTTTGTGTTAGGATTTTTTTTGATTCCCCATTTTCTTTGACTGATGAACCTATTTCCTCTATCAGTCTTCAATGCCTGAGACTCTCTCTTCCATCTGGTGATGTTTGCATCTGTGGTTCCTGTTCACTTACCTACATTTTCCATTTCCAGGATTCCCTCAGTTTGTGTTTTCTTTATTGCTTCTATTTCCATTTTCAAGTCTTGAACAGGTCTCCTTTATTTGTTTTTTTTTTTTTTTTTTTTTTTTTTTTTTTTTTTTTTTTGCTTTCATGACATTCTTTTAGGGATTTATTTATTTGTCTTTTCCTCAGTTTCTTTAAGGGATTTGTTTTTCATTTACTCTTTAAGGACCTCTATCACCTTCATAAAGTTGTTTTTAAGGTCATTTTCTTGTGCTTCATCTCCCTCAGAATATCCAGGTCTTGCTGTCTTAGGATAGCTGGATTCTGGTGGTGACATATTGCCCTGGGTGGTGTTTATTGTATTCTCACACTGGAGTTTAAGCATCTGGGTTTGGGATGATTATAGGTCTAGGTCCTGATTTCTGAGTTAGTCTTTATTGGAAAGGGTGTTTTGTTCCTTGGCTTCTGTATTTTTTATTTTATTTTTTTGGTCTTCTAGTTTTGTGATCTAGATTTCTAGTGGCCAGTGTGACCTCTGATCTAAGAGGGAATCTCTATCAAAGTTGGCCTTCTGGGGGTTAGGTTGGTCGGTGCATCAGAAAGGGGTCTCTCTTCTGCTGACTGGTGTGGCCTGTTTTTCTGACTGGTGTGGTGTGTGCCTGAGCAGCTGAAGTTCACTTCTCAAACTGGTATGGTCTGTATCCTAGCAGTGGGATTCCCAGAGCTGGAAATCTGGGCTCAACAGTGGCCCAGCAGTGGTCTAGCAGTGACCCAGCAGTGACCCAGCAGTGACCCAGCAGTGGCCTAGCAGAGGTCCATCAGTGGCCCAGCAGTGGCCCAGCAGTGGCCCAGCAGTGGCCCAGCAGTGGTACAGCAGTGGTCTAGCAGTGACCCAGCAGTGGCCTAGCAGAGGTCCATCAGTGGCCCAGCAGTGGTACAGCAGTGACCCAGCAGTGGTACAGCAGTGGTCTAGCAGTGGCCCAGCAGTGGTCTAGCAGTGGCCCAGCAGTGGTCTAGCAGTGGCCCAGTAGTGGTGCTGTTTTTCAGACTGGTGTGGACTGTACCTGAGCCACTGAAGTCTGTCAGAGTTGTGGGGAAGGGCTGGCCTCAGAGAGGATGATCAGATGGGAGGACTTGGTCAGTGCAATGGGTCTTGGGGAAACAGGTTCCAAGCAGCGGAGTAGTCTAGCTGGTAGGTGGGTCACTCACCCTGTCCTCTGACTGGTGTGGCTTATACCAGAGCAGTGGACTTCCCCTGCAGTTGGGGGGCAGGGCCCAGCAGGGGTGCTGGTGATGGGGTAGGAGGGGGAGGACCTTGGGATAGATCCTGGGGAACAAAGAGGAAAATGGTGCGGCCTGGCTCTTAGGCAGGTCACTCACCTATTCTTTAGCCTGGTATAGACTTTCAAAAATATGCACTTTTTGGCTCTGGCTCTATCATCTCTAAAAAAGTCAGGTTACTATTTTGCTATCATTTCTTCAGTCTCATTTTTGCCTGTTAAGGAATGCTTCTTCCTTAAATGGATGCTAGTGATCATATAGTATCAGTCAAACTGCTAGCCAAACTGAAGCTGGTGGGAGGGTTGGCAAAGACCACTTTCCATGAAAATGCAAGTATTTGGCACAAAGCACAGAGAAAAACCTTATGTTGACAAATTCAGAGCTTCAGTAATGTAACTAATGTAGATGTTTGATTAGCTAACAGTGTAAACCTTGCCTCATGACTTTAAGTAGCTGTGACTTTTTGTTTGTAGGAGATATAAAGCACATGGACTTGCAAAAACAGTTATAAAAACACCTTCAGGTTTTACAGCCCTGCTGACTCATCTCCCTGGGGAGAAATCCCCTAAAACCTGGATAGCCATTAAAGTATCACCAGACTGAGGAGGAACCAGATGGTTCAGGCGTGTTGGGTTAAATTACTTGGAATTAGAGTATGTTTAATGACTTCTCAAATCTATGTTTTGATAACCCATGGGTCAGGCTGACCTTAACTAACCAAGCAGAACGTGATTGGGAGTTCTGTGGCTTTGTACTTCAGATTAGAGTTTCCAAACTGCATTGTTCTATCAAGGAACTGGCTTGATTTGTGGTGTGGATGAAAAAGCTGGTGATACAAACATTTCAGAATGGCTCTAGGAAGAGTTTATTTTGGTAAGAATTGCCCTACCTCAGACCTCATTTTCATTGCTTCAGCTTTAATCATTGATGCTAGCAAGTTAAGAGTTTACACTTAATTTTAATCCAAAGTTTTCTTGAATTTTTCAGTCCATAAATTTCCTCAGGAGCCATGCTTGCAAAAGTGATGTATTATATGAGAGATGAAAAACCACACCACAGAGGGAGCCGATGGGTGGAAATTGGAAGGGTGTATTCTGTGGTTGAGTGGCTTGTTGTGTAGTTGGGTGAATGGCCCTGGCCTGCTTATCTTTCTATTTCAAGGTTGTCTCATGGTGGTGGATAGGCAGGATGATCCCCTCTGCAATTGCCCCTGGAAAGATCAGTTAGTATTTATGAAGTGTTGGAACAATGCCCAGCATATACTAAACTCTCAGTTACTGTTACTCACATGGTGAATTAATTGCTGAATCGAAGCCATTAAATGGAAAGTCAGGAGGACTGGATTCCAAACACAGCTCTGCTGTCTCTTAGCTCATTGACTCAGTTTGAAGACTGAAAATTCTCAGCAAAGAGTGTACACTTGTATTTCCTGTATAAAATGAGAGTGGGCTGGATGGTGTCTATACATGCCTATAAACTCCAGATGGAAATGCAAAACACATAAGAGGAAAATCAGAAAAAATGTGGAGGAGGATTCATTGTGTGCCCATCCTTGCCCCAGTGCTACTCCCCCACATGGATAGCTTAGCTGAGGCTTCTGCATGTGGGACCTTACATGGCTCCACCAGAGGGGCTTCTCCTGAGCACGACCACTGAAATCATCCTTAATGTGTAGGTGTGGTATTCTTGGGAATAGTTACTGAAGGGAAACAAAATAAAAGGAGGCCAGGACTGCTCCTAAGGGGTGGAGGTGAAGGTTTGCTGCACACGGGAGGGTGAGCGCAGCCAGTGGCAGACATCTGGGAGAGTCAGAGTGAACATGGTCAGACCGAGCTGGGCCATGTGAAGAGATGGCTATGGGAGAGCAAGAGATGAGCCAATGACCAAGAGACTGGTGGAGAGGGCAAGAGACAAAAGGGACAAAGCGACCCATGCAGCCAGAACAGCTGGATTGTATAGGAAGGAGCGGCTGGGTGAGGGCAGCCCCAGCCCCTGGGCTCCAGAGGGTTAGGGTAGAGGGTGGGGTGTGCCAGCCAGGTCCCTTAATAGGTAGGGACTGAGGGGTTTTGGAGACTCTGGCAGCCAGTGCCAGCTTTGATACATTAATAAGCACCTTAGTTAGCCTTTGATCCAGGTTTGAGACCTAGTGCTTATCATTATCATCAGTTTCTAATTCTTTTAAATATCCTTGTTTCATCTCTGTTTCTCCCATTAAATCTGACACTCTTTGGATTCTGGTGTCACATTTTAAAAAAATTAACTTTCTTTTTATTTATTCTTTGTGTCTTTTACATCATGAATACAGATCCCATTTATTTCCCTGGCCCTTTGTATTTGTCTTCTGTCCTTGCAACCCAATAAGAATTAAAAACATTTTTTAAAAAGGGAAAATCTGGTTGTGGAAGCTGTAGTGTGGCATAGTGAGTCAGGCAGTAAACCCTTTTGTTTATATAATCTTTACTTGCAAGTGTTCATTGTGGTTTTTGGTTTCTGCTACACTATTGATGCTGGGCCCTCACTGGTTGCCCTATGTCTCAGAGATCCTGTAGCTTTGGGTCTGCCGGTCAGGTCCCAGGCCAACTCATAACCCTGGTTCTGGACCTGGTTGGCACTGTTGATCAGCCTGCCAGCTATCCCTGACCTCACCACTAGGGTGAGCTCTCCAGCTCCTGCTAACTCACCCTATACAGTGATGAGCAAGAGGAGGGTCAGTGTTGGCTCACCCACACCTACACCTTTAGGGCCTGCTCTACTGTGTTACCCAGGTGAGGTACAGGGGCTACTCTACCGAGTTGCTGAAGTTGCTGCTGGCGGTGGGGTCACAGGCAGCAGGGGAGAGAAGTGTAAGGGGGGCATATCTCTCTTTCCCATGCCTCTGATAGACAGTAGTGGGGCCAGCTCTCGCATTCTCACACCTTTGGGGATGCCTGAGCTGCGCCCTGCCCACAGGACCAGCTCTACTGCGTTGCCCAGGTGATGTACAGGGCCTGCTCTCCTGAGTGCTGCAGCTGGTAAAGGTGAGGGTCTGCTCCTTTACCTGCTGCTAATGGCGGGGGCAGGGTGGGCGGAGAGCATCTTTTCTGCACTCTTCACTGCTGCAAACAACAGAGGGGGGCTCTCATGTCCTTAGGATGGATCACTTGAACTACCCCACCCTCAACAGGGTCAGCTCGACTGTGCTGCTGCAGGTGAGGGGCAGGGCCAGGTCTCTGTAATGCTGCAGCCGGTGAGGAGCTGAGCCAAGTTTGCACAGCATTTCCTCCTCAGCCTTTGGTGCTATCAGGAGCTGTAGACATCAATACTGCAACAGCAATGGAACTGTGAACCCAGACATGGCCCTGCAGCAGCCCATGGCAGTCAAGCCACCCACCCCAACCTGCTCCTCGCTGTGTTCACCTCTTCAGATATACCTCTTGTCCACAGGACACCAACCATTCTGTGTTTCTCATACCTCACCATGCATTTGTTCACCCTGATAGAGCCCAGCCACCCAGCACCACAAGTGGGCCAGTTTTAAAAATGTATTACTTCTTTACTCCTGGTACCCAGGAGACTGTCACAAGCACTGAAGACTTACAACCATCTAAGGATGCACACAGTATACCGAGAAAACCCAGCAGGTTAGAGAAATAACAGCTTTGCTCTTTTGCATTTATATTTGAGATGAATCAAATAGCAAATAAATCATCAAGCACACAAAGCATTCCATTGAGAATTAAAAATTCTTTGTATGTGTGTATGTTTTGTGTGTGTGTGTGTGTGTGTATGTGTGTGTATGCTTGTTCACCCATGTCAATGCATATGTGTTGTTTTGTGTGTGCATGTGTGTGTGTGGGCCTGAAGTTGACACTGGGTGTCTTCCTTGATCACTGTTTATTGAGTCAGGGTCTCTTGCCAAACCTGGAACTCATGATTTTGGCTACTCTACCTAGACAGTTTCACCCACCGTGTAGAGGGGAAGTGGATGAAGGCTGGATGCAGGGCGTTTCTATAGAAACCAGCATGAGGGCAATGGCAGTGGGAATGAAGAGAAAAGGACTTGGGTAGGAGACAAAGCATAGCGAGCACCCCAGGCCAGATGGCATGAGGAGTGGAAAACTGAGAGAGGCAGTTGGGGCCTAGACAGAGCAGCTTTAGGGCGACTGGAGCACGGCCTTCCCATGAAGGAAGGCATCAGGAATGGACCCACTTTTCTACTGACCTTACAGGCATGACACCCCCAGTGCCCGACTCACTTCCTGAAGCCTTGCTACATGACTTTCTTTCCATACCATACAGGGTAACATTTAAATTGCTGATGGAGACTACTTCACTTTAGCAGTTGGCCTTGTGAACTATACTGAAGCAATTCATCAATTAACTACAAGTCCATGATGCTTTATGTGCATAAGATAACCCTTTGAATTCATTGTGATTGAATTGCTAACACTGCTTCTCATACCTTCCCATCAGCTTCGATTTCTTTCTGTGAAGTTTTCCTTCAGATCTATAAATGTGTTCAACTGACTGCTTTCCTAAAAAAACATTTCCCAGGCTCTTATGTTGTCAAACTTCTTGACACCATCTCCCAGCTGCCCGTAGACTCACTCAAAGACTGCTTTGAACAGTTTGTACCTGGGTGTTCCAGAAGCACAAGCCAACTAACTCATGGTTTCTGAACTAGAATGCGTCAGTTCCTTTCTCCTGTACCCTGTCCAGTGCTCTCTCTAGTACATCCTGTTTGTACAGCATGGCACTGTCATCTCTGCAGCTGACTCAGCAAGTATTTGGAAATGGCTTTGGGCTTCTCCCCTGGTTCCTTGTTATATTTTCTTTGCCTTTTAATCTCACTTTCTTTCTTCTCTTCATTCTCTCTTACTCATTGATATTTGGACCTCTTTAATTGGTCTCTTAATGTCTCCCTTTTTCATTTGTTCACTACAGTTCTTCAAATGCCACATTTGTTCCTGTCACTTCCTTGTTAAGAGCATCTCCTGGATGGCTCAGTGGATAAAGGCACGTGCCACCCAGCTAGATCAGAAGCCCCACACTGTGGCAGGAGAAACTGACTCCTGAAAGTTGTCCTGTGATCTCCACACATGCACTCCTATAAAAGAAATAAATAAAACATAGTGTCTTCTGCTCTCCTTGTCATATGGGGCTTGTCCTGCTTTAGCCCCTTATGCCTCTAAGCTCCGTTCTCACTGCCTCCCTGCTGGAACCCTTGGCTCTCGTCCTGCTGTTTTACTGATTTCCAAGTGCAAGATGTATGAGTTTCTGGCCCTGTGGCTTTGTCCACTATGACTTCTCTGTGTAAAACTCCCCTTTGCTCCTTTCTCATCAGGATTAGGCCTCCTCAGCCCCAGTTTGGACATGATTTCTTCCAGATGGATTTCCTTTGATCTGGACTCTCCCTCAGTCTGTGTGCCTCTAGGTCCCAGAGGTAATTCTGTCTTCCCTGGTTCCCCATCTGCATCTGCACTGCTGGGCTTTGAGGCAGAGTTTTATTGCCCCTAGTGCATAATGGTTAGATGCTCATTGTCTATTTATTCATCTTTGATTATGCCCCTTTCTTGAAATGTCCTTTTTGTTTTATTTGTTTTGGTATGAAAATTTCTAGTTCTATTCTCTGGAAATGCTTTCTCTATCTTCATGATATTTCTTGTTCCCAACCCTACCTCACTTGAGCTGTCTGTGTCCCCAGATGTTAACCTTGAACCTTTTTTTCTGTATTCTCACTAGGTCATAGTAGCCACAGTGAAGCTTTTTCAATACTTATAATGACAATATTGATTTCTAACTCTGCTAGCACTTGGAATTTTAAGTATTTCAATCTCCTAGAATGTGAGGTTTGAGATACACCTGATATACAGCAGTATTTGATAAGTAAGCTAGTTTGGGGAGTAGAGGAATATAATTTTGGAATAACTGAATTTTAACTGACAATGAAGAAATAAGTTAGAAAGTCCCAGAAATAGCTGAAATTTTAGAAGATTGCAGAGTTCTACACAAAGAACAACTTTAGAGTTACATGTCCAATCTCTGTGCCAGGACAGTATCTTACAGATATTCTTTACAATTTAGAGAGCAATATCAAATCCTCTTCATCTGAGTTTGGAACCATGTGGGACATAGAAAGCTGGAAAATTATCAGATCCAGTTGATAAAAGAGGGTGGCTTAGGCCGAGTGACCAAAACTGGAACTTTATTCTTATATTCACAAATCAGGAAAATTTCACCCCTCAGTCACTGCACAGCTGAATACTTGTAGACTCCCCCAGAGCAGACCCAACATTCACCCTGCATTCAGATTAGAGTAGCTTGCAGCAGGAATTGAGTTGGTATCCTGGTTCTTTCCCCCCAAATTCCTAATCAGGTATGCTCTTCCTTTTGGGAGGAGTTAGGGGTGGAGAGGGAGATGCACAGGGATAGGAACTGTTTCCCAATGGAGAAAGGACGCCAAGGAATGGAGTTTCTCCATTAAAAGTAATGTCTGTGTAACTCTGGTATGGTGTTTTCTGTGCTGGGGGTTGGGGGCTGGTCTGTTGACCAAGAGACATTCTGTTCTATTTTGGGGAGGATTAGATAATTAGAAAGTAAAAAAAAATTAAATAAAGCAAATAAAGTGCCTCCTTACGTATATTTTCCCCCTGGTTCTTTCTGTTACATCTATGATATTTAAGCATGGTTGTCATCTTATTTTCTAGTTTCTTTTACTTACTAGTTCCCAGTTCATTCAATTGTTCTGTGATACTTTCTAGTCTCATTCTTCTGTCTCCATCCCTGACACTCTTTCAGCTGCCATCTTTTAAGAATTTGGGATGTGTTGGTTCCTCATAACGTTGGTTGGGCCAGCTTTATCCCCTATGCTGAAGAGCAGGGAAGATGACCTCTAGGTAATAGCTTACCTGGATCACATATGCACTTACAACTGAAATCTCCCTTCTCCTGGTCTGTTGTGAGAGGAAACTACACACAGTAACAGAAACATGATTTATTATTCAACACAGAATCAATGGAGGAAGCAGCATCCTTGGGTGTCTCTTGGGTTCCAAGATTCAAATTATTCCTCTTGCATGGGAAGCATGCTCTCTCAGTTGGAGATACCTAGAGCACTTAAGTTGTAGCATCAATTATGGTTTGCTTTATTATGGAGGATTGCCTCATAATGCTATTTCCAAAATGAAGTTCTTGGGCAAACCAACGCTGAGTGGAGAGTACACTGTGCTGAGACTCTTAAGTCCTTGGGATCTAATTCCTACTGAGTGCCCACTGTGTGGACATGCATACCATGTTACCATGTTATATATCAGCCCTCTTCCTCTTTGTTTTGGTTTTCTTCTTTCCTACTGTGTTACTGGCCTGTTTTATTTTTCTAATTTATCTTTTAATTCCATCACCAAACTTCATTATTCTTCCAAGCAGTGCTTCACACTCAGTATTGCCCAGAGCTAGAAAAAAAAAAAACAAAAAACAAAAAACAAAAAAACATTCCAAGTATGATGTGATTCATGTAGCATCCAGTACCAATCTTATCTTTAGAGCCCAGTTTTACCTCAGCTGAGGCCATGGGACCCAGGCTCACCATTGATCCAATGACCATTCTGTAGCTCTAGTGACTTTAGTTGATTTGACACGATGACCCTTTCTTCACCTCTAACTCTCATATCTCTGTGTCAGTGACAATACTTCCTCTGTATTTCTGTCTCTCAGCCACATCAGGACTAATATTGACTCATGAGAGGGTGCTTGTAAGTGCTCCCCAGTGCTCACTCAGGCCTCGAGTGACTTTGATATTGTGCTTTATTGTACATCCTCATGTGGTGATATAGTATTTATGATTTGTTAAATCTTGTCTGAGGATTCAGAAAGCAAAGTCAGCTTCAAGCTACAGAGATCAGCCAGTGGAGGTACACACCTTTAATCCCAGGACTCAGGATTAAGAGGTAGATGGATCTCCGTTAGTTCAAGGCCACCATAGCCTACACAAGAAGAGTAACAGAGCTCGTGCCTTTGATCCCAGCACTTGGGATCACACAGCTCTAATCTCAGCATTAGGGAGGTATTTAAGACAGGAACAGGATCTCAGAGCTGGCATTCATTCTCCAGCCACACTGAGGATAGGAAGACATTGAAGTCTCAGGATTTTCCAGCCACACTGAGGAGAGACTTCAGTCTGAGGTTTGGTGGAGCTGGGATTGCCTTTTAGTCTGAGGTAGAATGATATCTAGTGGCCATCTGTTTTGATTTTCTGTTCTTCAGCTTGAAGCTTGAACCCCAATATCAGTCTCTGGGTCTTTTAATTTTCATGTTACAGTCTCAAATCTACAAATCTCTACACTTTTTTTTGTTTTGACACCTAGGCCATTTATAGTCAAGCAGTAACTCCCCTTGGTGTTCTATCTGCTACCTACGTTGTCCAACTTGAAAACATCACTTGCCCATCCTTTTTACAGTGCTACTTTATTTCTCCATACTCCCAGTCCTTTCTTGGTAAATGACATCACTTAACACTCAAATTAGAACAGCGAGAGTCATCCTAGACTTCTTATTTACATATGTATATATATAAAATTCAGTTTTTGTCTTTTTGTTAGTTTATTTTGTGTGTATGCATGATTCATGTGTGTTGTGGGATGAGGGGGAGGAGTGCTAGGGAATTTACAAGCCACAGCATGGATTTGGATGTCAGAGGGCAATTTTATAGTAGGTTCTTTCTTTCCACCTTTACATGTGTTTCATGGATCAAACCAGGTTACCAATTTTGTGCTGCAAGCACCTTTACCCACTGAGCTATCTTGTAGGTCCTCCTTTCTATTCTTTACATCCAACTAATGAATAGTAAATAGTATCCATTCAAGATGTATTTTGACATAGAAATAAATAAAAAAGTAAAATTTCTATTATTTCAAAATTTGACACAACATTACAAGGGTTGTATTTTTATTATATTAAGTAATACTACTCAAAAGTACTTAAAATATATCTATACCACTCTAAGAACTATGGTAGTAGTTTACATATTACCTGAGGTATTTTACCCTATATATTTATGAATTAGGCATTATTTTTTATCTCATAAATGGAAGAAATGATGCTCAAAGACACCCTTTCTATCTCATAGAGATTATAAATTATGTTTCCTAATATTAAGATGAAAATGAATGCTGTATTTATTATATCAGGCCTATCTGCTATATGTCCTCACTCATTTGGCCTTCAATATAACCACTGTTCATCATCACATTTAATCCTAGTGCCCCTTGGCCTTACTTCCTGGTGGTGTAAGTGTGTAGAGTGTGCTCATGGTCATGCATCCAGGTGAGGCTTGGCTTTGGGTCCACCACACTGTTATGGCCATGCTTACCACCCATCTAGGTGAGGCTTGGTTTCATGTCTACACAACTATTATGCCTGTGCTCACCACCCAAATTCCCAGTTCCTAGAAAGTAGAAACTCCTGTTTCTGAGTCCAGTTTGATCTGAGTGCTCACAGCAGGCATCTCGACATTAGAAACCATCATCTCCTAGATAAGTAGCTTCATGTAGTCCAGGTATCTGCCATAGCCTGCATTCTGGTCCTCAATCTCAGGAAGCCTCACATCAGTACTAATGGATCTGATCCCTCTAGTTTGACCTTTCCAGTGACTGTCAACTTTGCTTTTGTCCTGCATATAAATGCCACTAATGGACTCACATATTGGCAGATATAGTTCTCTGTTTGCACTTTTTCTGGCATTTGTACAGTGGCACAAAGCAAACAAAAGTAAACATCTCAGTAGATGTTTAACTCATCAAGTGCTATCATGTCTTCTATTAATCATGCCCATGGTTATGCATTGTGTCAGGCACTGAGGTGTGGGTTGTGGAGCTATTTTTACTGAATGTTACTCTCACTCTAAACACTGTTCAAACAGGCTTAGCAGTTGTAAACCTTGTTAATTCTCATAATTTAATGTGTTTAGTATTGGACCCATGTTACGTGGAAGAGGCAAAGACTTGATTCATGTCAATTGATGGTGAAATCACCATTTGGGATGGCTGTGATGTGTAGTGATATATTCACCTCCTGCATCTGTAAAGCACTGACCATGCCATTTTGGGCATGGTCACAGGTGCGGATGTGACCAGTTAAAAGGAATAGTGGGGCTCAGAGGCTCCAGCACCCCCAGCTACTCCACGGCTTCTCTGTACATGGAGGACCTGTACCCTGATGTGATGGAGGTGATACTCTACAAGATGTTCATCCTGGCTCAGTCCATCCTCTCCATCTGGGTCTGCAGGACATGATCACCCGCAGCTCACTGTGCTACTTGTAAGTGAACTTCCAGCAGCCAGTGGACATGGAGCATGCTTAGGACACCATGAATTTTGATGCTATAAAGGGCAAGCCAGTATGCATCATGTGGTCTCAGAGTGATCCATGACTTTGTTAAAGTGGAGTGGGCAACATATTCATTAAAAATTTGGACAAATCCATCGACAATAAAGCACTGTATGGTATGTTCTCTGCATTTGGAAATGTCCTCTCATGTAAGGTGGTTTGTGATGAAAATGTCTCCAAAGGCTATGGCTTTTTACACTTTGGAACACAGGAAGCCACAGAAAGAGCTATTAAAAAATGAATGGAAGGCTTCTAAATGACCAAAAAGTGTTTGTTGGATGATTTAAGTCTTCCAAGGAAGGAGAAGCAGAACTTGGAGTCAGGGTAAAGGAGTTTGCCAACACCTACATCAAGAACTTTGGAGAAGACATGGGTGATGAGCGCCTTAGGGATTTCTTTGGCAAGTTTGGGCCTGCTGTAAGTGTGAAAGTAATGACTGATGAAAGTGGAAAATCCAAAGGCTTTGGGTTTGTAAGCTTTGAAAGGCATAGAGATACACAGAAAGCTGTGGATGAGATTAATGGAAAGGAGTTCAATGGAAATCAGATTTATGCTGGTCGAGCTCAGAAAAAGGAATGGCAGACACAACTTAAGCGCAAATTTGAACAGATGATCACCAGATACCAGGGTGTTAACCTTTATGTGAAAATCCTCGATGATGGTATTGATGGTGAATGTCTCCAGAAAGAGTTTTCTCCATTTGGTAAGTCAGCAGTGTAAAGGTTATGATGGACGGTGGTCCACAGTAACCCCTTCTTTGCCTGTTGATTCGGAAACATGAGGAGACCATGTAGGCTGGCAATGTGTTGGTCAGTTCAGTTAAATCATTGTTACTGCTTTGTGGAAACATTCCTTGCTCTGGGACTAAGACCTGCAGGCAATAATTTTAGAAGTGTTGCTTAAGTCAGCTGCATCAGATCATGGGAACAGGAAGCAAAATGCTTGCTGGTTGGTTCCAAAGGGAAGTAGTGAGTATGTCACTATCATTTCCATCCCTTACTGTCTCAGGGTTTTTACTGCTGTGAGGAAACACCATGATCAAGTAATTATTATAAAGAAAACATTTAATTGGGGTGGCTCACTTATACAATTCAGAGGTTTAGGCCATTATTATCATGGCAGAAACAAGGCAGCATGCAGGCCGACATGATGCTGGAGCTGAGAGTCTTATATCTTGATCCAAAGTCAGTGAATCATGAACTGTCTCACTGGGAGTGGCTTGAGCATATATGAGACCTAAAAGCCCGCCTCCACAGTGACACCCTTCCTCTGACAAGGCCACATCTCCTAATAGTGCCACCTCCTTTGGAAGCCGTTTTCTTTCAAACCACCACACTGCAGTATTTTGGAGAACCTTGCACTAGGTGTTGTTACCTGTTTTGACACTGAAACAGTGTCTACAATCAAATTCTACTATTGGATCAAACCAGCTATATTGGGTAGTGGAGAGCTCAGTAAGGCCTGTGACTTCTGTAAACACAGGCCCACTGAGGCGTTTCTTTTTGCTATCAAGTAAATTTCTTGATCAGAAGCAATGGTTTACATTATTGAAGTTTTGGCCATACCTGTTGTGGTGACCCTGCTACACCACCCCTTGAGGTAGGCGGTGAGAAGACACAGCACCAACAACTCAGGCACTGGGAGCCAGTGAGTAGCAGAGTATGCTGCAGATTCATTTATTAAGGAAGTTAGACCTGCCTTTATACCCCTCTCAAGGTCCTATTGGCTCAGGCAGCAGACTCTGTGGCATGTCCTTTCCTCATTGGTGTGTCTGGGTCAGGTGTCTCTCCAACAGCGGTCTCTGGGTGGAGAGACAGGCTTGGTTCAGGAAGTGCCTGCGGTGCACGCTCATGAAGGCTGGCCTGGGCACCAGGGGCAGGGTGATTGCAGCTTGGGTAGGCTGGCTGCAGTTTCTCTTATGCATGCCCAATTCTAGTGTAATACATCAAGGCACGTTCTAGAGTTCTTTTTCATACTTTTAAATGCTCCCTGGGGAAAGAACCCTGCTCCCAACTTTCTGAAGCTTGTACTCAGGTGATCTCTACCTCATAATACCAACCATTCATTCCCTGTTACATTTGCTAGGCAAATGTTCCTTTTATCATCGATCTCTTCCTGGCGTACAGTCTAAGTCATTCATCAGTCATCATTCATCAGTCACCCTGCTAAGACCCACCATCATTCTTCCTGCTTTATGCTTTTTCTGGGGTCCCAGGGCGCTCTCTCCTTGATTAGAACACTTTTTTGTTTACTTAATCTCTAACCCCACTCTTGCAGTTTGGCCTCCCATGTTCCACACCATGACCTTACCATCAAAGGTGGACCTATCTCCTTCCAGTGGAATGTGGTCATTAATATTACACAGTTTCAAAGATGGAGCTAGCTACTAGTTAACCATAGAGGTCTGGAGGTCTGTACAGGCAGACAGAAAGTGAGGTAGCTGGGTGCAGAGAGGAATATAAAGTGGGAGGAGATAGGGGATTGGTCTCTTTTCAGTCTGAGGATTTTGCAGAGGTAAGAGCTCTAGTGGCTGGCTATAAGGAGTAAGGTTTTCGCCCGCCACTGGTCTTGTCCCGTCGCTGCGCCAGCCCCAATTAACGCACAGAGACTCTGTATTTGATATAATTCTGTTGGCCAGAATTAATTATTAACCTATTTCTATGTATTTCCACGTGGTCTTATCTTACCGGGGAGAGGCGGCTGGTGGTTCTGCTCTCTCCAGACTCTCCATCTTGACTCCTCCTTCCTCCTTCCTCTTTCCTCCTTGTCTCCTAGTCCCTCCTCTCTTCCTTTTCTATTGGCCAACAGTGCTTTATTCATTAACCAGTATGAGAAACATATTTATAGAATGACACCTCCCATCAGCTGGCTGCTCTGCTTCTCTGATCTTTCAGCTTTCTCCCCTAATGTCTGACTCAGGATTTTAGTATTAAGACCAGCTAGGACTCATGCTACATATTGGCACTCAACTTAAAGGCACAAATTCATGGAAAAGCCACTTTCCTGTGGCTTTGCAGCCACTGGCACATGCTGGAGCTGTGTGTAGTGCTCCTGTTGGAGTCAGGGTCACTACCCTGACCAGCTAGGCTTTCTTTTCCTTTTTCCCCAATTCTTTGAGCGAGTTTGGAATTTTTCTGTGGTAGCTTCTCTAAAACAATCTTCAGCTGCCACCCAAATTCCAGAATCACCTGGGCTCCAAATGCCACATGATCTTCCCTACACCTTCTCTCCTTGAGCTGCTACTCTCAGCTCATGGCTCCATGTTAGCAGCTGCAGCTGTCCTCAGCCAGGCTGCTCTCTGATTAGAATTGCTATGTAGACTTAAGATCCATCATCTTCATCGGTAGATCTGGTGAGACAGTTGGAAAGTTTTAACTTAACATTAAAACATGGGACACACTATTACAATGGTTTGAAAATGGAACCATTAAATAAGAGGATAACTAATGTAGATGGGATTTATGTAATGTCAGTTATAGACATTATCAGTTTTATCATTTTGTGTTATCACTAAAAATGTTGGTTAATGTATGCTAAGATACAAGTTTTAGGAAAACTTTTTTTTCTCATCAAAGGAAATTTATTTTATATAACCAAGTCCATTTAAATGAAAACAAACATTTATAGACAATATTTGGGAATTTGGGCGTCATTCTTTCCAAACTATTTCCTGCTGGTAAGGGGCGCTGTCATGGGGGATTCGAAGAAGATGCAGAAATCCTGGCTGTAGTCTGCAAGGCTGCTTTGTCCAGCTGTTTTGAATGTAGGGTCACCTGGTACTCTGTTTCAGGTGGTCTGGCTTGATCAAACCACATTAGTCTGGAAGGAATCCACAGCTTTTCATTTTCTGTGGAAACAAAAATAAAAATCCTTCTCTCCAGTAACTTGTCCTTGAACTTAAAGTTTGGAGTCAAAGCATTTTTTTTTTTTAATTTATTGTTTTACATGTCGATCCCAGTTCCCTCTCCCTCCCTCCCTCCCTTTTACCCTTTCTGCCCTCTCACATGCACCCTAACCACCCTCCCCTCCCATCCCCCCACCCCAATTCCATATGTAGGGGAATGCCATCCAGTTGGGGTCATGTAGATCTGACAGGTCATATGAAGTAGGGACTAGGGCTTCTCTCCTGTCTCTAGGTTAAGGCAGTTATCCCTCTATGGGGGATGTGTTCGTAAGGTCCTTTTGTGCACCAGGGATACATCCTGGTTCCACTGTCTGAGGTCCCTTAGACTGCTCAGTCCTTCTGGCTGAGACCCATATCCGGGGGGTTCTGAGTCAGTACCATGCTGGATTCCCAGCTATCAGTCTGGTGGCCCTTTAGCTACTCAGGTAAGTTCAGGTAAGCTGTCTCTATGTGTATCTGCAACCTGGTCTTGTCCTCTCCATCTGCATCTGGGTTCTACTTAAACTCAGTGTTTATTTATTTTTTTATTTTATTTAATTTTATATAACAAAGTCCAATTAAATGAAAACAAACATTTATACACAATATTTGGGAATTTGGGCGTCGTTCTTTCCAAACTACTTCCTGCTGGTAAGGGGCGCTGTCTTGGGGGGATTCGAAGAAGATTCAGATATCCTGGCTGTAGTCTGTAGGGCTGTTTTGTCCAGCTGTTTTGAATGTAGGATTAGCTTGTACTCTGTTTCAGGCGGTCTGACGTGATCAAACCACATTAGTCTGGAAGGAATCCACATCTTTTCATTTTCTGTGCAAACAAAAATAGAAATCCTTTTCCCCAGTAACTTGTCTAGTGGTTGTTAGCTCCTCCTTGTTCAGGTAAGCTGTCTCTATGTGCTTCTGCCGCCTGGTCTTGTCCTCTCCTCTGCTTCTGGGTTCTAGTTCGACTCAGTGTTTATGTATGGGTGTTTGCTCCTATTTTCAACAGGCATTAGTTGAGGGCTCCATGGAGAAGTTAGTTGTTGATCGCACTATCCGGAAAGGGCATTTATGATAGCCTTTCCACGGAAGCTGAGATTGTTAGTTGGGAGCAGTCTTGTAGTTCTCTCGAACTTTCTTTGTGTTCAATTTTATCTTCAAACCAATATTGGCTCCCTCTTTTATGTTCTCTCTCTCTGTCTCTGTCTCTCTCTCTCTCTCTCTTTCCTATCTTCTATTCCTAACCAGGCTCAATCTTCCTGGTCGCACAGGTTTCCTTTCCTCCCCCTCATTTCATTCTACTTCTCTCTCCATTCGCTGTCCT
Source organism: Phodopus roborovskii (assembly GCF_943737965.1). Classification (NCBI taxonomy): domain Eukaryota; kingdom Metazoa; phylum Chordata; class Mammalia; order Rodentia; family Cricetidae; genus Phodopus; species Phodopus roborovskii. Next base: position 3,536,040 of record NW_026126693.1, on the reverse strand, counting down.
TCCCCACTTCACCTGAGCTCTGGGGGACTTGTCCCTTCCCGGTTCTGTGAGGGACTTTATATGAATCTCTTAGAATACTCCTTGTATCCTAGTTCTTCTGGTGATGTGAATTATAGGCTGGTTATCATTTGATCTAGGTCTAAAATCCATATATGAGTGAGTACATACTGTGTTCCTCTTTTTGTAACTGGGTTACCTCAAGCCATGCACTTGCCTGCGAATTTCAAGATACCATTATTTTTTTCTGCAGAGTAGTATTCCATTGTGTAGATGTGCCACATCTTCATGTGGGGCATCTAGGTTGCTTCCAGGTTCTTGCTATTACAAATAGTGCTGCTATGAACATAGTTGAACAGATGTCTTTGTTGCATGGATGTGAATCCTTTGGGTATATGCCTAAGAGGGGGATTGCCGGGTCCTGTGGTACACTAATTCCCATTTTCCTGAGGAACCGCCATACTGATCTCCAAAATGGCTGTATGAGTTTGCACTCCCACCAGCAGTGGAGGAGTGTTCCACTTTCTCCACATCCTCTCCAACATAAGTCATCACTGGTGTTTCTAATTTTGGCCATTCTGGCAGGGGTAAGATGGTATCTCAAAGTTGTTTTGATTTGCATTTCCCTGATAGCTAAGGATGTTGAGCACTTTCTTAAGTGTCTTTCAGCCTTTTTGATTTCCTCCATTGAGAATTCTGTCTTCAGTTCTGTACCCCATTTTTTAATAGGGTTATTTGGTGTTTTGTTGACTAGTTTCTTGAGTTCTTTGTGTATTTTGGATATCAGCCCTTTGTCGGATATAGGGGTGGTGAAAATCTTTTCCCTGTCTGTGGGCTGCAGTTTGGTCTTGTCGACTGTGTCCTTTGCCTTACAGAAGCTTCTAAGTTTGAAGAGGTCCCATTTATTAATTGTTTCTTTCAGTGTCTGTGCCCCTGGAGTTATGTTCAAGAAGCGGTCTCCTATACCAATTTGTTCAAGGGTACCTCCTACTTTCTCTTCTAAGAGGTTCAATGTGGCTGGATTGATGTTAAGGTCTTTGATCCATTTGGACTTGAGTTTTGTGCATGGCAACAGACATGGGTCTATCTGCAGTCTTCTACACGCCATCATCCAATTGTGCCAACACCATTTGTTGAAGATGCTGTCCTTGCCCCATTGTATAATTTTAGCTGTTTTGTCGAAAATCAGGTGTTCATAGGTGCGTGGATTAATATCAGTATTTTCAATTCGATTCCATTGGTCTACCTGTCTATTTTTATGCCAATACCAGGCTGTTTTCAGAACTATAGCTCTGTAGTAGAGTTTAAAGTCAGGAATGGTGATGCCTCCTGAAGGTCTTTTATTGTATAGGGTTGTTTTGGCTATCCTGGGTCTTTTGTTTTCCCATATAAAGTTGATTATTATCCTTTCAAGGTTGGTGAAGAATTGTGGTGGGATTTTAATGGGGATTGCATTGAATCTGTAGATTGCTTTTGGTAAGATTGCCATTTTTACTATGTTAATCCTATCTAACCAAGAGCATGGGAGATCTTTCCATTTTCTGGTATCTTCTTTAATTTCTTTCTTTAGAGTCACAAAGTTCTTATTATATAGGTCTTTTACTTGTTTGGTAAGCGTTACACCAAGATACTTTATGTTGCTTGTGGCTATCGTAAAGGGTGATGTTTCTCTGATTTCTTTCTCAGCCTCTTTGTCGTCTGAAAAAAGTAGGGCTACTGATTTTTTTGAGTTTATCTTGTATCCTGCTAGTTTGCTGAAGGTGTTTATCAGCTGTAGCAGTTCCTTGGTAGAGTTTGTTGGGTCACTTATGTAAACTATCATATCATCTGCAGATAGAGACAGTTTGACTTCTTCCTTTCCAATTTGGATCCCCTTGATCTCCTTTTGTTGTCTTATAGCATTAGCTAGAACTTCTAGTACGATATTGAAGAGATATGGAGAAAGAGGACAGCTTGTCTTGTTCCTGATTTTAGAGGAATTGGCTTAAGTTTCTCTCCATTCAGTTTGATGTTGGCAGTTGGTTTGCTGTATATTGCTCTTATTATGTTTAGGTATGTTCCTGTTATCCCTGACCTCTCCAATACCTTTATCATGAAAGGGTGTTGAATTTTGTCGAAGGTTTTTTTCGCATCTAGGGAGATAATCATATGGTTTTTCTTTTTCTGTTTGTTTATATGGTGGATCACGTTGATAGATTTTCGTATGTTAAACCATCCCTGCATTCCAGGGATGAAGCCTACTTGGTCATGGTGGATGATTTTCTGATGTATTCTTGAATTCGGTTTGCCAGTGTTTTATTATTTTTGCATCGATGTTCATCAGGGATATTGGTTTGTAGTTTTCTTTCTTAGTTGTGTCTTTGTGAGGCTTGGGTACCAAAGTTATTGTGGCCTCATAAAAAGAGTTTGTCAATGAACCTTCTGTTTCTATCTTGTGGAACAGTTTGAGGAGTAGTGGTATTAGTTCTTCCTTGAATGTCTGGTAGAATTCTGCGCTGAATCCATCTGGCCCTGGACTTTTTTTGGTTGGAAGGCTTTCGATGACTGCTTCTATTTCATTGTGGGTTATAGGTCTATTTAAGTTGTTTGTCTGTTCTTCATTTAATTTTGGTAAGTGATAGTTATCCATAAATTTGTCCATTTCCTTTGAATTTTCAATTTTTGTGGAATACAGATTTTCAAAGTATGACCTGAAAATTGTTTGGATTTCCTCTGTGTCTGTTGTTATGTTCCCCATTTCGTTTCTGATTTTGTTAATTTGCATGTTCTGTCTCTGCATTTTTGGTTAATTTGGATAAAGGTTTCTCTATCTTGTTGATTTTCTCAAAAAACCAACTCTTTGTTGCATTGAGTTTTTGTATTGTTTTCCTGGTTCCTATTTTGTTGATTTCAGCCCTCAAGTTGATTATTTCCTGGCATCTACTCCTGTGGGGTGAATTCACTTCTCTCTGTTCTAAAGTTTTCAGTTGGGCTGTTAATTCTCTTATGTGACTATCCTCTGTTTTCTTCATATGGGCACTTAGTGCAATGAACTTCCCTCGTAGCACTGCTTTCAAGGTGTCCCATAAGTTCGGGTATGTTGTATCCTCATTCTCGTTGAATATTAGAAAGTCTTTAATTTCTTTCTTTATTTCTTCTTTGACCCAGGAGTGGTGCAATTTCACATTGTTCAGTTTCTATGAGTTTGCAGGTTTTCTTCTATTTGTGTGGTTGTTGAATTCCAATTATAAAGCATGGTGGTCCGATAAGATACAGGGATAAGATACAGGGGACTATTCCTATTCTCTTGTATCTGTTGAGTTTTGTTATGTCACCTAGTATGTGGTCGATTTTAGAGAAGGTTCCATGTGGAGCAGAGAAGAAGGTATATTCTTTTGTGTTTGGATGGAATGTTCTATAGATGTCTGCTAACCCCAGTTGAGACATAACTTCTATTAATTGTTTTGTTTCTTTGTTGAGTTTCTGATTTGTGGTCCTGTCTAGTGTTGAGAGTGGTGTGTTGAAGTCTCCCACTATAAGTGTGTGAGGTTTTATATGAGCTTTGAGTTTTAGTAGTGTTTGTTTTACGAATGTGGGTGACTTTGTATTAGGGGCATAGATGTTCAGAACTGAGACTTTGTGTTGATGGATTTCTCCTGAGATGAATATGAAATGACCGTCTTCATCTCTTTTGACTAATTTTGGTTTGAAGTCTAACTTGTTAGATATTAGGATAACCACGCCTGCTTGCTTCTTATTTCCATTTGATTGGAAAATCTTTTCCCAACCCTTTACCCTGAGGTAATGTCTATCTTTGAAGCTTAGATGTGTTTCTTGTATGCAGCAGAAGGATGGATTCTGTCTTTGTATCCATTCTGTTAGCCTGTGTCTTTTTATAGGTGAGTTAAGACCATTAATGTTGAGGGTGAGTAAGGACCATTGATTGTTGATGCTTGTTTGATTTAGGTTTGTTGTTGACAGTGGTATTGTGAATATATTAGTTCTGCTTCACCCTTGGTTTCTGGTATATTTGGATTATCTGTTGCCTGCATTTTTGTGGGTGTGGTTACCTTCCTTGTTTTGCAGTTTTCCTTCCAATACTTTCTGTAGGGCTGGATTTGTAGATACATATTGGGAAAATCTGGTTTTGTCATTAAATATCTTGTTCTCTCCATCTATAGTGATTGAGAGTTTTGCTCGATATAGTAGCCTAAGCTGGCATCTGTGTTTTCTCAATGCTTGTAGAACATCTATCCAGGACCTTCTGGCCTTGAGGGTTTCCATGGAGAAGTCAGGTGTAATTTTGATAGGTCTGCCTTTATATGTTACCTGTCCTTTTTCCTTCGCTGCTCTTAATATTCTTTCTTTATTCTGTATGCTAGGTGTTTTGATTATTATATGTTGAGGGGTCTTTTTCTTTGGTCCAGCCTATTTGGGGTTCGGTATGCTTCTTGTACTTTCATGGGCATGTCCTTCTTCAGATTTGTAAATATTTCCTCGATGATTTTGTTGAATATGTTTTTGGCACCTTTGAGCCTGGGTTTCTCACCTTCGTCTATGCCTATTATTCTTAGGTTTGGCCTTTTCATGGTGTCCCACATTTCCTGGATGTTTTGTGTTAAGGATTTGTTGGATTTATGATTTTCTTTGGTCGATGAATCTATTTCTTCTAGTTTATCTTCTTCGCCTGAGACTCTTCCAATTTTATTGGTTATGCTTGTGTCTGTAGTTCCCGATTTTTTGCCCAGTTTTAGTATTTCCAGCATTTCTTTGGTTTGTGTTACATTTATTTTCTCTATATTTTCTCAATTTCAGTTTTCAAGTCTTGAACCGTTTCCTTCACCTGCTTAATTGTTTTTTTCTTGGCTTTCTGAACTTTCTTTACTTTCCTTAAGGAATTTGTTCATTTCTCACACTTTTTTGTTTGTTTTTTCTTCCATTTCTTTAGGGGATTTTCTCACATCTTCTTTGAGGGCCTCTATCATTTTTATGACGGTAATTTTTAAGTCGTTCCCTTTTGCTTCCTCTGCTTTTTTGTTGTGTTCTGTTCTAGTTGGTGTAGATTCCCTAGATTCTGTTGGTGTCATGCTTGTCTTTCTGTTGTTAGGTATTTTCTCGTATTGCCATCTTTCCATATCTTCTTCCAGTAGGTGTTGGTGGGGTCTCTCTCTCTCTCTCTCTCTCTCTCTCTCTCTCTCTCTCTGGTACTTCCCTGGTGGGCTTATGTGGGTCAGAGATTCAATATCTGTAGCTCTGAGTGGTCCAAGCTCTGTAGGAGATCTCTCATCAGACAGAGACACAGGGATAGGGTCAGGGATGAAGATCCAGTAGAAGATGCCCCTAGCCAATCGCTCTAGCCAATGGCTGGCGGAAGAGGCCAAAGCCTGAGCTGAAATTTCGGAAGTTTCTGCACGATATTCTGATCTCACTGGAAACTGGCACTCTCTAGCTGAGGCCTCTTTCTTTAGCAGAGGCCCTGCTAAAGGGGGTCAAGGATCTTGCTGGCAGGAACTCAGAGTGGACCTGCAGAGATAGGCGGATCTTTGGTAGTGGCCCGGGACTCCAGCAGAGGACTGGAGGTGGGTTCAGAGAACAAGCAGGTGGTAATTAGGGGTGGTCCTGCGTGGATAGGCAGGTCTTCTTTGTTCAGAGTTGCTCCGAGAACTATCTGAATTAGGGTGGACTGTTGGCTCCACCCTCTGTCCCAGTGCTCAACCAGAGTGGCTGGACTGTGGGCAGGGTAGGGCAAATGGTATGAGGGGCAGGATCGCGGTGGGGATGGGTAGGGGTATATCAAAGCTCCAAGGGTGCTCTCAGTGGGGACAGGACACAGGAGCAGAAGAATCAGGGGTCAACCCAGGGAGTTCGGGGGGTGGGGAGATGTTGTAGGGGAGAGGCCACCCCAATTGGGCCCAGACTCACCTCTAGCCAATGGTTGGTAGAAGAGGACAAAGGCTGAGCTTAAACTTGGGAAGTTTTTGCAGGATAGTGGTATCTCACTGAAAACTGGGACTCTCCAGCTGAGGTCTCTTTCTTTAGCAGAGGCCCTGCTTTGGGGGTCAAGGATCTTGCCGGCGGGAACTCGGAGTGGACCCGCAGAGATAGGCAGATCTCTGGGAGGGGCCAGAAAAACTTAATAAAACAGTCTGAATAAAGATATTCAGACACAGACAGAGGAATTAAATGAAGAACCAATTTCATCATTGCATTATAAGTTTAAAGAGGAACAGCCTAAGGGCTTTCAAACAACCAACTTTAATTTATCCAGTCACCTTACAGGAACAACTGCGAAATGATAGATATCCCAAAGTCTATGCAGAGTTAAATGGACTACTGTGGAAATGTTAGATTTAAGGAGATTCAAAGAAGCAATAGCTTCACATGGCATGCATTTACCTTTTGTGAAGCAGATGTTAAACTAGTCATCAACTTGTAATTGAATTATTCCTAAATACTGGAGAGACTTGGTTACAATGGTCTTGGAGCCTAGTCCTCAATTACATTGCAAGACCTGGTAGAAAGATGAGGTAAGACCACTGAAAAAACCAAGTAGGGCTAGAGGAATAGAAATCTCCCCAAACCAATTTATTGGGGAGGGAGATTATGATGATGCACAAAGGCAATCTCTATATGATGGCCATGCCCTGAAATATGCTGCACAATAGCTTTGAATGCATGGGACAGAACTGGAGAAGTAAGAAAGAAAACTGAGTCTTTTACTAAAGTTCAACAGGGCCCAAAGGAAGCCTTCACAGATTTCTGATGAAGATTGGTATTAGCAATAAATAGAATGGTACAAGATTCAGAATCTAAACAAATAATAATTGAATCTCTGGCTTTTGAAATGCTAATTATCAGTGAAAAAGGATAATTAGACATTTGAAGGCAAGATCAGCACCTTTGGAGGAATGCATCTGAGATGCAATCAATATTGAATCTCATTACTGTGATGATGCATGGAAAGGAGGGGTGATTTCCAGAGGTTTGAAGAAAAATCAAAACGTCAAGTGTTTCAATTTCAGTAATCAAGGTCACTTAAAAAGGGAATGTAGGCAGTACATTCCTATAAACAAGCATAATTCAAACAGAACACCTCTCCCTTCTGTATTATGCAGAAGGTGTGGCAAGAGCAGGCATTGGACTAATGAATGTATGTCAACAAGGGGCAGTCAGGATAACCTTTTGCCTTCAGAAAAGGCCTTGAGGGTCCTCTCACAGGCCTCTATGCCAAGAGGAAAGTCCTTCTCAGAGCTATTAAAGAACCTAATGCCTATTATAAGCAACCATACTGCTGTGGATGAGAGAAAAGCTATAGAAGAGAGAACAAAAATTTCAGAAGAAATCATTAAGCAAATATTTTGGCAAACTTCTATAAATGAACAAAGACCAAAATTTTAAATATGAATAAATGATGTTGTCATTGAAGGCCTTATAGACACAGGAGTGGATGGCACAATAATTGAACTAGAATACTGGAATCCAAATTGGCTTCTTCAGGAGGTAAATGTTCAGATTTTAAGGACTGGAACACTATCTCAAGTAAATCAGAGTTCAAGATAGGTTGAATGTATAGGGCCAGAAGGACAGAGAGGAAAATTAGTGCCACATGTGACTAACAAAGCAATGAACTTATAAGGACATGATTTGTTACAGCAATGGGATACTGAGATTAACATTCCTTCAATCACAGACACAAACCATAAACTAACATATGTTTCTGGGGAAAATTTTAGAAAATATTTCAAAGGTACAAATAGCCCTACCTTTAAAATGGTTGACAGAAAAATCTGTATGGTTAAGCAGTAGCTTTTGACAAGAGAGAAACTGCAAGCCTTAGAGCAACTGGTGCAGGAGCAGCTAAATGCTCAGCATATTGAATAGTCAATCAGCCCTTGGAATTCTCCTGTATTTGTTTTTAAAAGGCAATCTGGAAAATAGAGAATGGTAACTGATCTAAGAGCTGTTGATAAGGTGATTCAGCCTATAGGCCCTCTACAATCTGGAATTATTTTGCCTTCTTTATTACCTAAAGGATGACCTCTTATAGTTATTAATTTATAAGATTGGGTTTATTTTTCAGTATACCTTTACAATAAAAAGGCATAAAAATTGCCTTCATGGTGCCTACTTATAATAATCCTCAGCCTGTCAAGAGATATCCATGGAAAGTTCTCCCACAGTGAATGTTAAATAGCCCCACTCTGTGCTAACATTTTGATAGCTAAATGATTTAGAAGCAATTTCTTCAATCCATAGTTTACCATTACACGATGACATCTTACTAGTTGATTCAAATGTAGATACTTTAGAAAGAATGTTTGAAGAAGTAAATGAAATTTTATCTTGTTAAATTGCTCCAGAAAAATACAAAAGGGAGATTCTATTAATTACGTAAGGCATAAAATAGGTCTATAGAAAATTATACCCCAAACAGTGTGAATTAGGAGAGATTGATTGCTGACTCTTAATGACTTTCAAAGATTTCCAGGAAATATTTCCTATCTAAGACTTGCTATTAGGTTAGAAAAACATGAACTGAATAATTTGTTCAAAACCTTAGGTACTGACAATGACTTAAATAGTTCAAGAGAATTATCAGCTGAGGCTGAGGGAGAATTGACTTTGATTGAAAAGAATTACAGGATGCACATATGGATCATTTGGATCCAGAGCTTGATTGCATTCTGGTTATTTTACCCTCTAATCATTCTCCTATAGGAATATTAGTGCAGAGGGAAGATATTATCTAAGAATGGATCTTTTTTTAACACATAAACAGAGTAAAAACATCAAAACTTATATGGAAAATGTCTTTGATTTGGTTCTAAAATGAAAATTAAGACTTTGTCAATTAGCAGGAAGAGATATTGTAGTACCTTTTACTAATGATTAAATTGACAAATTATGAGCAGAATGAGAACCTTGGCAAACAGCTTGTAGTACTCTTTTTGGAGATATGAACAACAAATATCGCCAAAGCAAGAGAATTAAATTCATAAAAAGAAACTAACTGGATTATTTCTCACATTGTATGAGGAATACCAATATCTGGAGACCCTACATTCTATACTAATGCAAATAAATCAGGAAAGGCAGATTACAAATCAGGAAATTTAAGTAAAGTGGCTCATAGCCCTTATGATGCTGTCCAAGAGTCAGCATTATATGCTATTCTCATGGTATTAGTGGATTTTATGGAAACTCTCAACATAGTCACTAATTTGCAATATGCAGAAAGTTGTTCTGCATATTGAAACGGCTGAATTTATACTAGATGATATAGCATTGACTTCATTATTTATTCATTTACAAGACATAATCATATATATGTACACACACACACATCTTACACATCCAATCCCATATGGGTCTACTAGGCTCTCTAGCACAAGGTAATAATGAAATTGATCAACTGTTGATACGAAATGTGCTGGGGGGGCCTCAAAATTTCATAAAGACACATCATATCAATAGCAAAGATTTTAAAAAAGACTTTTTCATCACTTGGCAGCAAGCCAAGGAAATGATAAGTAAATGTCTTACTTTTTCTTAAGTTAACCAAACTTAACTACTTGCGGGAAGTAACCCAGAGGGTACTCAAAGGAAAGAAATCTGGCAGATGAATGTGTTCCATTTTATAGAATTTGGAAATTAAAATATGTATACCATTGATACCTATTTAGGATTTCAATGGGCAACTGCTTTGAGTTCTGAGAAGGCAGATTCTATAATCACACATTTGTTAAAAGTTATGGTTATCATGGGAATGCCTGCACAAATAAAGACTGATAATGCTCCAGCGTATGTCTCTGGTAAAATTAAACAGTTTTTTTTTTTTTTTCAGTGAATCATGACCACGCTTAACAGTAACCTTTGTACTCTCCAAAAGGATGATGGGGCCCCACAACAATTCCACCAGGACTATGATAACACCACCAAGCTGAAAAACACCACCTAAAGTTTGGTTTTGAATAGCAAATTGCTCAGGACATTTTGATGAGGCTAGCTGAGATGATCCAGCCACACAGACTACTCTAGCCCAGACTTGAGACAAGCCCTGCACTTTCATTAAGCAGAGATTGCATAAGAAATGATATCTCTTCTAGGACTTGACAATTAACTCAAAATTTCTTTTCAGAGACTCCTAAATATGCTGTTGCCCCCCCCAGACAATAGAAAGTAAATTAAAGAATATTGTAAGTAGTATAGTTTTTCCGCCCGCCACCTGGTCTGGTCCCGCTGCTGTGCCAGCCCCAAATAATGCACTGAGACTCTGTATTAGATATAATTCTGTTGGCCTGATTACTTGTTTCTTATCGGCTAGCTCTGTCTTAATTATTAACCCATTTCTATGTATTTCCACGTGGTCTTACCGAGAGCGGAGGAATGGCGGTTCTGTTCTCTCCAGGCTCTCCATCCTGACTCCTCCTTCCTACTTCCTATTTCCTCCTTGTCTCCTAGCCCCTCCTATCTTCCTTTCCTATTGGCCTATTCATTAACCAGTATGAGAAACATATACAGAATGACATCTCCCATCAGAATATGACACCCATATTCCTAAGAGGTAGGGTAGGTGATTTTTGGTCATTCAATGGATTATGGATGTTTAGGAGGATTCATTACAAGTTTTGTTATTGGTAATGGTTAGGAAGAAAGTTGAACAAAAGAGATAAAGTTCAGAGTTCTTGTTTTGAAACAAAAAAGCAGGATATAGATATGATAAGATATAAGGGTAGATTATTGAATCTATTCTGAAAAAGAGAGATATAGACATAGGATAAAAGCATAGTTTTTGAATCTTCTTTTAAGCCAAAAAAAAAGCAAATAGCAGTTTTAAATATTTAACAGTGGCTTGAATTTTTATATGTTGATACAAAGTTGAGACTATTTTTGTTAGAACATAATGTGCATACATTTCTAATCTTGCTCAAGGTATGGTACCTATGCAACTCATTTAACAATGTAATGCAAAGTTTTAGCCTTTGGACGGTATTATTACTAACTATTTAGGATAATAATGAAATGCAGGGTAATAATTAGTTACTTATTACAATTGAACTTGTACTCATATTAGATATGTTTCCAAGGACAAACAGATATATTTCAGATAGACAGATCATCTTCAAACACTTCAGAGATCTACAGAATATGGCATTTAAGATGTTTTAATAACATAGGTTCTTTTATTTTTTTATGACAATGAGACATGTCTATTTCTGGCAGCACCAACCTACTTCAGAAAAGTTAATGGGCATCAAAGAAACTCCACATGGAGTTTACTTCCTTTGTGGCAAAAGTTAGCCACTGGGCAAGAAAGTACTCTTGTCTCCACTTCTGACAGTATGCTTTCCAAACTGGACAAGCAGAACACAAAAGAAAGGACTGCTTAACTTTACCAAGATAATGTAGGACAGCCCTTCAGAATTTCCTTATTCACAGAAAAGTCTGTCAGTTATGCTAGGCCTGTAGGCCAAAAATGGATGCTCCATTGTTGCACAGAAACCTTGGGTGACTATCCAAACAGCCAGCTGTTTCTGTCATTTCTCACATTTTTTGCTTGCACTTCCTTCTAACTCAAGTAATGGTATTTTCTCTTGGGTCTCTGATGGAGTTGAAGACTTTAGAGTTATAGTTTTCCTTGTTAACAGATTCAGAAAAGGAATTCACTAAAGAAATGTAAAGTGTATAAGGTTGAGAGACATAAAAAGAGAGTCTTGGTAATGTAAGTTAGAATAGAAAGTACAACTTTTTGGGCTCACCAAGATAGGGTAGATATGAAGTATTTTGTTTGAATTTGTCAATTGTTAATGGACTAGACATTGTTGATGTACTTATTGCCTGTATATATTGTATATAGTTATTATATTTATTGTATATAGCTTTTCTTAGTTATAACATTTATAAATTTTTAGACAAAAGGGGGAAATGTGGTGATATCTTGTTTATACTCTAAGAAATAAAGCTTGCCTGAAGATTAGAGGACAGAGCTAGCTACTAGTTAATCTTAGAGGTCTGGAGGTCTGTAAAGACAGACAGGAAGTGATATGTATGGGTACAGAGAGGAATATAAGGTGGGAGGTGACAGGAGCTCAGCCTCTTCAGTCTGAAGATTTTGTAGCAGTAAGAACTCTAGTGGCTGGCTCTTCTGCTTGTCTGACCTTTTGACTTTCTCCCCCTAAAATCTGACTCCAGGTTTTTAGTAGTAAGGCCAATTAGAGTGTGCTACACTTCCTATTCATATTTTATGAGTTTAAGAAACAGATGAGGGACTGGAGAGATGGCTCAGTGGTTAAGAGCACTGACTGCTCTTTCAGAGAAAACTGGGTTCAATTCCTAACCCCACAAGGCAGCTCACAACTGTCTGTAATTCCAGTTCTAGGGGACCTGACACCCATGGCAAAGCACCAATGCATATAAAATAAAAATTAATACATTAAAAAAAGAAACAGATGGGAAGCCTTTCATCAGTTTGACTGTATAATACTGTGTAATCTGAGTGTTTTGTTATTGATGTTTAATAAGGATTAGGAGAAACAAATAGGCCGAATAGATGTTTATTCAGGGAGAAATAACTTACAACATAGACAGATGAACGAACACCAGCAGGTTCCTGGTCCCAAGGATGCCTCTGGTTGTACTCCTGTCCCCGTGCTGCAAGCAAGAGAGCTCTCTGAGCCCCCTACTCAGACTTAGTTCCCTCAGGTCACATCCTGCCCTGTCTCCACCCCCGGTGGGCATGGTCTATGCCACAGGTGCAGACAAGGTGAATATCTCACTACATTTGGTTCTTGTAGAAGGGCTTGGCTGGTGCACATTTGTATACCACACTGGTTAGTTTGTCACCTTGGCACAAGCAAGAGTCATCTGAGAAGGAATGTTTATTGGCAAGTCTGTTGGGCATTTTCTTGATTAATGATTGATGTAGGAGGGCCTAGTCCACTATGACAGGAGCCACCCCAGGATATGTGATTGAGCAAACTATGGGACACACCAGTCCACAGCATTCCTCCATGGTCTCTGCTTCAGTTCTTGTTTGGGTTTCCTCCATGAAGGTCTCCATGTAAGTCAAATAAATCCATCCAAAAGTCCTTTTCTTTGATCATTGTGTGACAGTATTGGAAAGTGAACTATGGCAGATAGTCCTACACTAGAAGACATTGCACTGTAATTTGTTGGTGACTGTAGTCCTTTAATTCTGAGATGGATGAAACACACCTATTTTTGAGGATTTATTCTGTATTTTTTTTCCCCATCTACAATGCCAGTGGTGTCTGGATTTGTTTGTTTGTCCTCTATTGTGTTCACAAGCAAGACTTCTCATATGCTATACATTAGTAACCAGGCGGTCTAACAATAAGGAGGGGCTCTGCACTGCCGGAGAGCACATCTGTGTCTTGAAGTCCTTCTCCAGTCACTGGCTTCCACAATGACAGAGTGTGCTGACTCTGCTCAGCTTCTCCCAGTTCTGTATGCTGGTCACACGTGGAGCACATGTGCTGATACCCGATACCAAGCGAGTCCCAAAGTATGGGAGAAGAGAATTTGTCCTTATGAGCATCACACATCCTTTTCTATGTAGGTAGCAGAGAATCATAGAATCTTAAACTCACAAAGCTCCTAGTCTAGAGGGCTTTCTCTACAGAAAAATTTTGGCATTTAAGCTCAGGTATCTGGTGTCCTTCTGGTGCTTCTGTGTGCTGCTCACATTCTACAAGCTGCCCCTCTGGAGAGCGCTCTAGTTGTCTTCTGGGATCTTTTCTCTATGTAAGTCAGGAGCGGGAGGAGAGGACTCAGGTTCGAGGAGTCTCAGGCCTTTGGTGGACTCTTGCAGTGGCCTCTGTAACCTTAACTTGGATCATGTGGCACCTGAGCCACTTCAGTCTCTGAATGTGCTGCCTTCCTGTACCCATAGGTTCTTCCTAGTTGTTATCCCCCTACTAGAGGCTCAGGAGTTTTCCCTTTCATCTTTTGTGTCTTGCTACATCCTTCCATTTCTCTTGAGGTGGACTCTTCCATTTCCCCTTCTCATTTCATTATTGATGGATGTCTGGATGGTCTTTTGTCTACTCAGACAAGTCTTCAGACATAGAGGTTAACAGAATCTGTAGTCCCCTATGTCACAGACTTTAGTGACTTAAAGCTTTCTTAAAACTGTTCTTTTTCTCTCTACCATCTCTTGTCACTTTTCTGGCTTACACAAAATAATCCAACTGGCCATTATCTGTGGAATTAAGTTAGAAAGCCTAGATTCTTACCCGATGTTCTTGTCGGGAGTTAATTGGCAGCAGTCAGTGTTGCATGTGGAATTAATTTCTAGTATTTCCAAGGATTATTGCATATGAACATTAGAAAACCCCTTATATATTATGTAATGATGGCGCCATTCCTTAGGAGAAAGTAGAGGTTTGTGGTATAAACTGTAGGTCTGAAATAGCTTATTCCACATTGAAATGTGGAGCCCACCCTTTCCCCCCAAATATCTGTGGGCAACTTTATCTGAAATTAATGAGGTATGACATAGTCAAATAGGCACCTAACAGGTAAGTGTTAAATGAATTAAGAAATAAATGAGTAAAACCCTACACACTGGGAAAACTGTCATATGCATACATATTGCAGTCTTATTAGAATAGCTTCTTTATTATGTAAACAACATAGCAAAGTATAGTTTTTAGATGAAAGTAAAATCAATTATGCAAGAATTTAACATCTGAATGGTGAGTGGGATCCATTTAGAGATGGGTGCTTTTTGTTGTTGCTGCTATAATTAATAACCTATTAGGATTTATCATTGAGAATGACTTAATCCTAAAATATGGGCAAAACAAATCCCGAGTTTACTAATAAAAATCATATAGTAATGAGGCTGGATAGGAATCTCAGTGGCTAAAGTGCTTGGTGTACACACATTAAGGCAGATCCAGGGGACTCACTGGCCAGTCAGTCTAGCCAAAATAGCAATCTGTAAGGTCACTGAACCACTCTGTCATAAACAAATAAGTAAATAAAAAATAAATGTTGAGAAAGACATCCTAATATCAACTTCTGGCCTCCACATGTGGCTTCATGGTCAAGAACACTGTCACGGTCACACACACACACACACACACACACACACACACACACACACGTATGTAAAAGTGTATAAAACTGTTGGGCAGTTGTGGCTAACACCTTTAATCCCAGCATTTAGGAGGCAGAGACAGTAGGATCTCTGTGAGTTCAAGGCCAGCCTGGTCTATAGAGCAAGTTCCAGGACAGGCTCCAAAGCTACAGAAAGAAAAACCCTGTCTTGAAAAAACAAAACAAAACAAAGGTATAAAACTATAAAAGTGCACCCTGCAAATGACACAGTAGCAATACATAAACAAAGTGAAGGGTTTACCTCTGCAATGTTCTTCAATGTATGAAAGTTTTACATTTTGATGAAATCTGATTTATTTTTTCTCGTGTTGTTTATGCTTTTAATATAATAAGATTTACTTTTATGTTTTTTTTCTAAGAATTTTATGGTTTTAGTTTTTATATTTAGGTCATTGATTCATTTTGGGTAAAGAATTTCTTATGTGGAATGAGGTATAGAAGTGCGCCTTATATCCAGTCTTTTATATTTTGGTGCTCAGCACCCTTCTTCTGCCCTTGAATGGTTTGCCTCCTATTGAATATAGCCATAGATATGAATTTCTGGACTCTCCATTCCATCCACTTGGTTTGGGTGTTTATCCTGTGACTTCATGTTGTGATTGTTGTAGCTTTGTTGCAAGTTTGAAAGTCAGGACCTGTGACTCCTCTAACTGTTGTTATTTAAAGTTGTTTTGGCTGTTTGAGACTTGCAATTATATGTGAAGTTGAGGATTGGCTTCCTTTTTTTTTTTAACAGAAGGAGCCTTTGGAAATTTGACAGAATTTATTGAATCTGTAGACTTTAGACAGAATTGACATCTTGGTATTTTAACTGTTCATAACGTCTATTCTTTAGATACTTGGAGAGAGAGTCTTGTACAGGTCTCTAGGGTTGTATGTATATAGTGTTTATGTCATGGGCAGTTGTAAAACCCTGATTTAGTTCCTTTTATGTTGTTATTGTGTCTTCCAATTCACAGATCACCCTCAGTTCCCAGCATGTCATCATTTTCAGGACACTGAGCACCCTTTTACCTCCTTACTTGAACTTATTCCTATGTATTTTATTCAAAAGTGAGGTCATAAGCTATTTCAAACATGCAAAGAAATAAAATAAACAGCAATGTGCTCACCACCCAGTTTAGTCAGTAAGGTGTAATGGAATTGCATTTCCTTCTCTGCTCACTTAAGTTTAGTGTTTGCTATTACAGAGAACAGTAGGCAGAACCTCCCAAATTTCCTAGCCTAGACAACCTTTGAATGTGCCACCTGACATGGCAAAATAATTTTTTTCAGATGTGATAAAGGGACATTTACCCTGGATCACCAAATTTCAGGCCCTTATAAGTGAAAGAGAGTCTGGGTTTCCTGTAATATTCCTCTCCAAGGGTTGGGTGAGCCGTCAGATCTCTGATTTCATGACATGGATATATGGTTATGGCTCTGGTGTTCTTGGTACAGGATAGCCATGTGACTTTTATGCAAGAAAAGAGGTTAATTAATTAATTAATTAATTAATTAAAAGAGAGATGTCTCAGTATACATCCTAGGCCCTAAAACTCATAATCCTCCTGACTCTGAAAGTAATGGGATTACAGATAAAGTGCCGCCACATCCAGTTTACTGTCCTTCTGGATCGAGCCAGTTCCCCAGACACGTGGCCACAGATTTAATCTTGAGGGTTAGTTGACAGTAAAATTCTCTAGAGGTATAGGCTGAACTGTCAGTTTTTACCTTTGATTCCCACATCTTTGTTAGCCAGGGCATTTCTAGAAGCCCAGAGAGATGTTGGGAAGATTTATTTCTTCATACTCATCAACCAGATATCGTTGAGTCACCATTACCATGGCTTAGTTAGTCTAGTTCTCCTTTAACCCTGTGGCCATGTTACTTGGTGCTCACCTATTTACTATTGGACATCTCTAGTGAAGTGTTTGAATTGTTTTTATTACTTATAGTAACCTTCTTCACAAGATTTTAAAATTTATCTAAATTATAATATTAAACAGAGTGGATAAAAATGAAAGAAAACAGATAGTTATGTTAATTCCTAGGGAAAAATAGGGCAAAAAGCACTATTAGCTGTGACTTTTGTTGTCTAACTAGTGAATTTTTAAAAATTAAATGTGACTTTTGCCAGGTATGGTGATATCAGCATGTCTGTGATTCTAGCAGTAGGGCAACAGAGATAGGAAGATGAGGAGGGGCCATCCTAAACTACATATGACTCTGTCAAAAAATAAAGGAAAAAGAAAAAAAAAACACATGTGACTACTGATATACTTGGGCTTATTTTACATTTAATCATATTTATATATATTTATTATTTTTCTTATTTTACATATCAATTCCAGTCCCTCTCCCTCTCTCCCATGCCCCCCACCCTGCCCCACCCCAGGGAGGGTGATACCTTCCAGGAGGGATCATCAAAATCTGTCAAGTCATTTGGAGCAGGGACTAGGACCTCCCTCCTGCATCTAGGCTAAGGGAGTATCCCTCCATGGGGAATGTGCTCCCAAAGTCCTTTTGTGCACCAGGAATACATCCTGGTTCCACTGTCAGAGGTCCCTTAGACTGCCCAGGCTTTCTAACTGAGACCCATTGTCAGGGAGTCTGAGTTAGTCCAATGCTGGTTTCCTAGCTATCAGTCTGGGGGTCCATGAGCTCCCCCTTGTTCAGGTCAGCTGTCTCTGTGGGTTTCTGTAGCCTGGTCTTAACCCCATTTTCTTATCACTCCTCCTCCTTTGCAACTTGATTCCAGGAGTTTCAGCTCAGTGTTTAGCTATGGGTGTCTGCTTCTGTTTCCATCAGCTGCTAGATGAGGACTCTATGAGAACACATAAGTTAGTTATCAATCTCATTATCAGGGAAGGGCATTTAAGGTAGCCTCTCCAATGTTGCTCAGACTGTTAGTTGGGGTCATCCTTGTAGGTCTCTGCATATTTTTCTAGAGTCAGGCATTATGAGCAGTTTTCCCTGCTGGTTGGTCCCACAGCCGCGCCAGCCCCAAATAACACACAGAGATGTTGTATTAGATATAATTCTGTTAGCCTGTTACTATCATTTCTTATTGGCTAGGTCTATTTTAATATTAAACCATTTCTATCAATCTAAGTATTTCCATGTGGTCTTATCTTACTGGAGAGAGGGGCCAGTGTTCTACTCTCTCCATCCTCCATGTTGAATCTCCTCCCTATTTTTTCCTCTCTTCTCCTAGTCTCTTAGTCCTGCCTATCTTACTTTCCTATTGACCAACAGTGCTTTATTCATTAACCAATAAGAGAACATATTTGCAGAATGACATCTTCCATCAGTCAGTTTTCTCTTCAAACTTATAATGGCTCCCTCTATTATGGTATCTCTCTCTCTCTCTCTCTCTCTCTCTCTCTCTTTTTTTTTTTTTTTTTTTTTTTTTTTGCTCTCGTCTATTCATCCCCTGACTCAATCTTCCTGGTGTCACATGCTCTCATCTCCTCCCCTTCTCTTTCTCCTAACTTCCTCTCCACTCACTGCCCCACTCCCACTCCCAATATGCTCAGGAGATCTTGTTCCTTTCATCTTCTGTGAGAGACCTCATATGAATCTCTTAGGTTCCTCCTTATATCCTAGTTTCTCTGGTGGTGTGAATTATAGGCTGGTGATCCTTTGCTCTATGTCTAAAATCCACACATGAGTGAGTTCATACCATGTTTCTCTTTTTGTGACTGGGTTACCTCACTCAGGATGGTTTCTTCAAGTGCCATCCACTTGCCTGTGAATTTCAAGATTCCATTGTTTTTCCCCCACTGAGTAGTATTCCTTTGTGTAAATGTGCCACATCTTCTTTATCCATTCTTCAATTGAGGGGCATCTAGGTTTCTTCCATGTTCTTGCTATTACAAATAATGCTGCTATGAACATAGTTGAACAGATGTCTTTGTTGCATAGATGTAAATCATTTGGGTATATGCCTAAGAGTGGAATTGCCAGTCCTGTGGTAGACTGATTTCCGTTTTCCTGAGGAACCGCCATACTGATCTCCAAAATGGCTGTATGAGTTTGCACTCCCACCAGCAGTGGAGGAGTGTTCCCCTTTCTCCACATCCTCTCCAGCATAAGCTGTCATTGGTGTTTCTAATTTTAGCCATTCTGAGAGGAGTAAGATGGTATCTCAAAGTTGTTTTGATTTGCATTTCCCTGATGGCTATGGTTGTTAAGCACTTTTTAAAGTGTCTTTCAGCCATTTTTCATTCCTCTTTTGAGAATTCTCTATTCAGTTCTGTGTA
This sequence comes from Phodopus roborovskii, assembly GCF_943737965.1. NCBI lineage: Eukaryota > Metazoa > Chordata > Mammalia > Rodentia > Cricetidae > Phodopus > Phodopus roborovskii. Next base: position 3,516,676 of record NW_026126693.1, on the reverse strand, counting down.
CCACTTTTTTTAACAGGCTTATTTGGTGTTTTGGTGACTAGTTTCTTGAGTTCTTTGTATATTTTGGAGATCAGCCCTCTGTCAAATGTGGTGTTTGTGAATATCTTTTCCCAGTCTGCAGGCTGCCATTTGGTCTTGTCAACTGTGTGCTTTGCCTTACAGAAGCTTCTTAGTTTCAGGAGGTCCCATATATTAATTGTAATCTCAATGTATAATCATATTTTTATACATTTATTTTTTTTCCTTCATTGAGAAAACACAACAAACATACCAAACTTTTCAATACCTCTCTATAGCTATCAGTTTGAAGGATCACATGGCCATATTTCCAAGAGGTCTGTGTAAAACTCCTTATGTATACTTTGCAGCTCAATGGTCAGAAAAATGCTGTGACCTATGAACAGAGACTGTATGATAGTGTTCCATTCAGCATTTTGTTCAATCCATTTTAAGAATGTAGTTTATGATGCAATGTTAAAACCCATCATTGGATTCATGTTTATGAGAGGTCTGAGGAAACACTGTCCCTCAATTGGCTCTAGGGAACTAGGGAACAACTCATGACTTCTACAGGGCTCAACTCATTATAAGGACACAGTATATGGCTAGGCACAGTGGTGTACACCTTTAATCCAAATTTTGGGAGGCAGAGGTAGGAAGATGTCTTTGAGTTCAAGGCTACCCTAGTTTACATAGAAAATTCCAGATTAGCTAGAGCTGCACAGTGAGATATTGTCTCAAACCAAACTAACAACAGCAAAAAATATTTGGTGCATAACCTGTCTTTAGGAAGGGATGCCATTGCATCATGTGATAAAAGGCAGCAGCTGATCAATTTTTGAACTTCAGATACAATTCTTCCTTTGAGATACATAATTCTAGCCCTTAAATGTGTCCTTTTCTAATATATGGATGATATTGTTATTATTAACACACACAATAGAAACCAAAATTCATATATTAATCCAAATTATCTGGTTTTTTTCTGTACATTTAGATTTTCTCATACCTCAGTTTTAGAGATACGATCACGTGTGGTCAAGTCAACCGCTCCTGGATGGCAATGACACAGAGAGGCTTCTTGTGGAATGCTGTAAGTAGACATGCAGGAAGGCGTTGTTCTTCACAAACATGGGATTGGGTTTATGCAAAGCCAGATAGAGCTGCCTTAGTTCCTGCTCCTCTCCCCTCACTCTGTGACTATCAGCAGTAAGTGCTTTTTGTTTGTTTTTGGTTTGTTGCTTGGTTAGGTTTGGTCAGCCCAAACCTGGAGGAAGAGGTAAAAGTAGAGAATAACATTAAGAGATACATCTGTATTTTACAATTTAAATGGTGGGATATGTACATTGAATATTATTTTTAGATTGAAGCAAAGCCCCATTTTGTTGGATAAGTTGAACCTTATCCTTGAGTCATTATTTTTGTTATTATTCTTGTTGATGAGCACACCCTCTATGTTAAACTCCTGAGTATGAGAAAGAAAACTTTCAAGAAAAAATTTGAGCCGGGCATGATGGTGCACACCTTTAAATTCCAGCACTCAGGAGTTAGAGGCAGGTGGATTTCCGTGAGTTCTAGGACACCCAGAGCTACATAGTGAAATCCTGTCTTAACAGCCCCCCTCAACCTGAGGAGAGTAAGGAATAATTTTTTCTTTATTATTAGTTTTTATAATTATTTTATGTGTGTGGATATTTTGCCTGCATGTATGTCTATGCACTGCATACATGCCTGGAACCTGCAGGAAGAGGGCATTACATCCTTTGGGATTGGAGTCACAGATGGTTGTAAGCCACAATGTTGGTGCTGGGAACTGAATCCAGATCCTCTGGAAGAGCAGCAAGCACTCTTAACTGCTGAACTGTCTCTCCATCCTGGGGAGTGGGGAGTGGAGGGCTTGTGAGCGTATGATCTGTAATGATCACCTCATAACTCATAACTGTATAGCTCTAAAAGAGAGAAGGTGTTTCCTCACTGTGCTTGGCCAATGGCAAGTAGAACTGCAGGAACAGGTGTTCATATGGGCTCTTGGTAGCCAGGGCTTACAGGTAAACAAGAAGATCTCATTGCCTCCTTAAAATTGTACCACACTTGAAAATGGGGAAAAGCAGAAATAAGAGAAGGGAGAACCCAAGAACACTCTGTTCTGGCTTTGTTCTTCTCTGCCATGGACTCACGTGTTCGATACCTGTATCCAACAAGTCTCTGGGCAGAAGTGCTGGCTTTTTCTAATTCCTGCCAGGTTTATGCAGGTCAGTCTTAAACATTGCATGAACAATTTTCTTTTCCCCTCCAGGGGGAAAGGTATTCAGCCTTTATTTAAGCAAGAGATTTGTTTCTTTAAACCATCTGTTCTCGGAGTGTGATCCTGAAACCAAGAGGGTCAACACCACACAGCTTGGAGATACAAATTCCTAGGCTCCACCCACTCACTTGGTTTACTGAGTGGGGAATTCAGAGTAGCAGTCAGCAGTTGGCCTTTACAGTCCTCCCAGACCATCCTTGCAGGCTCAGGTTTTGGAATTATTTTCTTAAACTAAACCCAAGGCAGGCATAGCTAATTGGTTAGCTCTTTGTCAGTCTTGCACATAGGGAGAACAGAGTTGACTTTCCTCTGTAGTTGCTTGCACCTTGCCTGCTCCTCTTTGCTTCTATAAGAAAGTTTACCAGATTTTATACCTAGTGCCTGGCCACCTGGACACAGGTTAGTGTGAGTACATGGTGTCATCAATCCTCCGGTCGTTAGCTATGAGGGAGAGTGATGATGTCAGCTATGAATTTAGAAAGCAGGGAAGATGATGGCCATTGAAACTTGACTGACAGGTCCCTGTTGTTGAGATTGCAGTGTCATTCAAGAGACATAAGAAGTCACCAGGGGCTGGTAGGTGCTTCATTTTTATTGTGGCCACAAGACCCCTCAGAGTCTCTTTGGAGTGAGAAGCACAGTGATTTCCAGCTTATAAAAAGAATGCAGAAATAACACCAGGAAAATGGTAGTATAAAAACATTAGCCCAAAAGGTCCCATTAGAAAATACTGGGGTATATGCATGGATCTCTTGTGTGTATGCAGATGCACTGACAGAACCAAGCAGACTTGTTATATACCTTGCATAGCCTGGAAAGGAGTTTACTTCCCATTTTGTCACAACTGACCTTGGTTTTGGAACTAGTAACAAACAGCTGTGATTTATCCTGGCCTGTACTCTTCGTGCTGGTCTAGGCATTTATCCTGTCATCCCACTAGACAGGCATTTTCATTTTTCTCATTTTACAGGTGAGAAAAATGAGTTAAGTAATAGCCCATATTCAAACAGTAATCTGGCTGCCCACAAAGCGTGCACTTAATTACTAAGCTTGAGTGGGGAAACCTATCGCCTGCCACTTGCTCTTCCCCCAAATGGTGGCACAGGACCTCTGTTCTCCAGTTTCTTTTAAAATGGAACTCTCAGTGCTGAGAAGCAACTCTCATCAAAAGAATGCCATCAAGAAATGTTCATGAAAACAGTTTATCATTAAATTCCCAGGTAAGGAATGTTTTCCTGGACTGAGTTAGGGTGTAACATAGTTGGGCTGTGTTGGTTTAGGAGTTCTTTTGCTGCATCATGTTCTTTTGCCCCAAGTTCACCCCCACCCCCTACCCAGTGTTCTGCAGCCTGCAGTCTCTCCTTTTATTTGATCAGCCTCATTGGAAGACATTAGGTTATCTCCTTTTGCTATTAAAGTTCTGCTCTGCATGCTTTTATATATGCATGCCATTATAAATTCTTACAGGTCAGGGCAAATGTTTGATTGACTGATAATCACAGAAGTTTATGGAATTAAAGAATTCTTGCTGTTACAAATTTTCTGAGCTCTCCCAGCCTTTTGATCGATGAGATTTCACGGTTTTCTACTCTGCCTTAACTCACAAAGGGACTGGATGCTGTATGTGCATGGAGTACATGGTTCAGTGATAGAGTGCTTGCCTCAAATGTATGGGGTTTGATCCCCAACTTGAAAAAAAAATGTGTTTAAAATTTTTATCTGAATGTACTTAATTTTCATTGGCCAAATCCAATACTTTTGGAAGTATGTTTGTGAGTATAGTCTTTATTTTGTGAAATTTGCGTTTTAGAGAAGTCTAATGTTTTAGACTCTTTTTTTCTGTTTGGAAATGTCTCTGTGAAGAGCTTCTAGTATTTGATACTTTAAAATGTTTAAAAGTTTTATATGAAATAGATTTTTATTTCTTAATGCTTTTTATCTCTTTTAGATTGATTTTTCCACATCAAAAAACATTACAGGTAAATTTGTAGTGACTACTTTGCAAAAGTGGCGTCTAACTGTGCTGCGCCTGAACTTTCGAGGCTGTCTCTTCCGAACAAAAACTTTGAGAGCTGTCAGTAAGTATGCTCACACCAATGGCCAACATTGCTCTGCCGTATCCACTCAAAGTGAGAAAAGAGTTAAGGGGACTTCAGTGTTGCTAGAATGTGTGTTCCCGGAAATGGTCCTTGGTCCATTCTTCTTGCCACTTTTTTTCTTTTGTCTAGATTTTATGTATGTATCGTCATTTTGTCTGTTAACTAGAAGATATTAAAAATTTTAACAGAATCTGACTATAGGCATTAACAGCATTCCCTTTGCATTTTGAAAACTGCCAAAACGCTATATGAGCACTATAATTGTGGTGACTCTTCATCATCCAAGACTTTTGACAAAAGGGGAGAAATAAAATGATGCACAGCTACTCACAAACCAAAACACTTAAGTCTGTTCATCTGTGATGCCCTTGAATCTCTGTGGAAATCTACATTAGGAAACAACCTTGCCCGAATTTTATCAATAAAACCTTCAGTAAAATATCCTCAAAACAACAACAAAAACTAAAGCTAACCATTAATGGCACTGTATATATTAAATTATAGAAGGTGCTTTTGTTTTATGCTTTTCTGTAAATTAGTCTGTCTGGTAACATTTCATGCTTGAAGCAGTAGGGGGACACTGAAATGTTGAAGATTTCTGTAATTGAAGTGGATGTCTACTTTGAAGACCTATGTAAATAAAGCTTTTCAGCATGACACCATAGTAAAAAACAAAACAAAACAAAACAAAACAGAAAACAACAAACAAACAAAAAACAGTATTAAACAGCATTCCCTTTCATCTTCCTCAAACCATTCATTCCTTCACTTTGTCAGTTTTTCTAAAATTGCACTGATGTATATGTGATTTAATAGCATTGATGTCACACTCTTCTGGCCTCCATTGTCCCCCACTGTTAACCCTGAAGGTTTAAAAACAATGTAAGAAGATCATGCTGTTTGCATTTTCCTTTATCTTGGAAATTTTTCTATGTCACTACTTACAGATTTGCTAAATTCTTTTCGTGACTGAAATAATTTTTGTATAATAAATGTGCCCTAGTTTGCTTATGTGGTTTCTTGTTGATGGTATTGAAGTTATCTGAGCTTGCACTGTGCTGTCTTTAACCTATGTGTTCTTTGAGATTCCGTTTTTTTTTTTTTTTTTCTTATTCTTCCAGGGGAAACCATGGATATTTAAAAATATTTAACCAACTGATACCAAATAATGAGAAAAAATTCCATATATGTATTTACATCTTACTTTGGAAAAATATGTTACTTTTGGAAAAGTATAAGAGAGAAAGTCAAGTTACAGAATAACATACACACACAGTTACACTCTGAATATAACATAAACATATGAAGAATTTCAATATGAAAAATAATATACATATAACTTGATTCTTATTTTGAGACAACTGCAATGATGTATATATGTTTTTTTTAATTTATTATTTTACAGGTCGATCCCAGTCCCCTCTTCCTCCATCCCTCCCTTTTACCCTCTCTGCCCTCTCACATGCACCCTAACCACCCTCCCCTCCCATCCCCCCACCCCAATTCCATATGTAGGGGAATGCCATCCAGTTGGGGTCATGTAGATCTGACAGGTCATGTGAAGTAGGGACTAGGGCTTCTCTCCTGTCTCTAGGTTAAGGCAGTTATCCCTCTGGGGGATGTGTTTGCAAGGTTCTTTTTTGCACCTGGCTCCACTGTCTGAGGTCGATTAGACTGCTCAGTCCTTCTGGCTGAGACCCATATTCAGGGGGGTCTGAGTCAGTCCCATGCTGGCTTCCCAGCTATCAATCTGGTGGCCTGTTAGCTCCTCCTTGTTCAGGTCAGCTGTCTCTATGTGTTTCTGCCACCTCGTCTTGTCCTCTCCATCTGCTTCTGGGTTCTAGTTCGACTCAGTGTTTATGTATGGGTGTTTGATCCTGTTTCCAACAGGCATTAGTTGAGGGCTCCATGGATAAGTTAGTTGTTGATCTCACTATCCAGGAAAGACATTTATGGTAGCCTTTCCACGGAAGCTCAAATTGGTAGTTGGCGGCAGTGTTGTACCATCAGTATGGTGGTTCCTCAGGAAAATGGGAATTAGTTTACCACAGGACCCGGCAATCCCCCTCTTAGGCATATACCCAAATGATCCACATCCATTCAACAAAGACATCTGTTCAACTATATTCATAGCAGCACTATTTGCAATAGCAAGAACCTGGAAGCAACCTAGATGCCCTTCAATTGAAGAATGGTTAATGAAGATGTGGCACATCTACACAATGGAATACTACTCTGCAGGAAAAAAATAATGGTATCTTGAAATTCACAGGCAAGTGGATGGCACTTGAAGACAGGCTTGTTTTGAACTCAGTGATCCACCTGCACCTGCCTCCCAAGTCCTAGGATTAAAGGTATATATCACTATGGTCTGGCTAGACTCTGGTTCTTAAGGAGCCACTAATTTCTGGTGCACCAAGAACATTTGTGATATAAATTCTAGGCATATTATAGATTTTGTTTCTTGTCTTTTGAGACAGGGCCTCTTTGTAGCCCTTGCAGTCCTGGAACTTGCTGTAAACACCAGGCTGGCCTTAACTTCAAAAGAGAGCCAGGTTAGTTGATTCTATTGGCTTTCTTATGATGTCCTTGACTTCTTTAGCTCCTACAATCCTTCCTCCCTCTCTTCATCCAGATTTCCTGAGGTTAGCCCAACATTTGCCTGTGGGTCTCTGCATCTTTTCCCTGCGTTTGGCCCAATGTTTGCCTGTGGGTCTCTGCATCTGTTTCTATCCGTTACTGGATGGAGGCTCTCTGATAATAATTAGGGCAGTCACCAATCTGATCACAGGAGAGGGCCAGTTCAGGCTACCTTATCACTATTTCTAGGAGTCTTTGCTGGGGTCATCTATAAGGGAAACTATAGGGTTTCCCTTGTATCTGGTTTCTGCCTGACCACACAAAGCTCCCCTTTCTAGCCATCTCTTTCAGTACTCCCTCTCCACCCCCCCAACCCTATCCCTTAAGTTCTCATGCCCACTGGTCCCCAGCCCACCCAAGAGATCTCTTCTATTTCCCCTTTCAGGGAGATCCATGTAGTTCTCCCCCCACCCCTTGAGCCCTCCTTGCTATCCAGTCCTCTTTGGGTCTGTGGATCATAGCACAGTTATCCACTCATGAATGAGTATATACCATGTTGTTTATCATTCTAGATCTGGGTCTGGATTACCTCAGTCAGGATGAGGTTTTGTTTTGTTTTGTTTTGTTTTGTTTTGTTTTGTTTTGTTTTTTCTTCTAGTTCCATCCATTTACTCTTCAAATTTCTTGATGTCATTGTTTTTAACAGCTGAGTAATACTCCATTGTGTAAATATACCATATTTTCTTTATTCTTCAGTTGAGGGGTATCTAGATTGTTTCCAGGTTTTGGCTATTATGAACATTGTTGCTATGAACATAAGGGAACAAATGTCCTTGTGTTATGAGAGTGTCTGGATCTTGAGGTAGATTGATTCCCAGTTTTCTGAGAAACTGCCATAATGATTTCCAAAGTGAGAGGCCTTTTTGTAGACTTAAAGGTAGATAAAATAATTATAAACCTTACTCTCTTTGTCTCTGTTTCTGTCTCTTTATATCTGCATATAGCTCTATAATACACATATAAGAAAACATATCAAGCTGGACATTGGTGGCACATGCCTTCAATCCCAGCACTTGGGAAGCAGAGTTCTGTGAGTTCTTGGCCATCCTGGTCTTCAGAGCTAGTTCTAGGAGAGCCAAGACTGTTACACAGAGAAACCCTGTCTTAAAACACCCCCTAAAAAAGAAAGAAATATACATGGAAAATATATTGTTTACTAAACCTGTAATTTTCAAATAAAAAAAGTGAACTTGGGAAGTAATGTTTAAATATGTTTGACTTATGATTTTGATGACAGCAACAGTGAAGACTGGAGTGAGTTCTGAGGAATGTGAGGGTGTAGTTCTAGAAGCTCGAATTTTGTTTTGTTTCCTCCACCCAATGTTCTTGATTCGATTGAGTAAATTCTCTTCTACTCTGCCCTGAAGGTTTTTGTTTATCAGTGTGCTGGGTTTTTATCAAACTTATTATCTCATCACTTGTTTCCCAGCATTGATCACCTGAAGTGCTGTTTATGTATTGAACTACTTTGCATTTCCTTTTGTTACACCTCAAAGGAAATAAGAGCTAGTTTATTTTTGATCAAATAAGAATGACCATAGCTCAGGAACACAGGTTCAAGTTGCCCTGAATAATATGTTCCCTGGAGCTGGTCACCTGAACTTTTTATAATCATTGAACAAAAGAAAATCATAAATTAAGGCATTTACTAAATACATTAGTGGAGAAATCAGGTAGACTGGTTTCAACAAAGTGGTGGTGTCACTGCTATAGATTTTAATTTTTATTGTTTTTATTAGCACATGCTAATTACACACAGTAATGTGTCTTGTTATAGCATTTTATACATGCATATATTGTATTGTGATCACTTCGTGCCCAGTGATTCCTTCCCTCTTCCTAGCTAGTCTGCTTCTGTGCTTATGTCCCTCTTCTCCACAGCTACTTTTCTATGACCAGTCTTATTCACACATCATGGACTATCTTTTTAACATACTGTTGTATTTTATTTTCTAACATTTTCCTACGGGTATATTATAAAAGGATTGTTAGTCTTTTATTTTCTTTTTTGTGATATATGTTTGGTGTCCTTGTTAGGATAATACTGGCATTAAAGAATGAGTTCAGGAGTAATTCTCTCTCCCTCTCTCCTTTCCTGAAAGAGTATGAGAAGGGTTAGTGTCACTTATCCTTTTTTTTTTTTTTTTAACAGTTTTCATATTTATAATTTTATTTGGAAATGTATATCAGATATATCACTCAGAATATTCTAAATACAGCACTCAGGAGGCAGAGGCAAGTGGGTCTCTGTGAGTTCCAGGCCAGCCTGGTCTACAGAGCTAGTTCCAGGACAGGTTCCAAAGCAATACAGAGAAACCCTGTCTCGAAAACAAACAAACAAACAAAAAATACTCTAAATAGTATCATATGTATCCATTGTAGCTTACATCTGCACAAACACCATTTGTTTATTGAAGTTTATGTGGTTAGTAACAAATAGTATTAGGTCATTTAGCATGAGGTTAATTTGATGCTAATACCTCACTAAAGCTAACTTTCATATAGATTTGGGTACATTAATATCTGCTCCTGCAGGGGAAGGGGGCTTCATTAAGATTTAAAATTTAGATTAAATTAAGCACTTCAGGATGTTACAGCTTTCTTTTTTTTTATGCATATAGAGTATTTTTTATTTAATTTTATATAACAAAGTCCAATTAAATGAAAACAAACATTTATACACAATATTTGGGAATTTGGGCGTCGTTCTTTCCAAACTACTTCCTGCTGGTAAGGGGCGGTGTCTTGGGGGATTCGAAGAAGATTCAGATATCCTAGCTGTAGTCTGTAGGGCTGTTTTGTCCAGCTGTTTGGAATGTAGGATCAGCTTATACTCTGTTTCAGGCGGTCTGGTGTGATCAAACCACATTAGTCTGGAAGGAATCCACATCTTTTCATTTTCTGTGGAAACAAAAATAGAAATACTTTTCCCCAGTAACTTGTTCTTCAACTTAAATTTTGGAGTCAAAGCGTTTTTTTTTTTTTTTTTTTTTTTTTATTATTATTTTACATGTCGATCCCAGTTCCCTCTCCCTCCCTCCCTCCCTCCCCCCAAGCCCTCCCTCCCTCCTTCCCTCCCTTTTGCCCTCTCTACCCTCTCCCATGCACTCTAAACACCCTCCCCTCCCAACCCCCCACCACAATACAATATGTAGGGGAATGCCATCCAGTTGGGGTCATGTAGATCTGACAGGTCCTGTGAAGTAGGGACTAGGGCTTCTCTCCTATCTCTAGAATAAGGCAGTTATCCCTCCATGGGGGATATGTTTGCAAAGTCCTTTTGTGCACCAGGGATACATCCTGGCTCCACTGTCTGAGGTCTCTTAGACTGCTCAGACCTTCTGGCTGAGACCCATATTCAGGGGGGTCCGAGTCAGACCCCTGTTGGCTTCCCAGCTATCAGTCTAGTGGCCCTTAGCTCCTCCTTGTTCAGGTAAGCTGTCTCTGTGTACTTCTACCGCATGGTCTTGTCCTCTCCATCTGCTTCTGGGTTCTAGTTTGACTCAGTGTTTATGTATGGGTGTTTGCTCCTGTTTTCAACAGGCATTAGTTGAGGACTCCATGGAGAAGTTAGTTGTTGATCTCACTCTCCGGGAAGGGCATTTATGATAGCCTTTCCACGGAAGCTGAGATTGTTAGTTGGGAGCAGTCTTGTAGTTCCCTCAACCTTTCTTTGTGTTCAACTTTATCTTCAAACCAATATTGGCTCCCTCTTTTATGTTCTCTCTCTCTGTCTCTGTCTCTCTCTCTCTTTCCTATTTTCCATTCCTAACCAGGCTCAATCCTCCTGGTCGCACATGCCTTCCTCTCCTCCCTCTCATTTTCTCCTACTTCTCTCTCCATTAGCTGTCCTCCCCCACTATACCTGAGGTCTGGGGGACTTGTCCCTTCCCAGTTCTGTGAGGGACTTTATATGAATCTCTTAGAATACAACTTGTATCCTAGTTCCTCTGGTGATGTGAATTATAGGCTGGTGATCATTTGATCTAGGTCTAAAATCCATATATGAGTGAGTACATACCGTGTTCCTCTTTTTGTGACTGGGTTACCTCATTCAGGATGGTTTCTTCAAGTGCCATCCACTTGCCTGCGAATTTCAAGATACCATTATTTTTTTCTGCAGAGTAGTATTCCATTGTGTAGATGTGCCACAACTTCATTAACCATTCTTCAATTGAAGGGCATCTAGGTTGCTTCCAGGTTCTTGCTATTACAAATAGTGCTGCTATGAACATAGTTGAACAGATGTCTTTGTTGCATTGATGTGAATCCTTTGGGTATATGCCTAAGAGGGGGATTGCCGGGTCCTGTGGTAAACTAATTCCCATTTTCCTGAGGAACCGCCATACTGATCTCCAAAGTGGCTGTATGAGTTTGCACTCCCACCAGCAGTGGAGGAGTGTTCCACTTTCTCCACATCCTCTCCAACATAAGTCATCACTGGTGTTTCTAATTTTAGCCATTCTGGCAGGGGTAAGATGGTATCTCAAAGTTGTTTTGATTTGCATTTCCCTGATAGCTAAGGATGTGGAGCATTTTCTTAAGTGTCTTTCAGCCTTTTTGATTTCCTCCATTGAGAATTCTTTCTTCAGTTCTGTACCCCATTTTTTAATAGGGTTATTTGGTGTTTTGTTGACTAGTTTCTTGAGTTATTTGTATATTTTGGAGATCAGCCCTTTGTCGGATATAGGATTAGTGAAAATCTTTTCCCAGTCAGTGGGCTGCCGTTTGGTCTTGTCCACTGTGTCCTTTGCCTTACAGAAGCTTCTAAGTTTGAAGAGGTCCCATTTATTAATTGTTTCTTTCAGTGTCTGTGCCCCTGGAGTTATGTTCAAGAAGTGGTCTCCTATACCAATTTGTTCAAGGGTACCTCCTACTTTCTCTTCTAAGAGGTTCAATGTGGCTGGATTGATGTTAAGGTCTTTGATCCATTTGGACTTGAGTTTTGTGCATGGCAACAAACATGGGTCTATCTGCAGTCTTCTACACACCCTCATCCAATTGTGCCAGCACCATTTGTTGAAGATGCTGTCCTTGCCCCATTGTATAATTTTAGCTGTTTTGTCGAAAATCAGGTGTTCATAGGTGCGTGGATTAATATCAGGATTTTCAATTCGATTCCATTGGTCTACCTGTCTATTTTTATGCCAATACCAGGCTGTTTTCAGAACTATAGCTCTGTAGTAGAGCTTAAAGTCAGGAATGGTGATGCCTCCTGATGTTCTTTTATTGTATAGGGTTGTTTTGGCTATCCTGGGTCTTTTGTTTTTCCATATAAAGTTGATTATTATCCTTTCAAGGTCGGTGAAGAATTGTGGTGGGATTTTAATGGGGATTGCATTGAATCTGTAGATTGCTTTTGGTAAGATTGCCCTTTTTACTATGCTTATCCTACCTATCCAAGAGCATGGGAGGTCTTTCCATTTTCTGGTATCTTCTTTAATTTCTTTCTTTAGAGTCACAAAGTTCTTATTATATAGATCTTTTACTTGTTTGGTAAGCGTTACACCAAGATACTTTATGTTGCTTGTGGCTATTGTAAAGGGTGATGTTTCTCTGATTTCTTTCTCTGCCTCTTTGTCGTCTGAAAAAAATAGGGCTACTGATTTTTTTTGAGTTTATCTTGTATCCTGCTAGTTTGCTGAAGGTGTTTATCAGCTGTAGGAGTTCCCTGGTAGAGTTTATTGGGTCGCTTATGTAAACTATCATATCATCTGCAAATAGAGACAGTTTGACTTCTTCCTTTCCAATTTGGATGCCCTTGATCTCCTTTTGTTGTCTTATAGCATTAGCTAGAACTTCTAGTACGATATTGAAGAGATATGGAGAGAGAGGACAGCCTTGTCTTGTTCCTGATTTTAGAGGAATTGGCTTAAGTTTCTCTCCATTCAGTTTGATGTTGGCAGTTGGTTTGCTGTATATTGCTCTTATTATGTTCCTGTTATCCCTGACCTCTCTAATACCTTTATCATGAAAGGGTGTTGAATTTTATCGAAGGCTTTTTCTGCATCTAGGGAGATAATCATATGGTTTTTCTTTTTCAGTTTGTTTATATGGTGGATCACGTTGATAGATTTTCGTATGTTAAACCATCCCTGCAATCCAGGTATGAAGCCTACTTGATCATGGTGGATGATTTCTCTGATGTATTTTTGAATTCGGTTTGCCATTATTGAGTATTTTTGCATCGATGTTCATCAGGGATATTGGTCTGTAGTTTTCTTTCTTAGTTGTGTCTTTGTGAGGTTTGGGTACCAAAGTTATTGTGGCCTCATAAAAAGAGATTGGCAATAAACCTTCTGTTTCTATCTTGTGGAACAGTTTGAGGAGTAGTGGTATTAGTTCTTCCTTGAATGTCTGGTAGAATTCTGCACTGAATCCATCTGGCCCTGGACTTTTTTTCGTTGGAAGGCTTTCGATGACTGCTTCTATTTCATTTCGGGTTATAGGTCTATTTAAGTTGTTTGTCTGTTCTTGATTTAATTTTGGTAAGTGATAGTTATCCAGAAACTTGTCCATTTCCTTTGAATTTTCAATTTTTGTGGAATACAGATTTTCGAAGTATGACCTGAAAATTGTCTGGATTTCCTCTGTGTCTGTTGTTATGTTCCCCATTTCGTTTCTGATTTTGTTAATTTGCATGTTCTGTCTCTGCTTTTTCGTTAATTTGGATAAAGGTTTATCAATCTTGTTGATTTTCTCAAAAAACCAACTCTTTGTTGCATTGATTTTTTGTATTGTTTTCCTGGTTTCTATTTTGTTGATTTCAGCCCTCAAGTTGATTATTTCCTGGCGTCTGCTCCTGCGGGGTGATTTCGCTTCTCTCTGTTCTAAGGTTTTCAGTTGCGCTGTTAATTCATTTATGTGACTATCCTCTGTTTTCTTCATATGGGCACTTAGTGCAATGAACTTCCCTCGTAGCACTGCTTTCAAGGTGTCCCTCACTTATCCTTTTAATGTCTGGTAGAATCTGCCAGTGAAACCATTTGGTCCTGGGTTCTTTTTTTGTTGGAGGCTCTCTGTTGTTTATTTCCAATCTTCATTTACTATAAATGTATTTAGATTTTATTTTTTGAGTCAGTTTTGATAGTCTGAATATCTGAAAATTTGTCAACTTCCTGTAGCTGGAGTGTAACTGTTGATTGCACTTCCTGCAGCTGGAGTATAATTGTTTAGCACCTCTGTAGTTGGGGTATAATTGTTGATAGTATTATCTTATAATCCTTTTTATTTCTGTAAAGTTGGCACTAATAAGCTCTCTTTCATGTTTCATTTTTAGCAATACTAGTTTCTTGTTTGTGTTTTTTTTTTCCCTTGGTCAGACTAGTTTATATGTTGTTAATTCTGTTAATTGTTTCAAGCAGCTTACTTTCCGGCTCTTTTTAAAGATACACATAGAAATTACCATTTTAACCCCTAAATGTGTCAGTTCTATGGAATTAAGTATCCTCACATTGTTCAACCATGACCATCTGTCTCTAGAACTATTCTGTCACAGAAAGCTGGATCTCATCACCCATTAAATCTCTGACTCGCCACTTCCTCCTTTCCCTAGCTCCTTCTGCTTTCTGTCTCTACAGATGTGCTGACTCAGGACTCCATGCAAATGAAATAACAGACTAGTTATTGTTTGGTGACTAACTAATTTAGCCTAATGTCTTCAAGCTTATCCCATGTTAAAGCTGTATTACATGCACATGGCATTATTAGCTATTGTTGTAGACATACATTATGTTACTTTTATGTTGCCAGGACAAAGTTCCTGAGATGAATAAATTAAAAGAAGAACAAGGTTGTTTTTCACTGATGGTGTCTGGGTTTTAGTCTGAAGTCCTGCCCCCTCCCAATGGTGCCACGGGCTGGAAATCAGATCTTTATAATTGGTCTTTGGGAAGTATTGAAGAGCCAGACTAAAAGTTTTCAATTCTTTTGGTTAATTACTACAAAGTATAATTGGTAATTATATAGTGAGAGTGTATTTTATTTAGTAAGAAATCACTGAACTGTTTTCCAGGGTGCCAGCACTCCTTGGTACTGTCACTGTCCTGGAGTTTGGTCATTCTTGAAGGTGTGCAATGGCATCCACTGCTGTTCTCACATTTCCTTGATGGCTTGTGCTCTGTGGGGTTACAGTCACATCTGCTAAGGTCTTGTGTTCATTTGTTATTTTTCACAGGCTGGATCTTGTAGCCCTGGCTGGCCTTGACCTTCTGGTGATCCCCTTGCCTCTGCCTTTTGAATACTGGAATTACAGGCATACACCACCATACCTAGTTCAATTAAGGTTTGGGGCTCATTTTAAAATGGGCTTGTTTCTTTATTGTTGAATTTTAAGAGTATTTTGTGTATTGTGTAAATACTGTCCTTTCCTTTTATTTATCTGTTTTCTTTTTAAACGTAGATATAACTATAATCTTGAGTTTTGAAACTTACTTCCATGTGACGATTTCCTGGTGTTTAGGACAGGCCCACTAGACAGTTTGGGATAGAGAGGAAATAAGCTACATTCTTATGATTGTGTAGATTCCTGAGATTTTCAGATAATGAAAACTTGTGGGTCAAATCCTTTCCTATTCAGTGGGTGTATTGGTTATATGTTCATTATAGCAAATGATATATATGATGACTAGAATAAATGAAATTAACCTTTTTGTTGGGATCAAGGCAGCCCAAACATATTTTCTTAGTTTATTAGTTTTTCTGTATATTTTTAAAATATAGTGATTTTTGGCCCAAATACCTTTATCATGGCAATGAGTCAGTAAGCAAATCCGACCAAATCTTTTTTTTTTTTTTTTAAGGCAAACTCAGTAGTATTTATTTTCGGTAACATGAACAAAGGAAAACATTGACAGTTCATGTAACACTTGTGAATTTTGTATGATTGTGTCACTGGGGTAACAGTTGGTAAGTGTTCTGCCACTGAGTTGTATACCCAGAAGCAGTACTTGCAAATTTTCTTTTAATTTAATTTTTATTTATTTTGATGTGTATGTGTATCTTAGTGTTCTATTGCTATGAAGAGACACCATGACCATGGCAACTCTTATAAAAGAAAGCATTTAATTGGCATACTTACAGTTTCAGGGGCTTAGTCCATTATCATCATGGCAGGGAGTAGGGTGATATGCAGGCTGGCATGTTACTGGAGAAGTATTTGAAAAGTCCATGTCTGGATCCTGTCAGGCAGGAGGAAGAGAGAGACTCCGGGAATATGGGCTTTTTGAAACCTCAAAACCCACCCCTAGTGACACACTTTCTTCACCATGGTCAGACCTCATAATGCTTTCAAGTAGAGCCATTCCCTATGAAACTACAGGGCATCTTCATTCAAACCAACACATTTCACTCCTCAGCCCCCATAGGCTTGTAGCCATAGCACAATGCAAAAATGCATGTAGTTCAACAAAAGTCCCATAGTCTATCGTAGTCTCAACATTGTTTAAACCCCAAAGTCTCTTTTGAACCTCAAGGTGATCTCTTAACTGTAGTCCCTGCAAAATCAAAATAAAGTAGATCACATACTTTCAATATACAATGGCATAGAATATGCATTGCCATTCCAAAAAGGGAGGAAAGGGGGCATAGTGAGGAAATAACAAGTCAAAGCAAGACCAAAAACCAGTCAGGCAAGCTCCAAACATATCAGATGTCAAAGCACTTTTCAGATCTCCAACTTTCAGCTTTGTTGACTGCAACACACCTCTCCCTGTTGGGCTGGTCCTACTCTCTGTAAGCAGCAATACTTGGCAGGTATCCCACAATGCTGACATCTCCAATATCTTGGGGTCTTTATTGAAATCCAGGGTTCACCTTCATAGTTTCATGGTCTTTCTAGGCCTTCATGTAGGGATGCCCATGACACACAGCTAGTCTCAGTGGCCATGGAGGGAGATTCCACAAATGCTTTCTTGAATCCTTGTCTCTAAAACCAGATCCATGTGGCTAAAGCTGACAAGTTCTTCTGCTTGCTGTGGCTAGAACTTGTTCAAATACATTTGCATTAACTTTCTGGGGTATCTGTTTTTTTTAGATCTAGAACTCAGAGATCTGCTTGCCTCTACTCCCAAGTGCTGGGTTAAAGGCATGTGCCACTACCACCCAGCTAGCTTTCTGGTTTTGATGGTTTCCTTCACTGCTTAAGCATTGCTTTCATTCATTTAACAAGTTGGAAGTTTAACTGGGTCGGATCTTCCCCTTAGGTCACCACTCCCTTTATTTCACTTAGTGTCAGATTTTTCTTTGAACTTTTTTAAAATCTCCTTGAGCACTGGAGTTAATTCCACTTCCTGATGCTCCCTTTCTCCTCAAACTGTACATTTTATATTTTTCCTTTCTCAGTTTGCTCCTTTTCACTATAGACCTGCATAAAACTGGCCACTAATAACCACATGGCATAGTCAATGGTAGGCTGTATTGAAACCTCCTCTACCAGCTGGATTGTGGTGGTGGGGCACGCCTTTAATCTCAGCACTCTTGTGGTGGGGCACGCCTTAAATCCCAGCACTCTGGAGTCAGGCAGATAGAGCTCTGTGGGTTTGAGTTGCAGGACAACCAGAGATGTTATACACAGGAAACCTTGTCTCAAACAAACAAACAAACAAACAAACAAACAAAGAAATCTCCTCTACCAATGACATTAATCCAAAACTCTTCAATTTATCCTTAGGTAGATTTTTTTTTTTTTTTTTGACAAGAGCAAAAAGCAGCTGTGCTTTTTGCCAAAACATCCTTATAACAATTCTAGATCACTTACTAATATTCTTCTCTGAAAACACTTGAGCTGGGCTGTCAATCTTTATTGCCCTCAGCACCACTGTCTTCTTTGCTTCTAATAGTATGGCTCATTAAACCCAACTTAAAATGTTCAAATGCTTTCCTAATCCAAAGTCCACATTCCACTAACAAACAGCACAGTCAGGCCTGCCACAGCATTACCCTGTTCCCTGGTGCTAACTTCTGTCGTAGTCAGTATTCTGTTTCTGTAAGGAGACACCATGACCGTGGCAACTCTTATAAAAGAGAGCATTTAGTTGGAGCTGTCCTATAGTTTCAGAGGTTTAGCTCGTTATTGTCATGGCAAGGAGCATGGGGTATGCAGTCATCCAAAACCATAGGCAGTAGGAAGAGAGAGAGACTCTGGGCTTGGAATGGACTTTCTGAAACCTCAAAGCCCACCCCAGGGGTGTACTTCCATACCTCCTACTCCTTTCAAGCAGTGCCACTCCATATGAGTTTATGGAGACCGTTTTCTTTCAAACCACCACAATGTGAGCGCATGCCACATATGTGCAGGCGCCTGTAGAGGCCCCAAGAGGGCATCAGCTCTCTTGGAGCTGGAGTTACAGGTGTTGTGAGCCTTCCACGTGGGTACTGGGAGTTAAACTCTGGTCCTGTCTCCATCTTTCCAGCCCACATGCTTGCCAATTTTAAACTGTATGTCTGCATATTATTTCATTTGATCTCCACAACCTGAATGCCCATGCTATTATTCAGATAAATATTATTTTCTTTTAAAGAACAATTTAAATAGAACAAATTAGTCCTGTCTTACCTAAATTCTGACCAAATCTTGATATTGCTGTTAAGGAAGTAATCTATGTCAACTATCATGACATTTTTAATTTTTTTGCCAATGATTTAGTAAAACTGTGTTTAATTCTTGTAACCTTGAGCATATTAAAAGACAAAGTGTTTCCACCTTCCACTCTAGTCTTCTACTGATGTGTATAGAATTACACATATTTCTGGACAGAGGTTTGCTTTTCTAATTTTAAGACTGGAGATAAATATTGGCAGAACTTTGGGGCCATCTGGCTGCCCCACAGTCCCACACTGATATGAAAGCTCGAGGGACATGAACCATAAAATGGTATCTTAAGACATTTTATAGGCAGGCAATGGAGCACTTTTATGGAATTGGGCATGTGAACTTATTACTGAACTGTATCATTTGTCAGAGCAGAAGAATAGCTCTGGTCTCTTTAAATAAAATGTGCATTTTCAGAGGGGCTAGGCTCCAGAGGAAGAAATTGTTAGTGAATGAAATAAAGGAACTATATAATGTTAACTATCTTTCCCAAGTAACTGGGCATTAGGCCAACAGTGACAAGCTTAGGCTTAGGGGACATCAACTCAGAGCAAATTTTACTTATAAAACTCAGAGAACTTTTGGTCTAGAAAGATTTTTAAAACATAACTTTATGCAAATGTTAAATTTTAAGCATACTTTCTCAAATATGTACATCTCAGAATTATCATATACTTTTACTGTGCTATCTACTGAACATAAAGGAATGCCCAAAGTCAGGCCATGGAGTAGCTGTCAAGTAAGACACTGGTAGCAGAGGAATCGATTGCACTTCCTTGAAGTTCTCAGTTGGAAATGAGCAAACCTTATGCTTTCAAAACATAACTTCAGTTACAGCTCTGAGCAATACCAGCATTCCAACTCATTTAGCTCTGGGATGGTCCAGAGTAATTTCTATTATAATGTATCCCAGAGCCTATTTCCAAATACATCCCAGGGGATGATGTTGGATATAAAAGTCAACCAATAAAATCCCTAACTAGCCTCTAAAACTTGAAACAGGGAACAATTTGGACCCTTTTCTGAATCATACGCCATCTGCCTCCCTCCTTCCAATCCTTTGTGACTAGGGATAATTTCTCTGCCTGTCAGTGAGGCAATACCTGGATTCTCCAACACCAAATCTTGATTTCTTTGGGGACTCATTTTTACTTCTGTTCTTGGAGGCTTAGGACAATGATGAATGAATCCATTGTTCCTCTTGGATATCTGTAAAGCTAACAGCTGTCTTTAATGACTCCTAGTGTGTAATGTGAGATTTGCATTTCCTATATCTGATAAATTCTGTAAGGTGTTCAGACCCTCACAGTCCACACAAATCACCTAAACCAAACCAGCACTGCTGGCTGGCAGTTCCTCTGACTTTCCATATCTTGGTTTCCTGTGCATATTAATATAATTCAAATGTCTCTCTTGCCAGCAACTCTCATTGGTTTCCTGGGAGCAAAGGTGTAATGCCCCTATGACTGCTCTGGTTTTTTGGGATGGGCAGGATCTGGTTCTGGATATTCTGATGCAGGCAGTCAAGGGCAAGGATCATGTTTCCCTGCACAATAGAAAAAGTTTACATGGTTCTTCCACCTATCAGCTGTGTGGTTTTGTTCAAGTTACCCAACCCTCTGAGCTGTGGATTTCTCATCTTTAAAAGGTAGATAACATAAAGCCGTCAGGGGGGATACTGTGAATCACGAGTAGAATATGAGAAGCCTTTAGTGCAGTACTCAGCATCTGTTGACATTCTATAAGTACTCAGTGCTGTTTGTCATAAATCATGTTTCATGCTTGGACAGTTTGTGAAAGAATCAAGGATGACCAGAGCTAAACTTTGTCTTGATACAAGAGAAGTGAGAATATGTGGGAGGAAACCCTTGGGATGTAGTGTTTCACTCAGGGCCTATGCACATTCCTCCTTATGGTTTGCCAAGTGTGTGAGTATTGCTGATTATCGCTATGCACCCTGCTTTACTGGCTGTTTGTTTTGTAGGTGATCTAATTTTAACTAAAACCCCAGAATGCAGGAATCACCTTGAGTGCTTGTCCTCTCTTCTATTGTCTCTGGTCGTATTTCTTGTTTTCTGTATTTTTCACCCCAGATTCTGACCCTGAATCCTAATTTTATCATTTGTTTTATGGTCCTTGCCCTATTACCTCAGGAGGAAGTACCTCTTACCCAGGACAAGTGGCTTCCTGACACAGATAAAAACAAATGAACAGTGTTGTTACCACACTAACTGGTGGCTACAGGTCTCCAGGGCTTTTGATTCACGATATCTGTCCAGGCTTCCCAGATAGCCTCTCATACTATAAATCTCATATTCTCCATCTGCCTATGGTGACAGCCTTTTCTTTTGTTAATCAGTGAGGAATGATTGAGAGCCTCACTTTAAAGCATACAGGAATTCAAAATGCTAATACACTTAATGCTTAAGGCAACTTAGGCATTGATAACAGCAGAGGTTGGGCAGGAGGAGGGAGAGGCAATTCATTGTGACTTCAATTTAATCATTTTTTCGGATTGTATAAGGAGCTATAGAAAGACGTATAAAAATAAAACTTCTTTCTTAACTTTTATTTCAAAAAGCCATTAAAAACATATGTAAGACACTGAGATTCTAATGTCATATTAAGATCCAAGACCCTCAGGTCACCAGTGTGGAATAGTTCAGTTTTTTGAGACTGTTTCTGGCTATGTAAGCAGTTGGCGTCATAATCCTCGTGCCTCAACTTGAGTGTTGGAATTACAGGCATGCACCACTGATCCTGGCCCTCTGTGGAATCCTCTAATCAGTCTGCCTACAGGAGGGCAGATAAGCAGGATGCTTAGATTGCTACATTTACCACAACATAATAACAATTAGGAACTGGTCAAAGGAAGCATTGTGTCTGGATAAACTTGTATAAATAGGAATCACAACTGATCAAAATGTAAACAAACCATTTTCCCACACCAGCATAGCACTGTGCAGCTGGTCCCAGCTATCCCACTATGGTGATTCTCACTCTTTGCTTCTTTGCTGGATGATCTCTGTGTATTTTTTCCCAGTCATCATCTTCTGTGTCCTGGTCAAAAGTCTCAGGGTAGGCTGGCAACTTGTCTTTGGGGCATTCTTCATAATAACTTCGAACGTACTTTCCCACAGGCCATCCTTTGTATTCTTCTGGTGTTTTGCACTCCAGACCATTATAGTGGACATTGTAGTGGTGCTTTAGCCAGTAGTAGAGGTAGTGGATACTGTAGTCACATCGCCAAGGGTTATCTCTGAGCCACAGGAGTTTCAGAAAGTACAGATCTTCTAACACTCCATAGTCAAAGTTCTGCAGGCTGTTGTTTGATAAGTCCAGCTCTTCTAGATGTGTGAGCCCTAAAAAGGCAGCTAGAAACAGAATGTTAGCCAGTGAGTGAGGGGATTGTACAACTGCACATGATAAGGCCAAACACAGATTTCACTTAGAGGCTTAATTCTTGCTGTCACACATTCTCTCCAGTACGTGTGGAATCCTAAGTGTTTTTTCCTCTCTTTGAACGGTCTCAAAGTCCTGAAGACTGGCAAATCCTATCAAGGGAGGTAGCGCGTTTCATCTCAATGCTATGTGAGGACAGGGTTACTTTGCTGGGGCCTTTCTTCTAGTTGCAGTTCCTGTCATGAAGACGTATGAAGGAAGTATGACATTGTTTGCATAAAGACACGAGCTAAACCAACATATTAAAAATGCCCTGTGAGGCCTTCTTACTTGAGGACTAGCCACTGATTATTATGCAAACATGTGCATGATGGGTAGAATTCACCTGAGTCCTTCAGAGGTGCAATGGCTTTCTGACTTTGCAATTGGTGCCTGTGATTTGCATCATATTCTGGTATATGTTTAGTCAGTAAGGGAAGTGTTTTCTTCCTGATACTTCTGTGCAGAGGATTTCTGGGTTGGGAACTTTTTGTTTCCCTACTGAACATATGAAGAAATTCAAAAATAAGAAATATGTACCATTACTTAAACAAAGCTTTTCCTGGATTACATAGACCAGTGTGTGATTATTTTATTTCAAAAAGTCACTTTTAAGCTTTTATTTGAAAAAGTCACTTTTAAGCTAGACTTTAAACATTTTTCTTGAGCATGGGGAAGGCCTACAGAAGGTGTTGACACCATGCAATTTCTGCCCAGTGCTCTGAATGTCCCAGTAAAAAATGCTTATTTCTTGTTATACTATATATATATATATATATATATATATATATATATATATATATATATATATATATATATATATATATAGTGTTCTCTCTCTCTCTCTATATATATATATATTAATTACTGGGAGATGTTGCAGAAAGGAAGGCGATGCATAAATGCATAAATAAGGAAAGTGTTTCAAATATAAGACTTTAGCGTAGGAAAACACAGAAACCTTGGACAGCTTCCTGGGTTATTGGTGAATTCTAAAAATCTCTACTAAATAATCTTTCCAGGTTTAGTGGGACTGATGGTGACAGTCTATTTTTGTAGAATTCCAAGTCAAATAATTTCTACCAATGTTTTAAAAACATCTGGTTGAATTTGGTAAGTGATGGTAACTAACAGAATTCATATGCATTTGATTTAGTTGGATGATGAGCAATTAGAACAAAATAACATAACAAAATAAAAACAGTTTTCCAAGAACAAATAAAGATCTATCACATATTTCAAAATTTACAGGTCATTCCTGATTTCAAACATTCAGTTTCTGTTTTGAACATTTTTACATTACTCCTTCAAAATGCCCTTGTGAGAACATAGTATCCTTATTTTGAATCTGGAAATATGCTTTATACCAATACTATTAACTATTTTCATATCATCTTTTCTTGGACAAAACCCCAAACAGGCTGCTTTCTCTTTTTGAACAAAGCAAGGCCTGAGGAGTGGGGGTAGGAGGCCGATCCATCCTTGTGATGATAGTTCTGAAAACCGGGTATTTTGAGGATCATCTGCGAGATTCTAACATCAGGCGGTCACTGTAGCAAGTCAAGCCCTGGATTGAAAGCACATGCAAATAAATAGTTTTGCATTTGATTTCAAAAGAGCTACAGTTGTTATTAAAGGAAGTAACGCCCCAAGTAGGGTGGCTTCTTCCCTTTTCTCCACAGTTGCCTTGCATGCTTCTAGACTGTCTTCTCCAGCCTGGTGCCCCACATTTGCTTCACTAGGCAGCCTAAATTCTTATGGAAGTCATTGGGCAGTACTTCATTCCAAGGACCCAAAACACAGTAGGGCTTTTTAAAACTGCTGTAGTTCATTTTGTCTGATTTAAGTTCTAAGATGCACTTTGCTTTGTTCTAAAGGACTTAACAATTGAAGTATTTGGCACTTGGTTCAATATATACCCACCGATGAAAATGCTTCTCTTGTGCTGAATAAGCAAAGCAAGGATGGGAAGGAAGAGAGGGGAGTGCTCTTTGTATCACATACTTCTGTTGTGCCTGTGCCATTGTTACAGCACAGCTGCTCACCGCTTTGACACATTTAACCGAGGCTGTGTAATAATGAGCATTTAGCTTGTTTTAACAAAAGCACTGAGAGTCATCTGCATTCTTTGGGTGCATGTATGCATTTGTGACTGTGTGTTGCTGGGAATTGAACCCAGGGTCTTGTACTTGTTCCGTGAGTGCTCCACCTCTAAGGTACACCCTGGCATCCCACTATTGGCAGTTGTCAAGTAGAGCTTTGAATGATAATATTACACAGAAATTAGATGCTTGCTCAGGGACCCTGGTCACAGCATGCTTGTTCTATGGATCTGTGGTTCTCATGATGCACAAGAGAGTTTCTACTTTGGGTTCCTTAACCTGTGGCCTGACTTTGTAGAGGCTGGGTACCAGTGGCTGATAGGAACATTAGTATAATGACTGTAAGGAAGACATATCTTTTTATTTTCTGAGAAGAGAAAATTGCTGTTAATCTTGCCATACAAAGTGCAATATGTGTCCAGGCTAAGGCAAGTGTGGCCAATTATTGTTCCTTTAAAAATTTAAGTTATAATTTTGTAATTTTTGAACAATGTATTAATTATGAAATATGCCTTTGTGGCCTCAGAACATTCATCTTCAGTTTTCGCTTCCATCTGTTAGAATTATGGTGTTCTTGTAGTGCTTGTGCTATTATTAAGAGAAGCAGAGGGGCTGAATAGATGGATTGCCATGCATGAAGACCTGGGCTGGGTCCTCAAGCCAGTGTAAAATTCTGGGCTGGGTAATGTGGGCCTATAATTCTAGTGTTGGGGAGATGGAGACAGAAGAATCTCTGGGGCTCCCAGGCCAGACAGTTTAGCTGATTGGTGAGCTCAAGATTTAGTGAGATACTGTCTCAAAAAATAAAAAGTAGAATGACTGAAAAAGACACATTATCAAACTCTGCCTGTACACACATGTATACCCACACACATGAACAAGTGCACAGAGACACAGAAGTAATTGCTCTAGTTATTTTCTTTTAGGTAGGATAAGCAATTGTACTCAAAATGTTTCTAGCACTATGTTGCATTACTATAATAAGTATTATATTTGTAATGGATCATTTTATAGCTGGGCTTTTTATATGGCAAGCACACTGCAAGGGCACCAGGTGTGACAGTGTGCACCTGTAATGCACCTGTAATAGAAGCCAGGTGTGGCAGTGTGCACCTGTAATAGAAGCCAGGTGTGAGAGTGTGCACCTGTAATAGAAGCCAGGGGTGACAGTGTGCACCTGTAATAGAAGCCAGGGGTGACAGTGTAGTGTGCACCTGTAATAGAAGCCAGGTGTGACAGTGTAGTGTGCACCTGTAATAGAAGCCAGGTGTGACAGTGTGTACCTGTAATAGAAGCCAGGTGTGACAGTGTAGTGTGCACCTGTAATAGAAGCCAGGTGTGACAGTGTAGTGTGCACCTGTAATAGAAGCCAGGTGTGACAGTGTGTACCTGTAATAGAAGCCAGGTGTGACAGTGTAGTGTGCACCTGTAATAGAAGCCAGGTGTGACAGTGTGTACCTGTAATAGAAGCCAGGTGTGACAGTGTGCACCTGTAATAGAAGCCAGGTGTGAGAGTGTGCACCTGTAATAGAAGCCAGGGGTGACAGTGTGCACCTGTAATAGAAGCCAGGTGTGACAGTGTAGTGTGCACCTGTAATAGAAGCCAGGTGTGACAGTGTAGTGTGCACCTGTAATAGAAGCCAGGTGTGCTAGTGTGCACCTTTATAGGAGCCAGCCAGGGCAGGAGAATGAGCAGATAAGGCCAGTCTGGACCATAGTTGTGAAAACCCCTCCACCTGCACAGTGTGCATATATTTATTCTACAAATACATTTGTTTTCTGGGATTCTTGAGTAAATATTGCTTGGTACTATGTAGTCAGTTCCCTGCATCTGTCAGATTCTATATGTGCAGATTCAATCAACCACAAATTAAAAATAGTTGAAAATGGCATCTGTCCTGGATATGTAGTGTACTCATTCGACTTTTCTTATCCCTTCCACAATATAGTATAACAATGGTTTATAGGACATTTTGTTATACTAGATTTTATCAATAAGAGTGATTAAATAAAGCATTAAGGGGAATGGACATGTGTCATTTTATAAAAGGGACTTTGGTTCTGAGAAGGGTCTTGGAACAATAGTCTTGAACATCAAGGGATGACTGGCTAGTACTATACCCTTTGTAAAGCAACATTTTGGCCCATACTTCTGAGTACCAAACAAATCCTATTTTAAATACTTAAAACTCATGTTTTTTAAACTTAGTTTTCTTTTATTAAACTAAATGGTGTTTACTATAGATGTTACTATAGAAGAAAACTCCAAGCACAGCTGCTGGCCCCTTGAAGGGGACCATGCAGTGGAACTTACCAGGATCTATGAATCCAATGCCATTGCTGCTCAGGTTTAACTTCTTTAGCTCATGGACATCTTCAAATTCCTTGGGTCGGAGCTGGCTGATTTTGTTGTGTGACAAGTCAAGCTTAACAATGTCTGGAGGGATGTTGCCTGGGACTTTCTTCATCTCTGAGAAAAGTGAACAGTGTTTAGGTTACAGGTTTTTGGCTCCTATTTTTTTTTTATAAACCTGTGAGGGTGCAGCACCAGATTAGTGGGGGAAGAGTTAGCAGAAGGCAATGTGTCATCCCTAGAGGGAGGTAGAAACTGGAGAAGAGGAAGACCCTGCAGGTCACAGGTCTCATCTAAGTTGCTGAGTCATTTGGGAAGCAAAGGGACTCCATCTTGGTGACCCAAGATGCCTATCAGGAAACCTTTTGAAAGGTTGGGCCTGGTATTATATATGGGAGACAGGGGCAGGAAGATCACTGCAAGTTTGAGGCCTGCATAGGACATAGTGAGTTTCAGGGCAGCAAAGAGCTACCAAATAAGACCAGGCAGAAAGTAGGAGAGTGTACTAGCTAGTTTTTGTCACCTCTGTGCAAACTAAAGTCACCTGGGAGAGGGGACCCTAAATGAGGAACTGCTTCTATAAGAGTGTCCTATGGACATGTCTTTGGAACATTGTCTTGATTAAAGGGTGATGTGGAAGGGCCCAACAAACCGTGGATGTTGCCACTGCAGGAAAGGCAGTCCTGGGTTGTTTGAAAAAGCAAACTGAGCAAGCCATGGAAAGCAAGCCAATAAGCAGCATTCTTCCATGGTCTGCTTCAGTGGCTGCCCCCAGGTTGGCTTCCTTTGACAATGGACTGCTATCTGGAGGTGTAAGCTATAATGAGCTCTCTCCTTGTTCTGGTCAGGGGTTGGAAGAGTTATCAGTGGAGTCACTGTCTCCCTCTTGTTCTTTCTCTCCTAGGGAGTTGTTTATGTCTCACTGTAAGTCATTGCCTTTCTGTTACGGCTTCACGTTATCCACCAATTTTAGGTGTCCTCTGCGACAAATGATCTCAGGCTCAATTCTCATAAACTCTTGACCTTCCTGATCTTTCAAACCATAGCAACAGCTCCCTATCCTCAGGAGAAGCATCCCAATCCCCCAGTGGATGCCTAAAACCATAGATATCACTAAACCCTGTACACAGAGGCCGGAAGCAAAGTTTACTTTGTGAAGTAGGTGCAGCAAGGGCTCAGCAACAATATTACACAGGAAAATAGACCAATTACAAATATGCTTTAATAAGTCACTAAAATATTACAAGTGGTTTATTTCCAGATTTTTCTATTTAATATTTTCAGTTCCTAGCTGACCACATGTAAACTGAAATCAAAAAAGAAAACTAATACAGGGAAAGGAGGAACTATATCTTACTTCTGTGTAGTGATGCTAAAATTCATGCTTACTTTGTCAAGCTGACCCCCTTTCCATCAAGTCCTTTTGAT
Source organism: Phodopus roborovskii (assembly GCF_943737965.1). NCBI lineage: Eukaryota > Metazoa > Chordata > Mammalia > Rodentia > Cricetidae > Phodopus > Phodopus roborovskii. The sequence continues at coordinate 3,488,718 of NW_026126693.1, read as the reverse complement.
GGAGTCCACTCCAGCACCCCCAAAGCTTTCTGCTCTAGCCGTAACCAGGTTCTTGGGAAGAGCAGGCTAGCAATAGCAGCACAACAGGAGGAGCAGGTTATTTCCCCTTGGCAGCAGGAAACCAAGGTTCACCTCATCTTAGCTTCTGCTATTTCTGTTTCTATCTTTAAATAATGCTCTTCAAAAATTGTTAATCACATCTGCATCATTACGTAAGGGAGACTTGCCCTTTCTCTTGGTCTCCAGCAAGACTAAGAGACCTGGATTAGTTTCATCAGGGCAACTGTAGCTTATGGAGGAAAAAGCTGCTTTTCATGAAGGAAAACCAGACTGATGGACATCTGTAGAGTAGGATGTCCAAGGGATTTCTGTGAAAACAGAAAATCTTAGTACCAGGAAAGGTGGTATTTACTGTCCTTACTGCCATTTTCGGTACATAAAAGTGAACAGTTCCAATGAAATATTAATTAAACCCAATGACTATGGAATTTATGATCTTAGCCCTAGGTATATTTACAATCATAGTGACTTGGGCCTAGTTTTTGCTTTCCTCTTAGTGGCCCAGATTACTCAACCTTTTTGTGCATGTGTGCATGTGTGTTTATGTATGTGCACTTTCTCTGGGTATATATACTCATGACTGTGAAAATCAGAAGTCTCCAAGACTTCAGCTGTTCTTCCTTAGGAGGGATCCACATTTTTGTTTGGAGACGGGGCCTCTCACTAGGATCTGGGCTGACTGATTAGCCTAGGCTGGCTGGACAGTGAGCCCCTGGGATCCATCTGTTTCTGCTTCCCTAGAGCTGGGATTCTAGGCATATGCAACCATATCCAACTTTTTACATGGCTGTTGAGGGCTAAACTCAGGACCGCATGCTTTCAAAGCAAGCACATTCCTGATTGATCTATGTTCCCATCCTGGTCTTGAATGAGATGGTATTAGAAGGTCATTTAATTTTTTATGATTTTAAAATTAATTTAAATTAGAAACAATTTTGTTTTACATGTCAATCCCAGTTCCCACTCCCTCCCCCACTCCCCTGCCCCTGACTGACCCGCCCCCATTCCCATCTCCTTTCTGTTCCCCAGGGAGGGTGAGGCCTTCCATGGGAGATCTTCCATGGGAGCAGAGCCTAGGCCCTCCCCCATGTGTCTAGGCTGAGAGAGTATCCCTCTATGTGGAATGGGCTCCCAAAGTCCATTTGTGTATTAGGGATAGCTACTGGTCCACTAAGAGAGGCCCCATAGACTGCCCAGCCCTCCTAACTGTTACCCATCTTCAGGGGGTCTGGGTCAGTCCTATGCTGGTTTCCCAGCTATCAGTCTGGGGTCCATGAGCTCCCCCTTGTTCAGGTCAGCTGATTCTGTGGGTTTCTTCAGCCTGGCTTGACCCCTTTGTTCATCACTCCTCCCTCTCTGCAACTGGATTCCAGGGGACCAGCTCAGTGTTTAGCTGTGGGTGTATGCTTCTGCTTCCATCACCTACTGGATGAAGGCTCTAGGATGGCATTTAAGATAGTTAACAATCTCATTATAGGGGAAGGACATTTAAGGTAGCCTCTCCACTACTGCTTAGACTGTTAGTTGGGTTCATCCTTGTAGATCTCTGGGAATTTCCCTAGTGCCAGATTTCTCTTTAAATCTATAATGGCTCCCTCTATTATGGTATCTCTTTTCTTGTTTTCTTCTATCTTTCCTTGACTCAATCTTCCTGCTCCATCATGCCCACCTCTCCCCTTCTCTTTCTCTTAATTCCATCTCCCCTCACCACATGCTTCTAATTTGCTCAGGAGATCTTGTCCCTTTCACCTTCCCAGGGGGACCATGAATGCTTCTCTTAGGGTCTTTCTTGCTTCCTATATTCTCTGATGGTGTGGATTTTAGGCTGGTAATCCTTTGCTCTATGTCTAAAATCCACTTATGAGTGAGTACACACCATGTTTGTCTTTTTGTAACTGGGTTACCTCACTCAGGATGGTTGCTTCTAGTTCTACACATTTGCCTGTGAATTTCAAGGTTCCATTGCCCCCCCCCCACTGAATAGTACTCCACTGTGTAAATGTATCACATTTTCTTTATCCATTCTTCAGGTGGGGGGGCATTTAGGTTGCTTCCAGGTTCTGGCTATGAACTGCTATGAATATAGTTGAACAGATGCCCTTGTGGTATGAGTATACATCCTTTGGGTATGTGGCTAAGAGCAAAATTGCTGGGTCTTGAGGTAGACTGATTCCCATTTTCCTGAGGAACTGCCAAACTGATTTCCAAAGTGGCTGTACAAGTTTGCACTCTCATCAGAAATGGAGGAGTGTTCCCCTCTCTCCATATCCTCTCCCGCATAAACTGTCATTGGTGTTTTTGATTTTAGCCATTCTGACAGGAGCAAGATGGTTTCTCAGAGTTGTTTTGATTTGTATTCCCTGATGGCTAAAGATGTTGAGCACTTTCTTAAGTTTCTTTCAGTCATTTTAAATTCCTCTTTTGAGAATTCTCTATTTAGTTCTGTACCCCACTTTTTAATTGGATTATTTTGTGTAACTAGATTCTTGAGTTCTTTGTATATTTTGGAGACCAGATGTGGGGTTGGTGGATCTCTTTTCCCAATCTGTGGGCTGCCATTTTGTCTTGTTGACTGTGTCCCTTTGCCTTACAGAAGCTTTTCAGTTTCAGGAGGTCCCATTGATTGTCAATCTTAGTGTCTGTGATACTGGTGTTATGTTCAGGATGCAGTCTCCTGTACCAATTTGTTCAAGGGTACCTTCCACTTTCTTTTCTAAGGAGTTCAATGTGGCTGGATTTATATTGAAGGTTTTGATCCATTTGGACTTAAGTTTTGTGCATGGCAATAGATAAGGATCTATCTGCAGTCTTCTATATTCCAGTATCCAGTTATGGCGGCACCATTTGTTGAGGATGCTTTATTTTTTCCATTGTCCATTTTATAATTTTAGCTTCTTTATCTATTTTTTTTTGCCAGTTTCAAGACTAGAGCTTGAAGTCAGGGATGGTGATGCCTCTGGAAGTTCTTTTTTTTTTTTTTTTTTTTTTTTTTTTTGACTATTCTGTGTCTTTTGTTTTTCCATATAAAGTTGAAGATTGCTCTTTCAAGGTCTGTGAAGAATTGTGCTGGGATTTTGATGGGGAGCACATTGAATCTGTAGATTGCTTTTGTCAAGACTGCCATTTTTACTATGTTGATCCTTCCATTTTCTGTCATCTTCTTTAATTTCTTTTTTTAAAGACTCAAAGTTCTTGCTATTTAGGTCGTTCACTTCTTTCACTTGTTTGGTTAGCGTTAACCCAAGATATTTTATGTTGTTTGTGGCTATTGTGAAGGGTGATGTTTCTCTGATTTCTTTCTCAGCCCATTCATCATCTGTATATAGTACAGCTACTATTTTTTTTTTTTTTTTAGTTAATCTTGTATCCTGCCACTTTGATGACGGCGTTTATCAGCTGTAGGAGTTCCCTGATAGAGTTTTTTGGGTCACTTATGTAAACTGTTATATCATCTGCAAATAGTGACTTCTTCCTTTCCAATTTGGATCCCCTTGATCTCCTTTTGTTGTCTTATTGCTCTAGCTAGAACTTCAAGTACAATATTGAAGAGATATGGAAAGAGTGGACAGCCTTGTCTTGTTCCTGATTTTAGGGAAATCACATTAAGTTTCTCTTCATTTAATTTGATGTTGGCTATTGGTTTGTTGTACATTGCTTTTATTATGTTTAGGTAAGTTCCTGTTATCCCTGATCTCTCCAAAACCTTTATCTTGAAAGGATGTTGGATTTTGTCAAAGATTTTTTCAGTATCTAGTGAGATGATCATGTGATTTTCCTTTTTCACATTGTTTATATTGTGGATTACATTGATGAATGTTTGTATGTTGAACCATCCCTGCAAGCCTACTTGGTCATGGTGGATGATTTTTCTGATGTGTTCTTGGATTCGATTTGCCAATTCAAAAATTACTGAGTATTTTTGAATCAATGTTCTTTAGGGATATTGGTCTGTGGTTCTCTTTCTTGGGTTGGGTTTCTGTAGTTGTATCTTTATGTGGCTTGGGTACCAGGGTAATTGTAGCCTCATAAAAAGAGTTTGGCAATGACCCTTCTGCTTCTATTGTGTGGAACAATTTGAGGAGTATTGGTATTAGCTGTTCTTTGAATTTCTGGTGGAATTCTGCACTGAAACCATCTGGCCCTGGGTCTTTTTTTGGTTGGGAGTCTTTTGATGAGTGCTTCTATTTCATTGGGAGTTATCGGTCTATTTAAATTGCTTATCTGTTCCTGATTTAATTTTCGTAAAAGGTATCTATCCAGAAAATTGTCCATTTCCTTTAAATTTTCAAATTTGGTGGCATATGTTTTCCAAGAATGACTTGAAGATTCTCTGGATTTCCTCAGTGTCCATTGTTATGTCCCCTTTTCATTTCTAATTTTGTTGATTTGCATGCTCTCTCTGTCTCTCAAGGAACCAACCCTTTGTTACATTGATTCTTTGTATTGTATTGGTTTCTTTGTTTCTACTTTATTGATTTCAGCCCTCAGTTTGATTAGTTCCTGGCATCTACTCTTCTGGGGTGAGTTTGCTTTTTTTTTTTTTTTTTTTTTTGTTCTAGAGGTTTCAGTTGTGCTGTTAATTCTCTAGTGTGACTATTTTCCAGTTTCATGTGGTCACTTAGTGCTATGAACTTTCCTCTTAGCACTGCTTTCAACGTGTCCCATAAGTTTGGGTATGTTGTGTCTTCCTTCTCATTGAATTCTAGGAAGTCTTTAATTTTTTTTCTTCCTTGACTCAGGAATGCTGCTATTACCCACTGTTCAACTTCCATGAGTTTGTAGGTTTTCTGTTGTGTTGTTGAATTCTAACTTTAAGGCTATTGATATTTGCTGTATTGCCAAGTATATGGTCGATTCTATTAGAGAAGTTTCTATATTCTCTTGTGTTTGGAAGGAATGTTCTGTAGATGTCTGTTAAACCCAATTGGTTCATAACTTCTATTAGTCCCTCTGTTTCTTTGTTAAGTTTCTGTCTGACAGTCCTGTCTAGTGGTGAGAATAGGGTGTTGAATTCTCCCAATATAAGTGTGTGAGGTTTTATGTGTGATTTGAGTTTTAGTAATGTTTCTTTTACAAATATGGATGTCTTTGTATTTGGGGCATAGATGTTTAGAATTGAGACTACATCTTGATGGGTTTTTCCTGTGATCAATATGAAATGATCTTTGTTATCTCTTTTGATTGATTTTCATTTGAAGTCGAATTTGTTAGATCTTAGGATAGCTATACCAGCTTGTTTCTTGAGTCCATTTGATTAGAAAATCTTTTCCTAACCCTTTACTCTGAGGTAACATCTGGCTTTTAGGTTGAGGTGTGTTTCTTGTATGCAGCAGCAGGTTAGATTCTGTCTTCACATCCATTCTATTAGCCTGTGTCTTTTTATAGGTGAGCTAAGACTATTAATATGGAGGATGGAGGAATATTAATGAGAATTTATTGTTAATTCTTGTTTTGGATTTGTTGTTGGTGGTGGTGTATTATGTGGATTTCCCTTCCTTTTTTCTTTTGGCTCTTGATAAAATAGGATTATCTATGGCCTATGCTTTTATGAGTGTAGTTAACTTCCTTGGATTGGAGTTGTCCTTCCAGAACTTTCTGTAGGGTTGGATTTGTGGATATGTATTGTTTAAATCTGATTTTGTCATGGAATATCTTATTTTCTCCATCTATATTGATTGGTAGCTTTGCTGGATATAGTAGCCTGAATTCACATCCATTTGCTCTTAATGTTGGTAGAATATCTATCTAGGACCTTCTGGCTTTCAAATTTTCCATGGAGAAGTCAGGCATAATCCTGATAGGTTTGCCTTTATATGTTACTTGGCATTTTTCCTTTGTTGCCCTTAATATTCTTTCTTTGTTCTGTTTGTTTGGTGTTTTGATTATTATGTGGTAAGGGGACTTCTTTTTGTGGTCCAGTCTATTTGGTGTACTATAAACTTCCTGTACTTACATTGGCATGTCTTTCTCTAGGCTGGGAAAATTTTCTTCTGTGATTTTGTTGAATATGTTTTTTGTACCTTTGAGTTGGGCTTCTTCACTTTCTTCTATACCTATTATTCTTAGGTGGTCTTTTCACAGTGTTCCATATTTCCTGGGTATTTTGTATTAGGAATTTGTTGGAATTAAGATTTTCTCTGGTCAATGAATCTATTTCTCCTAGTTAATCTTCAGTGCCTGAGATTCTCTCTTCCATCTCTTGTATTCTGTTGGTTATGCTTACACCAGTAGTTCCTGACCATTTACCCAGCTTTTCTATTTCCAGCATTTCCTTTTTTTATTGTCTCTGTTTCAGCTTTCAAGACTTACACTATTTGAATTGTTTCTTTCACTTGTTTGGTTATTTTTCTGGCTTTTCTGTTGTCTTTAAGAGATTTGTTTGTTTCTTGCAATTTTTGGTTTGTCTTTTCCTCCAATTCTTGAATTTTTTGTTTGTGTTTTCTTCCATTTCTTTAAGGGATTTTGTCATTTTTCTCTTTGAGGGTCTCTATTATCTTCATAAAGTTGTTTTTAGGGTCGTTCTCTTCTGTTCCACATGTGTTGGAATGTTCAGGTCTTGCTGTTGTGGAGTCCCTAGGCTCTGGGTGTGTCATATTGATATTTCTGCTGTTGAATGTATCCTTTATACTGTCGTCTTCCCATCCCTTCTTCCAGTGGATACCCATGGGGCCTCTCCTTCTCCTGGTGGGTACAGGTCCAAGGTTCTCATTTAGTGGGTGCAAGCAGGTCCAATAATCCAATGGCTCTCTTCTTCCCATGGGTAGAGGCGGGACTAGCGCCGCTAAGTCAGCAGACTCTGGATGGTTTGGTCAGCTATGATGGGTTCCCTAGTGGGCAGTCCCCAGGCCTTAGGAGGCTCTGACAGAAGTTCCTGGAATCTCTTTGTCCTTCTTGTTTGGTTCTTACTATCTGAACCCTGATTTAGCTACTCTTAATAAAATTAAATGAAGAGAACTGTGTAAGTCCCATTATTGTCCTCGTTTTACAGAGCTGGAAATGGGGGCACAAAGGAGTCAGATCATCTACCCATAGTTACAAGGTCACAATTTAAACATGCTAACTTGCCACCCAGGCCACTATCGCTCTGCTGCCTATCTGTGCTAGCCTTCTGTTTTATGTATACTGTCCACCTGCCTAGAACCCCTGAAACATACACATATGTGGCAGAAGAAGAGATAATAGGCAGGGTCAGCAAATCAATTCAAAGCCAGTGTCCTCTAGGGGATAATGGGTCTTTGTCACCAGAACCAGCACTTCACCATTTCTAGAAAGGCTACTGACCAGAACTGGCCTAATGAACCCATATCTATTGTACTAGAATTGGGAACAGAGGACAGGAGAACCACAATAAAACAAGTTGAAAGTTGGTGAGCCACAAATTGTTGGGCAGGAAAGATGTTTACAAAAATACCCTGAAGCCCAGCTTAAGCAATGGCTTTGTGGGTTTTAGAAAAAGAGTATGAAGTGTAGAATCAACTTTGGAGTTGTCAGCAAACTCCTGGATAAAAATAGCATCCACAAATAACAGGAAATGCAAACCAAGAGTTTTCCTACCATGACCTAGAAACAAGCAGGAAAAATCTCATTGATTGTGGTGATGAGGAAAAGCAGCTCTTTCTTTTTGCTTTGAACATGAATGAGAATTACAAATTTGCTGCAAAATGTGTACCTTTGATAGAGAACAGACAAACACACACTTCCTCATGACAAAGCCAAACTTAATCAATGTCTTCATTGCTAGATCAGGAACCATACAGCACCCATATTTCACATTTACCACTAAGCAAAACATTTTGAGGTGGGGGAGGGGGAAGGCTTAAGGTAGGGCCTGGCTTTGAACTTGCTATGTGACTTGAACAAGGAAGGTTTTGAACTGATCCCTTGCTTCCAATGCTGAGTGCTGGGTTTGCAATTGGGGACCACATTATTGACAAACACCTCCAAAGATACTGTGTCTACTGTCATCTCTTATACACTCCACCCTTGCTCCAAGGAAACCTTACCATGAAGAGGAAACCGAGAAATTTCCTCCACATCATTTTTCCCATTTACTAGGCTTTTGATTGTCAGCAACCACAGGGCTAATTTGAAGACTTGGTAGTAGTTAAAGAGACATACACCAGCTTGTTTTTAGGGATTAAAATGACTTAATTATTATTGAAATAAGGGGCAATATTATGGCCCTAACATTAGAAGCACCTGGAGGCAATTTGCCTCCCTCAAAGTAAAATTGGCAAATTATTTTAGAGCTAAAATTTAGACTAAAAGTAGTTTTCAAGTTCATACTTTGTGTTCTTGGAAAATCCAGTCATGTCAATACGGCATAAATGTTCCTTTAGACTAATCCCACACCCGTTCCCTTTGAAAAGTTGAGTTGTGTTGTCAAAGTGCCTGTCACTCAGTGAATAAAGCTATTATTATGTATTTTTTTTTTTTTTGCTGTCAGATGTCTAAGGTAAAAATAGTGATTTTTGAGGTCTATGTGGTTGAATTGGCACAAGTTAGTACCTTGCATGGGCCATCTGAGTCACTGCTACTCTGTTGGGAACGGAATTCCCTCACTGGAAAGAGCCACTCCAGTCCCCTGCTTGTGTTCACCATGTGCTGTTCTTGTATAGAGCTCAGGAGGAGGCTTCAGTATTGGGAGACATGAGTAAATTCTTGGTGTTGTGAAGGAAGATAGCATTGCATGGTGGCTTATAGCCTGAATGGTAAATTACTACTGCCTTGTGACCTCATAAGGACAGCTTCTCTACATCCATCTTTGTTGTTTATGACATGACATTTATCATGACATTTATGGCAACACTACTTTAGGGCTGTGAGGAATGAATTACCATGTATTTAACCATAGGCAGTTAGAGAGTGGCTCTTGCTCACTAATGTTACATGCTTTAAGTCTCTGGAGATTCTGTATTTTGTGTAACATATATAGTAGAGTCATCAAAGGCACTGATTCACTCCAGCAGGGGTCTAAGCAATGAACATTGCTGAGCATATGCTATTTTAGTATTTGTTATCCATTTATAGAACAAAACAAAGAAACTAGAGTACATTGAGGTTGTCATATTTGAATTCTAGCCATGATTTTCAGCTGCTATGTATTTCTGTTGTCAAAGTTGCTTAAGTTACTGCTTTGACAGAACAAAGAAAGGCAGCTCAAATATTATCATCCAGTGCCCAATGCTGGATGCAAAAAAAAAAAAAAAAAAAAAAAAGGAGTTTAATAGGCCTTTCTTCATAGGAATGAGACTTAAGATAGGAATTTATAATAAAGCAAAAATGAAAAATAAACAATGAATAGAGTTGATAGATTTATGTAAACCACAGTGAAAGGCATTTGTATTTAATTATGAAAAGAATTAATTAGCCTTTATTTTGTAGTCTGCAGTTAGAGGCTCTGCCTGGTGTTGGGGATAGAGAGAGGCTAGTCAACAGATATAAGGGAAAAGATGGGTGTGAGGAATTGTTCTGACGTGCTAGATCATGGCATAATATGACAACAAGTGTACATCTCAGGTAGCTAGCAGAGAGAATAGTGTTTCCAGCACAAATGATAAATATCGAGGTGATAGATCAATTATTCTGATTGGATTGCTAAACATCATATACATGAATTAAAATATCACATTGTATCTCACAAACACATAGAATTACTACTGCATAGCAATTAAATATTTAAAAATGAAAATATGGGCTCTGATTTTTATGTAATCACTATCATTTGAAGGGACTTGGTTTGTCTTTTAATGTATGATTCAGTGTTATATGAACTAAATTTATGTGTCATGAAACTTGATTCATATTGGTTCCGTGCAGTTTTGTAGCAAAGAGGATTAATTGGCGGGGTATTTTTGGAAGATTATATTTAAGCAACAATAAGCTGCAAAAGGAAAGCAATAAAATATGTTTTATAGCTGGTGTTTTCCAAGAGAAATGTTTTATGGGAAAAAAGACAAAATAAGAATTTTCTCATTGGTGGGGGTGGTAGTGGTCATGGCCAAGAATGAGGGGCAAGTGAGACCAGGCCTGTCCACATGGCCCTGGAGAACAGGCTGGCCCCAAATGCACAGAGATCCACCTGCCTCTGCCTACGGAATGCTGGAATCAAAGGTGTTTGCCACCACATCCAGCTTAACCCTAACTCTCATAGCACAGTATAGTCTTGTAGAAATCTTGTGTCTTTTATGTGGGTGGTATTTTTCTCAGATGACTGGCAAACTCAACCCTACTTACTCTTTGACACCCACTGTAGCAAGAGCAGATTCAGTTACTGAGGACAGAACCTCAGTAATACCAGATGTTGTAATCTAAGCCGTGCAAAAGAAGGCTCAGGAGAAGGCTGTTCAGCACAAAGCCAGAACTCAGTGCAACGATACCAAGGACTTGCTGTGGCAAAACTACACCCACTGAGTGCTGCAGAATTCTCCAGGGCAAAACTACACCCACCGAGTGCTGGAGACTTCTCCAGGACAAAACTACACCCACCGAGTGCTGGAGACTTCTCTAGTGTGTTCTTGTTGTGGTAGTAGCTTGTTTGCCTCTGGTCAGATTAATTCTGGAAGACTGCAGCACTGGCTTGGTAGACAAGGTTCTTTGCTCTTTTCTTTAACTAGAGTTGGCTGACTGTTCTGAACTTCATGTTCCTCATCTCTAAAAGCTGACAGCATGTGTGTATGGAAGGGTACCGGCACTTGGTAGGTTTTCAGTAAGTCAGCACTTTCTCCAAAGCTAGAGGAGCCCAGCTTGGCCAGTCCCAGTTATCACTGCTCCACCATGACTTCTGCAGGCATACCTCTCTATGTTACCAGACTCAGGCTGATTTGACTAGATGCCAATTTAGAGTCAAGGAGAAAGCGGCAAGCTCTGCCCACAGCTTTGCCACAACTGAACAAATTTACTCTTGGATCCAGCTGTCTGATCTTGAACACTAACCATTTCCTGTTTTTAGCCTTCTCCAGAGGACTTTTTAGGACCCCTTCAACCGTCCTGATCTTTTGCCCTCAAACAAACAAAACCTCCTAAGATGGATGGAAAACAATTTTAGCATGCTCAAATTGACTCTAATCCAGTGGCATCTATCTGTAACTTAATGTTACAAACAAATTCTTAAAGCATGCCAAAAATGAATCCCATCAGCATTGTTATGGCTTGTTATCATAAAGAGATCAGCAGCTCTTGGGTGGCTCTTTGCCAGTACCAGTCTTTGCCATCATACCATGCACATTTCTAAAATCTCCCATGTTTTCTTAGCCCATGACTTTGTATATGTGGATCTAACATGGAATTGCACAAGACTGTGTAGGATAGGGAGCCTACTATTGATTTAGAGACAGTAGGTCTAGAATAGTCTAGAAAGTACAAGTACTGTAAAATGACTTCATTCTGCTCACTTTGGATGACTTGGGAAGCTCTATCAGTGTTCATGAAAATCTTGGACTAAGTGTCTGGAGTACAGAAGCATCATGAGCGCTCTGCTGGCCTCCATCTCCAAGCTCATTCCTGGCATGTGCTGGGAGTATTTTGCCCTGGAGGTTGTCTCCCCACAGATGAATGTGTCTTACTTAATTAGTGTAAGTCAGATTGTATAGAGGGCATCTGCTCTTGTAGCCACGATGTATTAGATTCAAGATGAAAAGAATTGCTTACTGCCATTGCTTTCCCTGAACAAAAGAATCAGCTTCCATGGCTGATCCCGCTGTTTTCTTTTTATGTAAGTATTATTTAGTTTTTTTTTTTTTTTTTTTAGCCATGTGTGTATATAACACATGTGAATGGATACCCATGGAGGCCAGAGGTACTGGATTCCCTTGGAGTCCAAGTTATGGGTGGTTGTGAGCCACCCGATATAGGTGCTAGGAATTGAATTTGGATCCTTTGAAAAGCAATAAGTGCTCTTAACCCATCAGTCCAACACATACCCCTAATTTTGAAATAGGTGTCATGAAGCCCAGGCTGGCCTCCAACCTCCCAGGTAACTGAGGATAATCTTGGACTTGTTTTCATTTGCTTATGCTTTGTTTTGTTTGGTGGTGTGAATTTGTTTTAAGAGTGTGTGTTTTGAAGCAGTGTCTCATGTAGCCCAGGCTATCCTTAAACTCATTGTGTAGTCAAGGGTGATTTTGAACTTCAGATCCTCTTGTCTTTACTTCTCAAATACTGGGATTGCAGGTGCATGCCAGTCTTCCCAGTCTATGTGGGTCTGGCGATTGGACCCAAATTTTGGCACATGCTAGCCCCGGTGCCTTACCAACTTAGTTACATATGTCCTCTTCTCCCGCTCCCTAGTTTAGTTAGCAGCTGCCTTGAATTGGACCCCATAGATTCCATTGTTGGTGGAGCTCTAGGTGCCATGGGATGCAGGGAGAGAAATAAGACTAGATACCTTTTCTAACATTCTACAAAAAACAGAAAAGGGAGGAAGTTGCCCACCTTTCCTCTTGCAGTCCAGCGTTTGTATGGGAAACACGTAATGGTGGCACAGCGTGGAGTCGGCTTCTGGCCTGATGACTGGGGGTTTCCCTGAGACTTGGGGTTTGGGGTCCAGTTGCTCCTTTTCCTCTTCATCGCATAACTCTTCAGGCTTTAGCTGCAGCAATTTTTTATTTTTCCGTGTTGGTGGGCTTTCACATTTGGCATAATTGCCCAAATTCCGGTTCCGTGGGATCTGCAGCATTGAAACAAGTGTTTCTAACTCACAGGTACAATGCCAGGGGTTGTCGTAGAGACGCAGGTAGCTCAGGAGAGGGGTGAAAATGAACACCTCCTCTGTCAGCACCTTGATCTGGTTGTGCTGCAGCAAGAGGGTGGTAAGCTTGTTTAAACCAATGAAAGCATCGCTCTCAATTTTAGAGATCTCGTTCTGTTGCAGGTCTAGGCTCTTCAGCCTTTTAAACTTTGAAAACATGTTGTTCTTCAACACACGGATTTTGTTTCTCGCTAAGAGCATGTGCAGCAAGTCTTGAGGCCAGTTGGGTAACACATACACCAATTTTCTTTCTTGGCAGTCCAGGTATTTCTCGTGGAGGTATGTGTATACGTCACAGGGGAGGCCTGGTGCATAGCGTTTGGCTGGGCCTCTCCTGCTACCACCTGAGCTGCTGTGGCTGGGATGGGCCTGGCTTCTCACAGTGTCAGGGCTGGCCTTGTGGTGCTCAGCAGCTCTGCAAAAGCAGAGAAGAATCAAGATGGCCGCTGTGTGCATTCTGACATCCAGCCGGCCCCACAGCAGGGAGAACAAGAATCTTCCTTTGAAATCCCAGTTTGGGTAGCTTTAACAAGCACAGGTCAGGAGTAGTAAAGCACAGCTGAGGTGTATGGGTTCCTAGTGGGAAGACAGAAAGACAGAAAAACAGTTAATTGCCATCTTGAGCAATGTATGCCAAAAAGAGCAGATTTACATTATTTTTTTCTGAGCCTTCTAGTGTAAGTGGGCAAAAAGTGCTGTAGAAGATTCTTCCCCCTTTTACTTGCCTAGTTTAGTTAGCAAACACATGCTTGGCCCCAGGTGTGAATCAATGCTCTCATGGCTTTTCTCAACCTCCATTTTTCTGGAAGGCATATTGTAATTTCTATGTAAATGTAACTTAAAAAGTCATAACAAGTACTTTATTCCAATTACTATGCTTGTTAACTGTTGGACAGTAAGTGTGCCAGCATCTGCAATATGCTTTGAAATGCATCAAAAATAATGAATAATTTAGGACCGACTGAGAGATGGGTGAGTGGATAAGTAATGAAACAACTATAAAATACAAATTGTAACCCAGGTGGCAGAGGCGTAGGTGCTCATGTGTGTTCTTCTCAATTTTTGTATATGTATAAAAATGGGTATAATAAAATAATTTAGAACTAAAACTAAAAAATGGGTCTGGGGATATGGCTTGGTCAGTTTGTCTCAAACATAAGGACTTGAGTTTGGTTCCCATCACCCTCATAAAAAAACGAATATGGTGGTGTGTGTCTGTAATTCCAGTCCTGAGGAGGCAGATGCAGGAGGCTCCCTGGACACTGAGTCTTGTTGGCTATTCTCCAAGTTCACACAGCAATCCAAACAATAACATGAAGAAACTGGCTTGTCAACTTTTGTCATTCACATGCATGTGTACATACATCCATATATCACACATAAGCACACTTAAAAGAATTAAAAACCATGTACCAAAAAAAAAATCAAAACACAAACTAACAAAACAATCAAATTTATTTTCCTCAAGTACTTTCAAGCTTAAAGTTCCAAGGATATAGTGTTTTTTAAAAACAGAATGATTTTTTTTCTTTCTGCATTTTCCTATACCCCACAAACAGTAATGCATGTGTATATATGAGTTTTTAAAGAAATCATTTGCCTGAGCAGGGAAAGCCACATACTTAGAACACATTCCTTGCTGAGGTTTCTATTTACTTTGTAATTAAAATGTTGCATTGAATGTGGAATGGAGAAATGAAATTTTTACAGTGTGTTGTTTAGTGACATTTGCTTGTTTGATTTAGGCCACTGTAAAAATCTGCAAGAGTTGAACGTCTCAGACTGCCAGTTCCTCACAGTGAGTAAGACAGATTTTTCTACTATTGTTTATGTAGGTCCAAACTTCTCATGCTGGAGATCCAGTGGGCACAGCATATACTCTCTATGCATTTGGGGTTGACTATGGAAAAGCAAACTATACTAAACATTGGCAAGAACATTTACCCCTTCTGCACAATGCTATCATTAATCTTGTTGCTATGTGCTCAGTGTTGGAACCTTTGGCAAGTGGAAATTCTTTAACGGTTACATAAAAATCAGCTGGGTTCTCGTGTCACATTTGTATATGAGACAGAAAATACTGGGCCCCAACAAGGCTTATAGGCTTATTTTAGTGACCTTCATGGCTATTAGTAATCATACCAAAGAAGATAGCAACGACAATATAACCCCAGATTCCTGACCTTGGTCCCTTGTCTTTCTCTCTACCCCAAATGTGTCTTCCTTACTGTGAGCACACAGTACCCTTTCTACAGGCGGGTCTGACAAAGTCACTCCATCTTCCATCACCCATACACTGCTAGGAAAAATCAAACCACCTTAGCATGAATAAGCCCTGGAGACTCTTTGTAGCTCCCCTCCCTTTCCAGCCTCATCTTGTTCCACTCTGTGTACACAGCAAGTTCTGGTGGCCATGTACCAGGATGCCCATAGTACTCTGCTGGTTTTGCTCATGCACTGATGTTTCTTTTTCAGTTTTCTGAGACAGGGTCTCACTCTGTAGGCCAGGCTGGCCTCAGGCTCAAAGAGACCCACCAGCCTCTGTCTCTTAGGTGCTGGGTTCCAGGCATGTGCTACCACACTAGCGTTTGTTCTTGCTTTGCCTCTGACCTCACCCTATGTCTCAGGACTGCCTTCACAACTGCTCCTCTGTATTCCTATCAGAAGTAGCTGCTAACTCCTCCTCCACTCTGCCTCCTCCACAAATGTAAGAGACAATAGACTCAACAAGATAAGTCCATCAGTGGCTGGGAAGACCTAGGTGTAAGCCTTAGCTTAAAGAAAAACAAAAGGTTTCAACAGCATTTAATATCTAATTCCACTATATGGTAATACATAGTGGGCAATGAACATAGAACTTGGGATCCCATCTTGTGTTGCTATGTGTTATGTGCTGTAATTGACAGTAGAAGAATGAAGGTTAATCTAGTGAGACAGGATGAGCAGGGAGGAGGACATAGCATGTGTGTCACTGACCCTAAGGAGCAGGTTGATGATTTGAAAAAGGAAGAGGAGGGAATAGGTTTAAATGTGAGTGTAAGTAGGCTGAAAGACACTTGGGAAAAAGTGTCCCAAATAGGTAGGTAAGAAATGTACTGAACATGGAAGCCCAGACTGGGCTACTAATTTCTGCTGAAGCCATTCCAGTGGGATGTTGGGGCACATATATAATTGTAGTGAGCTGTGAAATGGACAAGATACAAGAAATTAAACATGAGTTACAAACTACTGTTTCCAGAAAAATGGCTGAGAAGGCAGGAGGAACAGGGACAGGAAAATGCCTACAGGGGTATGAAAGCCAGTGGAGGTAGCCTACCCAACCAATGGGACAGGTCTCTGAGGAGATAGAGACGACAGAAGAAAGCCTGATTGTAGAATGACCCTCAGCACACGCCAACACCGGGCAGACACCAAGGCCCTTCCCACAAGCCACTTTAAACTGGCTCCTCAGTGTTCCTCCAGCACTGCACATAGCAGTATCGCCTCGTAGTCACAGCTGCTCCTTCTCAGATGTATGCCCTGTTTTAACATTAAGTCACTTTAAGTCCCCACAATGTCACTTTATGATCCTCGAACCTTTTTTCTGTCTACCTGAATATCACACCCCTCATCATGACCACAGTCTGGATATGTGTGTTCCTCCTTTGAAACACTCTTTATCTCTGCTGGGTTTTCCCATACACTTTAGAAAAAGTAACTTTTAAAAAATAGCATCATAGAAATAACAAATCGATTATCATTTACTCAAAGTGAACACTTTAATAATTTATGGTATATTCACAGAATTATGGAACCAATTCCAAGTAATTTCCAAACATTTCCATCATCCTTAAGAGAAATGACACCCATTAAATCACCTGTCATTTTATTCTAACTCCTTAGCACCTTGTAATTCCATTCTTCTGACAGGTTGATTTACTTCCCCTCTGAGGTGGCACTGGGGTCCCAGACCCTCACCATTTACACCTTCTACTCCCATATTTATGTTTACACTGTAGCCCCTTTTTTCAGAACAAGGATCACTTTGAAAATCCTGTTCTCATAGTTTCTTCCATAAAGCTTATCTTCCCATTTTCAGAGCAGAACATTTATTTTCCCCAAAGATGGAAAACATTTTATGAGTAAATAAAATATCAACATGAAGGTACTAAGACCCTTAGAACAATTCAACTCATTTTTCCTAATACAAACATGAAGCCTTTAAATCAGTTATCTAGTTCCCACCCAACAGGCCATGGCTCTCAGCTCGGTCAGTGGACCCGCCTCTCAGTAGCTCATGTGTCAACACAGCAAGCTGCTACTTTCTGTTCAGAATGCCCCCCCCCCCCAAAAGCAAGGGACACACAGACAGGCCAGGCCATAGAACCCATAGGAGAAAAAATTCCTTTTCTCTGGCTGGGCTGTTCCTCTACCAGCAAGTACATAAAGGCCCTTCATCAAGAGAGATGGCAATCTTTGCTAGAATATTCTTCAGGTCTCTGAAGAGGATTAAAATGGCATTGTTGGGATATGGATTCATTCTTTCAATGGATATTTTTAGCACCTGCTGTGTTAAAACTATCCTATTAGGTGTTAGAAGGAATTTTAATGTTGGTTAATTTTTAGTTCTTGCCTCCGGGAGCATTAGTTCTGCATATGAATACACAATTGCATTCTTTGAATTTGGCCCTCTAATAGGAAAGCCAGCACATAGCCATCTGTATCGAGTTTGTGAACATCAAAGTCTTGCTCAAGTTCGGGATCTATAAAGGGCTAGTAATTTTATCCAGCTCCATTTTGCCATTGTTTTCCTCTTGGAGACATAGGCTGGGAGACAGGCTTACATTTAAAGATGTTGGTAACATTTGTTCAAAGAGCTTGGCTATACGTAATCTTCTCTTGTGAAATATAACACACTGAAGAATCTGACGCCTGTGTTGTAGACAAATTCATGAGCCATTCAGCACTGCACACACTCAAATGCATTTTATATCCAAACATTTCAATATTGGGTCTGGCATTCTCTTAAGTACTGAGAATGGGAGTGGTCTGAACTTGTTTGGGTGACCGAGCACCTCCAGAAAGGCAAAGGCAGCTCAGGGAGTCACATTGCCCCACTGCACACAAAGCTCACACTATCCTCTGGTGGGAGATGTCATTCTGTAAACATGTTTCTCTTATTGTATAACAAATAAAACACTGTTGGCCAATAGGAAAGCAAGATAGGCAGGACTAGGAGACAAGGAACATTCCTAAAGGAGTAGGGAGGAGAGTCAGGATGTAGAGACTGAAGAGAACAGAGGTCTAGGCCCTCTCTCTGGTAAGATAAGACCGTGTGGAAATAGTTAGATTAATAGAAATGGGTTAATATATAAGACAGAGCTAGCCAATAAGAAATTCCAGTAACAAGCCAACAGAATTATATCTAATATAGCGTCTCTGTGTGCTATTTGGGGCTGGAACGGTAGAGGGACAAGACCTGTAAGCAGGAAACTACTCATAACAATCCTCTTCTGGACCGTGCCATTCTGAGGCTTCTAAAGCCTGCTAAGCTAGCTCTCTGCCGCATCCTTGTCAGGTGGCTAAGCTAGCTCTCTCACCTGTCTTGTTTTACCTCACATTCTCACCAAAGTGTTTTACCAAGTACATGGTCTCTGTGAGCCCCAGTTGGCACTTACCATTTTCAAAGACAAGTTTTGCACATGTTAAAGTATAGTGCTACATACGATGACGGCTGTCTGACTTTTGAGGGAAGCCTGTACTATATTTACTGTATTTGTCTACACATATCTGAATCCTAAGCTTGGTGATCTAGTGAATTAGAAAATCTAGTGAATCTAGAAAAATTACTAATAGTGCAGTGCTAAAAACGCTTCATGAAAAGATACCATAACCACACCATGATACCATAGCAACTCTTATAATGGGACACAAGGCTTATAGTTTCAGAGGTTTGGTCCATTATCATCATAGTGGGATATGGTGGCATGCAGGAAGACATGGTACTAGGGAAGGAGCTGAGAGCCCTACATCTTGATCCTCAGGCAACAGGAAATGAAGTGTATCACTGGGTATAGCTTGAGCATAGGAGACTTCAAAGCCCACCCCCACAGTAACACACTTCCTCCAACAAGGCCATACCTACTCCAATAAAACCACACTTCCTAATAGTGCCACTCCCTATGGGGACCATTTTCTTTCAGACCATTACATTTTACTTTTCAAATATAGAAATTGAGACCACCACAGAGTTGTCATAAATGTGGTGAAAATTTGTTTAGCTTTTTAAAAGTATCATTCCCAGAACCACAGAAATTTAGTCACACAGACAGATGACATGCCTGGGTTAAACATGGCCTTGCTTTTAATGAGGTCCAGTTTTGAGAGGGTTCAATATTCCCATCTTTCAGAATAAATTTAAAATAGGTCAGTTTCTCACCCCATTTCTATATCAGGGCAGTCGAAAGTTACACTGTGATATTTGTGTCACATACTAGAATTCGCATGGGTTGACCTTTTAATAAAATATCATTGTGAGGTAATGAATTTTTATTTATTAAGAAAGGGGAAAGGAGGAAGCAGTGAAGCTTCAAACAAAATGATCAGTTGTTTCTACTTTTTATTTGAAGTGGTGTCAAAGAATATGAAGGACTAAGTTATGTGTGAATGTTTTCCTGGGACAGGAAGAAAGATGAGAGAAAACAGAGCAATTGAGAGGCCTCTGAGGGTCTGATACAGTTTTCTTTTGTTATGCAGGATGAATCAATGAGACACATTTCTGAAGGCTGTCCTGGGGTCCTGTATCTCAATCTATCCAACACAACTATCACTAACAGGACTATGCGACTCCTGCCCAGGTATGCTGTGCCTGTTTGTTAGATTGAAGTAGGGTCTCACATGTACTCCGGGCTGGCCTTGAACTCATGCTTCTCTGCCCTCTGACTAATGCTACTTGTATTACTTGTATCACATTGGCACATCAAAAATATTGTGTTCTCTTAGGCTTTGTCTTGTTCTAGTTGACCTCAAAGATGACCTCCTTCATCAGCACCAAACCATGGCAGCATAAGGGGACAACTTTCTCACTTCCGAGCTGGTGTCTGTACTATCCTTCCTTGGCAGGTACAGCTGACCACTGGCTTTCTATCTTGGCCAGTGTTTCTGCCCCCTTGCAGTAGTGTGCCCAGAGCTTCTGATAGAACTTCCTGTCTCTTTCTGCTCTCCTTTCTGGTCATTGGGAGCCTACCCCTAACTTCCTGTCTAGGGTCTGAGACTCAACATGCCTCCTCCTCAGACTGAGGTCAAGGTTCCAGGTCCCCTGTGTCACTTTGAGAGATCACCACTTCCAGGGAGATTTCACTGCTGAGTTTTGACTGTCTATCAACTCTGATGTCCCTGCAGTGTGGCAGCTGCTATTCCTTATCCAGCACATCTCTGGTGAAGGTACAGGAAAGCACAACATCTGGCAGACTCATCAACTTTACAGAATTTTTCTTATTCAGTTATTCTGTGTTTACTGTGGAAGGACTAACCAGGTTCTGTATCTGGTCTTAGGGAGATGTTAAATTGATGCTGGGAAAACAGTCATCAAACGGTTGTGAATGCTTTTTGAGACTATAACTTTTTGAGATCCTTTGAAAATTAACAATAAGACATTTGGAAAAGCTAAAACAAAATGATTTTCTTTATGTTCTAACTCTAACAGTTCTCTGCAAATGGGCAAACCTCAGGAAAGTGGCATGGCACTTCCAGTTTTTGTCAGTTCTGCAAAACCTTCCTTTTAGAGTCTCTCCAGATACTTTAACATAAAGTACCATCAGCTAGCCAGGCACTTAGTAATCATTCACTTTTTATTCCTATATATTTTTAAAACTCAGGCATACAATCCATTTTGAATTTATTTCAGTGTTAAAAGAAGCAATGAACAAAACTGGAGGTCAACAAAATATTCCCCGTGTGGTTGAAAGCTTGTTTCTGTGTAACCCACTAGCCATGGTTTTATATTCTCCATCTGTAATAGCTGATCTCCAACATTATGTATTGACCGTAGTTCTGTGTGGGTCTTCCTTATATATTTGAACATTTAGACAGGCATAAATACTTAAAGACATCCATTCCTAGTACCTCTACATAAACCTGTGCCCACATCTCTGAGGTTTCATGCCCATTGTATCCTACCCAGCTCCTCTCAGTGACCCATCCCCAGTAGCTTGGAAGGGCTGATGGGAGTGTGTCACACCATGGAAAATGGCAAACATGACCAAAAACACTTGAATTATTATTTTGACAATTGTTTAGACTTAAACTGATGGAAAAGGCAATTTATAAAGCAGATTAAATTTAAAAGTTTGTCTTGCCTGTAGCCAGCAAATAGCATTTTTTCTTTCAATCCTATAAAATGATATGATTCAGCAACAAAAGCACTCATGCTGTTGCTAGGTGTGTACATTCTGGCCACATGTCTCAGTTGCCTAACTCTTTTCTGCAATGTAATGGAAGTAATGTTTGAGAAAAATGAGTATAATGTAACTCATAGAACTATACTCATACCTCAACAGCAGTGATCAGTTGGTGGGCTACCTCTGTAAGAATTTGGCAAAAGTCAATGAAAGTATTGTACTAGAACCAACTGGCTACATGGAACTGACTATAACTAATACTGTATAGTTTGTTATTATTTATAAATCATATGGTACCTAACCTTTGTAGTAGGATAAAAAACATTTTACAGTACATATTTCCATATGGTTTCAGAGAACAAGTTAGATATTTATCACTACATTTATACTTAAAAACAAAATAATGATTTATATGTATGTAATCAACCTCTTAGGAGTAGAGTGCTTCTGCATTTTTCAAAGTTCATAAATCTCTTAATAAAATCTTTGTTTGGGTCAGAAAAATGTTTTAAGTTATTCATAGATGTCTTTTTCATTGTTATTATTAGTAGCCTTTCTGACTGTTTCCTATCTTTATTTACTAAATGGTCCTTTCTGGGTTGGAATATGAGATCAAACATCTTATTAAACTTTTCTTTTTAAAATGACACAAGTAGAGCCAGGTAATTATTTCTGAATAAGAATTTGGAAAAAAATGTATCAGACTTGTTAAATATTATTTCCACTTTTCAAACAAGTAGTCCATATTTTATCTCCTTTTTGACCCAATACTTGCAGAATTCTTTGTTTAAAGTGGTTGGTGCTTTGGTGTTTAAACTACTGTCTTTAATTGTGGAAGAAATATGGACTGAATTATTTCTGCTTTTTGGAATTCAGATTTCTTCAAGGACTAGTTTGTAATTAGTTTCAGAATACCCATGAATGTTTAAAGTGAAGATAATTTGTTTAAGAGTATAAACATCTGTGTATAAGTATATGTTTATACATTATCTTCTTGACATGTCATGATTTAACAGTGATGTTAGTCACTGATTATAACTAAACTCATAGTTTATTTTTATTTTATGTATGAAGCTAAAGCATCATGCTTTATCATAGATTACAGTATTTCCCCACATAAAATGGTATTCTTCTTCCCTGTTAATGTTTCTTGTGATTTGTGTTGTTTTTTGAGACAGGCTCTCACTGATGGACCAGGCTTCCTTCAAACTTGCAATCCTCCTGCCTCAGCCTTCTGAGTGTTGAGTGTTGTGATTACATGACCACTCCATACTGAGCTGGCTGCTAGCATCCTCATCTTTGCTTTCTTTTGTTTAGGTTTTTTTGTGAAATAGTTTTATGAATCCCTGTTTCTTAAATCTTTGTGTTACCGGTTTTTAGTTGTGTTTTCTATGTAGCTAGTTTCTATTTTATTTTTGGTTTTTCAAAACAGTGTTTCTCTGTGTAGCCCTGGCTATCCTGCAGCAGACACTGTAGATCAGGTTAGCCTTAAACTCATATCCATCTGCAGCTGCCTCCCTAGTGCTGGAATTAAAGGCGTGAGCCACTGTCCACTCACTAACTTCTAGTTTTAAATATGTTTATCCTTTGTGCTTATTGAACAGGAAAGGTCAAACGGTTAATATTTACTTTTTAAAGATTATAAAATACAAGATTTATATGTTAAAATATAAATTTACAAAGTAGATGCTTTGAAACTAGTTCATATCACTTTACAAACTGTTTTATTTCCTTCTTCTCTTTATTTCTTCTTCTTTTTTAGACAGGTCTTACTATGTAGCCTAGGGTGGTTTGGAACCCACCATGTACAGGCTGGTTTGAACTTGTGATCATCTTACTTTCTCAGGAATTACAGATGTGAGCCACTATGGCTAACTGCCTCCTCTGCCTTTTAAACTTAAAACATTCTTGCTAGCAATGTGTTAAGCTGCTCCCTTCCCTTTTTAGGTGATTTAGTATATTAGTGTGGCTATGTGGCAAATGCTATTTTTTGGGAATGATAGAAAAGTTGAGTTCCACATAAGAATTCTGTTTTGATTTTAACTTCTAGTTCTTTCCATTCAGTGAGCATTCAGAATAAAGTTTACTTATTGCTGATGACTTTTGTCATATGAAGAATTATGCAGTGACTTTTTCAGTGAAAAAGCCTGTTTGTGTTGTGTTTTCCATTGTTTATTTAAACTATAAATAACCAAAGGAGTGTTGGCTGTTGCTGCTTGTCACTCCTCTGCATTGCCCTTAGTATTCTCCCCAAAGAAATCAGTTGACAGAAGGAAAGAAAAAAAAAAAAAATGCTGGCTGCCTTTAATGGCAGCATTGATTTGTCAGTTTTATTTGAGTGTTTTTCTCACTTCTTTGGAGATTGGGTTTTCTAGAGTTAAAAATGTGGGCTGCCCACAGCTCTTTCTCATTATTCGTTTGTGGGTTTCTTTTTTTGGAGGGGTGGGGGTGAGGTTGTACCACGTGTGTCGATGGAGGTTAGGGTGATTTGAAGGACTCAGTTTCCACCAGGGGACTCTTCAACCTCAAACTATGGTCATAGGCTTTGTTGGCAGAAAATGCCTTTACCTGCTGAGCTATCTCGCAGGCCCATCCTTTATTCTAGGAGCATCTTTGCTTAGTACTATTTTCTGACTTTAATCCTTTCCAGTTATTTCTGTTACCATAGCCTTGGCGGCACTCTGCGGTTCTTTGCACAGTGCCCATTCTGCCTCTGGTCTCCTTTCCTCTGGTCTGTGCTGGCTCATGCCATTGGCAGAGTCATCCTGGAGAAAGTCATGTCTTGTCTAGAATGTTCCCCTGCTGTCCCTGACATTATCTAGTTGAGCATACCTGTGTGGGTTGCCCAAGAGAAGCCCTGAGCTCTGGCCATCTCGTTCTTCATGCTTGTCTTCCTGGCAGAGGGGATGCCCTTCCTTTCCTACCTAATTCTCAGGTTCTCGGCATGGCATCCCAGAAGACCAGTGAGTTATCCTTTTCCTGCATCCCACTGGAAGTTCTCACTTATTTATCCTTCTGGGAGTGCAGGCAAGAAAAAAACTGTTGTGATTTTTGAGAAGGCATGTGTAACTTGTTGTGATTGTTCAGGATGACCTTCAATTTTGAGCTCAAGCGATTCTCCTGCCTCAGCCCCCCCCAAATAGCTGGTGCTCCAGTTCCACATCACTATGCATGGCTTGAGCTTGGGTTCCTTAATGGATCTTTCTATGCTGTAGTGAATGCTGTGGAGTCATGTATGTATGTATGTATGTATGTATGTATGTATGTATGTATGTATATTGCCCCTTTATTTAGCTCTGGATTTTCTTATATACCAGGGTTCTCTGTTATGTAGTTTCACCAATGTCCATCAAAGAGGAGCAGCCATGGCTCAAGTTCACCTCAAGTTCACTCTCATTATGACGCTACATGTTCCATTTTGATTTTCTAGAGAATTCTGCCTCTTGATGTCAAAGAGTCCCAAACTCAAAGAATCTACCTGCAAATTCCCTTCCTAAGTCTAAACTTGGCCTTGTCTTGGTGGTTTTGATAGAAATATTTTGATAGAAATTTCCATTTGAATACATGGTATTTTACTCCTTTTAGCAGACTCTCTCTAGTGTTGAAGATGGAACATAAGTACTTCAGAACTTCAATGGAAACAAAGTCAAAAGAAAGAACAAAAATAATTCCTGTGTTTCCTTAAAGATTATACTAGTGGCAGAAAAATGAAAAGGAACCCCACACTCTCAATAAAAAACAGTTATCAAATAACTGGGAAAAGATAAAACACCACAAATAGTCTTTCTCAAAGCAGAAATGGAGTTATCAGGCCCTTGTGCTGGTGAGCCTGGTCTTTGTTGGAAGGAGAAACATTCCTTTGCACTGCTCTAAATTAGGTGTCAGGTATGCACAAATCTGCCACACTGTAGCCAGCCTACCTCCACACTCCACAGCTTTCAGTCTGTAGCACTGAGAATCCCTAGAAACAATGCCAGGATGATAAGATGCCCATGCTTTTTCTTTGCACTCACTGACCTCTCACTTTGAAGGGATGTTGGCTAGAGACTTGCAGCCTGGGAGCCATGGTGCCATTTAGTTTAACAACTTCCTTGTCCACAGCAGAAGCTCTTAAATTTCAGCCAGTGGCCCTGACCCCAAAGGGAAAGAGGTCAGGTGTATATGAAGCAGTGTGTGTGTGTGTGTGTGTGTGTGTGTGTGTGTGTGTGTGTGTGCTCGCGAGTCTGTGTATGTGTGTGTGCGTGCACATACACACACGAATGAACATGCATATAGGTGTAAGCATGTGAGTGCAGGTGCCCTCAGAGGCTAGGGGTGTCATATCTCCTGGAGCTAGAGTTACAGATGCTTGTGACACAGATACTCAGAACTGACCTCCAGTTCACTAGAAGAACAGCATGCATTCTTAACCACTGACCCACCTCTCTAACCTCTGTTTAAGGGTTTTGATGGTGTGAAATCCTCTCTGCTTTCACTACTGAAATACAGGGGATAGCTCAGGGAGCAAAGATACTGCCCTCCAAGCCACCGGAGTTCAGTCTCTGGCATCAACATGGTAGGAAGAAAGCTCCTAAAAGCTGTCCTCTGATCTCCACTTGAGTGCACACACACACACACACACACACACACACACACACACACACACACACGTGCTCTCCTGTGCACACACACATACAGTAAAAGCTTTAAATACTAAAAGGACCTATAGACTCTATAGACTACTACAACTATCCGTATTATAAAAATAGTCAAGTAAGTCCCTTAATTCTCATTTTTGATATTTATTGATCATATGAATTCAATGAGGTAGAATTATAGGTTAGGTAAGATATAGACCTCATGTGACATCCTTCAAATTTTTGTTAGCTGAGCATTGTTGTAGAATAATCTTTTTGTACATTGTGAGATGTGTCTGTCACTCAGATTGGTCTAATAAAAAGAGCTGGTAAAAAGCAAGCCTAAGCTATTGGCCAAACTTTCATAATTAATAATAAGCCTCTGTGTAGTGATTTGGGAGCTGAATGGTTTGATAGAAAAAGATTCACTACAGAGCATCCATTCCTTTAAATGAAAAAGATGGTACAAACTTCATAGAAACATGAAGATGTTGGCCTAGGATGCTAGTTTAGTTGATAAAGTACTTGCTTTGCAAGCCTGAGACCTGAGTTTGATCTGCTAGAAACTATGTACAAAAGAAAAAAGCCAGATGTTTGTAATCCCAGCACTAGGGAGTCAGGGAGAGATAGATTCCCCAGGAATGCTGGCTCGTTGGCTAGCATGTTTGGCAATAAGAGACCCTATCTCAAAAAAAGGTGGCCATCATCTTAGAAATAACAGTTGAAGCTGTTCTTTGGTATGTGTGGGGGCAGGCACATGTGCAAGTGAGTACACACATACATATGCATACACACACACACACACACACACACACACTGACATAAACACACAGGCATGCACATACACACATACAAACACTGACACACAGACATGCATGCACACACACAAATACCGACATACACACATAGGCATGCATGCAGATAGACACTAACACATATACACACACATATTGACATATACACACAAATGTTGACATACACAGGCACGCCTACACACACACAAACACTGAGAAACCCACCCAGGCATGCATGCATATACATACAGGCAGTAAATTAGAAGAGAAATAATTTTTTTTGAGGTAGTAAGTAGCAGTAACAAGACACAGATTCTCAGAGTTTACTGTTCTCCTTTGTTTTCAATGATCAAAATACCCCTCCTGATAGCACTATTAGATCTGCTATACCCCTCCTGATACTTTTATTAGATCTGCAATAATTCTCCTGATAGCACTTTTAGATCTGAATACTCATTTAATTCTTTCACACTTTTCAAAGGCAAGATCAGATGGGATCAAATCCATATGACAGGTAAGAAAACCGAGGGTCAGGAAAGCTGCAAGCCCTGTCATTTGCTAAGGGATTTCAAAGGTGCACTCATCTTTACTTAGCAGCCAGGAAAGCAATCTGCCACAGGATAGGGAAGTTGTAGTAAGCATTTAGGCTACAATTCTAATTCAGTTTGGTTGAGTCCAAATTCTTGTCTATTTTCCATGGTGTTGTACTGCCGATTTCACAGCTCCTGTCTCCATGTTAGAGAGCTATTAGGACTGAAATCTCACGCTACTCTCAAGGAGAGAAAGAGAAAGCATTTCTCAGCCCACTGTGGGGCTGGGGAGGGGCGTATCTTTGGATGTTAGTGAGCTCTCTCTTTCCAGGTCCAGCCCACCGCCACTGTGGTCCAAAGGCTTCCTTGGCTTTCCTGTGCATGCATATCCATTCCCAGAAGGGACCATGTGTTCTCAATCAGTAATTCACCATGGAATAGAACCATTAACTCATATAGACTTGGTTTTCAAGTTTAGGGCTAAGTCTTACTTGTGGACCGTGTTTGCATATCTTATTTCCCATTTATGTGAAGACAAAGTTGATTGGCAAGCTTTATAAGAGGCAAGGAGGCATTTCCCCCACTTCTAGCATCCTCATTTGATGCTAAGCTGTTGCAGATTCCAAACCGAGCAGGCAACAACAGTCCTCACACTGTTAGAATGGCATGCTTCAGAGGGCTTAGAGGCTTGTCCACAGAGTGTCCTCAAACACTGCCCCTTACATGCCTGAACACTCATCCTAACCCCCTCCTCTTTCCTCTGGGAGCTTTCCTTTTGGTCATTGTGATAATGGCATATTTCTCTGTTTGAACTCCAGTGAAACTGACAGCCTCCTGTGTAATTTTCATTCTTCTCAAGTGTTGCCCACATAGTTACTCACTGTTCTTAACCCATGCTTAAGCCCTGAACGAGTATCAGTTGTTTCTTAATTATTTTTAATGATCATATGGAAGCTATTGCTAACAAAATTGTTCATGTTGAAATCTCTGGTTTTGAAATCATTTTCTTATCAGACCCATTTTAAGAGCCTGCCATGTTAGATTTATCTTCTCTTATCCCAAATCTTCGCCAGGATAGAACAGTTAATTTTCATTATATGTTTATAAAACGTTTATCTTTCTCATTTTGCATATTAGATTGGCAAAGATAAGAGCTAAAAACAAGAAAATAAACTCTCACTTGGGTTCCAGCAACAAACTAACTTCTAAATAATATGCATGCAAGGCTCCTCCTACTCCCATACTAAATCTTATCCCATCAAGTTTCTTAAAATCCTAGCCAGATATTCTTTCTTTTCCTTCAAAATATAATCATGCACTATCTGCTCCAGTGCTAAAATCTCCTTTGCTTAATAGGAAGAGAGGCAGCAACTGCTAAAGTGCTGAGCATCTGCAAGGAGAGAGCAGGAGGAGCCCAGCTTTAGTTCTCTTTGTCACAGTGGCTCGGGAAAGATCTGAGAAAAGCTCAAGTGTTTGGCTTTCCTTCCTCCCTTCTCTGCCCCATTGCTCCAGGTACTTCCACAATTTACAGAATCTCAGTCTGGCTTACTGCCGAAAGTTCACGGACAAAGGCTTACAGTACCTGAACTTGGGGAATGGATGCCACAAGCTCATCTATCTGGACCTTTCCGGCTGCACCCAGGTTTGCCTGTTGCTCTCTCAGTCTTCTCTATCTTGCAGCGGGCGGGCACGTCCTCGTCCTCCCGAGAGCCAGCTGCATCCAGCCCTCATGTTGCACCAATACTGTGCATAGAGCGCAGCACACTCTGCTGAGGTTTTAAATTACATGGCCACAGCTGCCTAAATTTTCTTCAGGATTGCTACTATAGGCGCCTGGCTTCTGTCCACAGGCGTGTCACATCAACAAACAGACAGAGCTCATTGGATGATGAAACAGACCACTTCTGAGCACAGTGAGAGGGCAGAGTCCAAATCTCCAAAACTTTATAGAGCTACTAAGATACAAACAAATGAGGTGGGGTCCGTAGGAAATTCCTGACGAGTCACTTAGGTCCCCATGGGCCTTTCTGGGGGTAAAATGCTACAAGCAAGAAATGTGAGAAAGGAAAGCCCCCACAACAAAGGTTGTACATGTTTAAAACTGCATTGCACTCATGTGCTAAATACCATGAAGATTCAAGGTCTGTGTGAGAAAATGCTTTAAGATGAAGGAACTGGGATTAAGGAAGTTGGGCAGGAAGCCAGGTAAAGCTGCAGAGGACTGGGCATGGCCTGCAGAAGCATTTATTGCCTCATCCATATTTTCCATAGATTCAAGCTATACTTTTTATAAATGATTTCCATCCATGTCTCTCTGTGTGTTTTGATATTGATGTCCTACTATGTTCTTTGTAATACAACATGGGTGAGAGCTATCTAAAATGAGTCACAGCTAGCTGTAGTTGCCACTTATTGGCCTGCTTTGTATTAGACCAGACTTACCCCTCAAGCAGTGGATTGCTTGTGTGGGTTTTGTGCCCATTTCCCAAGGTTCCATCCAGGTGGTTGAATAAATTGGCTGGTATCACCATCTGATAGAAACCTATGGTGTAGATCAAGTGACAGACACCTTGAAGTAGGGGCTGAGGGTCACCGAATGCATAGAACTGTCACACAGACATGCTGCTGCCTGGACATGGTTTCTTAGTGTTCCAGCTGGGAGAAGAGGAGTGAGGATTCGGCCAAGGTTGGTAATGTGGAGAATGGATACCTTCTTGAAACTGGCCTGTAATGTGCATCAGCTGTGACCAGGTCTTAAGATGGAGTCACCCTTGTCTTCCTCAGTTTGCCTAAACTTCAGGTAGCTTCTTGACCCTGGCCTTCTGATGTATCTTCTTTTAGAACACTTATTCAGAAAACCTGGAATTGTAGAAACTGTACATTTTTCTCTTCCTCCTCTAAGATGAAAAGCTAAAAAAAATGTGATAGTTTTACAACCTAGAAAGGTCTTCCTTCAGGATCTGGGAGCTGTCCTTTTGACATAATCACATCAAAGAAGATAGTGTTTCATCTCCCAGTTTCTGAGGGAATGCAGAACCCTCACTTAGATGATTACCAATTAGGAAATACAGACACTCCTATATCAAAGGAAAGTATTTCCAAATACAGAGATAACTTCATGTGCTCGACAAATTCTATCAGCCAAACTCCCCTAATTATAAATCCTCTATGACTTTTCTAGATGCTCATTCTGAATCTTAACCACCACAATGGGCCATACCCACTCATTCTTCTTAGTTTCCATGTGGGTGTATATTGTAGCCACAACACAAAATAACATAACACACTCATGTACACACACACTCATGCACACACACACTCATACACTCATCTATATGGTCATGTACATACACATTCATGCACACACTCATGCACACACACACATTCTATGAGCAGTTGTCTTCAGTTACAGTAGAATCTAGGTAAGAAGTTTAAATCTGTGTTCTACTGCCAAACATACCTAGTCTCTCATTGAAAATTGAGCCACGGTTTAAAATTGTGGAGAGTTTACATACATCAACACCTGGATTTAAAAATAAGTAAGCACAGTGTAAGGCTAGAGCCATCTGAGTGGGGGTGCACACTGGTATGGCAGCGGGAAGTTAGAGCTGAGTCAGCCTTCTCCCTTTGAGATGGGGCATATTCTCATCCTTAGTTTGCAACCTTTTTCTGTTTGATGATGTCCTGAGTGTCTGCCTTTACACATA
Source organism: Phodopus roborovskii (assembly GCF_943737965.1). NCBI lineage: Eukaryota > Metazoa > Chordata > Mammalia > Rodentia > Cricetidae > Phodopus > Phodopus roborovskii. The sequence continues at coordinate 3,457,885 of NW_026126693.1, read as the reverse complement.
CATTGACACCTGTAACTCATTGACTGTTTGGCTTCGACTTCTATATAAATTTGGTTTGGATGTGTAAGAATAAAGCTCTTGGGTTGGGGAGAAAGCTCAGTCACAAAGCCTTGCACCTGTGCTGACCAGAGTTCAATTCCCAGAACCAACATCTTTTAAAAAGCCAGGAGTGTTGGTGTGCTTCCCTTGTAATCCCCTACCACTTGGAGGCAGAGAGCATCTCTAGCTTGCTGGGCAGCCTGTGATCAGCCTCCAAGGTGAGCAGCAGGCAAGTAATCTAAACAAATGAAGCAGCTGGCTGTTGAGGACAACTCAAGGTTGACCTCTTGCTTCCACACACACACGTGTACACATGAACACAAATGCACAACACACACACACACGAACATGCATACATGCGTACACATGAACACAAATGCACAACTCACACACATACACACAAGATTGAAACTCTCCTCTTAATTTTATTTTGTAAATCACAAACTGCAAGTGTTTGTTTCTTCTGTTTATCCCTTCTCCATTTTATTTGTTTGAGAATCCAAAAGATTTAATTCTTGATGCCAGGACACTAGGAACTGAGCCATTTGAACCCGAGTCTGGGTAGAGCACTGGGAGAAAGGAAGGGGTCACCCCCTAAGCACAGATCTCAACTGGAGTAACAATGTAGCTTTGCAAAGAACCCTGCAAACTTGCTGTTTGTTCACCCCTCTGGGGTGGGTCTGCCTAGCTGCCTCCTTCACTGAATTTAAAACAAGGAATCATAATGATTTCCCCATTAGAAAGAGGTTCTGGTTTTGGCTTAGAGTTTCAAGTGCTGTGATAAAACACCATGATCAAAAGCAACTTGGGGAGGAAAGGGTTTGCCTTAGCTTACAGACCCACAGCACAGTCCATCACTGAGGAACCCGGAGGCAGGAGCTGATGCAGAGGCCATGGGGGGACACTGTTTACTGGCTTGTTGCTCGTGGCTTGCTCACCCTGCTTTCTTATACACCCAGGACCACCACCTCAGGGATGACACCACCCATTGTGTCCTCCCCCATCAATCACCAAATTAAGAAAATGCCCCACATGCTTGCCAACAGTTCAGCCTTATGGAAGCATTTTCTCAGTTATGGCCCTCTTTCCTCAGATAACTCTAGCTTGTGCCAAATTAATAAGAACACCAACCAGGACAGACTTGGAAACTAGAATATGTCTCCTATGCTTAGAAATTGTCTCTAAGAAGTTATATGTAAATATATACCAAGAAGAAATATCCTAATAAGACAAAGAGTGGTTTTTGATGGTGTTTGCCAAGTGTCTGCTGTATGCCAGACATGGTGAAGGGCAGAGTGGCATGCTTTTCTTTCAGGAACTTGGGATGGACATAAAGTATGGCAAGGTTGAAGCTTAAATGTGGTCACTACTTCCCAAAAAAGGTATTGAGAAAGAATTTTAGCCAAACATGTCAATAAAAAATCAAACAAATAAATAATGGAAAGCTGTAGTGCAGAGTGAAAATTAATTCCATAAGTTTTAGGAGTATTCTTCATTCTTTGTGGGTTGGAGAAGCAGTTGAGGTACATTAAGGCATTAAGTGCTCTTTTTTTGTTTTTTGTTTTTGTTTTTGTTTTGTTTTGTTTTTGAGACAGGGTTTCTTTGTGTAACCCAGCTATCATGGAGCAACCACTCTTGTAATGAGTAGCAGGGCTGTTCATGCACCTGCTGCTGCCTTCCTTTCTTAGTTTTTTCTCTAAAATTCTCCCTTCACAACCAGTGCTCTCTTTGATTAACTAGGGCAAATCTCTAGCCTTACCTTTTCATGAAGTCATAATTTTTAAGTTAGAAAAAGTTTTTACTTCTAATTATTACTAAAAGTGTGTGTGTGTGTGTATGTGTGTTGTGAGATGTGGGGGGGGGTGTACACATGCCACAGTATGTGTATAGAGGATAATTTGGTGGAGTCAGTTCCCCCTTTGTACAATGTGTGTCCCAGTGTTTGAACTCAGGTTGCCAGGTTTGCATGCTATGCACCATAACTGGATGAACCACTTCACTCAAAGAAGCTTTTTTAATTAGCTGTATAAAAAATTGAAAGTATATAAAGAATAAATATTTTTAAACTATTTGAAATTTTACCACTCAAATAACAAAACCTACCAGCATCTTGTAGCAAAGCTCTCTGGTATTCTTTCCACACATGTCTACATGCCTTTAAATTAAAATATGTGGTATAGAGACATGCCTTTCATCAGTACCCTATACAGTGCACAGCTTTATTCTTCATTAAATATTTAACTTCAGTAGTTACCTAGGGTTCTGTTTTACTTTTTATTTATTTACTTAACCACTCATCACTAGCCTGTCAAAATTTTTAACTATAAAGCCTGTGGTGAAATTCTTTATGGTCATGTCTTTACATATGTCATAAGCATTTAGAAATGTAACAGTTAGTGAAAGGATGTAGTTATTTTTAAGACCATCCATAGTTGTTAGCTTGTTCTTAACTATCATCATGCATTTATTATTGTCATAAATATACACAATTTTTTGTCTGTTTGTCATTTAACATGGTACTTTGTGTTTTTAATTTTATTTTCTTTATTATTTTAAGGTTAAAAGTGTTCACCCCCAAAACATAGCTCTTATCTCAAAGGGACCAAGAAATCATTTATTCTGAAGCCAGATATTAGTGATTCCATGGTCCAACGCAGAATCAATTTTGTGATGTTTATACAATGATAGCACAACCCAGCGCTTCTCCCAGCGCTGTCAGAAACCTGAGTTGGCAGCTACAGCACGACAGAGAACTCAGCTCTGGGCCAGTCTCAGCCTGTTGATGGTGGAAAGTGGGATTTTCTTAGATTAATACAACTGTGAAGCTTTTATCTGTTTATGAGGATGTTAGGTCTGACACAGTGGTGGGCAGGGGATGGCTCTTTGGGAAGCTAAAGACAGCCAAGTGAGATTGTGACAGGCTTCTCTGCTCCATTCCAACCTGTCCATCACTGAAATTCTAGTCAACTAGCCTTTGTCCAAGTGTCTGTCCAAGAATTCTCACTCACAAATGCTGTACAGTGCCATAATAGGCACTTAAGTATTTGTTGAATGACACTGACTATTTTAAGCTGCCCTTATCAAAGCTCTGACCAAATTAATTTTATTTTGAGCCTGAATGCATGGTTTCCTTTTGATAAAAGAATAAGATCTTTTTTAAATGAAAAGATTACAAGGCTGAAGAGAAAAGTTGTGACCCTTCATAGACCTCTGCAAATGCTCACCTTCCACCACTCGCCTAAATTTGCTTTGAATGTATTTGTAACTGCCACTGTTTGGATTTAACATGTCCCCATGGGCTCATGTGCTTGAGTTCTTAGTACCCAGCTGTTGGCCGTTGTTTGGAAGGTTGTGGGATCTTTGGGAGGTAGGACCTAAATGGAGGAAGTGGGTCTCTGAGTGTGAGGAGGAGTGGGCCCAGCTGTGTGCATCCCATATTTATTTCCCCATAACATGAGCAAGCATATTCCAGTGCCACAGAGTGGCCTGCCACCTCACCTTCCCCACCAGGATGGACTAGATGTCCTCAGACTGCAACCCCCCTGAACCTTTCCTCCGCTGGGTTGCTTCTCCCTAGGCATTTGGTCACAGACACCAAGAAGAGGAGCACTGAAGTGACAGTCCACAGATTGGTTCCTAACACCCACAAGCTGGGTTGCATCTGCTTCTTGCTTTGCCAGTGCTGGGACGTGGCCTGCACTCATTAAATAGAGTACCTTCTCTAATGGGTGTATGTGTGTGTGTGTGAGTGTGTGTATGAGAGAGAGAGAGAATGTATGTGTGCATGTGTGTTTGTGCAATGTCTGTGTACTGTGTACAAGTGTGCATTCGTGGTGCATGTATGTGTCTGTTTATGTGTGTGTGTGCATATACATGTATGTGCATGTATATGTGTGCACACATACAAATGCACACATTTCTGTTGAGTGTCTAAGCTAGAACCAAAGGCTGACTCATCTGGTATGCATATGCTTAGCCTTAACAGATATTGTTAATGTTCTGAATTGGTCAGGCCAATCCCAGTGACTTTTTTGTCCTAGAAAAGCCAGAGATGTCATTTCTACAGGGAAGCTGAGGCTATGGGTTCCTTAGCTCCCCTCTATGCTTACCCGTGCCATTTGTTTCCATAATAACACTATCACCCCTGTCATTATTTACATAGTAACATATCATTAAGTGTCTTGAGGGATGGAAGAGAGTGGGTTCCTTAAGTAGTCCTTGGTTTTTAGACTCTGGCAGGAAATACTTCAGTTTTTTCTTTCCACCCTTGGTAAGGAGGTTTCATGCATCCCTTGTCTTTTCAGGGACTCATATCAAACTGCCAGAAATCAGTAAGAAATTCATATTTCTGACTATTCTCATTAAAAGGAACTAAGAAGATGAGTTTCAAATGTTGTTTCCTCTGTACCTTTGTGCAGTGAAGAAAAGAAACACCCATGGGAAAAACATAAGCAAGGATTTTATTTTTATTTCATATTAGATTTATTTTCCTTTATTTAATCCCATTGCTCACTTTCTGGCAACTGCCCTCATCTGGCTGTGCATGGCCCTCTCCTGTGACTTATGCCCTTCACTCCACTGTCACCCTCCCTCCAAGCAACTTCCCAGCATCATCTGTTTCCTCCAATCTCCATGTGCTTGTGTTTTCTTATGGTGTGGCTCCATGCATGCTCATTTAATTCTTGGAAATGGTATTGTGCTGTTGAGCCTATGAAATGCGGGGGTGGTGTACACATGCCTGTGTGTGTATGTGTGTGTTGTGAGATGTGGGGGTGCAGATATCTCTAGTTATTTAGGCTGAGAATGCTGGTCATTGTTACAGTCTGAATTAGGTGACCAGCAAATACATATATCGAAGTTCCAACCACAAGCACCCTAGACAATGCCTTATCTGGGAATAATACCACTACAAATATAATTAAAATAAAGTCATCAGGGTGGGCCCTGATCTAGTATGACTGGTGTCTTTATAGGTACCAGCACACATACCGGAAGAACACCAGTAGGATGAAGAGAGTGAAAGGGAAAGAACTGGGGTAGATCCTGGAGTAGATCAGTGAAGACAACCTCAGAAGGGCTCAGCCCTGCAGATACTTGGCTCAAACTTTAGCCTTTAGAATTGGGCAAGCAGGTGTTGTATTTGTAATTCGGCTGTTTGTACTGTTTCATTATGGTAGACCTACCAAACTGAGATGATACCCTTGAGCCTGTTCCCCGTGACTGTCAAGTCCAGTCCACTAACCACACAAAATCTACCCGGCCTCTGGCTGCCACTACCATGTTTGTAAGGGCCTGTCCCATTTCTCCCCTGGGTCTTAGTGTTGTTTCTCCTGAGTTGGTCTCCCTATTTTCACACCTCCCCACCTTCTATATGGTTGTCCTCAACCTTTTAAAAAACCAAGCCAGTGTCCTTCCTCTGCTTCTTACCGGCTCAGTAAGAGGAAGCCTTGGAAGAGTCTGAAGGCCTGTGAGATCGCCTTGTCCTCCAGTTGCCTCTCTGACATCATCTTTCCGAATCTTTCTGACTCTGCATCTTGCCAATTCTCCCCAACAGCACTGGCTTCCTCACTGTTCTCTACAAATGAGCTCTGGGCCCAGGGGTTTTGCCCTGGCTGTTCTCCCTGCCTAGAATGCTGTTTCTGCAGATATCCATATGGCTAACTTCCTCTAAGTCTTTCTCAAATATCCCATAAATGACTAATAAGTGGATAAAATGATTTTTAAAGCACCGGTACCGTGCTTCAAAGAGATCCACTTTAGTTGCTGGTTTGGAGCTCTCTCAGATGTGTTCTCGGTTCTGTCAAAATTTTAAAATGGAAAACATGTATAGATTAGGCATTCTAAAGGACAAAGCTGTCATGTGAGTGGAAAGTGCCAGTTGGGAGGCCTGGGATTCTTGTCTTTTCCTTTATCCTTTAACTGAACAGTATTTCTGCAAGCACTCCCCATCAACACTGTCTGTGGGGACCACTCACCCTACAGGTTCGGAATCTAGAGCTGTACATCACAGAGGTTGTGGTGCTGTGTATGAAGGAGACCAGGCATGGGACAACCGCTGGCAAGCTGGGAAGGAGGGCTGCAGCTGCCAAGCTCAGCTGAAATCCAGCTGCTCTGAAAGAGTGGAGAGGAGTCAAATGAGGAGGGGGAATTTGGACTGGGACTCAAGTTTAGATACAGAGCTGCATCAGTAAATGGGCCAAAGGAGCGCTTGCATGAGATGCGCGTCCTGCACTTCTCCATTCTTTCTTTCTAGCCTTAGTTGCTGCACTGGCCTTCTCTTTCAGCCTCTGCCTAAACACCCTCATACTGCCCTCCACCCACAAGAGGCCCAAGCTTCCCCTTCAAGACAGTTAATCAGAACCTTCTCCAGAGAGCCTTTGTCCCTTTGTCTCCTTTGTCCCATCCCTGCATGGTCTATGGCCTCGTCATGTGGACCTCGACCGTTGTGCCTTCATTATGCATGCTCTTTGTATTCAATAGCCTCACGTGTTCTCTGTGTATTCAATGTTCTGCTTATTCTTCTGGTTTTCTCCCTCCTTCCATCTCTCTGGCAGTAGCGGATTGATGGTGGATGTCCTTCTGGTATGCTGTGAATATGTTTCTCTTATTGGTTGATTAGTAAAGCCATTTTGGCGAATGAACAGGCAGGATATTGCCAGGTAGTAAATATAGGTGGGGCTCCCAAACTAGGAGAATTCTGGGAAGAGGAACACAGAGGAGTTGAGAGAGAGAGAGACAACAAATAGCTGCAGAGCAAGCAAGAGGTCTGGGTATCACCAGTAAGCCAAGACCATGTGGAGATACACAGATTAATAGAAATGGGCTAATAATTAAGAGGGAGCTAACCAATAAGAAGCATAAGCCATCGGCCAAGCAGTTTATACTTTATATAGCCTCTGTGAGTTTGGAACTAAATGGCCTCAGGATCAGGTGGGACAGAATCTTCTTTCTACAGGGGATTTTACCATATTTGGCTGCATACCCACATAATACAACTCATGACACCAAGTAAGTTTTTAAATCAGTATCTGATGAATCAGTGACCAAAACTACAGATAGCTTCCAGGTATGCTAGCTAGGTACTTCAGGCAGAAACTCAGGAGGAGGCCTGGAAGTTAGCTGAACATCCAGTCTGCTAAAAGAAGTCTTCTTGGTGAGGGATAAGGCTGTCTACAAATTTACAGACACAGAAGAGCTTCAGAAATGATGAAATACTAAAGTGAAAGCATTCTTAAAAAATCATATTTCATTTATATCATAAATACACAAAAATAGCATCAATATCCCAGAAATGTTCAAATGAGGCTAAGTAATGGCTTATCAATAGTTCTTGTACTCATATCATGAGAATTCTGTGTGAGGCCATGAAAGCTAAAGAAACACTGTAAGCTGGAAGACTCCACAGCCAATTCAGTTCTCAGCAACCCCAGCCTTTCAGAGAGATAGAAATCATGGAAGGCTTTCCTTACTCCTGTGGTTTGTAGTAGAAGTGAGAGAACCCTCATGGGCATAACCAGGGATAAATATAATGTCTAGTTAGAGTTTCTATTTCTTCAGCATCGCTGTTCATCACTGAAGGTAGTCAGGACAGGAACATAAGCATGGCAGAAACCTGGAGGCAAGAGCTGATACAGAGGACATGGAGGAGTGCTGTTTACTGGCTTGCTCCTTATGGCTTCCTCAGCCTGCTTTCGTATAAAGCCCAGGGGCCAGGGATGACACCATCTACAATGGTCTGAGCCCACCCCACTGATCACTAAGTGAGAAAATGCCTTACAGCTTGATCTTGTAGAGGCTTTTCCTCGGCTGAGGCTCCTTCCTCTGATGACTCTGGCTTGTGTCAAGTTGGTACAAAGCCAGCCGGTACAATAAGAGTGTGATAGGTGTTGCTTAAGCAAAGCAAGCCTGGGAATGGATTTCCATTTGTCTTGTCTCTGTCTCCTTCCCTTCCCTTTTCACTCTCACACTTCCTTTCTCCTTCATCTCCTTGATCTTTCTGTCTCTCCTTCTCTTCTCCATTCTATGTGCCCAGAGCAGTGAGATGGATAAATCGTGCAAACTGAGTCTGGAGACGTGGGACTCTAGTCATCCTCACTACATCGCTAACTGTGTGGCCTTGGGCAATTTACTCATGTTGTGTTTCTTTCTGCTTCAAGGTAACCAGCAAAAGATCGGGGGGGGGGGGGATAATAATGGATTCTGTTTTTAGAAAGACTGAATCTGAGATACTTGTGATATATCTGGCTACAAATGACAAGAATTACCTGAAAATGCAAGCCTGGTCTTGGAATAGAGCTGGGAGCATGGGACTAGATTTGAGTTTAGCCATAAAATTAATTAGGGTATGTGTTCTGTGGCCAAATAAACTGATAGTGAATGAGCAGATTATGTCTCACAACATACTGGCTAATATAGCGTTCAGTTCGGGTTCATAATGCATTTGATTTATTCTATCATTTTATATTCTTTGGAATAATAAACAATGGCCTATTACTTACTTTTCTATTGCTGTGATAAAACATGACCAAGGCAGCTTGTAAATGAAAGGATTTAACTGGACTTATGTTTCAGAGGGTTAGAGTCTATGATGGCAGAGCAAAGGCGTAGCAGAGGGGACCGCTGAGAGCTACATCTCAAACCACAAGTAGGAGGTGGGGGTGGGAGATGCCATGAGACTTTTGAAACATCAAAACCCACCCCTAATGACATACCTCCTCCTAAAGGGCCACATCTCCTGATCCTCCCCAAAGTAATTCCTCCAGTTTGGGATCAAGTATTAAAACAGATGAGCATATAGGGACCATTCTCATCCAACTGTCTACATTCTACTCCCTGGCCCCCATAGGCATATCATTGTGCAAAATGCATTCAGTCCAACTTTGAAAATCCTCACAGTCTTTCAGCCTCATCGGTGTTTAAAAGCTCAAAGTCCAAGCCTCCTCTGAGCCTCAAGGCTATCTCTTCACTGGAAACCCCTATAAAGTAAGTAGGTGAAGTGTACACTTCTAACACACAATGGCACAAACTGTACATTACCATTCCAAAATGGAGGAAGGGAGTGTAGTGTGGAAATACTGGGCCAAAGCAAGACCAAAACCCAGCAGGGCAAAGTCCCAACTCCAAGACCAAAAAGCATGGCATATTCCACGTCTAATGTCAAAGGGCTTAAATGACTCTGCCTGCCCAGCTTTGCTGGTTACACACTCTGGAGCTCTCCTCGGCAGGAACCCCACAGCTTTGGCACCTCTAACATCTTGGGGTCTCCACTGCAATCCAGGCTTCACCTTCTCAGCTTCATGCAGTGCTCAAGGACTCTGTGCATGGACTCCTCTGCCACATGTCCACATGAGAGGCATTCCTTAGCTAAGTCTACAGCCCCTTTACTTGACTATCCTTCATGATTCTAAAGTCAGAGCCATGTGGACAAGACTGCCACATTCAGCTGCCTGCATGTTTGTGGTGGAGCCTGGTACCTTTGAATTAAATTTGCAGCACTTTTTGTCAAGTTTGAAGCTGAGCTGTGTGGAGCTTGCTCTGGGAGTACCTCTCCATTTATTTCATCTTAGATCAGGCCTCACTTGATCTTATTTCTTTTAGCACAAGCCTTGGCTCCAATATTAAATGTACTGGTACTATTTTTCTCTTCAAATTATCTGTTTTGTATTTCTTTCTATTTTTCCTTGTCTTTTTCATTGTAGACCTGTGTAAGAATGATTACTTACAGTGACACTACAGAGTTAATATTAGGTTTGAAATCTCTTTCACCAAAGAAATTAGCCCAAGGGCAGAAAATAGCCACAAGTTTTGATAAAATATCATAATGCATGGTCTCTAACCCAGCTGTTAGTATTATTCCCCTCTGAAACCTCTTAAGCTGAGCCTCCATAGTCCACATTGCTCTTAGCACAACTTTCTCCCAAGAGTCTACTAGTATGGTTCATTGAGATCTTACAGCATTCATATTTTTCTATCCCAAAGTCTTCTACATTTCTCAAAAACAAAACAAAATAATAACAAAGAAAAAAACCACATGACCAGGTGTGTCACAGCAATGTCCCACTCTGTAGTACCAATTTTTGCATTACCTACCTTTGTATTGCTGTGATAAAATACCATGGCCAGGGCATTTTATAAAGGAAAATGTTTAATTGGGCTTATGGTTTCAGGGAGTTATAATCCACAATGGCAGAGCAAAGGCATGGTGACAGGAACAGCCGAGAGCTCATGTCTTCATCCACAGGCAAGAGACAAACACAGGGAACAGTGGGAATGGGGAAAGTGTTTGAAACCCAAACCTATACCCAGTGACACGTTTTATCCAGCAAATCCACAGCTCCCAGTCCTTCCCAAACAGTTCCACCAATTGAGGACAACGTATTCAAACACAATGAGCCTATGGGACTGTTCCCATTCAAATCATCACAGATGGTGACCACTACTTAATTGTGTGGTGTAAATATTCTCAGTTGCCAATGGGAGAGCGCAGGGAAGAGATCTGTGAAGAAGGGTGCATCAGTCCCCCATTATATGACATTGTCATTGTGAAATACAACAGACCTAAGTATCCTTACATACATAGATAATGGTAATGCATGGGAAAGTGACAAGGAGTGGTAAATTTGACGATATACTACCTTTGTATTTAATATACTTTAAATTTATATGCTATAATTCTTTAAATGCCTTTGTCTAACAGTCAGCTTGTAGAACTCCTAAAATGTAAGTCTGAACAATAATGTTTTTATAAAAACAATCAAATTTACCTTGTTTTTGTAAGTGGTGTGAGCCAACTTCACACTACACTGAAATGGATGCACACTGCACTGTGTGAAAGATCACACAGAAAATGTCTAGACAAATGAGAATCCTGATCCATATGATATTGAAGATGGACTCCTAAATGCTAATCTGCCATTTATAAAATTTGAAGTGATACTTGGGTTATAATTTTTTAAAGTTGCCTTTTGGATTTGGAAAGAATCATATGGTCATATGGTCCTAAGTGTCATTTGATAGGGAGGGCTGATTTCTAGAAGAAATGTAAGAAAAAAAAAAAACAAAAACAAAAAACCAAGGTATTGCTTGTCATAGCTCAGCTCTTAGGAGAAATAATTTAACATAGTTCTTACAGAATTACTGCTCAATTGTATTGAAAAATACAGGGGTATGAAAATCTATTTATCTTCTAAATCAAGCAGGTAACACTTAAATGGTACTCATATAATTACTTGTTTCATATAACCATCTTGGCCATAGTGAAAAGGAAACAAAAGAGAAGAGAGCATACTTTTAACATCTAGTGTTTAATATAAGATTCTTTCAGGTAAAGTGTATAAAGGACTTTAAAGTAGATTAGTATGTAGTGAAAATGAAACATCTGGCAACAGTTCTCAATCAGATGAGAGTCTATCACTGAAAAAAGTTTGAAGTTTTACACATTTTGAAAACCATACTTTACTGATGATGAAAGTGCTTTATCACACACAGAGTTCACAAGCTATTCAGAAACTCTATTTTAATCTTTGGACAAGAATAAAGCACAAGGCTTAAAGCTCTAGCTAGAAGCCACTACCTAGCTTAATCAGTGTTGGTGAACCAGGAAGCTCTGGGCGTCTCTGTGCTGTAAGAAGGACCCTCTGTAGATCCCTCAGTCATTCAGGGAAGGGTGCTGTGTTATAACGGGGGTGGGGGTGGGCACTAACAGGACAGTGGCAATTACCTTGGCCACTAGATGAGGGGAAGAACAAGAGACTGTGTGTGTTCAACAACAACAACACAAGTTCAAGATGGGCCAGCCGGCTTCTGGCTGATGGGAGCTCTGAGTCATTGCACAGCAAATGTGACCCTGGCGAGCACGCTTGCCTTCCTGGCATCTGCAGGCTTTCTTCTACTCGTATTCTAATTCTTCACTCACATTAGAAAAATAAAGCCATTAAAAAAAGATTTGGTTATCCAAATATTTTGATAAATGTGGTAATCTTTGACTGGCCATATTGATACTTCCCCATTTTAATTTATATTGTATAACTATTTATTCAGCAATCACGTGGTCTAGGTCTATTAAAAAGCTTTGTTGAGCCATACTCCGTATCAGGCTTCTGTTGCATTGTATAGGAGACACTAATGGCTAAGCATAGCACTAAGTACATAGTACTTGTGTGGGTAAGTACCACAGAAGGCAGGGTGAGAGAGCTGGGGGCTTTGGTGGAATGCAGTGAAGTTGAAGGCTCCATGATGTCTGGGGGGAAATCTCGGCTTTCTTCTCCAATAATTTACTCTAGCTAAGTAATGCTCCTGTGGGGTCACTAAGAGTCTGTGAAAGACATATGGGTCTGACAAAAGCCATTACATTTCTTATTAGTCATTGGCCACAGTGCTGCTAGAATGAGAGAAACAGCTGGAAGTGGTACAGAAACACAGCTTGGACCTCTACTGCAGCTGGCTGGCTGTCACAGGGGGTCTGGCCCACACATACCATCTCTTGTGCGTTGCTGAGCAGACTGATGCACAGACAAGTTATGGGAAAGGTGTGGAAAATGGAAGCTTAGTGAGAGGTAATCATAGTGTGGTCAGTGGACCTCTCCCCAACCATGCTGTTCCATGGTACTCTGCACTCCGGCCTTCATTCTCATGGCTCACAGGCCATGTACATGGTCTGCCCCATTAGCAGCTGGGAAGAACCCCACTATGTCAACACCATAGTGTCTGCTGGGACAGGAACTTGAAGCTCGCTGGTGAGGCCAGTTTCCCTAGCTTCCCAACCAGCAAAGGGTATGGAGGCAAAGGGGAGGCACCACCAAATCCCAGATTCCTACACAGAAGACAGGTTTTAGTTGTGAGGAAGCTGCAGATTTGAACATAGTAAAGTATTTTCTATTTTCTCCTTATTTTACAGAAAACAATTCCAGTTTGGAACTTATACCCCCATTATTTCAGTGAAGAGAATATAACTAATAGTTCCTTGGCCTAAAAGATCCTGGCAGAAATGTTTGAGCCATAAAATATTAGCCAAGCATCTTTTTGGATATTGTAATATAAACTTTGTGGAGAACCAAGTGCCTGGTGCCAGGACAAAGCTAAAACCATATCCTGGTGTGTGTGTGGCATGTGTGTGTGTGTGTGTGGTGTTTGTGTGTGGGGTGTATGGTGTGGGTGGGGTGTGGGGGGGTGGGGTGTGAGAGGGGTGTGTGTGTGGTATGGGTGTGGGTAGGGGGGTTGGAGGTGTTTGTGGGTGGGGTGTGTGTGTAGTGTATGTGTGTGTGTGTGTGTGTGTGGTGTGTGTGTATGGTGTGGGTGGGGTGGGTGGGGTGTGGGGTGTGGGAGGGGTGTGTGTGTGTGGTATGGGTGTGGGTAGGGGGGTTGGAGGTGTTTGTGGGTGGGGTGTGTGTGTAGTGTATGTGTGTGTGTGGTGGGGGGTGGAGGGGTGGGTGGTGTGTGTGGGGTGTGTGTGTGTGTGTGGTGTGTATGGGGTTGTAGGGTATGTGTGTGGGGGTGTGTGGGGGTGTGGGGATGTGTGGAGGTGTAGGGATATAGGAGGTTGAGGGGGTGTTTCCTCCTCACCCCCTTCTCTAGTGATTAACCCTTGGGTGGAAGGCAGCAAGTTTCTGTCTATATTACAAGGGATTCCCTGGCTGGTGCTGTTGCTCTGTTACTTTCTCCCACTTTTGAGAGATCTCATCACAAATGTGTTTCCAAGACAAGATTGTTTACTTGCAAGCTACTCTGCAGCAGCGAGTACTTGAGAGAATAGTGCTGGGAGCTGAGATAAAGGACTCCCAGTGTAAAAAAACAGCAGTTGTGGCCTGTGGGTTGTATACCAGGCTCTTCCACTGACCATCTTCTGAAGAACTCTCATTCACTTACTCCTCTGGCTCATCCAGCCTGTACCAGACACTCCAGCACTGGAGACAGCTGTGAGGAATGCATAGGAACCCTGTCTCTGAAACACCACGCCTTTTTTGTGTTTGCACTGTGAGGAGTTTCAAGGTCCCTCCTCTGGTTCTTGAGTCCTCTGTTTCCTATGGGGATAACTAGTGCCCAGAAGACCAACTAACAAGACTGTGATGGTACGTGACTGGGCACTGTGTGAGCCACACTCCTGTAGACCCAGCCATGTGAGACAGCAGCGCCAGAGAGCCCAGCTTTGCTGACTCCCAAGCCCAGAATCATTCTTTCCCCCTCTGTCCTCTTGTGTAATTTACACATTCATTCATCTCCCCTGGATTTTTTTTTTTTCTGGAAGAAGTCATGAAAAATTCCCCCAGGAATCTTTGGCAACAATACAAAATGCCTCCTTCTTGCTTTAGGGCTTTTCCTCCCCTTTTATCTACTTAGTTTCTTGCCACTGGAGCCAAGGCCAGCACTCCCTCGCTTCCTGCCATGTTTAAGGCAACAGACAGAACCCTCCCCACTCCCCATCCCCCCCACTCCACCTACCTTGGCAGCATCCAGACTGTGCCGCTTTACACATGGGTTACCTTTCCTTGTGTGGGTGAACCTTGGATAGTAAAGTCTGCCTCTGGAGGAAGATCAGGCTTTGCCCTAGCAAACAGAATTCTGCTTAAAGGCCTTTCTTGATTTCTGATTCAATATCATACTATACACTCTTCCTGGCTTTGGTTTATAGATTCCAGAGTAGCCAGCCCTTAGAATGATGTGACCTAATTTCTTTTCCTTTAAAAAAAAACAAGCAAACAACAACAACAAAATTGGACCACTATATTCCAGCCCTGGCTTTCATATAAGTCAATATAGAGATCAGGCTGGCCTTGAACTCACAGAGATCTGCTTGCCTCTTCCTCCTGAGTACTGGGATTAAAGGCACATGCCACTACACCAGGCATGATCTGATTTCTTAAAATAAGTATCTTTCTCTTTAGAGGTAGATTTGGATAGATAGACATCGCCGTAGTTTCTCAGGAGAACTAACACATCTTGGTACTACTCATTTCTCTGACAATTATGTACTTGGGAATGACCTGGAGAGTTTGGAATTTGTCCAGCTCCAGGTTCTAAGTGGATCTATACTTCCAATATGCTTCCAGGAGGTACTGATCTTGCTCCCTGTGCACCAGATTTTTAATAGGAAAGCTTTCTATAGCCAACCATTTGAGCTATTCCATCATCTCAGTTATTTTTCTAAGATAGTTTATTAATTTTATTGTATTCCATGAGTTAGCATTTTAGTTAATCCATTTTAATTACTGATATCTTAGTTTGTCAATTCCTCACTGTTATATAATCTGTAATAAATATAGTACTTGTTTTGGTCATCAGAAGACTACATGGAAGACAGTGAACATACAAAGTTATAATTGCCTAATAATGTTGTAGATATCTCAGTGTTGTAGAATATTGGTTTAAGATGTGTTACATTCATTTATGCTGTGGAATATTTGTTTGGTGATACAAAGATGTGTTGCATTCTTTCATGTTGCATCTGTTTAACTTTGTGAAGTTGTGTTACTTTGTCTGTCTAAAAAACCTAATTGGTTTAATAAAGAGCTGGATGTCCAATAACTAGGTAAGAGAGAGGGAAAGGCATGGCTGGTGGGCCAAGAGAATAAATAGAAGAGACATTAGGAAAGAAGACTGAGGATCAAGAAAAAGAGAGGAAGACACAAGGGGCCAGCCACGGAGTAAGAAGGAAAGAAAGATATACAAAATAAAGATAAAACGCCCAGAGGAAAAACATAATTAAAGAGAAATGGGATAATTAGTTAAGTTAGAAAAGCTGAATAGAAACAAGCCAAGCTAAGCTAAGGCCAAACATTCATAAGTAAAAATAACTCTCCATGTATTTGTTTGGGAGCTGGGTGGCAGGCCCCCAAAGGATAAAAAACAAACACCCAGCTACATCTTAATTTATGTAAAAATACTCTCTGATGTTCACACCATGGCAAGATACCTAGGACCTTTCTGAGAATCCATCATAAATAACTATATCCTTGTAAGTACAGAAATCTTAGCATGGAAGTCTTTCATTAGGATAATTTTTTTCAAGAAGAATTCCTTTTATTAAATATAGTAATTTTTAAAACATTTTTATTTTTAAATTATTTATTTTTATTTTATGTGCAATGGTGTTTTGCCTGCATGTATGTTGGTGAGAGTGTCAAATCTTGGAGTTATAGACAGTTGTGAGCTATCATGTGGGTGTTTGGAAATTGAACCCCAGTTCTTCTGGAAGAACAGCCAGACTCAGCACTCAGAATGGGGTGCTAAAGGATCAGAAGTTCAAAATCACCAGCTATAAAGTAAGTCCAAAGCCACCCTGGGCTCAATGAGAAAGGTTCCTTGGGAAGATTATAAAACATACTCATGCCCAACTCATGGCTTCTACAGCAACTCAGTTCTCTGCATTCAGCCCCTGGGTTCCAGGTTTCCATGCAGTAATGAGTCCTCTTCTGTCCCACCAGCCAGCTCCCAAATAACAACACAGGTACTTATTAAATTGTGAAAACTTGGCCTTATCTTGGGCTTCTCCCATTAGCTCTTTTATCTTAAATTAGTCATTTATTTTAATCTGTGTTCTGTCATGTGGCTCAGTTACCTATAATCTATACCGTATGTCTGACTTATAGTCCCATTGGCATCTCCAGTGTGCCATCTCCTCTTCCTTTCTCTTTCTGGAAGTCCCACATATACCTCCTGCCTAGCTAATGGCCGTTTGGCTTTTTATTACAACAATCACAGCAAATGAGTCTTCACACAGTGTACAAATATCCCACAACACATAGGTTTTGGCATTGCCAAAATTTGCTGCTTAGGAGCATTTATCAAAGAGTGCTCTCTGCATTTATTCATATATTCTATTGTCTGCTCATATAGTAATACCACTTGATTATCTATCTATCTGATGCCATAGGTGGCCTGCCAGAATAGAATTAGTTCAATAACTAATCATAAATTAGCTTATGATATTACATGGTGTTGTAGGTGTATTGCAGAAGCAGGAAAATTTGAAAGACTGCCCTACTCTGTCTTGACAAAGTTCATTAGTCGCTTTTCCTTGCATCTTGTTTGTCCAGTTTAGACAGCATGCATACTGTCAGTAGTTGTTTGCCCAATAGGCCAGTTTTGCCAAGAAGAAAACAAGCTCCAAATGGAGTGATTTTAGTGCTCATCATCCTCTTGGGAGTAGATTGGTGCGGCTAGAAACAGTTGTGTCTCACATCAACAGAATTCTAAATTATTAAAACATTTAAATACCATATTCTGTAGGTCCTTGAAGCGTTTGGAGATTACCTATTTATACAAAATACATCTCTGTGCATTTATAGAACCTAACTAACACAAGTATGGCAAACACAGGTGACTATAGCCTGTAATTCTTAATAACCTATATAGCTTACAGACTAAAGGTTCATATTATAAGGTGGAGTAAGGAAGATGCCATGTAGCCTCTATGGAAGCGAGATGTGGGGTAACAAGCCATGAACCTTGTGGTAAAATATAGAACAATAGAAATGGATTAATTTAACTGTGAGAGCTAGTCAGTAATATGCCTGAACCATTGGCCAGACAAGTATCATTAATATTAAGTCAGAGTGTTTATTTCTGAACTAGCAGGTGGGATGAGAAACCTCCAGCTACACTACAAAATAGACAGATGTTAGCCAATAAAACAGGATCCTGGAGTCCATACGTTTATGGCCAATTGATTTTTTAAAGAAGTATTTTTATTTAAAAAAGTATGTGTGTGAGTGTTATGTGTCTGTGTGAGTATATGCCATGTATGTGCCAAACTTCCTAACCTATACAGGCTTCTGTTATTGGAGGTGGTGGCCAGTCCTGGTGTCTGAGTGATTGGTAGGGCTCAGTGAAGGGGCCAAGTTTCTGGACCCTGAAGACCAGGGTAACACCCCAAAACACAGATTCGTGTCCCTTTCTACTACCATGGACAGAGCTGCCTCCATCAAAGCAGTGTTGCCTACTGCTTCGGTGAGGACCAGCCACCAGCTGAAAGTGGGGCCACACAGTGGGAGCACTAATGAGGGAGTAAAGGAAAAGACAAACACGCTCTCCTGATCGCTCCTGATGGTTTCCTTCTGGCCTGTTCTTTATTCTGTGTTGTTATTTTTTTCTTTACATCTTTCCTGGAGTTGTCTCTCTCTCATTCTTGTTGTTTTCCTTCTGACTTTATTTTTTCCCTTATAGCTTATATATTCCAGTAGAGTCTTACAAGCAATATAAAAATCAAAATGTGGTTATGTTGTCTTTTTCAAGTGAATGATTATAATGAATACATGTTTCCCATTCCCCTTTCATGATTAAAAGGAGTCATCCCCAGAACCCACAAACATTCACATCTAAGTAACTTGTTACAGATTAACAAGTGTGAGCAAGCAAGTTATTTTTTTCTCAGCCAGTTCTTTTGTTGTAAGGATGCATATTGCAGTTACAAAGAAGGAATCAATCACTTTACTAATTGAAAGGTAAGCTTATAAGGAATATTAAAAGAATCATAAACCTAAACTTTTATATATGAAAAATAATCAGCTCTACTTTAAATCTTTAGGGTGCATACCCACTCATCAATAGGGTTTTGTTGTTGTTTTAGGTTTTTCAAGACAGGGTTTCTCTGTAGTGCTTTGGAGTCTGTCCTGGAACTCACTCTGTAGACCAGGCTAGCCTCTAACAGAGATTCACCTGCCTCTGTTTCTGCCTCCTGAGTGCTGGGATTAAAGAGGTGTGCCACCCCTGTCCTGCTTATTTTAATTTTTTTTTATTTATGCATGACTTTTGCCTCCATGTCCTTACAGCACCTATGGCCATTTGGAGGTCAGAACAAGGCATGGGATTCCCTGGAACTGGGGTTGCAGATGGTTGTGAGCTGCCATGGGGTGCTGAGAATAGAACCCAGGCCCCTGCCAGGGCAGCTGGTGATTTCAACCACTGACCCATCTCTCTACCTCCTACTTGAAAACTTGAAAAGATAGGATGTGAGTGTTGACAAAGAAAAACTGCAACCTTCCAAATAGAGTAGTAGAAAATAGAGTGCTGGTGAGAATGTACAATTAATAAATGGGACCTCCTGAAATGCAGAAGCTTCTGTAAGGCAGAGGACACAGTC
This sequence comes from Phodopus roborovskii, assembly GCF_943737965.1. Classification (NCBI taxonomy): domain Eukaryota; kingdom Metazoa; phylum Chordata; class Mammalia; order Rodentia; family Cricetidae; genus Phodopus; species Phodopus roborovskii. The sequence goes on along the minus strand of NW_026126693.1, from coordinate 3,438,771 downwards.
AACAAGACAAAACAGAATGGGAAAAGATCTTCACCAACCCCACATCTGACAGAGGGCTGATCTCCAAAATATACAAAGAACTCAAGCTAGTTACCAAAACACCAAATAATCCAATTAAAAAGTGGGGTACAGAACTAAATAGAGAATTCTCAATGGAGGAACCTAAAATGACTGGAAGACACTTAAGAAAGTGCTCAACATCCTTAGGCATCTGGGAAATGCAAATCAAAATAACTCTGAGATACCATCTTAAACCTGTCAGAATGGCTAAAATCAAAAACACCAATGCTAGTTTTTGCTGGAGAGGATATGGAGAAAGGGGAACACTCCTCCACTGCTAGTGGGGATGCAAACTTGTGTGGCCATTTTAGAAATCAGTATGGCAGTTTCTCAGGAAAATGGGAATCAGTCTACCACAAGATTCAGCAATTCCACTCTTAGGCATATACCCAAAGGATGCACATTCATACAACAAGGATATCTGTTTAACTATGTTCATAGCAGCATGATTTGTAATAGCCAGAACCTGGAAGCAACCTAGCTGCCCCTCAACCAAAGAATGAATGGAGAAAATGTGGTACATTTACACTATGGAGTACTACTCACAGAAAAAAACAAACAACAAACAAACAAACAAAGAAAAAATGAAATCTTGAAGTTTGCAGGCAAATAGATGGAACTAGAAGAAACCATACTGAGTGAGGTAACCCAGACCAGAAAGAAAAACATTGTATGTACTCACTCATAAGTGGATACTAGACATAGAGCTAAGGATAATTAGCCTACAATCAACACCTCCAGAAAAACTAGGAAACAAGAAGGACCCTAAGAGAGATATGCATGCCCCCCCAGAGAAGAGAAAAGGGAAAAGAGGAGCTCCTGAGCAAATTGGGGGCAAAAGGGGATGGAGGTAGGAAACAGAGGAGAATATGAGGAATCAGAAAGACTGAGTCAGGGGAAGAATAGAGGAGAGCAAGAAAAGAGATACCATAATAGAAGGATCTGTTACAGGTTTAAAGAGAAATCTGGCACTAGAGAAATGTTCAGTGATCTACAAGGATGACCCCAACTAAGAATCTAAGAATAGTGGAAAGGCTACCTTAAATGCCCTTACCCTATAATGAGATTGATAACTACCTTAAATGCCATCCTAGAGCATCCATCCAGTAGCTGATGGAAGCAGAAGCAGACACCCACAGCTAAGCACTGAGCTGAATTCCTGGAATCCAGTTGTAGTGAGGGAGAAGGGATGAGCAAAGGGGTCAAGACCAGGCTGGAGAAACCCACAGAAACAGCTGACCTGAACAAGGGGGAGCTCAGGTGTAAAGCTGGGGAACCAGTGTTGGACCAAACCAAGCCCTGTGAATGTGGGTGACAGTTGGGAGGCCTGGGAAGTCTATGGAATAGTGCACAAATGGATTTTGGGAGCTCATTCCACGTGGATGGATACTCTCAATCTAGATACATCGGGGGCCTAGGCCCTCCCCCAAAAGATGTGGCAGACTTTGATAATCCCCCATGGAAGGCCTCACATTCCCTGGGGGAGTGAATGGGGTGTGAGATGGGAGGGTTGGTGGTGGGCATGAGAGGATGGAAGGGAGAGGGAACTGGGATTGATATGTAAAATAAGATTGTTTCTAAATTAAATAAATATTTTTAAAAAAGACTCCAACCTCAGGAGTTAGCTCTGTGTGCTGGCAGGTGAGCTCTGGGTTGGATCCAGATTGTTCAGCTGGCAGCAAGCACTGTCACTCACTGAGCCGTCTCTCTGGCACATGGTTTTAGCTTTAAAACATGCACAAATCCCATGGCTACATTTGGTGATCCCTTCCTTGCATTTTACGAGTGGCCCCATGGATTAATTTTCCCATGCATTTCACCTTCTTAATTCAGATCTCAGTGCAAGGCTTCAGGAACATTGCAAACAGCTGCACAGGGATCATGCACTTGACCATCAACGACATGCCAACCCTGACTGACAACTGTGTAAAAGTAGGTAGTGAGAATGAGCCTTTCCTTTATTTATATGAGTACACTTACAATGGCCAGAATGATTGAGAAATGTGAATTGGCTTTTTATTTGAGTTGATTAGTAAGTAGGAAGTCATTTCGCGTACACACACGCATGCACCTTAAAAACATTTGAGGGGTCAGAGACATCACTCATTGGTTAAGAGCAGTGGCTGTTCTTTCAGAGGACATGGGTTCAATTCCCAGCATGCACATGGTTGCTCCCAACTGTCTGTAACTCCAGTTTCAAGGGGACCCAACACCCTCACACAAATACACATGCAGGTAAAACACCAATGCCCATAAAAAACACAAATAATCAAACAAAACCCGTTTGAATGCTTAAATTCTTTATGCTATAGCCAAAGCACAATTGTAATTCTTCCAACTAAGTATGACCCAGACCCAGCTCTGCTTGGCTTAAATCTGATCCCCCCCCCATGTCAAATTGCCAATTGACTTTTAACATTTCATTTCCTCATGTTTTCCTATACTCTTGTAACATGATTTAATTTTATTTCTCTGCGTTACTGAAATATGAACACATTGATTTCATAAAATATGAAAACAGTCCTATTTGTTTCAAAATTAGGAAAAAGTAATAGTTAACATCTCTGTCTCTGAAGACCTTGGGTGGAAAATGACAACGCCCCCTTGTTGTTGGTTCTTTACAGTAGTTAGCCTGTCTGTGTTTCTTCTTCTCCCGAAGGTTCTGGTTGAGAAGTGTCCCCGTATTTCAACCGTGGTTTTCATTGGCTCACCACACATCTCTGACTGTGCTTTCAAAGCTCTTTCTTCCTGTAACCTCAAAAAGATCCGATTTGAAGGTCTGTTGTGCTAAAAACATGATTTAAACTTATTTTTAAATTTTATTCCTTGGACATTTAAATATAGTACTTGTATTTTCTTCTTTTCAACAGGAAACAAAAGGATTACTGATGCATGCTTCAAATATATAGACAAGAATTACCCAGGTATCAATCATATCTACATGGTGGACTGCAGGGCACTAACAGACAGCAGCCTCAAGTCACTTTCTGTTTTGAAGCAATTGACCGTGTTGAACTTGACCAATTGCGTAAGGTAAGAAATCATTCAGGGTGTGTCAACTCAGTGTTCAAGAAACAGATTATCAAGGATGAGCCAGGCCCTCTCCACAATGTTAATGGGGATTGGGAAAGACGGGAGGTCCAAGTCTTACTGTGTAGATAACTTTTCTATTTTGACTGATAGATTAATTATATAATTGCTTTTGCCTGCTCAAGCACCTGATTTTAATCATATGCACACCCAATTATGCATAGGCCCAAGATAGTAAACAGGATTTTCCCTAAAAGTTTACTGGAAAACATAATTTTGTCTTGTTGCTCTTGTTCCCAAAACCAGTTGAGCTGGCTCAGCCTATTTATCATTCTAGATACCTGGAAATCTTTTTGAATGGGAACTGTCTAGGTTTGATTGTTGTTAGGAGAAGGGCGACTTACACTGTTTCTCACAGAGAGGTGTATAAGTAGCCCAGTGTGGGTGGGGCTTGAGGGGGCTGTGAGGTTGCTAGGTGCATTGTGTGCAGGGAAGAAGTTAGTCTGTCTCAAACTAAGAGTCCTGGTTCACTAAACTGCCTTGCTTAGGGTTCTTTCTTTGTGAATTCTCACTCCCTTTCCTTGACTGTTGCTTCTCTGCTTTCTTTTACAAATCTTCTCCAGAGATACACTTCTCAATCTTACAGCTTGGGTGCTATATTTTATTTTCTTATTAATGAAAACATTACTCACTGTACTCCAGTCTGATGTTTGCTAATAGGTAAGTTGATTGTGTTTGGACCTTGCTCTTTATCATGTCTCACTTCCCACTTCACAAGCCTCTGGCTTGCCTTCCTAGCTGCTGGTACAGGTAGGTGGCTGGGTGGGATGCATCATGGGAATCACCAAAGTAGTCCATTTGCTGGAATACTGTTATGATAGCTTTTAATGTCAACTTTGTCACAACTTAGAATCACCTGAAAAAAACTTCCAACCTAGCTGTGAGGTTGGCCTGTGGGGGCATTTGTTAATTGGCATGGGTAGACCCACCCTGAATGTGGGCAGCACCATGCCCTGGTTTGGGGGTCCTGTGATGGCTAATCTTTGTTGTTAATTTAACAGAACCCTCAATTGAGCAATTGCTCCTGTCAGGGTGACCTGTGGGCATGGCTGTCTTGATTACTTTTAGATGTAGGAGCACCTAGCCCACTGTAGGAGATGGTGTCTCTGAGTGGGTGGGCCTGAGCTGTCTAGGGCCTGGGAATAAACATCTCCTGAGGTCGGTGCTTACTCTCTGTCTTTGGATCCTGCCTGAACTCTTGTCCTAGATTCCTCTGATGATGGACTCAAAACTATAAGGTGTAGTAAATCCTTTCCTCCCCAGGCTGGTTTTGGTCAGTGTTTTATCATTGCAACAGAAAGGAAACCAGGATAGGCCTTGAGTAGTATGAAGGAGAAAGCTAGCAGAGAAAAAGATGCCCAGAAGGCAGTTTGGGTGCCTGGATCCCTTAAGCTGTCTCTGCTCTTGATTGTGGAAGTGAAGTGACTAGTTACTTTGAGTTGACCTGCCTCGAAGACTGACTGTAACCCGAAGCAGTAAGTCAAGTATACCTCCATCTCAGAAGCTGCTTGGCTCATGGTGCTTTATTACAGCAACAGAGATAATCACCTTCTGCCTTTTCTGCTCTGCTCTTGGGAGACCAAATGTTGGGCATGAAGGGATAGCACAGCCAGCCTGGATGGCTGTCAATACTCTCCTGGCCTGCACATCCTCCTGTAGACTGGCTGTGCATGAATGCTCTTCTTTGGTTTGAGCTGATACAGTCCCTTGTCCTGTATCACTAGTGGAAAGGCTTTCTAGAGATGGAACTATTGGTCTTCGGACAGAATTAGAAGTAAAGCCCTATTAGGAGACCAAGGACAACGAGTCCAGTGCCTCTAGATGTTAATGCTGGAGTGACAACACAGGGGGATGGTGTGGCCCCTGAAGGTGCTTCTAATGACGACAGGCTGAAGTTACTGTCTTTTCCAGATACAAGTTTTCTCTGGTCTAGAGTTCCAAAGGTCACCTCTTGTGTTTCTGATCCAACCCAGGTAACTTTGAACGCAGTGGAATCCATCCAGGATCTTGAGTCTTGCTTCTCACTGTTCTAAAATCTGGCCTTAGCCTTTGCCTGATCCTATCAGGGATTTCTTAACCTTACTACATTTTAAACTGGAAGGAAGAGATCATCTGTGTTATTGATAATCATGCCACCTAATTATACAAATGGACAAAAATAAAATTTTATGAATATTCTCCTATTGCTATCATATATCCATTCTCTGTCCTATTAAGAGCTATGCAATCATCTTTTAAAATTTGACAAAATGCCAGTATGTAGACATTTCCTACTTTGGAATGTATTTGGTGTAGAAACTGATGTTACCTCCAGCCTGTGTGTCTGTATGTGAAAATATATGTGACCCTTTTCTCTCTTTTCCACAGGATTAGTGACATTGGCCTGAGGCAATTTCTTGATGGTCCTGCCAGTGTGAGGATAAGGGAACTCAACTTGACTAACTGCATGCTCCTGGGTGACTCCTCCATTGTGAGACTGTCAGAGCGGTAGGACAAGTAACACTGCATTAGAATATTAGCTGAAACAGGAGTCATCAGGGATTGACCTAAAAGCCAAGTCCCCAAATCCTTAACTGCACATTAGGCACACCCAGAAGTTAGAATAACCCTTAGGCATTGAGTCCTTAGACTGAACTAACCTAATCCCATCAGTGCTATTCCTCTTCTTGTTACCTCCGTGTAATTCTAAACGGAGAGATGGATGTGACTTCTCTGCACTTTGCAAGGACACTGTCCCTAGTGTAACCTTTTTTCCAGGTTCCCTGAGGGCTATTCTAGCTGATTGATTTAATCCTGACCCTCCTCGATGAGCAGCGGCCTTCTGTTCACTAAGGGTTGAGCTCAGCTCCTGCTGCAGACCACTGAGAGAGAAACATGGAGATTAGTCTTACATGTCTGGTGGCTACTCTTCAGGGCGTTTCCATTCTGGTGTTTTATATGACTGTGATAAAGCTTTTCTTGTATAAATCATAGTGTGAAACGAAATCATAGAAAGACTCATGTTAATCCACTTTCCTTTCCCCTGACTTTATAATGCCAAAATATTAGCCAGATGTGGTGGCTCACACAAAAATTCCCAGCACTTCAGAGGATGAGGTAATACGACTGTCATGAGTTCAAGGCCAGCCTAGAACTACATAATGAATTCCAGGGCAATGTAAGGCATAGGTTAAGACCCTGTATCAACAAAACGTTAAAACAGCCAAACTGTTTTCTACATTTAGGCTGAGAAAAGGCAAATCCACTCCATTTGCTCTTCAAAAAGTTTTTAGTGGGGAAACTGGCATTGTTGATTGAGAGCTGAGGTTAATCTGTCATGGCATTTTCTTTCAGCTGCCCTAATTTACACTATTTGAGTTTACGAAATTGTGAACATTTGACTGACCTGGCAATTGAATATATTGCAAGCATGCTATCCTTGATATCAATAGATCTTTCTGGAACACCCATCTCAAATGAGGTAAATAAAAAATATAAATATATATATATGTATATATGTATATATATATATACACACACACATACATATATATACATATTTTAAAGTTTTTTGTAATATTGTTTTCTAGTTTACAAGAAAATGAGAATAATATTTTTCTTTCTTAAATGATTAGATTACAAATGAAAAATTTAGGAATACTGTCCCTAGAATAGTAATTAATGATGCTATTTATAAATTGTCATATTTCTTTGTTTAAAAAAATTAGCAAAATCCAGTATTTTGAGGAGAGGCATGATAGACCAAATACATGATAGTCTGAAATTCATTCTATCATAGATATTTGGTCTGTGTAGCAATGATCAATGATATACTTTAGACGGCGACATATATTTTTCCTGTGAGTTTCACATTTGAGATTGAAGCTGAAGTCTAAGAAGAGTCCCGGCAAGACTTTGATGTCTCAAAAACAGTTGATGCTACTCTTCAAAGACCAAACCCATCCTGCCACCCAGCACAGGCTCGGCTCCTCCCCACGAGAGAAGGGAGTTTCTGAAAGACTTTACCTGTATATGTAAACAAGAACTCCTTTCAAAATTTGGTACCATAGGAGGGAAAGTCAGTAAGGTGAGGACTCCACCCCCAGCTGCTTACTAAGTCACGTGTTACTAGTCTGAAGTCTTCCCTGAGAAGCCGTGGAATACTACATACATCTCCAACCCAGTGCATTGCCTGCTTCTCATTGCCCCACAGACATCCTTTCCCAACCTTCAGTCAGCTGCTTCCAGTGAAGGATTTGCCTACCCCTGGTCTTGGATATTTTCTTTCTTTACTTATGAGTGCATCTAGATCCAGCCTTCACTCTGTACCATGGTCTCCTCCCCCTTCTTTGGTGTTATAGTCAGTTCTTTGTGGTGCAGTTTGTGTTTTGTCTCCTTGGCGGTATCTTCTGTGCATGCAGGAACTCATGTCTTAAGGCCATATGATGTCGAGTTTCAAGTCTAGGTAGATGGCCAATGTCTGCTTCATCCCGGCTCCAAGGCCACTTCTCAGGGCTGCTTTGGGTCCTGCCAGAGGATGACCCTGTGAGGCTGTCTCAGGGTCGCTGTCCCAGAAAACCCCACAGACATTCTGCTTCCCCGCCAGGCATTTACTCAGAGACCCATGCTTCAGCCTTCTTTCTTTTCTGCAGAGACCTCAGGTAAGCGAGGGTGCAGCTTGGTGGTCACTGTGAGGCACCAGGGAGTGGCTAGCAGGTCCATGAAGGAGAGCCAGAGCTACGGAGACCACAAGCTCTGTTCTCTTCGATTTTATTTTCCCCTGAAGAAAGCCTGTCATTTGAGAGCTGTAGAGACCCATGCCAAACACAGAATAACACTAAATGGTTGAAAATCTCCTGAAGGCTTTTTTCCTTCCTTTGTGTCAAACTCTCATCTAAGAGGCAAGCAATTGACAAGGACAGTGGTACAGCAGCTGTGGGAGCTAACCACAGGCAATCTCAAATGAGTCACGCTGCCACCCTCCGTCAGAGCAGCTGAACACTGTCCTGGACTGCAGGTCTAAGGAAGTGCATATCTGACTGCGGACTTAACACTCAGAATTTAAATTCTGGAATATTACAGATAGTCATCAGAGAGAAAATGTAACCAGCTGTGCCTGTGGGCAAAGTTTGTTTTCTAGTAATATGTCCATTTTAAATTCTTCTCAGTAAGTTTTGAGGTAGAATTGCACCATTTCTCAGTTAACATGTATTTATTATAACTTTTGTGTCTGGTGCTGGGGATAGCAGATTGAACAAGGCAGCCCTGGCCCTTCTTCCTAGCCCTTACATTCTGTGGAACCGTGCTGTAAGACTCAAAGGGCATGGACAACCAGGGAAGAGAGGCCTTCTTTGGCCTTAGTTTCTAAGCAGAGGAGAAGGGAGTGTGAACACTCAGAGAAGCCAGCACAAGACCATGGAGGGTCAGCATGTGGTGGCATCAGGACAGCTGCACACGTGCGTGACTATGGCTTGATTGTGAGGAGAATACTGAGGGATGGGGGGGCAGGCAGGGACCAGGTATCTCTGGACATCTTTAATCTTCTATATTTGTGAGCATCTAACCTTATTATGTCCTTAATTTAACTTGGATTACTTGGATATAACTTTACTCCATGTATATAACAAGGTTTTCTACTAGTTAAAAGAGCTATAATTTACTAAAAATCCATAATTAGAGCAGTTAAGCTATTGCTCCAACTGTGTTAGTCACTGCCATATTTGTTGTTTAAAGGAAAAATGAGTCATAACAGTGTCCAGACAGACTCTTTAGACAGTGGTTTATGAAGACTCTTTCATTTGCACAATTTAAAATAATTTTCTGATTAGTCCTAGATGGTGTTTTTTAGGTAGGAAATTTGCTGGAGTCTCCACACTAGACTGAGAGAACTCCAGGACTGAGAATTGGTTCCTTCCATTGCTGTTTCCTAGAATCTCTGGGAATACTAGGCCTTTGATACACACGCATGGAATGAATGAAGGACAAATGGTTGGCAATGTGGTTTCTAACAAGAATAGAACCTGCTCTCTGCAGCTTTGATTGAAAGCACGGTATGGGTTGTTTTCATGTAGTGTGGCAGGCAGGCACAATGACATCCTAGTTTGGTCTGTTCAGCACAGATCCAAAGCAACGCTTGCTTGTTCAAGGAACTCTATGCAGTTTTGTCTTGCTGGAATGCATGGTGAAAGGAATGTTGAAGGCAACTTAGTGCTGTGCTGAAAAGTGTAGACTTTAACCAGTGACAACGTAGCACTTGGAGCAGTCATGGTCCCCATGCTAAGTGGATCCTTGGGAATCTGGAAGGGGCCGTTTTAAACCCTGTTCTATTGCTGTGAAGAGACACGATGGCCATGGCAACTCTTAGAAAGGAAAATGTTGAGTTGGGGCTGGCTTACAGTTCAGTTTAGTCCATTATCACCATTGTGGCATCATTCCCCATGGTGCTAGAGCAGGAGCTGAGAGCTAGACCCTGTTTTAGGGGTGAAAGGAAAAGGAGTCTTTGAACCAGTCTAGAGCTAGTATAGAAAGGACTCTAAACATTATTTAGTAGTTAAAACTGAAAGATGTTGGTGATTGACTAGTTGTAGAACATGAAGATTTTTATACATGTGCCTGGGGTGCAGGATCTGTACATGTGTGCTTGGATACTCCTCCTTCCATTGTGCATGTTCCTGAGTATGTAATTAGGGGATCTGGACAGAGCTAGGTTGCCTGTTAATATTTTGGGTCATTTTTCTATAATAAGCATTTGTCATACTGTCCATAATGATCAGGAAATCACTTCTCTATTTAGATAATTTCTAGACAATATCAAGTGGGTTTTTTATGTTTCCTCCCTTCCCTTCTTCCCTTCTTCCCCTCCTTCCCCATCCCTCCCTCCCTTCTGTTTTACAATGCCAGGGAGTAAATTGAGGGCCTGGTTCAGGCTAAGCAAGCTCTCTAACTCCACCAATTTACACCTCAATCCTCTGTTTACTTTTTATTTTGAGACAGAGTCTCACTAAACTTCCCAGGCAAGCCTTGAGCTCCCCTTGTAGCCACACAGGCCTTGACATTTGAGGCTCATGCTTCAGGCCCCTGAAGAGCTGTGTTATAGGCCCACACTACCAGGCCTGGTGATATATTCTTTTAGAAAACAAACCATGTAGTGACATAATTCTCTAGCTGTTTTTCTACATTAGTGTTAGATAAATGCTGTTCAGTTCCTCATGTCCTGCATGTTAATGTTGCCCCTTTATGTATAGCTTACTTGTACTTATTAGCTGTCCTGTATGCTACTGCTACCCATTCACAGCATAGCTACTTAGATACCTCGTTAAAATTTTTGAAAGCACACAAATCATTTTCAAACAGAATTGCAAACTAAGAAACTAATTAAATTCAGTTTCCATGTTAATTTGAATTGTAAATCACAAGACTATCTAGTTTAAGATATTTTAAATCAAAACAAAGACAAATAAACAATAAAACTATGATGAAATAATTTGCTACTGACCCTCCTTGCTCAGGGTGGACCAGCACTCCCAAAGCTTAAGCTGTCTACCGGGGTGGCCTGTGTCACCTCAGTGAGCCATAGGAACCATGCATGATGAAATCGGAGGGTTATGCTGAGCTGGCTCCATCCTTTGCTGTCTCTGGGAAAGTGGGCTGTGCCTCTAGCTACAACAAGTGAGCTGGCCACCAAACTCACAAGAGAGCTGGCCACCACACTCAGGAGAGATGGCCCTCGTTTCAACATGGGAGAGGGAGAACTGAGCCTGATGGCATGGGCATGGGGGGCTGGCTCCACCTTCTTACCTGAGGAGGGTGGCCCCTGTGGCCCCAACTCATCAGCTCAGCTACTACCCATCCTACAGCTGGGCCTAAGGTTGGCCACCCTAACATGTGTCCCATCTATGACCTACTGGAGCACATGAAGGGACTGGTCCTGTGGAATGAAACCCACAGGATCTCCTTGACTCAAGACTGCAGGATATCAGAGAGGAGTGTGGGTGGGGATCCACTGATGATGGTGTGCTGGAAACCAGAAGCCTTGAACCGGACCAATGACTCATTGCATTGGACACTTGCAAGTAAAGCTGATTGGACAAAAGGCTATACTATGTGACACATTGTAGCTTCCAATGCCACCAGGGCAAATGAAGAGGTGGGAAAGATGGAGGAATGAAGAGGTTTTTAATTTTGTTTTATTTTTGTTTGCTTGCTTTGTTTTGTTTTTAGTTTTCTTTTGTGGGGGTGTTGCAGGGATGAGGGGAGGGTATGGAGGACCTGGGAGGTGGGCATAATTAGGGTGATGATATGAAATTCCCCAGGATTCATTAAAGAAATTGTGTTAAAAAGCAATGGGTCCATTATTCTTAGTATTTGTTCTAACTGCCCTTCCTCTGTGGTCTAGGCTGTGAGGGTAGAGGCTGGACCATCTAGCTCATCTTAGGCTGCCTGGCACTAATGCCCAATTCATAGTAAGCACAGGATGTGTTATCTGTGAGCTAGTGAATGATGGACCTGGCACTGTGCCCTTTCTCTCCACCAAGCACTAAAAGCTCCTTTAAATTCCACCTTTTTTCAGCTATGATCTGAGCGGGAGTGGAAGAACTCACAGCTGCATGTCTTAATCTGATGACACGCCTGCCAGAGACCACCCATCTGCATGGAACACACACAAATAACGCTTAAGGGCCAGGGACACACAACATCCAAAACAGGAAACCCAGGAACTCAACTGGGATTCAGGATATAGGAAAAGATGAGCATTAAAGGGAAGCAGGGAACTCAGAGACAAATGAATTTGCCTTGAACTTTTCAAAAGCACATGCCAAGAAACCAGCTGGGGGTTTCCACAGGGAGATGGGCTCCCCTCCTTCTCTCCCGCCAGGTTAGGATGTGAATTCTCTCCCAGAGGCCACAGTGCCTTGCCTCCTGCGTCCAGCAATATGCCCACTAAAACTATAAAGAGAAGTAGGGGTAGGTGTCTGTCATTGCCCTCTTTTCTCCTGCCCTGCGGGAGCATCAGTCTGAGGCAGGGCTGCCCTAAGCTCAGCTAGCTGAGGTGCTGGTCTCCCCATATACACTCTACGTTTCTAAGTGTCGGGCAGGCTGCATCCCTTCAGGCTTGTATGGTGGTCAATCAGTCAGAAAGGCTGATAACACTTCTGTAGTGGCTCAGACTTTAGTTTCAGCATTTTAGAAGGCTGAGGCAGGAGGATTTCCATGAGTTTGAGGTCATCTTGTGTTATATAGTGAGTTCCAGGAAAGCTTGAATTACAATGTAAGACAGTCTCATAAAAAAAAAATTAAAAAAAAAAGAAAATGAAAAGTAAATGTGATCATGAGATTCACACTAGCAATAAAGTGTGTAGAAGAAAACAAAAATAACTGAGGAGTAAATCTCTTTATAAAGTCATAATTGCTGATTAGACTATAAAAGGGAAGGCAGTTTGGGGGCCTGAGATGCATTTTCAAGAGTATTGTATAGAGTAGTGTTATCAGTGGCTTTAGAAAGAGGTTCACTGAAACAACACGTATTCCCAAGAACAAGTTTGATTCGATATTTTTAACAAACTGCAAGTAGCAAGAAGAACAAATCTTTCTCAATTCAAACAGTTCCAAAAGAAAGTGAATCCCAGTCATGAATCCACAGAGTGCCAGCAAGATAAGAGGGAATCAACAGAATCCACAACAACAGATGACCAGGGTGGGGCTATGGCTCTGTGAAGGCATGAAGACCCAAGTTCAGATCCCCAGAACCATGTACAAGACAGGTGGTACATGTCTGTAAACCCAGCTCTGGGGAGTCAAGGACATGATGACTTCTGGAGCTGGCTAGATAGCTGGTCTAATCAGCAAGCTCTGGGTTCCAGAAAAAGACCTTGTCTCAGAAAATAAAGTAGAGATAACTGAGGAAGACAGCTGCCATCAACTTCTGACCCCCACCCCCCAGAGACAGACAGACAGACACACACACACAGATACACACACATGCACACACAATCATTCTTTCGGCTCCCTATTCATTCAGCAAGTATTTAATCACTATCAGCTGTGTGTCAGTTCTGAAGTACTAAACTGAAAGGCACATCCCTGTGTCCAGGTACAATCCACTGTCAAAACAACAGGAAAATAACACCATGTGATTGCAAGTTATGAACAGCATGGGTTCAGAGTGTCTTAGATGGTACCACCACACTGTGAGAACTTGGGCGAGTTATTTAATCCCTGTCTCCATATCCTTCCCTTTCAATGACTGGGGACCAACAGGGTGAGGCTGTAAGAAGCATGAGCCACACATGCAGATCTGTGTCTGGTGTGATGTAGGTCTCTTAGAGAAGGGGCAGCTGTTCCAGTGGCAGGTAGCAGCACTTGGTGGTTGGCTGGGAATGGAGAATGGGAAATGGTGTGTGGATGTTGAGAGAGTTGTCCCAAGTACTACCCAGGGTTTTTATTTGTTTAGGTGTAGGCATGATAGGTCATTATTAGTCAGGAAGAGAACCTAGGAAGAAACTGAGACTTGGAGGCAACATGCCAAATTCTGTTTTGGTCCCAGTTACCATGCGCTTCTCTGGTACCAGATGACAATGGACAATATAGACTGCCTGACTTTGGAATCTCCACTATTGCTTTGTTTGCCTTTGCTGTTTTCCTTGGGTTGTCTGGAGTTACAGGGACTAAATACACTCAAATTCCAGAATACCCCAAACAGGAGAGTAACCAAGTGTTTCATCTTCAGCAGAAATGACGGGACACTGGGAAGGGGGGCTTGCTGCATTTTCACGGAGGTCTTTTCAGATCCCATGTTCTACTCCTGCAGTAGGGGCTATTCCCAGTCATCCCAACTCCTTGATACCCTGGTCCATTTTATTTCATTACTGAAAGTGAACCTACAGGAACTATCAAATTCCCCAGCAGGGAAGCACCGATAGGCAAGGTCAGAAAAGCAGGCAGGGCTGCAAAAAAGGTTCTTAAAGGAGGTTCTTTAGCTAGCAGCCCAGGAGCACTCACTAAAGTCCCCAGCTTCCCACTTCTGAGAGTGGTATGCTGTGTTTGAGGTCCTTCCCGCACACTGGGCCAAGTCAGCAGAGAAAAAGTGAGCTAGAGTGACAGCTGAGGTGGCTGCTGAAGCCTAGATTAGAGAAGGGAGGATGGTAACACAGATCTCAGAACAGCAGTGTGCACAGGTCAATTTGAAAGATGAATCCACAGAGGAAGCTGAAGGATTATCTAAGAAGGAGGTTGGAGAGGTCAGAATAATGCCATGGATGCAAGGGACAGGGAGCCTTAGCCAGTGAGGGCTGATCAGCATGAAGTTAGGAAGTACTCATCTCTCTTTATAAAAAAAGAAATTATTTTGTTTTGGGGAAAAATGAGACGTGTTTCTGTTCCTAGCTTGGTACTTCCCTTGAATATTGGTACATTTGTATGGGATAGTTTAGAGCCAGAATGGTGCAAATCTGAAAAAACAGAGCTCAGAATTAATACTTCATAGAATTCTATGTTAATTAAAGAAATTTAATCATGATTTTCATGTTGGATTTTCCCTAAAAATTATTCTAAATTATTTTTCTCAAACATTCTAGCAGCACCAGAAGAAATGCGGGTTACAGAAAAATGCATTTAAATGGTTTACCCACTCCTGAAAGTTAATATATTTCTAGGAGTGTTCTCTGATTGTACTGTATATGTATGCATTGCATGTACATATGCACACGTCCAGCTTCATACCCTTTTATTTAAACCTAATCACGTATGCAATATTATTTACAACAAATGCCATAGCCTCAGCTCTTCCCTTCTTGAGAAACTTATTCCTTAATTAGCTCTTTTCTTACTCTTTTCTAGTTCCTGCTACTGTTAGGGGCTTCTGGGCTCAAGTATGAAAATAAAGTCAGAATTTCCCCCTCAGTTTCCCCTTTGTTGTGTTTGGGTAGTTTTCCAGTGAGTTTGCTGTGGTTTGAAGTGGTGTATCCTTCCAAAAGATCAAGTTCTGGGATTCTCCCAGTGTTATGGCCATGCTGAGGTCATGCAACCTGTATTCATGGCGCCCATTGGGAAGCTGATGAGTCATAGGGGGCCGCTCTCACAGACAGACCAGTGCTGTGTCAGCAGAGGCAGCTGCTGTGAGCAAAGCTTCTCTAGGCTTTGACATCTGTACACAAGGCCTTCTCTTTCTGCTTACCATGCTGTGGTTCAGCCATGAGCTCTTTGCAGGGTGGGCCATCGAGCCACCAGATTCCTGAGTTAAACAAGCCTTTTTCCCTATGAAGTTCATATTTTCTCTTGGTTTGCAGCTGTGGGTGAAATCTTTGTTTTAGCATGTTTATCTTAGTGTCTGCAGGCTTATTACTTACCCTTTACTGAAAACTGAATTAAAAACTGGGCAATCAATGAAACGTAGCTTTTAAAATCTCAAGCAGGACAGGTTATGATGCCAACCTCCCCATGCCTGCTGTTCTGGTATGAACGTGTGTGCTGCTAAGATAGGCATGGTGTCTTACACTTGTAACCCCAGCAATCAGGAGTCTGGAACTGGAGGGTCTGAAGCTCGAGGCTTCCTGGGTTATATATTGAGAAGCCTCATTTTCACATATAGGACACAGTTTGTTTAAGAATTCACGGTCAGCTGCTTATTCTGAGAGATCAAAAGATCATGAATGTTCCCCTCCAGAACTATCTTTTACCAACAAACACATGATTCCACCAGTAAAGTCAGGTTGTATTTCATAAATACAATTTCATAAATACAAGAGTTTGGGCAAGTTAAACTCTTATTTATAGGTGGCTATGTGCATAACTCAGTGGTTAGGCTGTGTACCCAGAATTCATGAGGTCCAGTGTTCACCCCAGTATATAAAACAATCACTAAGTAACACCACACAGAACTTGGGACTAATACTAGGTCTAATAGCCTTAATTTATTCAAAGCACCTCCCCAAACTTTTAGCAGAATAAAGGAACAGTTCAGTAAGTCCAGCTAAGAAATCTAAAACGAAGGATAGAATTTTAAAAAGCTGCACTTAATAACTTTTTTAGATAAGGATCACCAAGAAATACCAAAAACAGACCAGAAGGTTATTGTCAAACTGTATTCTAAAACCTGGAAAGAACCACATTACAGACTTGTTAAGTAAGAAATTGTGTCTAGGGAAGTGGTACAGTAGTCAGCCATAAATCAAATGGCCAGTGACGACCCTTGTGGTGGAGCAGCCTGACAGAGACTCCCATGGGACTGTGGCAGCATTCAGGTAACATTCAAAAACCATGCCAAAGCATGAGCTGGCAAAGGAAGATTAGGAGGCATTACACACAAGAGCTGTCAAGTGTGCTTCAAAAAGTGTCCTGGACTGGGACAAGTGAAACCATGAAGACCCAGGTTCAATCCTCAGAACCCCGTAAGGAAAACCAGGTGCTGTGGCATGGACATGAACAATCCCAGCTCCGGGCAAGTAGAGATAGACAGACCCTGGAGGCTCACAGGCCACCGTCCAATCAGAGATCCCCACCCCCAGCAAACAAACAACAACAATCACCAGAGGGAATAGCACCTAAGGAAGATGACAACCAAGGTTGTCCTGTGGCCTACACACCCACACTCGTAACTGAAGAATTTAAGTAAAGGATATAAAGGTATTCCTTCTAATAGTCTTTGAACCTTTCTGGAAATGTGAATGTTTTCAATCTAGAGTTGGAAGATGTTTTATATTTGTGTTGGTGGTGTTCCAAGCCAGGGATGGGATGGCTTGGCCACAGAAGGCACCCCCACGCCAACATACTCCCCATCTCGCCTTTCAGTAACCAATTCATTGCTGATGTCTATCTACATTAGCTAAACAAATCCAGATGTAAAACGGGGAGAAATGTTCAAGAAATCTTCAGCTCTAAAATGTCTCATGTGCATGGCTCTGTCCCTGGCAATGATCTGTCTTCCCTCCCACTGATCCCAGGGACAGACCCCAAACTGAACTACTTCCAAGCAACTCACTTTCCAAAGGAAGTCTCTGCTCATACAGTTTCTTTGACTGAAAGGCTGCCCTGTTATATTACTGTTTGTCAAAATCACAATCTTTAGGCTTAATTCAAGCTTCTTTCCTCTTTGAAAGTTCTGCTAGACCACTGCCTTTGCCTTCCAATTGGAAGCAGCCACACCTACTGACTGAGTGCTCTTTATACTTGTCTTAAAACACAGGTCCCATTCTTCTTTGCATTTTGGTCTTGGTACAACAATGTGTTTCCCACACCAGGAGAGCGGTTTAGCTCTGCACTCTGGGTGACTACAGACTTGAGAGGTTGACTTGATGCCTGCTTTCTTTTGAATCTTATGTCTTAAGAACACATCCCTCAGTGAAGCTCATACTGTAGTATAAGCCACTTTCCCACTGTGGATCCCTGGGCGTCTTGGTTCCATGTCCTTCAGATCTGTGGATTATGGAGAAGTGGAAGTGCTTCCTGGAAACCTGGAGCCTTGAATTCTCACATGGCCTGCAGTTCTGTGGACAGTTCACTCGATTATCACACCAGCTGTTTTCCTGTGTGCCATCTAGGCAATATAGCCTCTTTTTTAAAATTAAAAAAAAATCCTTTTATTGAAAATAGATTGTTTTTTATATAATATATCCCAATTAGGCTTTCCCCTCTCGCTACTCCTCCCAGTTTCTCCCCACCTCTACTCCTATCCAGATCCATTCCTTTTATCTCTTATTAGAAAAACACAGGCTTCTAAGAAGTAATAAAATACAACAAAATAAAACCAATGCTATCACATCAGAGTTGGACAGGACAGACAAACAAAAGGAAAAGAGCGCAAGAGGAGGCACAGGATGAGACCCACTTGTTTGCACACTCAGGAATTCCATAAAAACACTAACTGAAAGCCATAACAGACACAGAGGACCTAGTACAGACTCCTTCAGGCCCTGTGCTTGATGCCTCAGTCTCTGTGAGTTCACATGTGCTTTGCTCGCGTTCATTTAGGGGGCCTCGTTTTCTTGGTGTCCTCATCTCCCCTGGTCCTCACACTCTTTCTGCATCCTCTTCTACATGGTTCCCTGAGCCCTGAGGAGAGGGATTTGATGGAGACATCCCATTGAGGGCTGGGTGTTCTCAGGTCTCTTACCCTGCATAATGTCTGGCTGTGCTCTCTATACTTATTCCTGTCTGCTGCAGGACAAAGCCTCTCTGATGATGAAGTTAGCCTCTGTTTATACTTTGGGGAAATAAACACTGACCTCTGTTTTGCAAAAGAACTTGTGCATTTGGCTGACTTTGGGCAAACAAGAAGACCTTCCATAGCAGTACTGCAGGGCTTCACTGGAAGGAGGCCACCTCCCTTTTCTGACTGAGGCCTAACGACCCTGTCTTAGTGGCTTATCCTTCCACTACACAGTTAAAACTTGGAACCAGCCAACCCCTCCAATGTGTTTACTCCATTCAACCAAACCAAGCAGTAATACCAACAAGCCCAGAAGTTTCCGCCTTTGGAGTAGTTTGATGACTAGATGCCCATTAGAAATTCATTTACACTGTGCTGTGCAGTTCCACGCTTTGCCGTTTAGTTTCCTGCTGTTGTGGAACATGTCCACCGAATATGGCAGCCACTGCTGTTTTAATCAAAGCAGCTGCATAGCAGATCCACAAGATGAGGCCTATTGCCATCCTTTCACAGTGGGAGGGTTGGAGGGTCATCAGGCCTTCCCCTGAGGTTCCTCCTCCTTGTGCCCTTCTTAGCTGTATGTAACCTTCCCCAGCTATACATGGTCTTGGGAGATGCTGAAGTATGGGTGAAAGGTTGAGTGCAGGAGTTGGGGCATGAGGTTCTACTACATAGCTATGGGGAAGCTGTCATCAATGATAGGACGGGCTTTTTGGTGATACAGCTGTTTGGGGGTTACCAATATTCTATACTATGATAAATCTTCACTCATGCTCCAGTAAACTAGCTAAGAAAAATCATTAGTCCACCAAACTGACTTGGATGGGATCATCACTCGGGTCTGTTGTTGGTGCCCTCAGTGAACAGACATGTGTGTCTCCCCAAGAAAATTTAATGCAACAAATACCTTAGAACAGTCTGCTCTTGACACTGAGATTGACAATAAATGGGACCTCCTGAAACTAAGAAACTTCTGTAAGGCAAAGGACACTGTCAAGACAAAATGGTAGCCCACAAAATGGGAAAAGATCTTCAACCCCACATCTGACAGAGGACTTACCTCTAAAATATACAAAGAACTCAAGAAACTAAACATCAAAACACCAAACAGTCCAATTAAAAGTGGGGTGCAGACCTAAACAGAAAATTTGCAGCAGAGGAATCTCAAATGGTGAAAATACACTTAATGAATTGTTCAACATCCTTAGTCATCAGGGAAATGCAAATCAAAACAACTATGAGATACCATTCTACACCTGACAGAATGGCTAATTTGGAATGGCTGCTTTGGAAATCAGCATGGTGGTTTCTCAGAAAATTGGGAATTAATTTACCTCAAGACCCAGCTACACTGCTCTTGGGCATATACCCAAAGGATGCTCAATCATACCACAAGAATACTTATGCAATTATGTTCATAGCAGCCAGAACCTGAAAGCAACCTAGATGTGGTACATTTACACAATGGAGTATTACTCAGTTGTAAAAAACAAGGACATCATAAAATTTGCAAGCAAACAGATGGAACTATAAAAAATTCATTCTGAGTGAGGTAACCCAGACACAGAAAAACACACATGGTATGCACTCACTCATAAGTAGATACCAGGAGTGAAGTATGAGATAACCAACCTACAAACCACAGGCCCAGAAAAGAGGGCCCAAAGAGAGATGCATGGATTTCCCTTGGTAAGGAAAATAGAAGAGATCTCCTGGGTAAACTGGGGGTGGGGGTAGGGGAGTGGAGGATGTAACTTGAGGGTTGGGTAGGCTGGGTGTAGGTGGTAGGTTGGGGGCAAGGACAGAGGAGGAGAATAACAAAAGGGAAATCTTGATTGGGGGGGCGGCATTTCAGGTCATGGAGAAATTGATGTCAGGGAAACTCCCAGGAACCCACAAGGATGACCCAAGCTAAGTCACCCTGCAATAGTGGATATGTAGCCTGAACTGACCATGTACTGTAATCTGATTGGTGACTACCCTAATTGTCATGAGAGCCTTTATCCAATAACTGATGGAAGCAGATGCAGAGATCCACAGCCAAACACTGGGCCATGCCCTGGGAGTCCTGCTAAGAAAGGATGGAGGGATTGTATGAGCCAGGGGGTTAAGGTCATGATGGGGAAACCCACACAGACAGCTGGCCTGAGCTCATGGGAGCTCAAGGACTCTGATCCTGTATGGGACTGACCTAGGCCCTCTGCATGTGTGTGACACTTGTGCAGCTTAATCTCTTTGTAAGGCTCCTAGCAGTGAGACCAGAGCCTGTCCCTCGTGCTTGAGCTGGCTTTTGGGAGCCTGTTCCCCATGCTGGATTACCTTGCCCAGCCTTTATACAGGGGGAGGAGCTCGGCCCTATCTCAACTTAATGGGCCATGCTATGTGCAAGCCCATGGATGGCCTGTCCCTTTCTGAATGGAGATGGAGGAAGATTGGATGGGAAGGAAGGTAGATGGGAGGTGGGGAGGGGATGGGAGGAGAGGAGGGAGGGGAAAGTGTGGTTGGCATGTAAAGTAAGTGAAAAATGTTGTTCTGTCAAGAATTCCCATCCTTCCATTTTCTTGGTGGCAGCAGCTCTCTCTCTCTCTCTCTCTCTCTCTCTCTCTCTCTCTCTCTCTCTCTCTCTCTCTCTAAGATTTCCCAGGTGCTGTACTCATCCATAACAGATGTCACAGTGTATGCTGGGAGCATCTAGGCTCTTGGCTTCTTACTCAGAAATGGAAATGAAGGCTCTCACATGCAAAAGTAACAAAGTTTTATTCAAACCAAAGTGACAGGGCAGATATGCTGTCAGGAGTGACAGCAGGCCACATGAATAAAGGCCTTACTTTTACGGTGGTTGCCAGGTGTGTAGTTTGGGTGGTCCTTTATTTAGCTGACAAGTTTGCCTACATAAGGCTCTGTTCACTCGCATATCTTTTCCTACAATGCAATCATATGCACTCCTAATTATGAGTAAAAAGCATAAGCTGGTAAACAAAGGGGTTCTCCCTAAATGTTCACTTAGAAGAAAGAGTTTGTCTTATTGCACATGTCCCCTAGCCAGTTAAGGCCAGATCAGTCATTCTTTCTTTATACCTGGATACATTGCAGACATATAAACTGTCTAAGTTGATGGTCATTAGGGAGTCCTATGTGTACCTGCAGCCATCATGTGTTCATTGTACCTGAAGGCAAGGGGCTCAGGCTGCCAAATGCATTGTTCGTATAGGCAGAACTGAGTGGAGTTCCAGGTTTCTAAGTTGTCCCCTGTGCTTTCCTGCCACAGGCTCATAAAAGTAGGCCTCGCCATATCTCTTTGATAGGACCAATGTGGCCACCTTTTTCTTTCATGGTTATGATGGTCTGTGGTACCCAAATGTCTCCCTGCCTAGGCTTCAGGCTTCTTAGAATTAAACACAGGACCTCTTTGATATCTAGGCTTCAGTTTCTCTACTAGAGCTCCATCAGTATTGTGTTTGTTAAATGAATACCCATCAAATTGAGCAATTATAAATCCCAGACTTAAGACTACAGGTTTTTAAAATAAAAACGGCAGAAGATAACTGTCAGTTCTTTCAGGGAATTCCTTCTGCTTTAGAGCATTTCTGAATCCCATAGAGTTGAACAGAACATTTACCTAACTGGCACAGTTGTCCATTAGGTCACTTTTCTGAGCAGTTTTAAGTCAAAATAAGAACGTGTCTTGCTGTCTGAAACAATGCATTTACCTTGCTGCCCCCCCCACCCAATGCCAGCAGGTGGTGTCTACAGATGTCTGGCTGGTCTCCTGGCTTTCACTTGCTGGTCTCTGCTAGTGTTGTTTACTTAGCAGCTGTATGGTAATTCATCAGCATGGGCACAGTGACATCACTTAGATGGTCTTGCTAATGATCATGACACATAGGCAATGTCTGCAACCATCTGTGGCAGAAGGATGGCATAGGGATATTTTCTGGTCCTTATCAAACAATTGTCAATTAACAATATCTTTATTGAGATGGGGCCCTCAGTGTGTTTCATTTTGCTGGTTTATCTATGGAGCTATATAAGTATCACCATAACCTAACCCCAGAATGGTTTCATCATCCCTTTCCTATGCTTGTCACACCCTGCAGCTGGCTTCAGGCAAGCACAGATCTATCTTTTCTCTTTATCTTTTCTGGACTTTATATGTCAGTGGAATCATGTATGGTGTTTATGGCTTCTTTCACTTAGAACAATGTTTTCAAGGCTTATGCATACAATGACATATACCAACACTTCTTTTTCTAATCCACTAGCATTCTATGTAGATATTGTTCTAAATACCATCGTTAAGAACACTTACACACAAGTGTGTGTGTGTGTGTGTGTGTGTGTGTGTGTATGAAGACATGTTGTATTCTAAGTTATAAGCCCCTTGAGGAGTGTAATTGCTGGGCCACATGCTAACTCTGTGCTTTGTTTTCTGAGATATGGTCATGTTTTCCAGAATGGCTGGTCCATTTCACTTTTCTTGCATTGTGTCAGTTTTCACATCTCCACACTCTCACATTTTGTTGTTGCTCTTCTTAATTATTACAGACATTACAGACTACTATTATGGACAGTAGATTAGTGTGGTATCTCATTCTATACTTAAGCAACAGCTAATGATCTTCATTTACTGTTGACTTCATGTATTTTAGTACTAATATTAAACATGGAATTTCATGTTCATATTTTAACTTTAAGATTATTAATACAATCATTATCATTATTATTGTACATACATGATAGATATGCATGTACCAAAGCTCATGTGTGGGGTCTTTTTCCTGTCTCCTTTCTGTGGGCTCCAAGGAACCAACTCCCATGATCAGGCTTGCATGACAAGAGCTTTAACCTGCTGGATCATGTTTCCAGCCCCTGTATGTGAACTCTTAATGCTTTCTTTAGTGAAGTGGCAAGGAGCAAACAGACTGACAAGTGTTGTGTTTAGCTAGTGAACTTTTGTGGCTAAGCTTTAAAACTTCTGACTTGGCTACAGCAGTAAACCCTAAGTGCTTCTGGGTCGTTTCCTAGGAGGGGTCTCCCAGGATCATGTCTATTTTCACGTGTAGTACTCAGAGGTGAACTCTGCATGTCTAGGTATTTTTGTTCAAAGAACTTGGTTTCTGTGGGGGAAGAGCTCAACCCCTCCAGTCCTCCTAGTAGGACTAAAAGAAGACTCACATCTGGAACACAGACTGTGTGATGGCCCCAAGGTCTTTGCTCTGAAAGCACGAGGCAGGAAAGAGAACATGCCTGGAGAAGGCACCCCGGTCACAATAGCATGAAGGGGCCCAGCTGAGTCACCGCACTAGGAGATAGTGCATTAAACAGAGACAGCACGGTTGAACAGTGGCTGTGACAAGTGCTTTCCCCTTGATCTGGATGTAAAAATGAAATCTTTTCTTTAAAGGATAGTTATTTAAAGGAAGTAAAACAAGATCTAACATTTGCATATGTTATTTTCCATTATGGCTCAAACATCACCCTTGATATCGATAAAATGTAAACCAGCTGTGCACATAAATATAAAAAGAGACCCATCCCTAGCCATGTCCAACATTGCTCCATTAGTGGGCCAAACAAGACAGAGAGGCTGAGGCTGTGTCTGTATGCCAAGGCCACATGCTTTTATTCTCAACACCAGCAAACAAGCACACATACCCAATAGGAGAGCGGCTCTAAGCTAACTCATCAAGTCATCAGTGCCCATCAGAGGGCTGGAGGGTCCAGTCAGTCCTGGGGACACTAAGAAGTGTCATGGCACAGTCACGTGTGCAACAATGTAAGGGCCAGGAGAGGCAATGGCTGCTTGTGTCACTAGACCATTATAAAGATTCACCCCCTTTATCTTTCAGAAACTGGACTCCTAAAATAAACTAAAGAATTTGAGTGTTTTAGGTTAGGAATGGATGAGTTCCTCATTCATTCACCAATGGCACCAAGAGTCTTGAGATAATAGAGCGGTTCGCGTTGTTCCCATAGCATTTGTCTGTACACAGTAGCCACAGGTGATTTCTTAAAGAGTTTTCTAGCTCTGAGACTTGGGAGCATTTTTATTTTTTATTTGTTCTGCAAAGTATTAGAGACACTGAATAATTTTCTTGCCAAAGTAAGCCGTGCTTTGTTAGATATAAGAAGTCTGACTCGGAAGGCATGTAGTTTGATTTAGCTTGCACAAATGATTGCTCACTTAAGCCATTGGTTTGTACAAATGGCTCTTGGATACATCCCATACTAAATTGTAATCACCAAATGATCTTTATTTTCTTAGGGCTTGACCATACTTTCCAGACACAGGAAGCTGAGGGAACTGTCTCTGTCTGAGTGTACCAACATCACTGACTTGGGAATTCGGGTAAGATGACTAAGGTTTCCCACTATAGAGTTAAGATTAAAAATTAAGCTCAAATTGAATAAACTTTGCAAGTCATAATAGAAAGAACTGATAGGAGCCAGCTCACAATACATGTGCGGCTGGGACTCAGTCACAGAGTCAACACTGGGCATCATGATTGGAAGCTCCTTTTTCAACACTTGGTCCTTAGCTTGTAGGCCTGGAGCCTTAGGAAACGTGGCCTGGCTGGTGGAGTAGACCATGCCACCAGCTCTCAGCTTAGACCTACCTCTGGATCTAGCCTGTCTCTACTCCATGTAGGAGTCTTTGCCATACACTGTGGCTACAATGAATACTGCCATACTTCCCACCACAGCGGACTGAGGTTTCTCTAAAAGCATGAGCCAGTGTCCATCCTCCTCCTCCTCAACCTATTCTTGACAGGTGGTTTTTGTAACTGTAACACAAAGATAACATTCACTACACTGGGCCAGCTCTCTAGGGCCTGAGGTGCCGAAGAAGCTTTATGTCCTCATGGTTTCTCCATCTATTCACTCCCAAATTTGTGTCAGGGTCATAGAATAAATAGGGGTCCAAAGTCTTTGCATATAAAGAAAGTAGAATATAAAATGGAAAACTAACTTTTACATAATCTAACCATGAAAATTGGGGAGGTTAGAGACCACATCAGATTTTAGAAGTTTGGAATTGAAGTTATCCAAACATAGTTTGTATTGTACTTCAGCAGAATGGAGAGCATGAGGTAAGTAATTGAGATGAGTTATCACGTGCTCAACTGATACTTGAGGAATTCTTGAGAAGGGTAAAGAAGCCATGAAGTACATACTGCATGTAAGCCATAATGGAATTTTTTTAAAGCACCTTAAGCAACAAGAGAGAGAAAGAGAGAGGTTATGTTTTGAACAAAAATTGAAAATTAAACATGAGGAAACTGTTAAGCCATTGGAAGCATCACATAAAAGCATGTTGAAAGTTAAAAACCTCCACTACATAGGAAACCATTAGACTAAATAGGAAGAAAGGAAAGCCTCAAAGGGAAGGGAGGAGACTCTTTTTACAGGGATAAAAGGGTTAATCCCACAACCACTCGATAATGCAAGTGCTTAGCTGAGAAGTCCACAGAAAGTAGGTATGTTTGCAGCATGACAAATCTGAAGATGACTTATGAAGCTTTAAATGACTAATTGAGCAGTGTTGGAATAATGTACAAACTGGATTGCTGTGGAGGCTGCCAGGTCAGTCCATACGTACACCTTAGCATAGACTTACAGACATTTGGGGCTGAAAGGAAGCTTAGCAACATATAAACCAGTTGTCTGATTTACAGATAAGAAGCTAAGGGCTGAGAGGCTACAGCTGGTCAAGGTTTCATACCTCCTCAGGAAAGCAGATTAAGCTCTGTTTCATGGAAATGAAGGGAGACATGGGGGAATTACTCTTCTGAATGGTTGGTTGGCAGTGTGGCTTAGTCCCCACTGTGTCATTTAGCTTTGCTTTGTTTTATCTCATTGTGTCTGGACAGTGCAGTAATATAGGAGAAAGTGTAATACTACTAAGAACTTTGAAAAGCTATGATGAGGAGCAAGGTCCACCCCTCCTCATCTTAGTCCATGGCACCAACTCTGCCTAGTGTGGAGAGTTATTAATAAATAAAATACTGCTTCAAGACAAAGAGCCCAGAAAGAACTGAAAACTTTCATATCATCTCTATAATAAACAGAATTACAGATGCTTGGTTAATTGGTGCATGTGATCTGCTATGAAAAGAACCAAAGATTTGTGCAATTGTCAATGGTGGTTTAATCATAAGGTTAAACATGCATTTACACAAAGCCTTATCCATTAGCATGACACAGTCAGGCTTTAAAGAAATGGAAAAGGTGACAGATCAGAGATTTAAAAAAACAAAACAGTAAAGCATGATTGCAATAAGTGTGCCACCAAGATAACTTAGTATTAATGTGACATTTTGTCGTTAGGAATGTCTAACATTGTTCTTGACAAGTCTTGCTCCTAAATCAGTACACACACACACTTCTGTTAATACTTTTTTATGTATTTAAGATACAGTACCATATTTTTAAAATGTTTATATTGTGTAAACACATCTACTTAACCACCCTCCCACCCCCACAATTACTCATTTAGCCATTCATTCATGGGCCAGGAGTAAGATTCATATAGTGGCATGAATGACAGAGCCCAAACAAAGGACTTAAATGTCAGGAATACTCTAGTTGGGAAACCAGACTCTGTGCCAAGACTCTAGTTTGCTTGGGAGAAAAACTGTTTCTTTGAACTACTACTAGTCGTAGTTCAGCTGTAGGTATTTACAGCTGTTAAATAAGTGTTTACTGATTGAATGAAGGCCCCCAAATAAAAGTTAAAAGGTTGACATTTCTAACATTGAGTTGCATTCCTTGCAGAGGAGGCAATAGTATTTGACCAGTGAGTAAATCTTTTAGAAGGATTCCAATGCAGTGCTGTGATGTCAGCCTCTAAATAGCCATCACTTAAAAAATGCTTCTTCCCATGAGGCTGAAACTGAGAATCAGGGACACATACTCTGCTGTTTGTTTCTGATCCTGTGGGCTCCAAGCATCTCTCCTCACTCCTCTACAGTGCCTAAGTTTACACTGCTTTCAGATGCCAAACCTAGCTTATGTACTAGTTACATGACTACACAGTAAGATGCTAGCATGCCTTTTTAAAAAGTTTAAGCTTTCAAAACTGCTCTTTATTTTCTGCAATCTAAAGATACCTTTTAAAAGAAGCATGGGGTGTGAACTTATTTCATTATTACTTGCACAAGATCAGATGTTCTATTCAGGAAAACTGTTTCTTTCTCATCATCTCTCCTTAATTCCTTAATTTTTTCTCCTCCAACCTGTTTTTTGGTGTGTGTGTGTGTGTGTGTGTGTGTGTGTGTGTGTGTGTGTGTGTGTGCATATGTGTGTGTGTATGTGTGCATGTGTTGGATTTTCAACACTCAAACCATCCACCTTATTCAACAACTGTCCTCTTTCCTGAGACTGGTCTGTGGCCAGCCTGTTGCAGACATATCTGTTTGGAGTTTAAGAAAGGTTTATTCATGGACCCTAACAGCAAAGTTGCATCACTCTCCAGTGACTCTTTCCTCATCTAAAATACCTTGATTCACTAACTTTTAACTAGTTTCAAAATATTGTTTATGCAAGATTTTCATCAATAATTTTTATCCATTGATAGCTCTACCCTCCACTGCTAAACCAAAATTGATTTTGGTAGCCTCTAATACATCCTGACATCGACAGTGTCGATGATGAGTCAGATGAGTCAGCTCCCCTTAGCAACTATTAAAAAAAAATCAACACTGATTTCTATTTAGTTTCCAGGGTTAAGTCATACAAAAATTATCAAAGTATGAGATTTCGATAACTACACCTTGTCTCCAGGGATGAAGTTGTGTTCAAGAGTTGAACGGGAAACAATCAAGACTCCTAGACAAACTGGCCTTACTCCTCAGCCTCTGGTGCAGCAGAGGCTCTAGGGAAGAAGAGCAGCAGACACTGGGTTCATCTTCTCCTCCTCCTCTCCTTCTCCTCCTCTCCTTCTCCTCCTCCTCCTTCTCCTCCTTCTCCTCCTCCTTCTCCTCCTTCTTCTGCTGATGCTACTTCCTGCTTCCTCCTCCTCTTCCTCCTCCTCCTCTTCTCCTTCTCCTCTTTCTCCTCCTTCTCCTCCTTCTCCTGCTGATGCTGCTTCCTGCTTCCTCCTCATCCTCTTCTCCTTCTCCTCCTTCTCCTTCTTCTTCTGCTGATGCTGCTTCCTGCTTCCTCCTCCTCTTCCTCCTCCTTCTCTTCTTTTTGTTTTTGATTTTTTGTTTTGTTTTGTTTTTGAGACAGGGTTCCTCTGTGTATCCTTGGCTGTTGTGAAACTAGCTCTGTAGACCAGGGTGGCCTGGAACTCACAGAGATTGGCCTGTCTCTGCCACCCAAGTGCTGGGATTAAAGAGGTATGCTGCCACCACCACCAAGCTATACATTGGGCTCTTTTAGAACCTGACTCTAGCATCCAGAAAACCCTTCGCTGTCGTCTTTCACTCAAGGTTAGTGTTAGGAAGTATTGACTGATGGAACCCCCCCCAGAGGACTCAGGCTGTACATTTTTTTAAAAGTATCTGAGAAAAGGAACTAAGTAATTTCTTGGTAGATTTAAAGGGGTGATCATCTGGTACTTGTTGAAAAGGCAACAGCCACAAAACCTGGAACAATGAAGAGTTTTATTTTAGAAATCTCTGCTGCATTGATCATCCAGTCTACTGAGCCTTACAATAAAGTAGCAAATGCCAGGAGACTCAGGGGATGTGGAATGCACTGGGGACACGAATATCAGGGCATTACTGTTTCTTCAATGGGTGGGAGCAAAAGCAAGAAGCTCAGCATTCTGCTGCTCTTTGAGGCTAATGTGTTTCCAATTGTAAACAGTCCAACAGCATTTGAAACTTGCCAGACTTCAAAGGATGTGGGATTCAACAGTTTCTCAGAGTCCCATAGCTTAGAAGCTTCCAAGGGATTCTGGAGTGCAGGGTACCATGCTTTCTTGGCAAAGAATCAGGAAAAGCTGAGTACCCTATCCCCCCTACCCCCATACACACACACCAGTGCTGGTTTCCAGCCCACTCACACTGTGAGAACTAGTGGACAGCTGAAGTTTTGCTGCACTTCCTAACTGTCCCAAACATCTGTTGTTTTCATTTGAAGTGTCCACAGAGAAGAACTATAGGAGAACATGTTAAAAGCAAGATAATCCTCAGGATGCCTTTCCTGCCTTTAAGCTCCCCTATAGTATTAGTTTATCACATGTAAGATGAAACTTGCCTAGTTAAACAAAACCTGACAGACTGCTGGCAGGCAAAGCAAAAGGTAAGGAAAGCAGGCATCTCGACTGCACTTTCCCATGATGGGAGAGTTGACTCCTGTTTTTGATTCCTTGGTGACACACCTATGGTTTGTCCATTGTGTCATACATGGTGTAAGCAGGGGGCCTGCAGCATGGTTAGGTCACTGAGTTACAATTTCTAATAGCTCCATCATGCCCATTTAGAATGTCCTTGCCATATTTCCTGTGTAAAGCCCCCATGGCCTTACAGGCTAAGTAGTATCCCAGGCAGGCAGTGTTGGTCTATGACACTAATAAGTCAACTGCTCACAAACCAGCAGCTTTTGGGATGGGTGTTGTTTCTGACAAGAGAAAACATGCTCTTTCCATCTTCCCAAAGCTGGTGAGATACAATATAGATCTTTTTATTTTCCTCTTACAGATGAGGAAAGTGAAGGTTAAGACTGTGTAGGCTTACACAGATGCAGCTGACTCCAGCTCTGAGCTTTACTGCAAGGCTGGAAGCCTCCCTGGACTAGATCACCCGTGATCCTACCATATCCTAAAACAAAGGGTCTAAACAGTATTGATGGCCCCTAAACTTAGTCCCTCAGAGATTCTGAAATTCAAGAGGCTATACTTAGTTGACTGTTGGTCTCAGCTGCCATTTTTTTGAGAAAAATGTAAGAAAAATAACAAAAAGTAGAGATGGTAAGTGGGCCTTTCCTGCCTCAGGATTACAGCAAAATTAATTTACCTGCCCTTGTTGTCTATAGGGACCCTAAGGAAGCCAGGCGATTAGACTACTTCCTTTGGAGAACCAAAAAGTGTGGGTGTCCTGTCCTCCTTTGTCTTTCCTGGCCCATTTTTATTTTCTAGATAAAATCTAAAGCTACAAATTATTCTGGAATTCCTCCAACAAATTCTGCTTACCACAATATAATTTGCAAGTAGAAGATACATGTGTTCCATTCTTTTCCTGGCCTTCCTTCCTTTGTTTTTCAAGTGTAGATTCTCTGTTGCTGCTTATTCCATTCCCAAGTTCTCTTTATGCACCTATCACACTGTATACTTTGAAAATAATTCCCCTTGTTTAGTCCAAATATATAATAGGATCTCTGGTGTCCCTAAACCACCCAGAGTTATAGACATCCAAATGTGTACTGTTAAGAAAGCATTTACCCCAGCCCAGAAATAGTGTAAAATGGAGGTCAGAGCTTCAGGCCTGAAGCCAAAGCATTCCCACTGAACCCAGAAACAAGACAAGGCTGTCTACTCTTTCCATTTCTATTCAACACAGCACTTGAAGTTCTAGCAATAGCAATAAAACAGCAAAAGGAGATCAAAGATGTACAAATTGGAAAAGAAGAAGTCAAACTCTCACTCTTTGCTGATGATATTATAGTATATATAAGTGACCCCAAAAATTCTACCAGAGAACTCATGCAAATGATAAACACCATCAGTAAAGTAGCAGGATACAAGATTGACAACAACAACAACAAAATCCAGTAGCCATTCTATATACAGATGACAAATTGGCTGAGAAGGAAATCAGAGAAACACCACCCTTTATGATAGCCACAAATAACATAAAATATCTTGGGGAAACTCTAACCAAACAAGTGAAAGACCTGTATGACAAGAACTTAAAGTCTTTAAAGGAAGAAAGTAAAGAAGATATCAGAAAATACAAAGATCTCCCATGCTCTTGGATAGTAGGATCAACATAGTAAAAATAGTAATCCTATCAAAAGTAATTTACAGATTCAATGCAATCCCCATCAAAATCCCAGCACAATTCTTCACAGGTCTTGAAAGAGCAATACTCAACTTCATATGTAAAAACAAAAACCCAGGATAGCGAAAACAATCCTGTTCCTGTACAACACAGGATCATCTGAGTCATCACTATCCCTGACTTCAAGCTCTACTA
Source organism: Phodopus roborovskii (assembly GCF_943737965.1). NCBI lineage: Eukaryota > Metazoa > Chordata > Mammalia > Rodentia > Cricetidae > Phodopus > Phodopus roborovskii. The sequence goes on along the minus strand of NW_026126693.1, from coordinate 3,407,358 downwards.
TAGAGCTATAGTAATGAAAACAGCTTGGTATTGACATAAAAACAGACAGGTGGACCAATGGAATCAAATCAAAGACCCCAATATCAACCCACACCTATAAACACCTGATTTTTGACAAAGAAGCTAAAAGTATAAAATGGAAAAAAAGAAAACATATTCAGTAAATGGTGCTGGTATAACTGGCTGTCAACATGTAGAAGAATGCAAATACATTCATATCTATTGATATGCACTAAACTCAAGTCCAAATGGATCAAAGACCGCAATATAAATCCATCCATTGAACCTCACAGAAGAGAAAGTGGGAAATACATTTGAATGCATAGTGCACAGGAGATCACTTCATAAATAAAACACCAGTAGTACAGACACTAAGAGCTACAATTAATAAATGGGACCTCCTAAAACTTAGAATCTCTGTAAAGCAAAGGACATAGTCAACAAGACAAAATGACTGCCTATAGAATGGGAAAAGATCTTCACCAACCCCACATCTGCCAGAGGGCTGATCTTCAAAATATATAAAGAACTCGAGAAACTAGACATCAAACTACCAAATAATCCAGTTAAAAATGGGGTACAGATCTAAACAGAATTCTCAGGAGAACAATCTTAAATGGTGGTAAGATACTTAAGGATATGCTCAACATCATTATTCATCAAGGAAATGCAAATCAAAACCACTCTGATATCATTCAGAATGGCTAAGATCAAAAACACCAATAAAGCTTATGCTGGGAAGGATGTGGAGAAAGGGGAATATAATCTTCCATTGCTGGTGGGAGTGCAAACTTATACAGCCACTGTGGAAATCAGTATGGTGGTTTCTCAGAAAATTAGGTATCAACCTACCTCAAGACCCTTCAATACCACTTTGAGCATATTCACACCACAAGGACATTTGCTCAACTATGTTCATAACAGCATTATTTATAATAGCCAGATCTTGAAAATAACCTAGATGCCCCTCAACTGAAGAATGAATAAAGAAAATGTGGTATGTTTACACAATGGAGTACTACTCAGCAGTAAGAAACAATGATATCTTAAAATTTGCACGCAAATGGACAGAACTAGAAAAAACTATCCTGAGTGAGGTAACCCAAAACCACAAAGACATGTATAGTATATACTCACTCATAACTGGATACCAGACATAAAGCAAAAGATACACAGCCTACAATCCACAAACCCAAAGAAGCTAGAACCCTCTTCCAGAAACAGATAGAAGCAGATAGAGAAATCCACAATTAACCATTGGGCCAAGCTCCTGGAGTACAATCAAAGTGAGGGAGGAGCCATAATATGAACAAAGGAGTCAAGACCATGAAGGGGAAACCACAGTAGCAGCTGACCGAGCTAGTGAGAGATCACTGAGTCTGGTCTAACAAATGGGGAACCTGCATAAGATCCAACTAGACTCCCTCAATATAGGTGGCAATGGTGTGGCTGGGACAATATATGAGGCCACTGGCAGTGGATCCAAGATCTAACTCTAAACTGACTTAGTGGAGCCCATTCTATATGGAGAGATACCTTGCCCAGCCTAGACACAGAGGTATGGGGGTCGAAATTTCCCTTAGTCCTGCCTCAAGGAGATGATGGGACAGACTTAGTAGACTTCCTAGGGGAAGCCTTACCCTCTCTGAGGAGCAGATTGGAGGTGATGTGTGTGGGGAGGAGTGGGGGTAGCAGGAGGAGAGAATGGAGGGAAACGGATTGGAATGTAAAAATAGCAATAAACAAAGAAAACATTTACTAAGAAAATGAACAAGGTAATCTAACTTGTGGCTAGAAGGTATCATTAGAATTTCTAAGACCTTTTTATTGATAGTATTTATTTACTTATATATGTTTAAAAGTTGTTTAATCAAATATATATCTACATAATTTACAATATATATCAATCTGTATTTATTGAGGATATCTGATCAAAATATTTTTCACAATTTAATAAATTTGGCAGGCCAGGTTGTAGTGGTGCATGCCTTTAATCCCAGCACTTGGGAGGCAGAGGCAGGCAGATCTCAGAGTTCAAGGCCAGTCTGGTCTACAGAGTGAGTTCCAAGACAGCCAAGGCTACAAAGAGAAACCCTGTCTTGAAAAAAAAAAACAAAAACAAACAAACAAACAAACAAAAAATTGCAGGGCCAGAAAGAATATGGTAACAATAATACTAGCTACTATTTGCCAACTGTCTACTATGTACAAGGCACTGTGCAATCACTTTTATATTAACCCATTTATTGTCCCAGCACATCATGAAGTGCCAGCATGAACATGCCATGCTACTCCCATGCTGCAGAGGAGAGCATCAAGACCTAGAGGATTTGCGTAATTTATTTGGAGATGCTGAACTCAGTTCAAGATGTCCCTAGACCTTGATTAGGAAGGAAATAGAGTCCTGGGCCACCTGCTGTCTTCGGAATGTTTTCTGCTCACTTATATTAAGAAGTCTCCATTCTCTGTGGACTCCTCCTCCTTGAGTAGCCTCTGGCTAAAGGCCAAGGGCTGGGGCCATAAAGATAAACAGGATATGGATTCAAAAGGTACAGACAATGCAGAAGATAATGTGGTTACACCAACAGCTATGAGAGCACAGCAAAGAGAAAGCAGTAGAAATTTTGACTCATTTCTGTTGCCTGGAGGTCTGCTTTGTAGACCACAGTTGAGCATGTTGAAGCCAACATTTCTTTCCAAGATTTCCATGTAAGTTTTAAACAATGTGAAATGTGGAACTTTCCTTGTGAAGGGCTTTGCCTCTTTTCCTTCCATAAGGTCCTTTTCATGGGGAAAACTGGGGATCTCTTCAGAGGCTCAGCCTTACATACTTAAGTAGCCTGGCTCCCAGGAGAGTGGGAAAGCAGGGCCATGCATAGCAGGACAGGGCTCCAGGCATTGCAGAGTACATGACCAAGCCAGAGCTACCCAGACCTGCTCTGATGCCTGGTAGGAAGGAGGCCATCTTTGAGGAAATGTACATCCAAATCTCACGGCCTTAAGAGGCCCAAGAAACTGAAGTTTTATATTTAGTATATCACTTATAATTGTAGAAATCGTATTTTTAGCTTTGAGCCAGCTCAACTTGTCTTTATTAAAGAAGTTAGTTCTTAAGAGCACAATGTTTTTTTTTTTTTTTCCCAGACTAATCAATAGAGAGAAAAACAAAGCCAAACAAAAAACTCCAACTTTGTAGGGCAACTAATGGGGCCCTAATGAGGCACACTGTCAAAGAGACAGTGTCATGAGAGTTAACAACAAAGGGAGGAGTTTTTGGACAAAGAGCTGCCACCTGTTGTGATGGATTAAGCCAGGATCTGGGCAAAAGAGCACTATTGTAACAATAACAAATATGAGTACAACTTGGTCCCGGCTACGTACCCAGTTTAGGAATGTAGCTATTAGCCCCCACACTGTGACTCAGCACAGAAGACATGGAGTGGCATGGACATTTTCTGTAAAAGTGTTAACACACAGCGAGATTGGATGATAAACTGGACTGGAACCAAAAACTTGGTAACATTTCATTCTCTTTCCATCATCAGTGTAAGAGACTGGCTGGGAAGAAGTGTAGAGTTACATTTTCCAAGAAAAAGGGATCATGAGATTGACATGTGAGTGACTGAGGCAGCTGTGGAGCCAGCAGGGCACCTGACACTTGTCTGTGGAGAGGAGGGGACTTCACGAGTGACTGCATGGAGGCACATGCAGACTTAGGGACTCAGGGTGACTTACAGGGCTCTGAGGAAAAGATGAATTACGGACTTTAGCTCACAGACTAGCCACCAATTTAGCATAAACCCTGCACCAATCTTTTTTGTCTCAGAATTTCCATGTCTGGGGATGCAGCTGTGAATGTATCAGACTTTAAAATCACTTTCAAAGTTATTGAATTTAAAAATCTTCAAATATTTCAGCTTCAAATACTTCAAATACTTTTCATAAATTACAACAGGGAACTGACTCACAGTCCAAAAACATTGGCAGTTGGGACTGAAGAGGTGCCTTGCATCTCCCTTTAGAGCTAGCCAGCTTTCAAAGTCCTAAATTTTGTATTATTATTATTACTCTCTGTGTGTACATGGTGTGCCACAGCATGTGTATGGTCAGAGGTCAACTTTGAGGAATTTGTTCTCTCTTTCTACTGCGGTCCTGGCTATTGAACACTGACCATTAGGCTTGTACAACAATCACCTATACCATTGAATCATCCCATCAGCCTCTCACAGTTCAAAAACTGTGATGTGATTTGTCTCTTGTTCTTGCTCTCTGCCCATTCTCTAAGAGGAAACAATATTACCCCACAGCTTGAAAAATCAAAATTCTTGTATTAGTAAAGTATACAATTTTCTGGAAGACACTTAGATAGCACCAGTCCACATCCCAGTATTTACTGAGATTGTACTGTTGTGAATGGGTAGCTCACTGCATTCTCAGAGACAAGGCCCTTGACTCCAGTCAAAGGTGGATTCCCTCTGTACCACCTGGTGTTCCCCGAGCTTGTTCATCACCGGTGACAGCAACCCTTGTATCTCTGAACAGTGACCCCTTCTGATTCCTGGCATCACTTGGTTCTAGACATGACAAATTCCCATGTAAAGTTAGTCACAACCCAGGGTGAGTCAGGCACAGAAAGTGCTGAGCCCCATGGAAAATCCAAGTTCTGCATGAGGTCTGTCATCACTGTTGGCTGCTGCGGTCAGAAAAGGGTAAATGCCAAGACTGTATTCTCTCTGCAAGCATACATTTATTTTCAGTGGTGTCACACACATACTACCAGCAGTTAACCTTTAGTCTTTTTCAATGGATTTAAAGGTTTCAACTGTCAAAACTGGTAGTACACCACAGTCCATGGATGCAGGCATACATTGTGGAGTGGCTATTCAAGTGTTTGTCCTCTCATACACTTCTTTTGTGGTAAGAACTTTTCAAATCCACTTATAATTTTCAACTGTATATGACAATGTGGCTTAGGTTTTTGTCAGCTTCTCAAGAGCTTGGGTCATTTCAGGAGAGGGAACCTTAATTGAGAAAACGTCTCCTCAGATTGGCCTATGAGCCAAGTCTGTGGGACATTCTCTAACGATGGATGTGGGAAGGCAGTGCACCCTTGGGTAGGTGGTCCTGGACAAGGAAGCTGTGGAGAGTAAGGCAGTAGTCGGTGTTGCTCTAGGGATGATCTTGAAGCTGTAAGATGAAATAACCCTTCTGCCTTTGGGTAGTTTTGGTCAGTTTTTTATCACAGCAACAAAAACAAACACAATGATGTTACCATTAACTATAGCAATCATCAGTTGACCTTTCCCCTCCTACATTGAAAAACAAAACAACAACAAAAAAAAAACAATAAACAAAAACTTGGCATGCTATCCTTGACTATGAATTAAGTTAATCTTGTCTGGGTGCACGCATACTAAAGCAAGCACTAGCTTTATGAGGTGCTTACTATATGCCACACAGTACCTCTCAGATAATACTGTATGCGGTATGAAACTTACCATATTATACATACATACACACATATACATGTAATGTGTGTAACCATCCTTCAGGAGGTGGTTGCACACAGAGATTATACAGCATCAGAGCTAGGCTCCTGGCCCTCCGAGTGATGCCACAGTTCCAGTCCTGGGTGCCTTGCTAGACTGTCTGCTGTCAATCCTCCTTGTCTGTAACTGCGTCCTAGCTCTCCCTCATCCTCAGCTCTAGAAACAAACAGATAGCAGAAGCACAGGGAGAGAGGCACACTCTGTTAGAGTCAGCTTAGTCACCATGAGCTGACCCGACACTCAAGTCCTTCCTCAGTCCTGACAGCAAAACTGGTATGTAGCCCAATGGTCATCTACTCTCACAGAAACAAGAGCTGTCACTAGGAAGCCAGTGGAGGTCCCAAATCTAATACTCAAGTAATGGTAAAGTGCTGTGTATTCTGACTTAGTACTCTATGCACCTGAGCCTCTTGGCAATAATGCAAAACCCTGGGAATGACTGACAGTTGTCATGGTGACAGTGGTGAGGAGGGACTTCTCTTGTATTAGTTTAAATTAGTCATGGCATCTGATTTCTTCTTGTCTTGATTTACTATTATGTTTTTACATTCAGAAATTTTATTTTTGTTGATCATTTTGTTCTTTAAATATTATTTTTCTTTTAAAGATTTTACTTTTATTTACTCTACCTCATCTCTCTCTCTCTCTCTCTCTCTCTCTCTCTCTCTCTCTCTGTGTGTGTGTGTGTGTGTGTGTGTGTGTGTGTTTGGGTGCCCACAGAGGCCAAAAGAGGGCATCAGGGCCTCAGGTCCACTGGAGCTGGACTTTGTGATGTTGTGCGGGAACTGCTTGGCCTGGGTCCTGGGAACCAGCTTCTGTTCCCCTGCTGAGCCATCTCCCCAGCTCCTTACTTTGTTCTTATATAATATCTGCAGAGTCATAAAGTCTTTCTAAATTAGTAAATTAGCATGGACAGTTTAGGTTTCAGTATGGGACTTTTAAGCAAAATTTGTTTTTTTGATTCTCTTCCCTGTCTCCTCTCTGTCCTTGTATCATTCTACCCACCCCTACCCCACAGCCTCAAGTCTCACCTCCACTTATTTAAATATAGGCAGACATTATAAGCTAGGATCCACAGATGAGATTATGTGCTCAATATAATACCTCCCAGCTTCATCCATTTCCATGACAATTTTGTGATTGTGATTGTGATTGTGTGTGTGTGTGTGTGTGTGTGTAATAGATCAACAAAATCCCATGGTGTCTGTGTACCATTCTTTATCATCCATCTACCATATAGGATGCTTCCACCCCATTGCTATTGCTACAGGGAAGCAGTGAACAGCTCTGTGACATATGACCACGCTGACATTTCAGAACAATGCTATGCTCTAGGTATTATCTGTCCTACTTAGAAGAACTGGGGCTGCAAAAAAGACAAAGTTTGTTAATGCTCAGAGGTTGTACATGGCAGAAAGGAAGTAAATGACTGTGCTCTTTCCACTACCCCCTAACCTATGTGCCACCTACTCTCACATCCACACCCTTTTCCTCCACTCATTTGGATGAATGTACCCTGCCATTTCTGATATGACAATCACATTTCATCAGCGGTGAAAAACTGGATTTGCTAGCAGGAATTTGAATATCTTTTGGATGTAATGCTTTACTTTGTTCATGGCAAAATCTATATTTAAGGGGCCCAAATGTATACTAAATAAGCCACTTTAGGTGAGGTGGTTTCAGACAGACAAAACAACAAACCTTTGACCTTGGAATCTCTTCCAGACATACTGTAAAACCTCGCTGAACTTGGAACACTTGGATATCTCCTTCTGTCCCCATCTGTCAGATGACATTATAAAAACAGTAGCCATTTTCTGCACTCAGATCACGTCTCTCAACATCGCAGGATGTCCAAAGGTATGCATGGCAGCTGGAGCTTAGACAAGTTAAAGGGCAGTGCCCGACAGTGGTACCAGGCAGGGCAGCAGGCAGGGGCTGGACTTGCCCTTGAATCACATTTGTTTCTGCTATGGCTGGTGGAAATCACTGGAAGCTTTTTCCCATCTCCAAACTGGAAAAAGCTCTAGCATTTTATTTGTGCCAAAGCAGAATTTAAAAACATCCAAAACATTATTCTCATGCAAACATAATTCATTTAATTCATTAATTAGAGAATCAGCAACATAATAAAGTCATGGCATACAGCATTAGAAAAACTGGGTAGGAACTGAAGAAAGAATTATGGGTCTCATAATAGATCTAACATTGGTTAATATCCTACGGGCCAATAGAGACAAAACCTTGGGTGAGAGTTTCTACTGGACAGAAACAATTTGCATGTCTCCTGAACAACAACAACAAAAAAGACTGTGTGTTGACACATAACTTCACTGAGTTTGGGCCTTAGTAAATACCAAACAGCATGTGAAGTAAATGTTTAAGTTTCTAGGCATTCCCAGTGGGGTAGTTAGACATGTCTCTGTATTTCAACAAAAAGGCACGGTGTCATCTTCAGTCTTAATTTGAGTATCTGACAACTTTCCTGACACTTATGCAGGAAATAATGCTCATTATAAACTCTGACTATAAAAATGCTGTGGGGAGTTTAACGGCCACTGCCATACCATCAGAGAACACAAATTGCTGGCGCTTAATACTTATTTTTTCAGTTTTTTTTTTTCCTGTGTACCAAAATGTCAGAAATGGTTCCAGAAGGTTTGTGTTTTGTTTGTTTTAAAAGATGGAGTAATAATTTCAAAGTACAATATAACTTACTTTCTTTTGTCTTATAGAAACCTGAGTCTGCATTAATATGGCAGATCAAATATGCACATATAACTTCTCTTGAAACCCTATCACAATTGCAGCTGAATAGTGAGGGCCCATTTGGAAAAGAAAACCAGGAAATGAAACAGGCAACAAAATTGTGAGAACTTGAAAGTAGGTGAACAAATTTAGGTGAGCTGAGACAGCTCTGATCCCCATGCCAGGGCAGAGAAGGCTGGGTACATCTGATCCATACAATGGGCTCTCAGCTCCACAGACTTCTGAAGGGACTGTGCTGTGAGGGGGCTAAAGTAAAGTCCTAGTTAGGCATTCTAGAGGAGCAGAGGCCCAGGTCCCTGTGCCCCACACCTCTGGGTTTTTCTCCTTGCCCAAACCAGAAACATAGACATTCATTTTTTTCAACCCATCTTTCTCTACCTTGACAGCCCTGAAGCCCCAGACAAGGCAGTTCTTTGCAAGGAGGGCCGGTTATGCTGTCATCACTGGATAGCTAACACCCTAGTATATGCCCCCCCCTCCCCCCGCCCATTCACATCTTGAAAACCAAGAATGTCGCAAATACTGCCAAATGTCCCCTGGAGAGCAAAATTGCCATTATCTGGCAATGGTAAAGGAGGGGAAGGCTTCTGTGCAGGGAAATGGCATGTTTAACTGCGAGTTTGGGCACAAACATAAAAGGGAAAATGAGGTCCCTGAACACAGATAGCAGACACACTGGCACTTTTCCTTCTTACTCTGCATCAAGAATGTGCCTGCCAGAACTCTCCTCAGGCAGGAGATAGAGGCCTCTTCCATAGAGACCCCGCCTGCCCAGTGAAAGACTGGACACTCTTACACCCTCTTAGATCACACACTGCACACTCAGCTTCCACTCAGAAGCTGGCCCTCCACTGCTAACCACAAATGACCAGCCAAGTGTTACCAGATCAGCAAGGAAGTCCCTACACAGAAGATTAAATATCCAAACTTGTTACCAGGGAGAAGCTGGAGTTGGCAAAATATGCAGAAGGAAGAGAATAGAAACCTTAAAAATGCTTGGGAATCACAAGCTGTTTAAAGCGTGTTCTGCTATGCACACCCACTGGTTTTTTCTTTTTGTTTGTTTGTTGTTTTGTTCTTTTTTTGTTTTGTTTTTTGAAACAGTATCACCCCAGTTCTCAGGAGCTGTGCACCCTTGCTGGGCTACAAATTCAGATGCTTTACTGTTGGCTTGAGTGGAGTGGAGGTGATTCTGGAACCTCCCAAATCTTCCACACTAATGCATCAGATACAGAGGAGGAGACGGGAGGGGAAAAGATGTGGTAAGCCAGAACAAACTAAGCCAGAAAGTTTATAGGAAAACTGTTAGGGTAAAATACAGGCTAGCCTGGACCTTATCAGTAAGATCAGGCTGTCCCTGACCTTGACACAATTTTCCTGCTTCAGTCTTCATAGTGCTGAGATTACAGGTATGTACTACCAGGCCCAACTACAAGGTCTCTTTTAATAGTGGATGTTTTTCTGGCCCATGTCACCTGGTTCTGGAAGGAAGCAAGCACTGTCAAGAAGCTTGCACCCCAGCTACAGTTGCCACCTGACTCTGCATGTTGCATGTCGAACTACTCCAGCTATAGATAGGGTAAGGCAGAGGAAGATGAGGGAGGCTTTCTAGCAGCTCGCTAACAAAGGAAGAGAGGTAGCCCTGCATGAAGAAAAGGCTCTAAAGAGCACAGGAAAGAGAGAGGAAGATTCCTTTTGCAAAGAAACAGAATTCCTCTATAAACTAAGGAATTGTCCCTTGCATCTAGAGATCTGACCTGGATAAATTAACATTAACTGCATTACTCCATACTTAACATGTGGGGAATGAAGGGAAGTGGAATAGATCTCCCCAGAATAAGACACCGGGCTTGGCTTTCCCTTCCAGGCAGTGCTAGTTAAGTCACATATGTGCCCTGATTCAGGAAAGGAAAGTATACTTATTTGGGCCGATCTGAATGGTCCTTACTTGCTTCACTTTGCCTCATTTTACTCTACCTACATTGCATTTGAGGGGCCACAGGTGAATTTTGATATGTTTTACCTGTCTCTGGGAAGGCTAGCTTTTTTTCAGTATCCCTCACCTCTAGGTCAGTCAGTAGTGCTGGGCCCTCATCTCTATAGCACTGTGATGCCAGCCAAGGAAAGAAAATGCCAGAGACTGGGAAGAAAGTTGACTGCCATGGGCCCAATGCAAAGGCCTTAGCCATGTTCTTAGCAGTGATTTTGTTGTCACCTCTGATGACCATGACAGTGGCTTGAGGTAAAGTTAGTAATTATAAAGGAAGAATAAGGGGAAAAGAGAGAAATCAAATGACAACAATGAAATATTTATGCAATTCATCTTTGAGGGAAAAAAAATCTCAACCAGGCAAAGGGGTAATGAAGTATGATTTGCAGATAGATAGGAAAGGACAAACAGGGTCAGTATTCCAAAGCCCAGGAGAAGTGTCAGACTGGAAGAGTCTCCCTCATACTGTGGCCGAGGAACTCCAGAGAGCAGCACCTGAGCCCTAACCCTGGATTTTACACCAAAGGGGCAAATGACATGCTAAATCACTGAGAGGCATCTTGTTTGCAAGGGGACTGGAGCAGGACCCACGGTGTCCAACGAGTCCCTCAGCTCAGGATGCTGTACCCTTATAGTCTTGTTATGTATGCTTTTAGAGCTAACCATGAGAAAAAGAAGGGACCCGGATGAAGCCAACACCAACTGGGAGACTGCTAGGCATGCGAACACAGCGGAGGAGCTGTGGTTTGAATGTGGACTATCCCCTGCAGGGTTATGTATTTGAACACTTGGTCCATAGCTGATGGCACTGTTTCAGAAAGTTATGGAACCCTCAGGAAGGGGAATCTTAGAAATTCTTTCAGTTTAGAGATTTCAACATGGTCATAAGTCAGTTAGAGGTTTTATAATGGTTATAAAAATGATCAATGGATTTTTTAAAACACTATATCAGCATGGAATGCCTGACATGTAATGTTGGATAGTGTATATAATATGTTACTGCAGCCAATCACCCCCTCCCAAAATGGATGGCTTAGACAACTCACAGCTTTTTAAACTTAAAAAAAAAAAGATTTGAGTTTGAATTATGTGCATGTATGTTTCAGTGTGCGCATGTGCATTTGAGCGCAGTGCCCACAGAGGCCGAAGGTGTTGGATTCTTGCTGGAGCAGAATTACAGGCAGTTGTAAGCAGCCTGATATGGGTTCTGGGAACCAAACTCAGGTCCTTTGCAAAAGCAGTGGACATTCTCAATCTGTCTCATTTTATTTGCTCACAATCCAATGGGCCAGCAGTCTGAGCCGGTGTCACCTGGCTTCTACTAGTGGCTGTGCAAGGTTGTCCATGTAGCCATGGCTCCATTTTGAGCTGCCTGTGTATGAGTCCTCAGCTGAGAGGGAGTTCTTTGATTGGACATAGCATTGCCCTCCCTCAGGCTCCCTGAGTTAGTTCTAGGCCAGCAACACATCCCAAGAAACAAGAGCTCAAGCAGATGATGGTAGTGTTGTTATCTAGCATGTTGAAACCTTTTTCAAATTTCCCAGAACTTAAGACATGCTGTAGAATGTTCAAAAGTAGTTATGGTTTAAGGTGACACATTTGTAATTGTTTCTCCTTTACTAATTTTTAAGGCAATGAGCTTATATTTCTTCCAAAATAGGAAATATTTTAAAGAAACCAAAAGCTTTTCAGAGACTTAGAGGGACATGTGTTGGAAATAACAATCTGTGTAGTGAGCCAAGGCCAGGATCTTGTATCTGAGAGTTGGGAATACTAGCCAACTCATCTCCGCCCCCAGTTTCCAGCCCTTGAGTCATAACCCCCCAGACATCACCTCCCTATTGGACACATGGAGCTTCCAAACTACAGATGAGGGCTCCTTTTCAGGGCTCCAGGTGAAACCCTTCTACTCTAAAGCCCCACCTGCCTGGACTGTCCCATCACCTCACTGTCCTATAATGCTGAAGGTTTCTGTTTTCAATGATATTAGGTCTGTAGAGACTCGTATAGCATGGCAAGGAAGTGTAAGGGATTTTTGTGAGAACAAGTTACAATTCTGAGCCTTGGTTCCAAGCATGTTCCAGAAACAGGGAAATGCCTAGACAATGACAGCATCTATTCCCCCATACTTAAAAAAGTATGCATATCAAACCAAAGGGTTTTTCTGCATAATTCTCTTAACTTTAGGTTAAGCTGAGCCTCATAGTGTTATTTTTTTTGAATGTTCATATATAAAGTAGAAAATTAAATCCAGTTGGAAAATTTCTTTGGGGAGAGTAATCTAATTTACTCTGCACAAGTTCCAGTTCATCCATAAATCAAAAGCCAAGTCAGTGAAATAAACTAGTGACGGGGCTGAATTACCTCTGCAGGACAGCTGGGCAGACTTGTAGGATGGTGGAACACTGGCCAAGATTTGTCTGAGCAGGACTTGCACTGTCACTGTCTGTGGCTTCTGTCCATCTCCCTCTTGTCTCACACCTACTGCTATCCTTCCAGAACCAGGCCACTCATTCTTACATATGACCTATTGTAGATGTTCAGATCTTTCTCACAGAAACCCAATGCTGTACGGAGATGGACTTTAGGGCGTGTATGTCAGCAGCTCTGCAATTCCATGTATTGGGCATACTTTTCCAAACTGGTAAAGCTTTACAGAGGACTTCAAGCATGGACAGTCCCACTGCTGTTCTAAGAATTTCCTCACTTCCTCACAATGGCACAATAGGTATTAACTACTACAGAGAATTTGACAGTGTTTCTCATCCAGACCAGAGGATGCATAAATCCTCCTGGTGTCACATGAGGCAGGTATTTCACTCTTCCAATCTTATTTGAAAGTAGTTAAGCCACAAACTTGGCCGATCATAGGATAAACTTGGCCAATTGCTTGTGTCCTTCCCTGCCACTGGCCACCAATGTCCAACTGTCCACATAACAGTGTCACAAAGTGGGACCTTTGGGAGGTAAATAGGTTTAGAAGAGGTCATGAAACTGCTATTGTGGGGACATGTCCTTATAAGAAAAGGCAGAGGCTGGAGTTCTCTATGCCATGAAGAGCATGATATGAGGCAGACATTGGCAAACCTGTACCTCACCAGACACTGCATGTGTAGCCATCTTGTTCTTGGATTTCCCAGGCTTCAGAATGATAAGAAATAGGCACTTGGTGTTTGAGCCACCTAATCTACCATATTTTATTACAGCATCCTAAATTAAAATACTGTTCTTCTTTGAGAAAGAGACAGTTGCACAATAACTGCTACTTATTTTGGCTGTATGTGCAGATTACTGATGGAGGATTGGAGACATTATCTGCAAAGTGCCATTATCTGCACATTTTGGATATCTCTGGCTGTATCCTACTTACAGATCAGATCCTTCAGGACCTTCAAATTGGCTGCAAGCAACTCCGGGTCCTCAAGATGCGATTCTGCAGGTCCATTTCTGGGTGAGTAGGCAGTTGGCTATGAAAGGGCTTGGAAATACGAGGATAGCATGGCACGTGGCTACACCATTTATATTTTGACTAACTGAAACCACCATTCTGAGTTGAACCTGGGATGCCCTTCTAAAATGAACTTCATAGTTTTATATTCCTTTTTGCAGAGGTCTTTCACTTTCAGCACCTCCCTCTCTGTGGTCAAGCAGGCAGCCAAAATTAATTCTGCCCCTTGTCACTTAGCTCTAGCTCTACTGCTGAACTGTATAGTCCACTCAGTCCATCTCCCCGAGTAAAGCAGCCCATCCACCCCAGATTGGAAGAACTTGCACCTAGGGGAAGTGGATCTCCTTCCAAAGCCTTGCTGCTCTTTGTTTGGGCCATGGACTGGACCCACTAATTAGTTGTTTAGAGAAATGCATGTTCCACTCTGCCCTTCCTATGGTTGTGGATAAATGCTTGGCTTACTATCACTCTTTTCCTGTGACACTACATGCCACAGTAATAACAGACTCATTTCTCTGTACCAGGTCAGCAGTAACTTCCTTCTCAGGATTTTTTTTCATTAAGTTTTTAATACAATTTTTACAGAACCTCTTGTCATGTGACAAGATGGATAACCAATACATTGCATAATGCACTCAACTTTTATAGAGTCTAAAACTTAAAAAAAATTCAAGGACCATGAAATTTACTCTAGCTTGTAGCTGAATAAAGAACTGTACCACATAGCCCACTAATTGCACATTCCCAAACTTAGCAATGAATACTTAGCTTCATATCAACTAGTCACAATTCTTTAAAACCAGTGCTTTCAGAAACCGCAGGTTACATATAATCTGGTCAACATTCAAGTCCCTTGCATATCCTTTCCCTGAAAGTCAAGGACACTGCTGTCTCTGAATGTAGTGTCCTTGTATCAGAGTCAACGCCAGCAGCCTTGGTGCAGTTTTCTTCATTATTTTAGTTTTCACTGCATAAAAAAAATCCTGGTTTCTATTCTAAATGAAAACTTTAATTTCATCCTACCTATTTAAGAGTTTTTGAGAAGAGTCACTAGTCACTAGTGTCTTTTAGTGCATGATCATTTTGTCTGCAGATAATTTGATTCTCTTTTTCTCTTTGTATTCCTTTCATCTCTTTTTCTTGTCTTACTGCATTGGCTAAGAATTTAAACATGATAATAAGAGTGACGAGAGTGGACACTATTGTCTCACTTCTTAGTTTAGAGGAAATGTTTCCTATAATTAGTGTGTTTGTTATGGGTTGTCATGTATAGATTTATTATGTCTATAGATGTGTCCTTAGTCATTTTTTGAAACTTTATCATAAATGACAGCATACTTAATGCTGTCAAAGGCCAGATATGCACCTACTAAAATAATCATGTGTTTTCTGAGTCTTTTTATGCCCTGTGTTATTTATCGGTTTGCATGTGTTATGCCATCTTTATATCACTGCAATGAAACCACCTTGATCATAGTATATGATATTTTTAATGTGTTGAGGGATTTAACTATACATATTATGTTGATAATTTTTGCATCTCTGTTCATCAAGAGGAAATGTGTGTATGTCTTTATGTATGCACATGAATATGTGTGTGTACTTTGTTTCCTTATTTCTTCCTAAGTAAGTCTAACAATATTTTTAATCACCTGGCTGTGAACCTCTGAGTCACAACCTTCCAAGAAAAATATATACTGGAGACAAAACTACATGGATCTTTAGAAAACTTATGGGTCTGTGAACTCTGGTGACAAGGTCTATTCTGACACATCAGTCTTCACAGGGAGGGTGGATCATGTTCCTTCATCAAAGAAACTGGAGATACATGAGGCTGAGCGCTTACTCAAAAGCACTGTAAATGACTTCAGTGTTCCTGCCTCTTGGCATGTATAAGGACATATATCCTGGTAAGCTGTAATTGGCTGAACTACAGATACTTCTGTCTGGAGTTTCTGATTTTTGCACAATTCCCAACTTTCCCTAGCAGCATTGAATGTGATTAGTGATATATGTTTTCAATTCCAAACTCAGTAATTTGAAAACTGGGGGGTTCCTTGTGCAGCTCACTAATGTTTAGCACTGTTGTTGCAGGGCAGCAGCTCACAGGATGTCCTCTGTGGTCCAGCATCAGGAATATAGCTCCGACAACCCTCCACGTTGGTTTGGCTACGATTCTGAAGGCAATCCTCTTGCAGGGACTCACACTAGAATACATCTCAGAAATTACACAGAACTGATAGTCAAAGAGGCATTCAGCAGTGACGAGGAAAATCCAGACTCCAAACTCAAATAAGAAAAACAAAAGTTCTGGGACTGACAGTGTTTCTTCACTTGATGTTAATATTGTTAGTTGTTGGCTCCCAATAACAACACACCAAAAAAGCAGCATGCCTCTGCTTCTTACTTCAAAGGCAAAGGTCAACTTTATCTAATGAGACCCAAGGTAACCTGATCAAGTTATTTTTAAACATCTACTTACTTAATGTATGTGTGCCTGTGTGAGTCTGTGTGTGTGTAGGAGTCCACAAAGGCCTGGAACTTGTGTTACAGATGACATGAGTGCTATGTAGGGGCTGGGAACCAAGCCTGAGTCTTTAAGGCCAGTAAAGACTTAACCACTAAGCCATCTCTCCAGCTCTAAGCAAACTGAGTTTAGATGAGATGATCAGATCCAAGGTTACAATGTAGGGAACAGATTGGAAAGAAACAGCTTTTGGTTTTTCTGTTTTTTCCTTTTAACAAGTAGGAATTACTCTCCAGACAGGAAAAGAAAGTGGCCACAGTCACAAAAACTAGCCAGCTCTGGAACCAGGTGATGACTCTGAGGATGTGTAAAGCTTGTTTATAAATGACAGGAACATACATCTCAGAGGCAAAGAAGCTTTCTTGTAATTTCCTGACATTTGACAATAAAGAACTAAAAGTCAGCCCTAGATTCAAAACTCAACAGAAGCAAATGAGAGAGAAACGAGCAGTGTGACCAGAAAGGGAGCTCCTGTGACACCTCAGGTCTTGTCATAGCTGGCTACACAGGAAATTTACTCTGAAATGCCAAGAAGACACACAAAGCACCTTCCAGTTTGTTTCTATGAAGAACTGGCCTTTAATTAATATTGAAAACTAATTTAATATGCTTCTATCATGGGTTTTTACCATTACTCGATCGTTTATCATTACCACTTGGGATCTGATGCTGCCAGAACAGGAGGGAGGTCTTTTTTTGACTGCTACACACAAACTGTGTCAATGACATTAGGTCAGTCTTTGCCTATTTACTCAGTCACTTATTTCTTAAATTAGGTTAGCCTATTGACTTACAAAATTGAAATGAAGTTAAAACATTTCAAGGATATTAAAGTCTTGAAAGGCTTTACACTGTATTATTGAGTATTCTGTATCAGTTAAGTGCTTTTAAATAGTGTCCCTTCCTCTTTTTGAATGTTTTTGAAATCAGCGGTAGATGGGCTCATGGGAGTCAAGAGCAAGGGAATCTGTTAAACAGCAAGTCTTAAGATATGAGCCAAATGACTACGATAAGAGTGAGACTTTTAACTAAATTTGGAGGTCTGTGGCAGCTGATGAGAGCTGGCTTCAGAAGTCTGACCCGAGTGTTTCATGTACACAGCTAGGAGACATAAAAGAGGCAGCTGGCTTCCAAAGAGAGACATCCTCACGGGGAATTGCAGGCCAAGGAAAGGCCAAACTAATATATGTATATATGTGTGTGTATATATAAATATATATATATATATATTTAAATTTAGAAATAATATTATTTTACATATCAATCCAAGTTTCCTTTCCCTCCCATCTTCCCATGCCGCCCACTGGCTCCCCAGGGAGGGTGAGGCCTTCCATGGGGGAATCATCAAAGTCTATGACCAAACTCTTTGTTTTGTTTTTTGTTTCTCAAGACAGGGTTTCTCTGTGGTCTTGGATCCTGTCTTGGAACTCGCTCTTATAGACCAAGCTGGTCTCAAACTCACAGAGATTGGCCCGTCTCTACCTCCCGAGTGCTGGGATTAAAGGTGTACACCACCACCTCCCAGCTATGACCAAACTCTTAATGTCTTTTTAAAACCAGGAATGAGAGGCCTGTTCATTCATCCTGAGGGCTACAGAAATGGGATGGAAGGAGTAGGAATTAGAAAAGCAAGCTATGCAAGGAAGCCAGTATATATAATTCCACTAATAACTTTAAGCATTCTTAGCTGAATTCTAATTCATGACCTTTTGGGCTGTTGTTGGCTACTTTTTATCAACTTCATTTTTAGTCATGAAATGTTTTTCTAATTGTCTCAGAGTGAAAAAATATAAAAATTGCCTTACTGCCTCATATCGCGGTTAAATAAGGATCAGGATAAACAAATAGGCCAAATAGATGTTTATTCAGGGAGAAATAACTTACAACCTAGACAGATGAACACCAGGAAATTCAACCCGATGCTCTCCTGTCCGAGTCACGCCAGCAAGAGAGCTTTTCCCGGCTCTCTCTCTGACCTCCTTCCACAGGTCACTTCCGCCCATGGCTCCTTCCCCCAATGGGCGTGGTCAGTGCCACAGAAGGACTATCTCACTACAGCCTCACTATTTCCTTTGCTTAACAGTTTAACACATTATTACACACAAACTATCCCAGCATGTAAGACATTCCATCTCATATAAATTTTGATTGCAATAAGAGTGAATTCTAAGAGTACAGTATAGTCACAGAACAAGGCTGATTTTATTTCACAAACAAGATATTAGAAAGAAGGTAAAGAAATGGGACATTAATAAAAGGAGACTTGTAATTAGAAACATTTACTTGAAATCTGTGTTTAATCACTGATTTATCCAAATCAAAATATTTAATCCAACAAATTGATCTTTTCAGTTTTGAATCCACAAAGTAAGTCTATAAAGCACAGCTTATAAAAGTATATTTGTATCTTCATACATCCCATTAGTGAGGTGTATCATAACCTACACAAGATACACTAAAATCAGAAGCACTTGCTTCCCCTACATGACAAGTGTTTTATTCACAACTTAAAGACAATGCCATAGGAGGTACCAACAAGAAAATCAGTTCCATGGGTTTTACAATACCAACAATCCTAAGATGACTCCAACAATGGTGCCTTTACATAGTCATCTTTTGAGTGGGAGCTGTGAACACAATGTGGTAGTCCCATAATCATGTTAAATATCTTGGTCAACCAAGCAGAGATTTCTCCAGTTTACTAGAAAGTCAGACATTCAGAGCATGAGAAGGACTCTTTGTTTTGCTTGAAGACAGAGGGCCAACATGAGGAAGGAGATGGCATGCGGATAGTCTTTAGAAGGAGTGATTGTTTGTGGAAGCCCAAGAAAATGATGCCATACAGGTATAAGAAATTTGATTTTTCCTTATAATGTGAGGGAACTTGGGAAATTTCTCACCACAGTCCCCAGATAATATTCCCAGCCTGGCCAACATCTTTATTTCAGCTATGTGACACTGAGCAGCACAAGGCCAACATTACCAACTTTATAGTTGCTAAAACAGTGACCCAAAGTCATTAAATCTGTGATACAACTGTTCTTCTGCTCCCATCCAAGGATTTGCTTTTTATTTCTTCAGTAACTTATAGTTGATAAGTTCTAGAAATAAGTACTGCATGTTTTAAATTATGTGTCATTTGAAGTAGCATGAGGAAATCATTCAAGATGCGAGTATACTATCTCTCTGTTAGTCACTCGGTAGCCACCCTGGCTGTCCAACCATCATGGTAGTGTCATAGTGGCAGAGTTCAAGAAGCCCTTATCTTAGTAACGGCTCTAAAGCACAATCATAGTGATTGCTTGCAATTGGGCCTGACAAAGAGAAGCCACAAAATGCTTTAAGGAAGAAAGTAAAAGTTCTCAACTTAATAAGAAAACTAAACTAAATAATATGCTGAGTCAGGGTGGGTGCACTTGTGTGAAGTTGTAAAGAAGGGAAAAGAAAGCCATTATTTTGCTATTGGAAGTACAATGGTAAGTGTTTTGGCCAGAGAACATAACTGCTTAGTTGAGCATAAAGGCATTCAGTGGGCATATGTGTCTATGAAAAAACACAGTGTACAGCAGTTGACACAGTCTGTGGGTCACCAGGGGTCTTAGAACATATCTTGGGGGTTTTGTAATTTGGAATAAAGCAATAGAAAATGAATTCTACAGCTAAGTACACATTTTGCAAAAGTCCCCCTGAGATAGTTCACCAGTATTCCCCGCTATGCTGTTGTTTTTGACATTTATATGAATACTGGTGCCTGTACTTTTATACTCACAGGTCTGTTAGTCCATACTAAAATTAATAAACACAGCTGAAGTCATTCTTAGTCCTGCAGTTTCAGAGACTGAAACCAGCTCTGATGTTTAAAACTTACAGTGCCTTTGGGGGCAACAGCATTTATCCACCTTTCATGTCTGCTCGCTTGATTCATGAGTCCTGAAATACAAAGTTGCACCAAGTCAGTTTAGTGGCCAAGAACAAGTGCCTATGCTGCATGTGATAGGTATGCCAAGAGACCAGGCACTGATGGTTTTTCTACAATACAGAATTTCTTTTTCTAGTGACTCAAACAAACATGGAGGAAAGACAAAATCCTTAACTTTTTGTATTGAACATTGTGTGGCACCCATAACAAAGCATCATCAACAGGAAGCCTTTCCTGGGCCTTATCTTAATATACAGCTCTCATCCTGCCTCAAGTGTGTTTGTCTTATGGAGTGAGACGCCAATGCCCCCATTTCCTTCTGCAGCAGGAGAGGTCAAGAGCAAGGCTGCTGCTGGTGATGCACACAGACAAGGTCTCAGCTAGTTTCCACACTCAAAGTCAAGACAGCTGCAAACTGCCTTTAGTTGTGGGCACCCTATCTTGTCAACAGGCACTTCACTGAAAGCTCTTGGTCCTCTGGCCTGAATCTATGCACATGCTATTCTAGCTTGTACTGTTTACAAATCCCACAGAGGAAAGTCTTGCAATACATTGGAACCTGGGGTTCCAAAACCTTATCTTTATATGTCTCTTTACCTAAAAATGGAGACAATTTTCCTGGGGCTGAGAAATGAGAGAGACACTACCATATTCTGAGGTAGTATGCCTCCCAATAAATGGAAGAACAGTTTTCTACATTGGTTTAACTCTGCTATTTACTCACTAGTCTCCTACTGAGACCTCCCCAGATACATCAATTCCAAGTTCTTTCTAGTTAACTCCAAACATACCTGATTTAACCTGCACAAGCTAACAGATGGAGACAGGGTCCAGGAAGTTGTTTACATGTGCACCAAGGCAACACTCCTACCTCAGACAGCAGACTAAAGTGCTTAGCACTGAGGTAGAGGGCATTGCTTTCATAGAAGTGACACTAACCACACACTGGCAAATGTATCACATGAAGTATGTTAGGGAGCTTCAGAGATGTAAATGACAATTCAGGTCCCTCACAAAATTTACCAGTTGGCTAGAAAATAATGTACAAACCATTATTCTAAACTTTTATAATTTTTAACATACACATTTCTATACAAAACCTAACAACACATAACATTCTACTCCAAATATAAATACTTTAATTCTGTCAGATATTTCAACCTTCTCTCAATCAAAGTGGAACCAAAGGTATTTTAACAAGAAATCATTACAGTAAAAAATATTTTTTTTGAGCTAGTCCAAATGAAACCCCATCCATTAAATTTTCCATCAGCTACTTGGAGTAACAAAGTTTGCAGAGTCTTCCAGACACATAGCAAGAAATAACCCTACAATAACTCTTCTTCAGGCCTTTTCCTCTGTAACATCTGGTTCTGCCTGTTGCACTTTTCATCTCAGACACTGTAGCTTTCATTTCTAAAGATGTTAATTTTCATCTTTTTTATACTTTGCAGGTCTTAACCTTTGGAAGACGAGGAAAAAAAACCTATGGTGTTGGTTTCTTTTTCTATTGCTTCTAACATCTATGTCTAGTCTGCAGTGGCTTATCTCTTTTCTCCATTACAGGCCGTGTTTTCCCTCGTCTCTGCCTCCCTAGTGCTGCAGTTATAGTACAGACACCATGATTGTGGTGGCTCTCCTCTTGGAATGTCTGATAATCTCTGAGCAGATGGTAGTAGGATAATGACAGTTGTTGAATGCTGCCAGGTGCCTTACTTCTATAACTCTTCAGTGCTGTTTAAGACTGTAGTTAGATTAAGTCTCTGATCTCTGTGTTTATGATGTGAGGCAATTCTAAAGCCATGGCCAGCCTAAGTCCTGTCTGCTGCCCACTACTAAGTTCAGTGATTACCTAGGCTTCTGTGAAGATTTTTCTTTCTAGTCTAGTGGGTAAATCAGCATTATTATTAGGTCAGTGTGGTGGCCACATGTGGGTGGCACGAACCCAGGTATGCTCCTGGCACTCTCACCTCCTATTTCCATTCTAGTAGCTATAGTCCAGTGGCTGCTGGCCATAGCCTCTGCCTCTCAGTCTGTCTCCCTTCCTTTATAGCCCAACGGCCACTCCTGTAATACAGACCCACTACCTCTGGGCTTTTGCCTTCTCCTATGCACATCATATCCACTACTAACTAGAAACATATTTTACCTGGAACTGCCAGTGGTCACACCTATCAGGATCCCAGAAGAAACTTCATACCAGGCAATACACAGCTACCACCCTCTCCTAAGAACCAGAGAGGACAACAGAAAATAGGAACAAAACACCTACCCCCAACAAAGACAAGACCAGATATCCGGCATCAAGAATTATAATCACCCCAAATCCAGATGCCTAAATGCCAGTATAAAAACACAGTAACAATCAGTACAATATTTCTGTCCTATAGCCCATCAACCCACCCACAACAGAGTATTGCAACATAGCTGAAACACGAAAAAGACCTTAAAATAGCTTTTATGAATATGACAGAGGTCCTTGAAGAGGAAATTAATAAATCCCTTAAGGATATTAATGAAAACACAAACAGAGGAAGGAAATGAATAAAGCCTTTTTAGACCTGAATGTGGAAATAGAATCAATTAAAAAAAAAAAATCCAAACTGAGGGAGATCTAGAAATGAAAAATGTGGCAACTCGAACAGGAACCTCAGAGGCAGGACTCACCAACAGAATATAAGAGATGGAAGAGATTATTTGAGCCATTGAAGATATATATGGTAGAAGAAATGGATATCTTGGCCAAAGAAAATGTTAAATCTAAAAAGTTCCTGGCACAAAACATCCAAGGAATCTAAGACACTATGAAGAGACCAAATCTAAAATAACAGGAATAGAAGAAGGAAAAGACACCCAGGTAAAAGGCATAGAAAGTATTTTCAACACAATCATAGAAGAAAATTTCCCTAATCTAAAAAAGGGAAATTTCTATAAAGATACAAGAAGTATACAAAATACCAAATAGACTGAAAAAAAAATGTGTTTCCTTGTCATATAATAATCAAGACACTAAATATACAGAACAAAGAATATTAAAAGCTGAAAGGGAGAAAGAGTAATATATAAAGACAGATCTATTAGAACAATACCTGACTTCTCAATGGAGACTTTAAAATACAGAAGGCCATGGACAGATGTGTTGCATATTCTAAAAGACCACAGATGCCAGCCCAGACTACTATACCTAGCAATTAATGATAAATGGAGAAAATAAGATTTTCCATAATAAAACCAAATTTAAGCAGTATCTATCTATCTATCTACTACCTACCTACCTACCTACCTATCTATAAATCCACCCTATAGAAGATGCTAGAAGAAAAACTCTAACCTAAAGTAGTTAACCACACCCAAGAAAACACAAGGAATTAATCCCAGCAACAAATCAAAAGAGGGAATATGCATGCACATGTATGTGCATATACCACAAAAGTATGACAGAAATGAACAAACTCAATAGTATCTCTCAACATATATCGTTTCAATTCCCCAATAAGACATGGAAATGAATGTGAAGGCAGATCCATCTCTCTGCTACACCCAAGAAACACACAAGACATCAAGGACAGACATCACCTCAGGGTGAGAGGATGGGAAAACATACTCCAAGAAAGTGAACCTAAGTAGTCATTTTAATATCTGATAAGACAGAACTCAAAAACTAAACAGAAGAGATATAATTCAATTGATATTGATTCTCACATACTGATCGTGGGAGCCTTAAATACCTGACTCACCAACAGACAGGTCACCCAGACAAAAGCCAAATAGAGAAATGCTAGATAGAGCTAACTGATATTATAAACCAAATGGACCTAACAGACATTTACAGAACATTCGTTCAAATACAAAAGAATATACCTTCTTCTCAGTACCTCATGGAACTTTCTCCAAAACTGACCACATACTTTGTCACAAAGCAACTCAACAAATAAAAATGAAATAACCCTCTGCATCCTATCAGACTACTACCATGGATTAAAACTGGATTTCAACAACAACAGAAACAACAGAAAGCTTACAAACTCATGGAAATGGAACAACTCAGGGAATGAAAAGCAGATCAAGACAAATTAAGAAAGAAATTAAAGACTTTCTAGAATTGAATAAAAATGAATATAGAACATACCCAAACTCTGGGACACACTGAAAGCAGTTCTGAAAGGGAAAGTAGCACTAAGTGTCTACTTAAAAAATCGGAAAGCTCTCATATTAGTAACTTAACAGCAAACCTGAAGTTCTAAGGAAGAAATCACATCCAAAATGAGATGTCAAGAAATAAAACTCAAGTAAAATAAAGACAAACAAACAAAAATACAAAGAATCAACAAAATGAAGAATTAGTTCTTTGAGAAAAGAAGATCTGACAAACCCTTATCCAAACTGACTGAAAGACAGAGAGAATATCCAAATAAACAAAACTAGAAATGAAAAGGGGGGAACATAACAAGAGATACTGAGGAAACCTAGAGAATCATAAAAACCTGTACTCAACCAAATTAGAAAATTTAAAAAGAACTGGAAAGTTTTCTTTTTTTATACATAGCAGCTATCAAGATCAGATAAGCAATTTAAATAGACCTATAACCGCCAGTGAAATAGAAGTAGTCATCAAAAAGTTCAAGGCCAGATGGTTTTAGCACAGAATTATACCAGACTTTCAAAGAAGAGTTGACACCAATACTTCTCAAATTATTCCACAAAAATAGAAAGACTATTGCCCAATTCATTTTATGAGGCCACAGTTACCCTGATACTCAAACCACAAAGATCCAAAAGAAAGAGAATTACAAACCAATGAAATACTTGTAAATCCAAGAACACATCAAAAAGATCATCCACCATGAACAGGTAGAATTCATCCCAGAGATGCAGGGATGGTTCAACATAGGAACACCTGCTAATGTAATCTACCATATAAACAAAGTGAAAGAAAAACAACATGTTTCTATCTCATTAGATGCAGAAAAGGCCTTTGACAAAAAAAAAAAAAAAAAAAAAAAAATTCTAACACCCCTTCATAATGAAAGTCCTTGAGAGATTAGGGATACATAATAAAGGCATTAGGGAAAATCAACATAACAAAGTCAATTTACAGCAAGATTACAGCCAGCATCAACTTAAATGGAGAGAAACTCAAAGTAATTGCAAAAAACCAGGAACAAGACAAAATTGTCCACTCTCTCCACGCCTATCCAATTAGTACTTGAAGTGTTAGCTAGAGCAATAAGACAACTGACGGAAATCAAGGGGATACAAATTGGAAAGGAAAAAGTCAAAATATCTTTATTTGCAGATGATATGATAGCATACATAAGTGACCCTAAATATTGCACCAAGAAACACCTACAGCTGATAAACACTTTCTGCAAAGTAGCTGGCTACAAATTAACTCACAAAAATCAGTAGCCTTCCTATATAAAAATGACAAATAGGCTGAGGGGGAAAAAAAATCAGGGAAACAACACCTTTCACAATATCCTCAAATAAGATGAAAATCTTGGCTAATCTAACCAAGCACGTGAAAGACTTGCATAATATAACCTTCAAGATATTGAAGAAGATATCAGAAGATGGAAAAGTCTCCCATGCTCATGGATCCACAGCCACCCTGCCAAAAGTGCTCTTGAAAAATCATTTCTCAGCTTTATATGGAAACACAAAAATCCCAGGATAGATAACAATCCTGAATAACAAAAGAACTTCCAGAGGTATCGGTATCCCTGATTTCAAATAAAAATGGCATGGTATTGGCATAAAAACAGACATGTTGATAAATGGAATTGAATAGAAAACTTAGACATGTATACATACACACCTATAGACACCTGATTTTTGATAAATAAGCCAGAAAAGACAGACTCTTTAATAAATAGTGCTGATCAAAACAGCTGATTGATGTAGAACGGATAAATCCATACTTATCAACCTGCACAAAAGACCCACATGGATCAGAGACCTCAACAGAAAACCAGACACACTGGACCTGATGGGAAAGAAAGTGGGGACAGCCTTGAACTCATTGGAACAGGAGACAGCTTTCTGCACAGAACACTGAAAGCACAGGCACTAAGGTCAACAGTTAATACATGGGAACTCACAAAACTGAAAAGTTTCTGAAAATGTGGCATGTTAAGGGAAAAGATTTTACCAACTACACATCTGATAGATGAATAATATCCAGAATATATAAAGATCCAAAAAAACTAGGCATCAGCAGGAGACAAAGATCCACATGCTGGTCCAGAGCTCTCTGCCCCAGGCCCTATTGGGCTCTATTATGGTGAGCAAATATATGGTGGGATATGGAAGAGAGAGACACAATGGTTCACATCCCATGGAAAGAGGCAGATCCAAAAGGTGAAGACAGTGAGGAATAGGCTAAGGTGGGTGGCTTGCTTGTTACCTCGGGCTACAATGTTGTCTGCAACTGTGTTGTTGCCACATCTGTGCCCATGGCCCTACCATGGCCATGGGTCTATGTTGATGTCTGTGGCTCCTGTTACTACCGAAGGTCAAGAGGATAGGGATGCACAACGTGGGACCAGAACCAGCCTGACACCTCGCCAACTGTAGCATTCAGGAGAACAGCTCCTGTACCTGCTTGGGCAGCATACTAGAGCTGGTCCTGCTGGCAGGACAATGTGAGCCCACACCCAGGGCATGAGTCAGGGAGAGATGCCTCCCCTTACCCCTCACTGTCTGAAGCAGGTGGGAGAGTTAGCCCCTAGGTCATGAAAGTGAAGAGCTGGCCCCGCCTCTCACCAGCTGCAGCACTCAGGAGAGCAGGCAATGTGTCTCACCTGGGCAACACAGTAGAGCTGACTGTCATATGGTGGCATGGGCAGGGGCGAGACCCCCCCCCCCCATATCCACACTAAGATCAGTGACACGAGTTAAGCTTTCAAGAATGTAAGAGTAAGAAGAACACTCATTTATTGCGGTTGGGAATGCAAACTTGTACAGCTACTATGGAAATCAGTGTGGTGGTTCCTCAGAAAGATGGGAATTATCTACCTCAAGACCCAGCTATACCACTCTTGGGCATTGTTTTGATATTGTTTATGATTTAAAGCTACTGGATATCAAAATAGCAAAGTAGCCATACTAGTTAGCCATAGAAGCCATGCACACAGCATTAATCCCAGGACTCAGGATTAAGAGGTAGATGGATCTCTGAGTCCAAGACTATCCTGACCTACCAGAGATTAAATGAGAGCTCACACCTTTAATCCCAGGATTTGAGAGGTATAAAAGTTAGAGGCATTCAGTCAGAGAATTAGTCTCTAGCCACACTGAGGAGAGCATAGCAGTTTGCGCCAATCTGAGGAGCAGTGAAGTCAGGTGCAATCTAAGATCACCCCATTGTTCTCAGCTGAGCTAGAGGAAAGAGCTAGTGGCTGGCTGCTTTGCTTTCCTGACCTTCAGCTTGAAGCTTGAGTACCAATATCTGTCCCTGGATCTTTTATTTATCATACCACAGGGCATATACCTAAAGGACATTTCATCTTATCTCAGAGACACTTGCTCAACCATGTTGCTATTCTATTCATAACAGCCAGAAATTAGAAACATCCTAGATGCCCCTCAACAGAAGAATGGATAAAGTAAATGTGCTGCATTTATACATTGGAGTATTACTCAGCTGTTAGAAAGAAAAAGAAAGGAAGGAAGAAAGAAAGAAATTCACAGTTAAATGGATGGTACTAGAAAAAAACAAAACAAACAAACCAACAAACAAAAAACAACCATCCCAAATGTGGTAGATCCAGAAAGACATTATGTTACATATACATTCACATGTAGATATCTGCTAAGTCAATGATAACCAAGCTGTGAACCATAGAATCACAAAGATTAGGTATGGAGTAAGAGACAAGTTGAGACAGATCTCATCAGGAAGGGACAATAGAATAAATGTTATGAATAGATAGGGGGAGGGGCCAGAACAGGAGGATCAAGTGGGAAGTGGGACAGGCAAGGGAGATGCAGGAGTGGATATAGGGAGTAACAAGTTAAAATTAAGGGCCATATGAGGGGTAGTAAAGAAACTATGGCAAAAGCTTCCAAAAATATATCTTATTTGAAGGCAATTTAAATGAAATCACCATATATGAATAGCCAAATAATCACCAAAATGAAATAGTCAAATCTGTCTGGGAAATAGATTCCCAAGTGGACATCTCTTGTCACCAAATGAACCCTACTGTGGAATATTCCTTTTGTACACTGTGAAGATTTGTTACTGTGATTGGTTTAACAAACAAGCTGACTGGCCAATAGCTGAACAGGATAAAGCTATGTGGGAAAGCCAAACTGAGGATGATGGGCTGAGGAAGGGTGGAGTCAGAGGGTCACCAGTCAGATGGAGAATGAGTCGGACAAACAAAATGGGATAGAGGTAAAAGGCCATAAGCCTTGGGGCAGCACATAGATTAATAGAAATGGGTTAAGTTGTAAGAGCTAAGTTTGACTATAAGAAACAAACTCCATCTTTCTGTTGTCTACAAGAAACTCAGCTTTAAAGACAGATACTTAAACAAATGGGACCAGGGAGTAAACAAGTGTCACTATCCTACATCTGACAGACTTCAAACCAAAGCTAATGAGAGAAAGGAGGACACTTTATTCTAATCAAGGAACTGTTACAACCTCAAATATATACCCACCAAACTGTAATGCACCCAATTTCATAAAAAGTGTACTACTGGAATTAAAGGCACAGACTAATTTAAGCCCAGTAGGCAATTTTAACACTCCATTTTCACCAGTAAGTAGGTCACATGGACAATAAAATTGAGTCATGTCAGAATTGGATGAGAATATACACCAGCTGACCTAACAGATCTATGGGGAATTCTACTCAAATGCCAAAGTATATGCATTCTACTCAGCAGCCCATGAAAACTTCTCTAAAATAGACCACATCCTGAGACAAAAACCAAATCTTAATAAAATCAGAATGAATGATATAGTTCCATGTATTTTATCTGGCCACAGTGAAACAAAGTTTAAAGTCAAAAGCAAACAATTTTCTTAAAATTACACAAACTTGGGGAGATTAAACAACACTTTACTAAATGATGAATGAGTCAAAGAAATCAAGGAAAAACATTCCTGGAACTAAATGAAAATGAAAACACAGTACAATAAAACCTCTGGGAAGGCATTAAAAGCAATCCTAAAATGGGAAATTTATAACTCCCACCTCCTACATTAAAAATAGAATGAACACAAATAAATGACTTAATGAAGCAATTCAAGAATTTGGAAAAACAAGAACAAACCAAAACAAAGTCCAATATATGGCAGGAAATAATAAAAATCAGGGCAGAAATTAATGAGGTGAGATCAAGGAAACAACACAAAGAATCAATCTAAGAGCTAGTTCTTTGAAAAAATAAGATTGACAGTCTTTTGGCCAAACTAACCAAAAGAAAAAGATGTTCTAAATGAACAGATTCAAAAATAAAAAGGCAAACATTACAACAGATACAAAGAAATTCAGAATACTATAAGGTAATTCTTTAACAACCTATATTCTATTAAGTTAGAAAACTTAAAACGAAATGGACAAATGTCTATTTATCCAAACCACTAAAGTTCAACCAAGGAGAGTTCACCAACATAG
The DNA here is from genome assembly GCF_943737965.1 of Phodopus roborovskii. Taxonomy (NCBI): domain Eukaryota; kingdom Metazoa; phylum Chordata; class Mammalia; order Rodentia; family Cricetidae; genus Phodopus; species Phodopus roborovskii. The sequence goes on along the minus strand of NW_026126693.1, from coordinate 3,377,522 downwards.
ACCCATAAAGTCCTCAATATCAAAAAGCCCGTGCCCAGATGGATTCATAGTAGAACCAGCACTTCAGAGAAGTACTAAAACCAATACTTCTTAAATGATTCAAAACAATAGAAACAGACGGAATACTTCCAAACTCCAATGAAGCCATTATTAGTCTACTACCCAAACCAGATAAAGCACCACAAAGAAAGAAAATTTCAGGCCAATATCCCTGAGAAACAAGGACACAAAAATCCCCAATGTTAACACTTGCAAATTTAATACAGGCAAATTGTAACCAGGAGACACAGGATAGTTGAACATATTTAAGTCAACAAGTGCAATAAATCAAGTAAGTATACTGAGAAACAAAAAATCACATGATCATCTCTGTAGCTGCAGAAAAGGTCTTGACAAAACCCTAGACATGTGTGAGCACCGGACTCCATTCCCTCGGGAACTCTACACTGACAACTAGCCTCGTGGGCTTTGGGAACTTGTCTCAGTCCCCTCAGCTGAGTCAGCCAGAGTCTGCAGCAGCTCCCTCTCCCAACTTGGATGACTCCATTAAAGCCATAATCAACACTCTTCTCATTTGTTTCTGTCACTCAGTGACCACTTTTGTCAAGTGCCTGATGCCAGTGTCTTAAAAACTGATGAAAAATATATTTTATTATTCCTCTGTCATTGTTTTAGGTAAGAGGGAAACTTAATTCCTATAACTGCATCCATCCTGGGAGATTTGTCTTTTCAAAAATGATATATAAATGCTTTCAGCTTTTACGGAAAAGCTTAATGAACAGAAGTAAACCTGATCCGTTTGGTAGACATTAACAAACGTGCTGTCCCATTGCCCATGGTACTTCCAAGATGTCCCTCAATCATACAAAATAAAACAGAAGAGCATGAGTGAGATGAAAACAGTTCTTTCATTAATTCTCCATCAACGTATGTAAGTAAATGATTTAAGAAGCATACAGGCTGGAAAGATGGCTCAGTGGTTAAGAGTGAGCCATCCCCAGCTCACAAGTGTCTATAACTCTAGTTCCAGGGCTATTGACACCTCACACTGACATGCATGCAGGCAAAGAAAGAAAGAAAAAGAAAGAAAGAAAGAAAGGAAGAAAGAAAGGAAATTACTGAATTTCCACTTTATGATCCTAAATATACACATGCCACTAACAAATTACTTCTATGTATTTTAAAACCAGCAGTTATTTCTAAAAGTCACATCAAAAGGCTGCACTTTTTTTTTCTTATTTTTTTTTTCTTTCAGAGTAATAAAATCTATCCTTCAATTAAAAAAAAAAAAAAAAAAGAACATACGGACTTAAATTATATTTCAATTTCTTTCCAACTTCTGGCCTGATTCTCTAGTGTAGACACCCGAGGACAACCTCTGGATTATTTCTTGGGTTCTATCCACCCTGTATTTTCAAACAGGTTTTCTCAGATGGCCTGGAACTCACTTTAGTTGGCTAGACTGGCTGGCCAGAGGGCCCAGAAACCAGCCTGCCACCACCTCCCCAGTGCTATGCTTATAAATAAACAGATTGCTACCCACCCTGTTTTTTTGTTTGTTTGTTTGTTTTAAACAAGTGGGTGTGGGTTCTGGGATCAAACTTCAATACTCCCACCCCAGTTTTCTATTCTAAATAGTAATCTGCTGAGAACTCTGAAGTGGATGGCTTCTCTATGTTTTACGCTGTTGCTGTTGTTTGAGATGCAGCTGAGTCATGCTGGCTTCCGTAAGAAACAGGCAGGGCAAACAGTCTTTTATCCGAACACACTTTTCATTTATTGTACCATAGGCATTTCATGGAGGCCAGATATACATGATCAAATTTCCTATCAAAATTGATGAAATTGAATTCTAAAACACAATAGAAAAATCAACTTATTTAAAGATATTACCAAAGCCATTCATAATTTTCAATTTGCCACATACAGGCAGCACACGAAGCAGAATCAAAATGCTCATGGAGATCAGATAATGCACTGAGTTTCAGTAGGTCCTGAGTGACCGCAGAACACCTCATGATGCTTACAAACCACTGCAGGGTGTATACAATCTAGAGCTGTTTTTCAGTGACAGCTAGAGAGAGCAAGGAACACCACAGAAGAGGAACTCAGGACAGGTGACACATGAACACATTGGGCAAAGCTTGAGCCTGAGGAGCTAATCTGACTGGAAAGGCTTCTTAGAGGAATCCTCCAGAGGTCAGGCTGCAGATACAATCCAGAGCTCTTAGGGAGAAGGATGGTATCTGAGTCTTGTAGGCCGTGCAGAGGCCCAGATAAGCTGAGTTCAGCTGCTTCTAACATAACTTACATGTTAAAGTTCTTATTATTTCCAAAATTAGTTTTCAGTTAGACATCTGTGTGGGAAAGAGTAATGTGATCTGGTTGATGCTCTGAGTCAGTCTCTTTATTTTATGCTCTTCATAAATAGAGCCCCTGGCCTTCGTAACCTAACAGTTTAAGAGGCAAAGCATAGTATGAGAATTTTTGTCACACCTCCCCCAGTGTGTTCACACAGCGCAGGGAGTGCTCCCGCTTCACAGGAGGGCCTCTGTCCTGTCACACTAGTGCACTTGGCAGAGGCAGCACCAACCAACCTGGGCTAGCCTGCAGGAGGGCTCTGCCACCCGATTCTGGCCAAGCAAAAGAAAGAATTCTTCTGCACTTGGATCTCTCTGGTTCAGGAAGGAGAGACAGAGTTTAGGCGCTAAACACACATGAAAAAGACAAAAGAGGATAAAAAAGCTTTAAAAGCCATAAATGTTATATATGCTCATAGTGTTCATGGCCTTTTCCTTCCACCAAAATTGGTAGTGACCTATTATTGAACGAGAGACAGCAACTGTACAGGTTGGGCCCCTGAATCCATCGTAGTCTTGACTGGCTTTGCTTTCACCTCCATTTTTCCTTCCAACCTTTCCCAACAAGAAACTTAAAGCGATCATTCTAATACAAACCCGGTTATAAGAATCCCAGGGGAAAGCTTTCAATACTATCAATATAAAATCCAAATCAAATAACTTTACCCAAGTCTACTTACCCCCCCCCCCCGTCCTCTTGCATTTTAGCCACATTTGACTCCAATTTTTCTCAAACACATGCTAATCTAATTTAGATGCAGTATCTGCATACTGCACAGCACCACACACATCCATAGTGTACACCTGGCCGGCACTGGTTTGTCTTTCTCATTGGAATATAAGCTCTGCATTCCTAGCTTCTAGCAGTGTCTGACCCCAGGAATGTTTGATGAGTGACTGTCCAAATAAAGGACAAAAAGAAAAAAAAAAAAAGCTAGGCTAGAGGTTTTACACACACACACACACACACACACACACACACACGATGAGAGATATCATTCTGTATATATGTTTCTCTTATTGGTTAATGAATAGGAAAGCAAGATAGGCAGGACTAGGAGACAAGGAGGATTCTGGGTAGTAGGCCATGAGAGGAATAACAGGTGTAGACTCTCTGATATGGGAGAGAAAGAGAGAGAGAGACTGAGACTGACACTCTTGGCTCTTTATAAACTCAAGAAGTTAGGCTAGCCATGGTAGCAGTACTTGCCTAAAAGAGACAAATACAATCAACCTACCCCAAGTCTCAAGTTGCTTTTTAGTACAATTAACATACTCTGACATGAATATCATTTTTAACTTGTAACGATTTCGCCTACTAGGCAGGGAATCAGACCTAGGAATGTACAAATATTCTTACTCTTATCATACTTTTGTCATGTCCTATTTATAGATTGCACTCTTAACTCTCATGACCTAGAAAAAGAACTTTAAAACTGTAGCTTGATTTTCTGTTCAGCCACTATGTCATGAGTGAGCCTGTAGTGTTTGTACATGTGCAGTTTATTTCAGGGTCCTTCCTAATAACATTGTGTGAGACTTTAAAGGGAAATGTCAGCATTATTTTTAGTAACCATTAAAACAAACACTTAAAAATGCTATAGCCATTAGTATAGCTAGATGTAATGAAAATGTATAAAAAGTATTTAAGTTGTAGAACTGAGAATTTGCCATACCAAAAGGGCAAATTTACGGTGTGTGCATAGCATAAAGATTCCTGTCTAATCATGCAGTTAAGTGTAATAATAAATGTTAATTGTCAAGAATTAGACTTCTCTCCCCAAGGAAAAAGATTTAAGTACATTTTATAAAGGACAGAACTCCTGAGTGACCCTAAATGACTGATGGAGGTCTTCTCAACAGTGTCTGCATAATGCTACCGACCATCACTGGAAGGACAATGTCAAATGCTAGATAGCGAGAATGGAAAACAACCAAACTGCAGTTAACACACTGCCCCTTACACATGGGCAATGGCCATCCACCCATGCCACACCAGACTCCTTACCTGTAACCGTCACATGGCCACCTTCATGGTCTTTGGCCATTTCCTGAACTTGAGCTTCTGAATCCACAACCACCTCTATCCCTGATAGCTTTAAATAAGCTCGTAGAGAAGATGGGGCCTTGACAGTAATAGCACCTGTGGCAAATTTAGACCAATACAAATAAATCAAATTATAAATTTAATGAAAATATTGCTCTTGCTTTACTGTTTTCCCTCCTCAGCAAACTGAGTTAAAGAGTGGTGGATTTTCTTTTTCCCAGGCAGTCAAAGTATCCTGTGAAAACATTCACTGTGACTCTGTCAAGAATATGGGCACCAGGGCATTATGAACTACTAGATCTCCTTTTGCCAACACCCCCACCCAGCTCATCCATACCAAAAAGCAGTAGTAATTTACCACACATGTGGCACAGATAGGACATGTGTCAGGAAGCATTAGCAAAGAGATAACAATCACCATTTCAACTTCATGAAGTAGTTATCACCACACTCTGACAGCGCAGGATTGTGCATGTTCCTACCACAGCTGCAGTCAGAATGCAGGGTTAGTGCAATGGCTTCATACACCACTACCTCACTGACCAGCAAGACCCATGACCTTACTGCTCACTACACCACAGGAACCACACCATCCTGTATTTAGTTGTGCTGGGGTGTAAGGGGATGAATAACAATATTATCTGGATTCCAACTGACTGACATTCCTTTAAGGGAGTCCGCTACATATTTTTAAGTACTGATGGCAAATAACTCAACTCTGTCCTCTAGTGTAGTGTGCTGGTGTTTCTGAGGAAGATTTTAAGATTCTAATGGAATAACTCAGAAAAAGTACTCTATGAGTTGTGAAATCCCTGTGAAACAGTCTCAGTGCAAGTCAACCAACACACTCCTACTTCATTCTGCTCATCTCTGGGACAAAGACAGTCAGGATGACAGACATTGAACATTCTAAAGAATTCACTTATGTAAGGGTCACAGTTTCCTTCTGGACTTGTCATTTCATACCTTCCTAGTCTTCCTAATGGCTGCAAGACATCTGGGTTAAGATGTAGTACTGGGGCTGAAGAGATGGCTAAGATTTTTCTCACATGAGGATCTGAGATGAAATCCCAGAACCCTTTAAAAAGCCGGGCGTGCCCATGTGTGCTATAATCCACTGCTGGGGGAAGGGTGGGAGGCAGGGGGACTGCTGAGACTTGCTGGCTGCTAGCTTAAGGTTCAGTGAGAGACCGTAGCTCAGAGTGGAGCCATAGGGTAGGACACCCAACAATAACCCTAACCCTAACCCAACAATACCTCCTCTGGTCTCCATTCACACACATGTGCACATATACCACACACACAAGACTTACGAACTTTCATTCACACAAAGGGAGAAGGGAGTCAGGTAGACAAGCCTCTGCATGGTCCTCTCAAAAATTCAAAAGTGAATTAATTTTAATAATGCCACAAACAGAAAACATACTATATGAGGACGATTCATCTTCCCTAGGACATGTTCAGCACTCACAGGCAAAGCTGGCTCCCAAGCACCAACACAGACTTTCTGAAGGAATGAATAATGTCATCATCATGCTCACCCTTACAAGGATACAACAAATACGCATTCTAACATATGTCCTCTGCCCCCGTGGCAAACGGTGCAGACCTAAGACATTCATGTTGCTGGTTCTAGACTCCACAGCAAGAAAGTGGATAGCAAAGCTGGGACACACCACCAAGGTCCTTAGACAACACTAAGCAAAAGTACCTCAAAGAAGATGGAGATTATTGTTTCTAGTTATCTCTAAGCTTCCAGGAACATGGTTGTAGTAGGAAATAACAAAATTATAATTCTAACCAAATGTTGTAATATCATATGCTATTTCAATATGTTGTTGGCACAATGCTGTAAATAATACTCAAAAATACTTTGAGTGGATGAAGAGTGATACACTTCAAAGTTAAAAAAGCACAATACAAGAAATAACATTCACAGATTTTACTGATCCCTCCTGGAAGGCATCACTGTGGACTGGGGGGAGGGTGGTATGGGAGGGGATGGGAGGGAGGGAGAGAGGGAGAAAGGAAGGGAAGAAGGGAGGGAGGGAAGGAGACAGAACTGGAATCGATATGTAAAATAAGAAAAAAAAACCCAACAAAACAAACAAACAAAAAAAAAAAAAAAAAAAAAAAAAGAAAGAAAAGAAAGAAAAAAATAACATTCACAGAAGAACTATTTATTTAAATCTTTTTTGTTTTAAATTCCATTACTAGTGACATTCATGGTTAATAGTTTCCCCTGTTGGGACTTCATAAGAGAGTAAAATTGCCAGGTGGTGGTGGCACACACCTTTAATCCCAGCACAAGAGAAGCAGAGGAAGGTGGATTTCTGTGAGTTCGAGGCCAGCCTGGTCTATAGAGTGAGTTCCAGGACGGGCTCCAAAAGGTACACAGAGAAACCCTGTCTCAACACCCCCCCTCCCACACACACACGAAATTAAAATGATATGGCTAACACTTTAAATGAAAATGACCTTATATATAGGGCAGTTGTTTGAATGCTTGGTCCTTAGTTGGTGGGACTGTAGAAGGATTAGGAGGTATGGTCTTGTTGGAGGAGGTGTCACTGTAGGCAGGCTTTGAACTTTCAAAAGCCCATGCCCTTCCCAGTTAGCCTTCTCTGCTTGTGATCAAGATGTAAGCTCCCAGCTACTGCTCCACTGACTGTTGCCATGCTCCCCCCCACCCCCACGATGATCATGTACTCTCAACGTTTTCAAACTGTGAGCCCCAAATCAATAATTTATTTAATAAGTTGCCTTGGTCACTGTGTCTCCTCAGAGCAATAGAAAAGAAACTAAGGCAAAGTTAGGAGTTTTGTGAGGATAAAATTGTATGGGCTGGTTTTGCATGTCAACCTGACACAAGCTAGAGTCATCAGAAGAAGGAGCCTCAGCTGAGGAAATGCCTCCTTGAGATACAGCTGTAAGGCATGGTGGTGGTGGTGGGGAGCCCATGGTGGGTGGTGCCATCCCTGGGCTGGTGGTCCTGGGTTCTATAAGGTGAACCAAACAAGCCATGGGAATCAAGCCAGTAAGCAGCCCTCCATGGCCTCTGCATAAGCCCCAGTCTCCAGGATCCTGCCCTGTGTGAGTTACTGTCCTTTCTTCCTTCAGTGATGAACAGCAATGCTGAAGTGTAGGCCTAATAAACTCTTTCCTCCCCGACTTGTTTTTGGTCACGGTGTTCCACTGCAGCAATAGAAACCTTAACTAGGACAAAGATCATGTCCTATTTTAAAGAAAACAAGCTAGAATCGCCTGAGAAACCCTGCCTACGTATCAGCACCTGTTTCAGTTCTACCCTGTGCTCAGTAGCTCTCCACTAACTCTGGTAAGGCATGTGATTGGGAGAAGACTGTTACATGACATAGAAATTAGCAGTAGGAGAACTAGTTTCTGAGAAGAAATACCATCCTTGTAATGTTCAGTCCCATCCTAGCCAATATACAGATTCTATATATTGTTGTTAGTCTTAAGTCTTTTATACAGAATTATAGTTCCTAACTTTCTGCACCTCAGTCCATACAGCTAAGTCACACTGTCACTTGTTACCATGCCTACATGTATGTGTATGCCTACATGTCAAATTAGTTTTCAGAGGGATAAAAAGTGTATTTAAGGTGACTAGATGCATACAGCTCATACTCAGCTTTCCAGTGGATAAAAAAGCATGCAATTTTAAATAAAATACTTAACTAAGTTATCTGGATAAGAAATTATGTAGACAAGTACATCAGAACTCTGCTTTGGGGACCGAAATGGGGATGCTTTAGGACCACATTTTGAAGGCAACTGTTCTATTGTGACAGCAGGGGAGGTTCTCTACAGGCTGGGCCAGAAAGGCCAACTTAAAGACTTTTTTCCTACAAAGAACACTCTATTTCCTACATGACAAAAGTGGAAGATCCACACAAACATTAGAAATTATACAGTAACAGTAAAAAAAATACAACACCATGTTTGTCAAAGAAAGTAAGTTTTTCTTCATGGCCACCTATCCTAAACATAAAGACTTCTGATAGGCTTAGGGAGCTCAATATCAGTGTTTAAATCAGGATCTAGCAGAAGAAAATCTCTTCAAGTCACTGTAGCTAAGCCGCCCATCTGTTTCCCAAATATTACATCAATCTTTCCTCACACTGCACATGAAGCGGCACCATTCCAGTCGCTCACCTTCCTGTGAGGTCAGGGCCACTTCCCCCAGCTGGCTGACATAAACGTCTATGGCACCCTGCTGACTTGAGGCCTTTAGACATCCGGAGGACGAATCTGGGAGAAAGAAAATTATAACCATGATTGGTCTAAACGAGTAAATGGAATTTCAAACTTGAAATAAAAGGCCCTGCTTTGACATATGGGTAAGAACCTATAAACCTTGCAAGGCTTTGCATTTTCCTCATTACAATGTCATCTTTTTATCAAAATGTAAACATACTAGGAATTTAGAAATACACACCTACACAACTATTAAAACTAATCTATAGAGCTCTGAATATGCACCCTTTCTTAAAATTTTAATTTACCCTTTTATGTGTATGGTTGTTTTGCCAGCAAGTGTACCACTTGCATGCCGGGTACTACATTAGCTGGAAGAGGACATGAGGACACCAAGTCCCTTGAACTGGAGTTACAGACAGTTGTGAGCCACCATATGGGTGCTAGGAATAAAACCCAGGACCTTTGGAAGAAGAGCCAGTGCTCTTAACCACTGAGCCATCTCTCCAGCCTCACAGCTCATGTCTTAAAACCTGACTGTAGGAAGAATGGCGTGTAACAACTGACAGCCAATGCCAAACCCAGAAAGCACCACTTAAGTATTCATTCATTCTCAAATTGACAAATCTAGCAAACTTCCAGTATCAGCCAAAGACGTTTACCCTGTGCTTAGACTATATAAACAGGAATGAAATTAGTGAGAAATCAAAACTTCACATCTTGTCTTTCAGCAAACTGGCTGTGTAAGAGCAACAGCTTATCCCCATGAGGGTTGACTGCATTTCTTAGAGGGGTAGCAAGGTATGGAGCAATCACAGGGAGATGGAAGGCTGTTTCCTGGTTTCATCTAATTCTTCTTTGCAGAAGTTTCTGATTTGAATAGGAATATTCAAGTCAGGACAAGAAAATAATAATCAAGTTAATCCTTACATGAACTCAAATTTCTGTTTTTTTTTCAATGACTCTTGTTTTCAGTAGACCAACAGTTTATGGTCAAGGAGAAACAAAGTCAGACAAGGAAACTGGAGAATGCCTTGAAGTGTCAGTGCTAAGGGTCATCTACCCTACGCCCCATGGCCACTAAAACTTTAATACCCAGCCTGGCTGTCCCCAGAAGGTCAGAGAACAGTCTTTTCAGGGGCCTCTACAAAGCACATTTTATCAAGAGCTTTTACTACTTCAACCGAGAAACAAACTAGGAACTGTGGTGAAAATTACGTGAGAAATAATACTTTTTACAAAATATGAAAAGAAAATATATTATCCACAAAGGCAATGCTTCTCTTTAAAATTATAAATAGCTTCAATCAAACTTTGAAGTGAATTATTCAAGATCTGGCACAAAGATCGTTTAGAATGATTTGTCTCTAACCTACACCAATTCGTTCTTTATCAGGCCCCAGTTATTAGTTTCCAAGTATCAAAAGTAAATACCAGCATAAGTAAATGAAGAATTAGGTAAATTATAGGAGACAGAGAGACTGGCTACATCATTGTTAGATGAGTTCCAACAGAAACTTCATTAAAAACCTTTTATTAATCCATAAAGAAGCCATGTAAAATACGTTGTGGTAATAACAAACATGTAGGCTATCTAATGTGTACATGTATCATCCCAGCTTGAACAAAGTAAAGTGTTTGATAATTAGTTTGACTTTTTTCCTCTGGGGAAGGGGAACCCTACAAGAATGTTAGGTGATCTACAAACAATACTTTCATTCCCTTCACTATGGGAGAAAAAAACTGTAAGTTACAAAGTAATTATATTTGAATGTTATCACTCTTGAGCTTTGTTAATGTCTCATTTTCCAAAGCTGTCAAAAAAGTCAAGATGCTTTTTAAAAAGGCAGACATGACATTTAAAACCTATGCAGCAAACACAAAATCTCAAAAATATGTTTGCTTATGTAAGACCTGCACAAAAAAAAACATTCCAATGTGAGTGGGGGATCTCACAAGAAGAGCTGTAGTCAACACATGGCTGCTGACAGGACAAGGAGTCTTCTACAGGAATGAGTCCAAGGTAGGTTATCTGATCCCAGTCAACCCTAAATGCACCTCCACCCCCACCACCTAATGGACTCAGCAGGCTGTATTTAGGTGTGTGTGTGTGTGTGTGTGTGTGTGTGTGTGTGTGTGTGTGTAAAATAAAGTAGAGGAGGTCATGAATTTAAGGAAGTGGCATTGGAGGCATTGGTAGAGTAAGAGAATGGGGTGAGAATGATGTAAAGACAAGTACTCGTGTGTGATTGAAAGTCAAACATTTCATATTAAAAACTGATAATTTGCATTTTATAACATATGCAGCAAAACAAACTTTCTATAATACAAAATATGGAAATGAAAACTAATCATCAAGAGTAAGATGAAGGCTTTCTCTACAAGAATCCCATACTTTAAAGGTCAGCATTGCGAAGACATTCTACAGCTGTTGGAGATGTCTTACAGGAGTAGACAAGAGAACAGAGACTATAGAGCAGACAGGCAGGTACACAGACCCCCACAGAGAGTTAGCAACAGTTAGAATTCTGAACAAAGAGCTTACTGTTTAACAGGGTCCACTGAGCTGTTTTACCTTTAATTACTCAAAAGAGAAAAACTAATTTCAACCACCAGCTTAACACCAGACTCAAGCAAAGAAACATGCATTTGTAACACATATTTTGTTGACAGGAGAAAAACAACTAAGCTTGAAAAGCAAACATTTTAAATGTGTTGTTTTCTTTTAGATAAAAGAAAAATTTTCTCAAAGTTGGACATGCATGTTTCAAAGCAAGTCTTTAATATTTTTAAATTCCAACTTTCATGTTATAAAGGAGGAACAAGTTGTTTGCTGACTGAGTCATATGCTCGTAAAGCTGTACAGAGTACAAGAACAGGCAACTTATATCCACAGGACATATAAGAGTTTGAAAAAGTAGAGTTTTAAAGCAACTTCAATTTTCTATGAAGCCCCCTCTAGGCATTCCATAAGTAGGAAGGAGTAAACAGGCCTCTGGGAGATGTGTGAGGCAAACTGAGCTCAACTTTTCAAAGGACAAAACAGTTTTGGCAACCCTTGAAGAGTTAACAGGGAGCAGCCATGGCTGGCTGGATGGTTGGCCCCTAGTGTCCTCCTCTCCTCATTCCCTCATTTCTCCTTCTAGTTATCCTCTCTGCTTGCTCAGCCCCGCCTACCCAGCCTCACTACTGGCTGTTCAGCTCTTTATTAGACCACAAGGTGTTTTTAGACAGACACAGTAACACAGCTTCACAGAGTTAAACAAATGCAACATAAACAAAGCAACACAACTTTACATCATTAAACAGACGTTCCAGAGCATAAACATATGTGACATATCTTAAAATAATATTCTACAACACTACAGGCTAAGCAACTTAAACTTGAACATAAGATACCCATCCTCTGAACCTTCTTATTGTGATAAAGCTCCTCCGAATCCACATACACAGGGTTCTAAGATATAGTCTCACTTCTTCTCCTACTACATCTACCACATCCTTAAAAATGGTGAACCCATTCCATTTTAAGGCTTGTTCTTGCCATCCCTTTGTGGGAGCTCTGTATGCATAATTTTACAAGTTTTTTAGTTGCTATTTTGGTAACCTCAATTAAAATGTCTCTCTTCTTCTGATTGCCTAACTATAGTAATGTTCTTTTCCATAAGTAATCTCTATCCCCTTACTTATTTCTTCATTGCACTTATGGTGATCTGAAATCACCTTTTGTTTTTACATGACTATTCTTTTTCGACAGCTCCTAGACAAAATGAGTATTCGTGATGACTAATATACTCCCTAGTAGCAAAAGAATAGCAGACACTCATAAACATAGACAAAAAGGTATAGGTGTAATAGTGGTTGACTTTAAATGATAACAGTTTTGGAGACAATATATATGTATGTATGTATGTATGTATATGTATATGTATATAGCATACCTTTCAAAGAGTTAATGTGGCTATTTAAAGAACTCAGGATATTTATGTGATTTCCTTTCTTAATATTAGGTCCAGGGTATTTTCTCTGAACCAAATATTCATTCTTGACCTTCATACATGACTTAAGTAGCAAGTGAGGCTTGTGAGACAGACTATAGATTAAGAAAGCATCACAACTATAGATGGTATAAGCCATTACCAAACAGCATCTTAACCACATACCAACTGTAATATTACCCATCTTGCTTTGTAATGTGATATTTCCTGCAAAAGAGAGAAAACAAGAATTTCAAATTACCAGGGATAATGAAGAAGGAACTGTGTTATAAAGAATCCTAATGCACAGCTATACATCCACAATGCCATTTAATACCACTACTGCTGTGGTCATTTTTGTCAGTATCAGAAATCCAGTAAGAGATTAGTTGCAATTCTAAAACAAATAACTGTAGGCATATAAACCCCACAGCTATGAAACACTCACACATTGACAAAATATACTCCCTCCACATTTTCAATCTAAACGTTAATATCAGAACATTAATTAGACCACACAAAGCCAAATTTTAGCCAAGGAACACAAACTTTTCATAAAAATGTTTTCTTTTTAGGCCAGGTGCCACATCTGTTGGATTAAAGTAGTTTCTGAGCCAAGTGTTACAGTGATTTGGGATAACAATGAATACACAGATATATGACTAACAACAACAACAACAAAAAAAAAATGCTTCAAAGCTTTCCACTATGCAATCAAAATACATTTTCCAGAAATACGATAGGGTGGTGCAACCATTCTTTTCAGTCCCATTAGTTTAAAAATTGGACTGTTCTTTATATGTGGGATTGCAGGTACAAGTACTCCTAGAATCAAAAATTCATAGCTTCTCCCCACAAAATGTATGCAATAACCTTATCTCTTCTAATATACTCCAAAACTACAGAAAGAAGGAATAACTTGAATTCAAAATTAATCCAACTTTAATTCAAAATTAGTCAATCAATTCAAAATTATGTCATATATTTGCAGATGCTAGTATGCCAATTTCTGGAAAAAGTAAAAAGAAAGACACCATTCATTTTCCCAATAGTCAGACATGTGTGATGGCAAAAATGCTTGAAAAGGTCTAACATCCCACCACACTTCATGTGAGTACAAGAACAAGGGGGGACATTTATGAAAGGATAAGAGCATGGTTTCAATGTAGCCCATAAAATTATTTTATGTCTTAGGACATTCCGAGGCTTTGAATATCTTGTTAAATGTGTTAAGTACACATTACTTCATTGGTGTGCTCTATACACTCTTCCAATTTTCAAACCCAGTAAATGTAGTTTCACCATCACATGCAAACAGTGAACAAAAGCATAAGGCTCTAACGTGGCTCCCACTCTTTCTCCCTTCTAGTACCCATGCCTCCCTTTGAAGGCTCTTCTATCATGTGCCAGCCAGACCTCAGTGACTTGCTTACAACCAAGAGAGCAGGAGAAAGGTGCTGGGCTGTCATGCCCATGATTCTGTTATAGACGATTCTGATTCTATATTTCTAGTCCCCTGCTACTCTCATGGAAGTCAGATGTAACACTGTCAACTGCCCTTTGAAACAGGTCATTTGACAAAGAAATCAAAAGGCCCCTGGCTAACAGGATGAACTGTATTCTGACAACAGGCATGAGTAGGCATGGAGCCATATTTACCCTTGCTGAACAATGGCAAGAGCTCACAGCCCACAATGACATCATGATTATAATCCTAGGAGAGATCTTAAGTCAGAGACACAGTCATCCAGGCCACCCTAGAACTAAGACAGTTTTATAGCCACTTAGCTAATGAGTCTAGTCACCCATACACAAGAAAACTGAGCCCTATACTTAAAATAGTCTTAATGTAGCAAAATACCATCTTTAAATGAAAATATGATCGATTCTCTCAAACTTGGTTGTGATATGAAGTCTTGAGAAAAAGACTATTACAAAGTTGTGTAGAAAGGTTTTTTTAGAACAGCCATATGTTGCATTTTTTTTCAGCTCTAACTGAAAAGAGAATTGAGTTTAAACTTAAGAAAAAAAAAAGCCACACTAAATAAATCCCAGATAGGTCTTAGAATATATTATCTGTTTTTAAAAAGGGCTCGTAAATAGCAACATATTTTTTTCATAAAAACAAGTTATAGGATCCTAAGCTAGCTTGTTTACATATAGCCAAATACAAATAATTTGTATTACACAACTACCAGGGTTCACAGGGTCTTCCTAGGGTGTGGAAGCTCACCTGCTTCTCCACCTCCATCCTAACATTCACACTCCAAGCTTCAACAGCACACTCCTGCAAGTTCTTGGAACCAGGATGGAGGACAGGTAACATGGAAGAAGGAGCAGGAAACTTAGGCTTATCTCCATGATGTACAACAGTCAAAGCACTGGTGTGAGGGGTGGGTAAGGATTCCTTTCTAACGCTCTCCTGCTCCTGCTCACTGAGCACCAGAGTTACAAAAGGAGCTGTGAGGAAGTTGCTTTGACATGGGGTGACGGGACAACAAGTGGAGCCGGGTGGAAGACATAGGAAGTGATACATAAGACAGCTGTGTGTTCTTTAAAGGTGGGTATCATTTCTTGCTCAACTCTACACTCCTGGTTCCTAGAAATCTGACACACAGTAGCCAGTCAGTAACTGTGTTGAATGAATAAATTTAACTGTATCAGAGGCTATGATTCCTCATGCAGAGCCCCCGTCACATGTGAAGGGCCTATATTCTTACATGTATTTCAGAAAATACATCTGGATTTGCATCACCTGCTCTGTGGAAACAAAGAGGCAGAATGACACTGACCATCAGCAGGCCTTCAGCCATATTATTTCCCCAATGTGTTTTCTCTTTTTCTTCCCATGCTATAAACATTAACTAAATAATGCTGCTCTCTGTGGAGAGACTTTTGGGACATCACACAAGACTGAAGACACTAAGAGGCAGAGGCAGGAGGATCTCTGTGAGTTCAAGGCCAGCCTGGTCTACAGAGTGAGTTCCAGCTCTAAAGCTACACAGAGAAACCCTGTCTTGATAAACCAAAGTGGGGGGGATGACAATGACAACTGAAACAGCACATTGCTAGGAAGATCTACCTCTGCCAGTACAAATACCCAAAATCAGTATCAGAGTTTCTATAATTTGATCTACCCAAACATTTTACTCATTTAACTATTCTCCTATCATGAAAAGTAACCACTAAGAATCCCATCTTTATTAATATTGCTTTTATTTCACCTCTTGGATAGTGTTTCTTCTTATAAAAATGTTTAAAAATCACAGCTACTAGGGCTGGAGAGATGGCATGCAAATGCATACACATGCACACACATACACATGCATACATACACACACATGCACACACATACACATATACACACAATGAAAAATAGTAAGAATCTTTTTAAAAAATCAGAACTACTATTAGCTTCATATATTAATGGCATGATTATCAAATTCTTGCCAAAATAAAATTAAATTAGCTTGTGAGTAAGTTTATTTTCATAGATTTTTAAAAGAATGGCTAGTCTGCAATTAATTATCTAGAAGGCCAGTTCCCTGACCCCTCTTGAACAGTCATCTTAAATTTTATGCTATGTGGAAAGTCTGAGATACACTAGGCCTTTGCCAGCTTACCATGAACATTTCCTAATGCAATATCCCCAGCAGCAGAAGTCAGAAATGAAGATTCTGTATAAAGATACTTGACTTTCAGCAAACCATCCTCTGTAGATATATTAACACAACTTCCCTGAAGTTTATCTATGGTCACAGTCTAGTAAGAGAGAGACTGTAATGAGTTCATTATAAAACAAACTGTAAGCAATCAAAACAGTTCATCTAGAACAGCAGTTCCCAACCTGTGAGTTCCAACCCCCCACAGGGCTGGCATATCAGATTACCTGCATATCAGAAATTTACATGACAGTTCCTAACAGTAGCGAAATCACAGTTATGAAATAGCAAGGAAATAATTTCATGGTTGGAGATCACCACGACATGGGAAACTACAGCATTAGGAAGGGTGAGGACCGCTGACATAGGATGATGACCAACTCCATGAGAAATACAGTCACCTTGCCATTGAGCTCCCTGGATGTAGCTGCTGAGACTGTGAGCAGCATGCATTCTCTGCAGAGTGGGAAATAGAGCCAACACATGACTCCTCCATTTATTTATGCCTTTGTTAGTCTCTTTAGCAATGTTTTACACTTTCTTTGTGGAATTTATCTTTCTAGTTTATTCCTGTTAGATAATTTCTCTTAAAAGTTCATGTTTTCTTGACTTTTCTATTTGAACTTAATTTAACAACCACAATAAACTCACTAATTCTAATAATTTTTTTGCATTCAAAAAAAATCCACATACACAATTCTGTTATCTCCAGATGATCACTCTATTACCTCCTTTCTAGTATATATTCTTATATAAATTGCATTCTCTGTGCTTTTTCATTCTTTTCCTTATGTCTGGCTCCATCTTCCAATTCAACAGTAGCAACTAGATGAAGAGCAGCCTACCTTACCTTCCTGCTTTTTCTCAGAAGGAAAGTGCACAGCATCTCAGCAGAGGTGTGATGCTTGTTACAGAGATGTTTGTATGCATCTTTTATGTGATTAAACAACCAAATGTATTGTTATTTCTATACTGAATTCATGGATGCATTTGGGTCTCACAAACTCTGGTGTTGCTGAGCTACATGATTTTTCTCACATGTTGATGTAGTAACTGTAACCTTCTTATTCATCTTAAATTTCATTGACAAAATTCAGTATATGTTTATGTCTCAAATATTGTTTGCCATGTAAAGCGAAGACAGTTGAGAATTCCACATCATTTCTACCATGTTACAAACAAATACAAGTTAATATCAAAGTGTTGGCACTATACACTCAGTTACTAGGATGGCCTGCCACAATTCTGCCCAGAAACAAGGCTTTTAAACCAACAGTATCACTTCACCCCTCCTCACAAGTTTTCCAAAAACCATTAAGAATGTTAGCAAATGTTACCAGACAAGATTGAGTTTCAAAAACAAAATATTAAAGACAGAACAAAATGAGAAAGAAAAGTAGCCACCTGGTCTTATGGGGCATAAGTTAAAACTATTTTGCCCTGGATTCAGAGTACACAACTTTCTGTATTTTTAAGAACGTGTATCATAATATTGCTTTTTTTTTTAACTGCTTGATTATCTTAAGTTGATTATGGACTGACAGAAATTTTAAGTTTAGTTTCCAAAAAAATAAAGCACTATACTTTGTAAATGGATTTACTGGGACATAAACATTTTATCTTTGATGGGCTTATAGCAAAGGCATAAAACTTCTAACAAAAAAAGTCTTTGCCTACAAACTCTACTCATGAAAACTTGCTTAGTTTTCATGGTTTCATGCTATCCAAGAATTTCCATAAATCAGGGAATAAAATGAGATATTCTGGAATATTTCAATAGGGAATAGTGCTGTTTTACACCAAAATAGAAACATTTTGAAACATCATGAATTAGCTAAGGAGCACTTCTACCTAGATACTGCCTACTACCATGTGAAATAAAGCTGGGTTTCAAGACCCTTTCTATGAGCATCTGTAAAATGCCAAGGATCTACACAGCTGTTAAAAACTAAATACATCCCCAGGAAGCCAGAAAACACCCTGTACTACCAAAGCAAGTAAAATCCACCACAGATCACTAACACAGTATAGTTGCCAATCATTTATACAATTTTCCAGAAATTCTAAATTCTTCAAGGGCCACATATCATAAACCTCATCATCTGAACCATGTAAGATACTAACCCAAAAAAATTAAACTTGGGTTAGTTCAGTTGTCAGCAAAATATTGACAAAATCTTATTTAGTCTTATTTATATTACTGTGTCACACGCAGACTCCCTAGATTAAAGTGTATACTATGATTTTTTTAACAGAAATTAGAGAGAAAAAAAGGTAAATCAGAAAATACATTCCTGAGAGGTATTGCTAAAATTAATTTTAACATAAGAAGGAATTTTCCCCTACACATGGTTAATATATATACATACAAAAATCAACTCGTAATGTGACTCTGTAGTCCAAGTAGAAAAAGTGACAACTGTGTCATTAATTCAACCTGTAGTCACATAAAATGAATGTCTATGTTCATTGTTAAGTTATAAAAATTGACTCTGAATAACATCTTTTAAAACTGTCACACAGCTGACAGTGCTATTGTTTATGATGTCCATTTAATTTCTTTATCTTGTTTGAGTAAGTAAACCAACACTTCTATCCATCTCTTGAACAGCAAGATACAGGTCCAGGTGCAGGTGTTCTCTCCCATGGTTCTTTTCTCTTCATCCTTTCAGGAAGCATGCCCCCATGTCAGAGTCAGCCATATACAAGACCCCACTTTAACCACTTTATTTGTACTGATATCTTAATCTTCCTATCCGAGTTCTGAGATAGGTCCATTTCCATGACCACATTTTCCAGAAAACTGAGACACACAGTGTAAGTAACTTGTCTAAAGTCACAAAACTTAGTCAGTGGTTGAGTCAGGAAGTTTAATTCTCAATGTGTGTCTTAATCAGTAAGTATTTTTTATGCTTTTAAATAAACTTTTAAGTGTTTTAAATTTAATACTATGCAGGAAAAAATAGAAAAAAATATCTATACTAAGTCTTTAGCACATCGCCAAACTCAGGAAAGAAACAAAAGACAGGTAGTAAAAGTAATGTCCAATTGCCCATGTCAGTTAGAACAAATTAGCAACTAATGTGGCCAAAGTACTGAAAATAGCGTGATTTAAATTTTTGATACTCATATCTGATTGAAGTATGTAATACTGGGCTAGGATACTGGCTCATAAGTACAATGCATGCCAGTCAATCATGGGTCCTGTGTCAAAACCTAGGCCCATAGGTTTCTAACTCCAGTGCTGGGAAGGTGAAGACAGGCAGATCCCTGGAGCTCACTGGCTGGCCAGCCTAGCCAAAACCCACGAGCTCCAAGTTCAGTGAAAAGCACTGTCTCGAAAAGCAAGGTGGCCAGTGATTGAGAAAGACATCCTGTGTTGAGCATGGGCCTCCAAGCACTTATACGCACCAGCCCCCACAGAGAACATGTAATCTTGTAACATTATATGTAATATAATTTCAAATAACATTATCCACCAATGCAAGGGTTGAATTGGAAGGACTGCAAAGTTTGCCTGTTGTGCCTCTAAGGAGATAGTAATGTGACTGAAAAAAACTAAAGGTCATCTTCAAGGGCAGTGACCTACGGCTGCAGGCTCTTGAAACACTTTCCTAGTTTAATTTAAAAGATATATATTTGATTTAAACAGCTTCCCACAGATTCTAAGAAAAAAGTGATGGGAAGCACAGTAGAAGCCATTCACCTTTCATAATTGTACCAGCAGATGGCTCATGGGAAAAGAGAGCTGTTGCCAAGCATGACTTCAGTGTGATCACTAGGATCCACATGATGTCCCTCTGACTTCTTGTGCATCTTGATGCGCGTGCGCATCTGCGCACGTGCACGCTCACGCGCGCGCGTGCACACACACACACACACACACACACACACTCTCTCTCTCTCTCTCTCTCACACACACACACAAATAAATAAAAGAATAAATAAAATGTAATTTAATTTTAAAAAAATTGTGCCAACAGTAAGCTACAGGACATGCTCATAACCTTCATTATCAGATTTAGAGTTTTCTTGAAAGATTTAAAACATTATTCAGCACAGTAGCAACAGTAGTCCCCAGAATTTACCTTTGCTATTAAGAGCATGACAAGTCACTGGAAGCAGTCAAATAGCTGATTTAAAATGCAAACCATCTTTCTGTAACAATCTCTGAGATAACAGGGTGGGGGAAGAGAACAGTAGCTCTGTCTCACAGTGCCACCTTGTGGAAACACGGAAGAAACCAACTTTCAAATGGTTTTTTAATTTACTACTTCTCTGAGTGCATAATGGATTTTTAGCATATCAACTGCTCATTTCACCCCAATTTATCCCAGAGGCCCCTGTCGCCTTGTTCCCTCTCTCAACATCATGTCCTCTTTTCAAAACCCATGAGTCAATTCTGTGCTGTCCAGGTGCATGAGCGTTTCAGAATTTACCTTTAATTAGACAAAAAGCAGCAGGCCTGGGAGAACACAGTAACCCAGCACTCACAAAAAACCCACCCACACTGGTGGAATCACTTAATTCGGTATTTTAATCCATGATCATCAAAATAAAAGTCTCCTTAGACAAATCAGAGTTAAATATGAAGTGTTTACTGATTCTAATGGCATAAATATCAAAAGTATTAAATCACACACTAAAATTTAAATTATAAGCATTTAATCACTTCAGTTCTAAAAATGAGCTCATTAAAAAACTTTACTCACTAAAAAGAAAATGTTACACAACGAATTCTAGGACGTTGCCAATGTGGGGAATCAAGAGCAAAGCGGAAGTTACAGAGAGGGTTTCACTCTTACACTGTGATGTTACGGAGAGGGTTTCACTCTTACACTGTGATGCGATGCATGGATGTCTACATTTCCGTAAATTGTTCCCAGACAGTTCACATTGCCTCCTTTTGTTTGAACATGTAACTTTTGGCTCTGAAAAAAACAAAAAACAAAAACCCCACAGAGGGAAGGGAGAGTAAGCTTGTGTGATACTACGGAAACATTTTCTTCTGTGCATGTCCATAAAATAACCCAACAATCAGTTTTAAGGAAAGTATTGAAAAGAGCAAAACAAATTGTTCCCACAAGGATTTGTCTTACAGTGTGGTTAACTTCATCATGGTCAGATATGAACCTAAAAACTAAGTTATTAATGAATTTTTAGAAAATTCTACTTCCAGAGTAACTCTGCTATCCCATCTAAAGCTCTTAACTGAAATTAAGTAAATTTCTGGAATGTCTCTGAAACTTATGAAGTTGTAACCAAGCTTTCATATACATTTTCATTTTTTCTTTAGAGAGAAACAATCATGAGATTTAAAAAAAAAAAAAAAAAAAAAAAAAAAAAAGAGGCCTAAAGCTTAAAGACACCGAGCTAGCTATTGAGATTATTGTGCTACATTTTTTAAAAATGCAGATGTGTGACATTCACTTGCCTTATACCTTAAGGATACTGAATAGATGCAACATTACCATGTTTTCCTCAGCTCAGAGTTGAGGAAGTTTGAGTTTGGAAACCACCAACTTAAGATCAAAACCCAGCTCAACTACTTTAGCTCGGTGAGTGAGTGCATTCCTCTGTATTTTGGTGCCTCCTAGTTTCCATTCTTGATAAATGAAAGATTATGTGAAATTCTCAGTACATATTAACAATTCATTAGCAGTAATTAGTTATTAAAATGTGATTTTTATACATAAAAGGCAGACATATTAACAGATGATCACTGACTAAAGACAATATTGTACCATATTTTAACAACCTAAGCCATATAACTTACCCAAGTGCCTGCATTCATGAATGTGAGTTAGTTAAGGCCAACATTGCAAGAATGATTCTTTTAGTACAAGACTAGTGTCTTAGTTTGTTACTCTATTGCTGTGATAAGACACTGACCAAAACCAACATTGGGGAAGAAAGTTTTCTTGAATTATAGATTACATTCCATCACTGAGGGATGCCGAGGCAAGATTCTGGATGCAAGAATTTAAGCAGAGACCATAAAGGAGTGCTGCTAATTGGCTTGCTCAGCGTGCTTTCTTATACATGGCAGGAGCACTTGCACAGCAGTGGTGCTGCCCACAGCAGGCTAGGCCCTTCCACATCAATCATTGGTCAAGAAAATGCCCCCACAGACTTGCCTATAGGCAGTCAATTCCTCAATTAAGTCTCCCTCTTCAAAGTTGGCTCTAGCTCATGTCAAGTTGCCATAAGCTAACTGGCAGCTGTAGTATCAGCTTAAGTTCTTCTAATTCTTTTTTAGGCCATTTTATTTGTAAAGACTGCCAGTTCATGTTTTTTTTTTTTTTTTTTCTTTCTTTCTTTCTTTCTTAACAAATCTTCCACAGAACAAATACAAAATGTACTTTAAAAATAGAGTTAAACTCTATCTTGAAATTTCTGTATATAAAACTCTTACAAATTTAAAGTTAAAAAAGAAACAATACTATTGTGTCTTAAAATATTGTACTGTTTCATTCTTGTAGGAGTTAGTCACCATTATTCCTTAGTTATTCTCAGTCATGCTTTAAGGAACAAGCATGGCCCACGTCTATTATGGTTCTTCCAACTGATGACAATATGTTCCCAAAGGACATGTGGCAGTTTTCTCTTTCACAACCAAGGTGTGTCTTACTGGCATCTGTGAGGCAGAGGCCAGGGTTGCCACTCCCACATCCAATAGGATCCAAAGAAAAATCCCATGCCCCAAAACGGCAACAGTGCCATGGGTGGAGAAATAATTGTATTTTATACCCACAGTGGCAAGGAGAAATGGAATTGATGGAGTCAGATCTTTCAGGACTACCAGTTGAAAATAGGGGTACAAGGACATAGACAGCAAGCAGCAGACTGGAGACAGAACCCAAATGTGAAGATTGCAAAATTAATTAAAAACTAAAGCACCACTGAGCAAATAAGTATTTCTAAGGAAAAGAAATTACAGTATTCTTAACCAATTAGTCACTCAAGATGAAGACTTTATTGCACAATTGTATATATGTGAATCATATATATGAATCAAACTATAGGTTAAAAAATCTATCTGGGTATTCTTAGTCTTTTATGATGATTGCACAACTAAATTTTTTAAGCAGCCTCATATGTAGATAGATGTAAGAGGCAGGTGCCCAGATAAAGATGAACAAATAAACAAATGGGTAAAAACAGAATGCATCAATCATTCAGATTAATTAAAGTTACAACACAGAGAAGTTCAGTAAAATGTGTCAAAGCATTATGCTTCCACCCTGCAAATGCTACAGCAATTAGAAATTGTTGTGGAATACTATTTTAACTGGGCAAAGATGTGTTTATGTTGTGGAATATTACTTTAACTATATGAAGGTGTGTTCCATTTGTTTAATTATGTAAAGATGTATTACATTTGTTTCACCTGGCCTGCCTAAGGCACCTGATTGATCTAATAAAAGCTAATGAACAATAGGTAGGCAAGAGAGGTATAGGCAGGACTGGTGGGCAGAAAGAATGAGGAGGACTCTAGGCTTGAAAGAAGAGAACGAGGGAGAAAGGGAGGGGCATACCCAGGGCCAGAAACCAGGCAGCAACTAGTCTCAAGAAGCAGCGAAAATATACAAAGATAAGAAAGGTAAAAAAGATCTGAGGCAAAAAATGTAGGTGAAGAGAAACAGGTTAAGCAATAAGAGCTGGCAAGAAAAGAGCCTAAAGAAAGGCTGAGCATTCATAACTAATGTAAGTCTCCATGTTATGATTTGGGAGCTGGTTGGTGATGAGCCCCAAAAGAAAGCCTCCTACAAAAATAACAGCAAACTCCCTAAAAGAGGAATAATTTAAAATATTTAAAGCTGAGACCAATCTCATTTTAAGAAAAATACAGTGTAAAATTGTTAATTATAAAACAAGACGAATCATCTGTTGTTCTGCAGAATCGGCTGCCTAGCACTCCAGGAAAGATCCTCTGGCATATTAAAAAAAAAAATATTTTAAGCACAGTTATAGTGCATAAAGACTTTCTTTAGTCTTTAGTAAGCAGAAGAAAATTTTGCAAAACTAACTTTTTTTTAATTGTAGTGTTATCTCAAAATCCTAAAAATACACTTTGGAGTTTCAAGACACTTTGAAATGACATCTAAATATAATTGTAACAAGAGGAAGGAAAGGGGGGGGGGAGGTAAGACCTTCTAAGTTGCTGCAACATTTGTGATTTTTAAGGCAAATTTTTTCAAAGACTTTCTAAAAGATGAGTGATAATAACCTGAATAACAAGCTAAGCCTTGTAGTTTGAGTCTGTGCTTTGCTGTTTAAGGTTTTTTTTTTTTTTTTTTTTTTTTAATCACTGGAGCACAGTGAGAGACACACTCCTACCTTCACAGACTGCAAGATGCTGGTCCCCTGCACAGTGTCAATTTTACAGTTGTCACATTCAATATTCTGCACCTTTACAGAGCCAGACCCTGATGACTCAATACTCAAATCTGGAAGCAAGAGCAGAAAGAAGGAAAAATCAGTTCCTAGTCAGATACATATTACAATAGCATGGATCAGTGTATGTGGTCATGACCCAGGCTTTCAAATTCTACTCTAGCCTTTCACAATCCCCAAATAGGAATATTGCCATACAGCTACTTCACAAGGTACTTGAAATAATTTTTAATCACAAGAACCACTTTTTAAAACCTAGTGACAATAATTAAAGCTACAATATAGTGGATAAATAAGTGTTTCTGAGAAAAATTAAAAAGCAGTGATGCACAGGTGGCATTCTCAGCTGTACAAAGCTAGCCTGGGCTACATAATGGGTTCCAGGACAGCCATGCCTCTATAGAGAAAATCTGTCTTCAAAGACAAAACAAACAACAAAAAATTTTAAACAATGATAATGAACATGCAATTCACATTAATATTAATGATTTACAGAGTGTAGAAATAAATACTATCGTCCTAGTTACTGTCCCTGTGATAAAATACTGACCAAAACCATTGGGGGAAGGAAAGGGTTTGTCTCATAGCTTACAGTCTACCATGCTGGGGAGTGAGGACAAACTCAGAGCAGGAACCAAAACAGATCATAGAGGAACACTCCCTCACTCTCCATGATTCTCTCAGCATGCTGTTTTATACATCTCAGGGCAATGACAGTGTGTTGGGCCCCACATCAATCATTAATCAAGAAATACTTCACAGTCTTGCCTAAAAGCCAGTCTGGTGAAGGCATTTTTTCAACTGAGGCTCCCTCTTCCAGGTGACTCTAGCTTGTATCAAGCTGCTAAAAATGAATGAATGAATGAATAAATAAATAAATAAATAAATAAATAACCAGCACAACTATTTTCCCCAAAGCAAGTTATTGGGACCAAATGCCACAATTTTAATAGTTACAGTATAAATCTCCACTGTTGCATGGCAATGGTTCAAATTAGCAACAAGTCACTGAATGAGAGGAAGTGAGAATACATAAAAAGCCAAATACTGATAGGAACAGAACTGCACAGCTTACTTCCCAATTGAATCTTGTCATATATCAAGAAATAAGGGAGGCCTGACAACTATACAGATGAGGAATGGTATTCTAAACACACTCTGCTCTTTGGGAAGTTAGAAGACTGAGGCTAGACATACCAGTAGTAATGCTATGTCCACTCAGTCTCTTTCACAAGTTATAGGAAAAATTAATAAAATTAACTGCATAAATTTGGGAGACCTATGGAACAGAGGCATGAAGACAGTACAATGGAAATAGGCTTTGGGTTCTGGCTAGAAGTAACGATGAGATTTGGGACAGCAGGAGTAGCATCAATTTTCATAGGTGCTGCTTTAAGTTTTCTTTAGCTCTCCATTGATACCCACCTGTGGTGGTTTGAAAGGAAGTCCCCCAAAGGGAGTGGCACTAATGGGAGGTGTGGCCTTGTTGGAGGAAGTGTGTCACTGTGGAAGTGGGCTTTGTGGTCTCACTTCTTTTTGCCTACCTCTCCAACACCATGTCTGTTTGCATGCTGACATGTCCCACCATAATGATAATGGACTGAACCTCTGAACTGCAAACTACCCAATTACATGTTTCCTTTATAAGAGTTTCTGTGGTCATAGTGTCTCTTCACAGGATAGAAACCCTAAGACACCACCTTAATCTGTATTGTGGTAAATCCCCTCAGGACCTTCAGATTAGTACATGTGGAGGGCACAGCCTCTTACTCATCTAGGCTAGTTAGGTAAGAAGCAAGAGAGCATAACGGCTCAGCCATTCCAGTCAGCTCAAATCCCAGACCCATCTCTTTGCATTTAAGGTGGAAATGTGGCTAGAAAGTACATTATTCAATGCCTCAGGTTTTATCGTTTGTTCCCTTACATTATTTTATACTTCCTATATCTTGATTTTCTCATATGAAATGGTGACAATAAGAGTATCTACTCTATGGAGCAACTATAAGGGTTAATAAAAATAGCCTTTTACGAGGTAAATGATGTTGTTATGATCATCAGCCTTCTGTTCCAGGAATAAGAGCCTGGAGAATCTATCCTAGAAAAGTGTGTGTGCTCTGGCATCTGGGAAATAATGGGACCCAAACAGCTAAGAAATATGTTTTCCAGGTACCATTATAAAATTTTCCAGTCTTACTATTTGTCTTGCTTCAAAGCTTACTACTGCCAGAGAATTTATTATGCCTAACATCATGCACACCTAATAGCTTTGGTATCTGTCGGAAAGCAAGTATTTTTTTTCTAGGTTAGTTGTGAGGCATTTATACACAGATGTGAACAATGTGGACACCAAGCCACTGAATGAGTTACCCAGAAACCTCAACTCTGAACGAGGAACCATTTTGCTAATGACTATGACAAAGAACATCACAGGCTCCGCAAAGCAATTAGACTTTGATTATTCCAATTCATGCTTATGTTCGGTCTTAATTTTTCTTCTTAACTGGAGAAAAGTATTTTAAATACTGTTATTACTGTTCAGGAATCCAAGTGTGTTGCTTTAGCAAAGAGGGCTCCTGAAGGCTCCAATTAAGTAGGGTGGAAGGAAACCTAATCTAAGACAGCGGTGCTGCCAGCGCCCCAAGCCAATTTTCACTTGACTTGCCAAACTTGAGGGGTGCGTTCACCTCCACCGACGCCCGGGGGTCGATGTCGTCTGACAGGATGGCCATCTCCTGCCGGGCGGCATCGTACTCGACCTGCAGACTGTCCAGGCCGCGTGCCTCGCGCCCCACGCCGCACACCGCCACCTGCACGCGGTCGCCGTCCGGGTGCGCCAGGGCATCCAGGGGCCTCACGACCAGGTGGCACGGAAGCCGCGTCCTCAGCCGTCCGAACGGGCTCACCTGCAGCGTCCACTCCCTCACAGCCGCGCGCGCCAGACCGGCCCCGGGGCCATCAGGAGCTGACCCGCGCCGCTCCCGGTCCGAGACGCGCGTGCGTGTCCCAAGAGCCCCGAACAAGGCGCCTGCCCGCACTTGGAGCGCGCCAGGAGAGAGGCGGCCGAACATGCCCTCCTCGGCTCGGTCTCACTGCTCCGCACAAGAAGAACCAGCAAGGCAAGGCCTCAGCACAGAACTGAAGGATTGAAATCACAGCCGCAAAACGAGCCCGGTGAAAAAAATCACAACTTCAAAGCGCCGTATTAAAACCCTGACCCGGACTTCCTATTTCCGCCCCTTTGGCGGAGGCCGCCGGGATATGTAGTTCTACAGGTAGCAGACATCAAAGTACTCTAGTGGCGTTAAAACTACAGATCCCAGGAGACAGTGCGCCGAAATAGATAGAGTGACATGAACCGATTGGTAGCAGAGCCTAGTCGTTGCTTCAAGCTCATTGGCCAAGAGAACAACTGACCAATAGAAAGAGTGGAAGCAACAGGCTGTTTTCAGCTGTGTGGCTACCTTGGATACCAAGGACGCGACTTGTTGGGAGAGTGTGGAGTTTTGGAGTGATACCCCAGGGGCTAAAATCCATACAGAAAAATAACTCTAAATAAGGATCAAGACCAAGAGAAAGGGTAAGGAACGGCGTGTTTACAGATAGGAATTAGATGCAAAGTTACGCTCTGTAGGCTGGGTCTCCTGGGATAGAGCCACCTTCAGCAAGAGACCTTCCTTAGCAAGAAAGACCTATTCTGTTGCTTTCCCCCTACTCCTCTGCCCCTTAAGGGAACTCCCTCTTACCTAGAAAGTACTAGATAGAAAAGGGTGCTAGAATCCTAGATTTTTCTTAACTGTGAGTAACCTTAAGCCACTCACCCGGTGCCTTTAGGTTTTATAATTTTCTTGTAAAATGACGGCGACAATATCTACCTTGCCTTGTATGGAAGGGTTTTTTACTAGGATCAGTTGAAACTACAGTTGGCAAAGTGGTGCACAGTCTACAAAACTATTGAAGTAGTATTTTTGGAATAGCATTGTTTCTAAGTTGCCGGGAAATTTTGAGACATTTGATCTTGTTTAAAGAACAGCATAGCTCTCTTTCACTACAAATGATCCTCAGCATTAGTGGTAAATAAATAAATAAAAGCTCTTTCTCCCCCTCCCCCCATAAGACTTGTTCGGGGTATCAGATTATTTTCCTGGCCCTGTTGGTTTACCTGTGTCACAGGAACCCGTTCCTTCAGTTTTGATGTAAAGATAGAATGTACTAAATAACTCTATAAGGGTTCTTTCCTTCTTTATTATTAAGTAGGCAGTAAAAAGAAAAAAAAAAGAAAAAAAAAAGAAAGTGTGGGTGCAGCCATTATTTCACCCTTGCTTGCCTAGTCTCTCCCACTTTCTACAAATATTCCTTAAATACATTGCATACAGACAGATAGGTGTTCACTTTTAATCTTCCAGCATTTGAAAGCTGAAGCTGAGGATCTCAAATCTGAGGTCACCCTGGACTATATAAAGAGAACTCTGTCTCAATAAAATAAAATAAAATGGTACCTATAAAGAAAGATAAAAGCCCTCAGCCAAAATTAGGACCCCAAATTTTGGGACCTGGAGTAACAGACTGCTAGGCTGAGTCTTCACCAATGTCTGTATTGTTCTTTTCGTGAAGATTATGGTGGCAGCCCAAACCTGCTACCAGCAGCCTCAGAAGTCCTCTTACCCTTAGGGGCTTCCTCTGAGGTAAAGCCCATCCTTGACTTTGCTGCAAAAATGAATGTTGGGATAAACTAGTAAGAAAGAGAGTTGGAGTTGATAAAAAAGAGATTGTAAACATAGATTTACAAAGCATAGGGATTAACAGAGGTGATCATGCAGGAAAAATGAGACATGCTCAAGAACACATGTGTAGGCTTTTCAAAGGACATTTTGCCCTTAAGTGTCTCAACGGCAGCTCTGGAGAGTGACTCTTTTGGTGACTCTCAAGTTAGGCCTCAAAAGATGTCTTAGAAAAGTCTTTAAAACACTTTCTCCCCTTTTGCAACAAGTTAGATTATTGATTGCTCTAGGGGTGTCTTAGATTGGCTTACAGTCCTAAAATAAAACCATGTGTCATTAGAATTGTAGAAGAGGGTATCAAGACATGTCCTTTACTGTAAATAGGGTTTCTGGTGAGATTCCTAGAAAATTGCTGAGAAAGAAGAAAGACCACATGTGTTTAGGTCTTGGGCATGTTTCTTTGCTACTTCAACATTCTAACTTAGAAATGTCTCTATATAAAAGAAATATTACCTTCCTTTTGGCACCCTTCATAAATAATGTTGTAACTGTGTTGTGATTCATAACTTTCGGCTGGTGAGAGGCACTGGTTCCACTCTGAGTGAAGGTTCCTTTTCCTTCCCACGCTTCCATCATTCCTGTGTTTCTAGCCTGTCTCTGGAAGATATAAAATACATTTTATGCTAAGCAGAATGTCTTTGGCTTTGTGTTTTATGTGGACATAATTCTCAAATTAATCTTCAATTATATTTTTATGAAAACCTATTGGCATATTTTTGAAAACTTGAAAAAGGCACAAACAAGTTGACAATGAACTCAGATTTGCTATGTGATTGCTAGACATAGTTAGAATAAAAATGTATCCATAATAAATTACCTATATTTTTCCTTTCATGAGAAAAATTAAAATAATAGAATTGCCAACTGAGTCCTAATGGTATATATATGACACAATCATTTCATTACTTTCAAATAAAGGAACTAAAACTTATTGAACATTACATTTCTGGTTTTATGAGGTTGAGAATTGAGACTCTTATTGATATTAAGATTGATGTAAGATATTAAAGTTATCAACACCTAACACTCTAATATGTATCACATGTAAATAGTGACTAACAAATACCATTTTCAAAGCATGCTTATGTACATTGTCTCCCTATATCCTCACAAAACACTGTTAAGGATGCCTGTTACTCCCCAAGAACAACACATAAGAAAACAGACTCAGAAACACAAGATGAAGCCAATATGACCCAGAAATTGTGGGTTTGGGTGATGAAAGCATAAAATTATGAATGAACAAGAATTTTTGTCTTATAGGGCTACTTGTAGTTAGAAATAATTTAACAATCTAAATGCTCCCAAAAAGAGAGCGATAATTAAATTGACTATATATTGGTTGAAAGATTTTAGTTTGCAGAGCAAGGATGTAGGAAAGGGGCAGAAGAATAATTCTTGCAAGCGGAATATAGAAAATCATAAAGCATGGACATTGACATGGGAGGAGAGAACAGAAATTATGAAAACAAGAACGTTACTATGGTGAGAGGGCTAGTGGTCATGATAGGCTGATTCTGCTAAATAGGGCTAGCAACTGAATCATCAACGTCTTGTGAAATAACTGAAGTCTCTCCCAGGTCATGGCCCACAACAAGGAAATAGGCCCCCAACCCTGGAACAAATGATTCCAGATAAACATCCCTGTTTGGGTCACTCCTGGCCAACGGACAGTCTGGGGACTTTCCAAGTTATTCTTTGGTTTATCCTTTGAATAAGAACAGGTCATACCTGGGTGATCTCTCAAACATGAGATCATACTTTGTAATCAGTCACCTTGTGCCCCATGCATGTATGCTGATTGCGGTTTGTCTCTATAAAAAGGAGCCTAAACCCTTTGGGGTGTGTGCAGCTTTCCCTGAGATTGCTGTCACCCGAGTGCACTCGTTCAATAAACACCTCTTGCTTGTTGCATCTCCTGGTTTTGGTGTTTGTGTCTCAGGGCTCTCCCATCGGCCCATCAGGACCCCAGAATTAGGGTCCAACAGGTAATCTTATAAAACAATTTAAAAATTATATTTTGAAGGTGACTCGTCATACAGGAAATAACTATAATATAATATTGGCTAAAAGAGCATGTATTAACCTTTATGTATAGTTAAATACCAATTCTGTAATAACAATAATAAATTTAATGTGGAATTATATTCCTAGAAACAGTTCCAGAGGGAGTACAGCACTTTATCATGGCAGTTATCTCTAAGCAGTAAGATTGAATGATTATATCATGTTATCAGTAGTAAATATGCTTTGCATTTTAATAAGGAAAAAAGTAAGGACTTTTTAGAATGTACTGATCCCAAAAGCTGTCTCAGAAATTTAAAAAAATTTCTTGGACAGAAATATGAATGCAGATGGGTAGAATGTTTCCTACCAAATAAATGCGAATGTTCCATTTGTGGGCAGCAGAGGGCGTGAGGGTTTTCAGGAGAAACAGTAAGCAGACCAAGGATTCAGTAATTCAGCTAAAGGGAGGGAGACCACCAGACTGTCCTCATGTTCTTAATCATACATAATCCACTTTGAAACAAATGCCTCTTAGGATTTGTTATTCTTGCGAGATATAAATAAACTCAGAAGTATAAATACTTCTGAGAAGTATTTAATGGATCTGTAGGTAGAGCCATTTGAAATCTCCGTGTGAAACTACAAATAGAGACACTTGGGTTTTTTGTTTGTTTGTTTTTTGCTGCACTGGCTAAACAGTCCTGTGATACTGCACTTGGGAGCAAGCTCAAACTTGGAACCTCAGGGGAAGCATTTGGCATCTCACAGGCAACCAGGAAGTCTGATGCTAATTTTTCAGATGCTCCTTTGAAGAACTTTAATTCCTAGTTTGCCTTTTATTTTAGTGATACTGTATTTTAAATGATTTTTCTCAATGCGTTGAGATCAGTCTTTTTGAAATGTATTGTTGTGGTTTCTCACAATAATTAAGCCTTTAAATGTTGAATCATTTTCATTCTCTGGTTGTACTTTTTTGATCATGTTGTTGTCTTTTCTATATAAGTTGGTAGATTCAATTAATGGTTTATGAGAAGTTTTGTATTCCATATTTACATGGGTTATTAGTCTGAAATTTTCTTTGATGTCTTTTCTTTCTTTAGGTATCAGGGTAAATTAGGGGCAAGTGTTCCATCTTTTCTTTTTTCTGAGATAATTGTAGAGAATTAGTTAGTATTGTGGTTTAGTTTAATTTGTTTTACTAAAAAACAAATGTTCTTTATATAAAATCTCCAATTTATAAATCATTAGTCTCCCCCTATTTCCTTTCTAGTTTATGGAACTCTTATTTAGATATATGTGAAATTTGCACTTGTTCATTTATGCAGCTTAAGCTGTGTTTACATGCCGTGCACTTTTTTTATTCTTGAACACCATTCTGGATGATGTCTCAAATCTGTGTTCAAGTCTGCTAATTCTTTCCTAACCTAATCTTAGATAACCTCATATTTAATGTCCCTATTGGGTTTTCTTATTTTTTTAATTAGATTTATTTAGTTTATTTTATGTGTATGAATGTTTTGCTTGAATGAATGTCTGTGCACCATATGAGTGCCAGTTTTAAATCCCCTAAAACTGGAATTACAGATGGCTGTGAGCTGTGAGCTGTGAGCATGGGTGCTGGGAATCCAACCCAGGTCCTCTGCAAAAGTGGGGAGTCTCTTATCTGCTGAGCCATCTCTCCGGCCCTGCCTTTTCTTCCTAATGGCTGCATCTTCCTTTAGAGGATTGATTTGGTTTTTCCACAACACTTGCTTTCCCTTTTAAATTGCCCTGTGCAGCATAGTTCTTTTTAGTCTCAGTTGGGCCTCCTTTAACTATTTTGAAAAATTCAATTATTACAGTACATACTATTTGCAGGTTACTCTTTCCGCTTTGTTTGTCTCCCATTCATGAAACTTTTATTTCCTGTCATGATTAACAACATAGCTTGTTCATATAGAAAATGTAAAGTATAAGGTACAAAGCATCATACAAAGAAATGAACATATTTTGCCAAATATCTGATTTAAGAATTAAGATTCTCCTATCCTTTTTATCTTTTTTCCTTATTTATATGTGGCCTTCACTTTGTGGAGGGCTAACTTGAGAGCTATAAGGCTTCTCAGACACAATGAGTGTAGGGAAACCCCCATGTGCTCTTGTTCTGTTGGTTTTGACCAGCTCAAAACCAGTTTGCACTGGCATTGTCAGTTCATGCAGATGCCCAAGAATAAGAGAGCACTGAGCTTTAATAGAGAAATTGGGAGGGGTGATGGTGGAGGGGATATCCATACTCATCTCTTTTATCTCAACACTTAGCCTTGTGGGCAGCCTGAATTATGTGACAGCATAAGGTAAGATTATAAGAGAACCCAGTCTCTTAGGCCATAATAAAGGGACCCATGAAGCTAGAAAATACAGAGGAAATTCATATGAGAGAAGGCTTGAGAAAATGATTTATGTTTTGACTGCTACAAAAAAGTGGGCTCCGTTCCTGCATAAACATGGAAGACAGCCAAAAACTGAATCAAGACTTGGAGAAATCAATGGCAATAAACAGCAAGCTCTCAGAACACCTAAATTTTGCATACAGCATAACAAAGGTTTTGGAAAGAAAAACATTGCAACTATTATCCATGGAAGGCAAATAATTATGGTCTGAGTGTAAGTAGACTGCTCACCTATGGAAAGTAAACAAACAAATAAACAAGCACTTACGTAAATACAAACAATTAGATAAACAACTAACTAAATAAGTAAATAAATAAAATCAATAGGTCCTACTCAGAGCTTTACATAATTGAAAACATCCAGCATCCAAGCAAAAATCACCTGACTTATCTTATCCAACATGTCAGAAACAGAGTCTGGCTAGCTCTCAACAGGAGAAAAACAACTAACAGATCCAACTTCATAATAAAAGATTTTATTTACAGAGTTCAGAAAACTTTACAACAACCCAAATACTTCTCAACTATGAGTGGAAAAACAAGTTGACTTGTGTCCATATAAAAAGATGTATGAAAGAGATAAATGATAAAAACGTTTTAATAAGTGAAATAAGTCATATTCAAATGAGCATATACTATGTGGTTATACTCGTGGCCTTCTAGAAAAGGCAGCATGCAGATGCTGAGGAACAGGTCGGCTCTCACTGGTGTTAGTGTGGGATGAATGCCATGGCACAGGAAAGCTCAGTTGAGTCCATCTGCATACTGATTTCTACAGACACCTAGAGATGGAGAATGGCTGGCTCTGTGTAAAGGTGAAAACTAAGTTCCAGAAATCACCCATAGTGAATCCCACCTTGAAGCAGATGGCTTGGCAGGTGAATTCTGTCAAACAATTTAAGAAAACAACCATTTCTACATAAATGCTTCCAAAATTAGAAGATAATGCTTCCTAACTTATTTTATGATGCTTGCTTCATCTTTGAGGGGAGGGGGTGAGACAGGCCTCTGTGTGGTCTTGGCTGTCCTGGAACTCATTATATATATACCAGACTGTCCTCAAACCCACAGATCACAGAAATCCACCTGGCTCTACAGGGTAAAAGCATGTGCCCACAACCAACTTGCCTGCACTGTCTTGATAACAAAAGCAGACAATGATATTACAGAAACAAAACAAAACAAAACACTCCACAGAACAGGATTCCTCATACATGTGACAACAAGCCCAAAGCAGCAGCATGTGAAAAGCCTGGTCCATCTGAGTAAGGTAAGATTAGGTATTCATCTGAGGTTGTTTATTATTACAGAAATACCTGGAAAAACAGCCTGAAGAAGGGAAGATTCAACTGGACTTGTGGTTTCAAAGATTGTACTCTGAGCTCACTTGGTTTTGTTGTTTCTGAGCCTGTGCATTGTCACATGGTATCATGATAAAAAGGATGTGGTGCACCAGGAAGCCTATGATACTTTTAGTGGGTATAGGAGACAATCCAAATGCATGAAGAAGGGGAAGATGTCTTAGATGCCACTCCAAATACATGATGCATAAAAGAAAGAATCTGTGCTTCATTAAAATTAAAACTTCTAATCTTTGATAGACAATACCAATAGAATGAAAAGTAAACCTACTAACAGAAAAAAATTGCAAAAGTCACATTTGATAAAACACTATTTTCCAAAACATACAAAAGACTTAAAACTCAGTAACAGATTTAAAAAAGCAATCCATTGTCCTTAACAGACATCTAAGGAAAATATAGAGATTAAAAAAAAAATCCTGAGATAAAACTATGCACAGCATAAAAGTCATTATAGAAATGTAAATTAAAACTATGAGCTACTTCTACAGTCTCTAGAATTAAAAATACTGACAATACTAAGTATTGACAAGGATGCAGCATTGTAGGAATCCTTGCATGTTGCTAAGTATGACTAAGGAGGTGCAGCCATTTTCTAAACCAATTTGCAGTTTCCTAGAAAATTAAATAAACATTTGCCTTATTACCCAGCAATTCTACTCCATGCTATTACTCATGTTATAGAAGTATATAGTCACATGAGGAGGTCTTGCCCTGTAATGTTATTAGTAACTTCATTCATAATAACCCAAACGTGGAAACAAATGAAATATCTGTCAACTGGTGACATGTCAACTGGTGTATGTCTGCAGTAGAATCGAATTCAACAAGAAAGGGAACTAATACAGGTAAACCACAGTGTATGAGTCTCACAACCCTGGTAATAGAAGCCAAATATGTCTTTGATTCTGTCTTACTTTGGGGATACCATAACAAAGTCTTATAGACATGGTGACTTATAACCAACAGAAGGAATTTCTCTCGGTCCTGAAGGAAGTCCATGGTCAGAATGTCAACATAATTATATTCAGATGAGGATGCACTTCTGAGCTCCAGGCCTCCAACTTCTTATGTCCTTGTGTGTCAGAAAGAGAACTAAGTAGAACTCTGTTATCTTCTCTACTGGCCCTAAGGCACTCATCCCATCATGAGAGCATCACTCATACGACCCATTATTCTAACTGGCCCTGCCTCCAATACACCAGTTAGAATTAGTTTTTTACATGAATGGGTATGTGTGGCACACAAGCATACACCTCATAGCAGACTATATGAAGTTTTTAAAAAGACAAAGTGACTGGTCAGTCTCAGATGCTCCAGGAATGGTGGGTGTGGAGGGTAAACACAGGTGGGATGAGGAATAGTGTCTTAGTTAGGGCTTCTATTGCTGTGAAGGACACTATGACCATGGCAACTCATAGAGGAAATTGTTCCCGGGGGGCATGGCTCATTTACAGTTCAAAGATTTAGTCCATTATCATCATGATGGGGAGCCCTGCAGCATGCAGGCAGATGTGGTGATGGAGCTGTGCGTCCTACATCTTGCAGGCAACCGGAAGTGGTCTATCTCACTGGACATGGCTTGACTATATATGAGACTTCAAAGCCCACCCTCACAATGACAAACTTCCTCTAACAAGGCCACACCTAGTCCAAAAAGCCATACTTCCTAATAGTGCCACTCCTATGAGATTATGGGAGCCAATTACATTCAACCTACTGCAAACAGTGAAGGGATACAAAGGAACATTTTAGAATAATAGAAAAGGTCTTATCAGTGATCAGATTTTTAAGGACTCGATGGCTTCCTGCCTAGAATGTTACTTTTTGAGGGCAGGTTGTCACAGAAGCCTTCAGTGTCTCTCATTCTCAATTACAAGTCTTCAGTCATTGGTAACACTGCAAAAGAAGCTTCCTAACCCATAATAGTAAGCAGCATCATGGACCATGAACTTCCACATGGTTTCTAGTGGCAGCACAGATAATAAACATCAACATAGTCTCCTGCAGCAGCCTTGATCATGGATATCAACATGTCCTCAGGGAGCAGCACAAGTCATGGACATCCACATGGCCTCCAGTAGGAGCACAGACCATGGACAACAAGATGACATCAGACAGCAACTCAGGCCACAGACATCCACATGTCCTCTTACAGTAATGACAGTAATAGGGACCATGAACATCAGCATTGTCTCAGGTAGCAGGACAAACCACAGACACCACCCCTAATCATGGTGCCTCTCCCCTTCTTCCCCCACTCTTTCAGCATGGGCTACAGACATCTACATGACCCCTGCTTCAGCATGAACCAAGGACACCAGCATGGCCTACAGCAGCAGCACAGATCATGGTGCCTTTCAAGGAGGCCCAATCCATAAAATGGACTGTTGTCCATCTTGGACATCCTGCTGTGCATTGGGAGTGGGGAGTGCAGAGCCTCTGCCAGTCCAGGCTGCTGTACACCACTGTGCTGGCCAGATTTGCCTCTCTCCACTGCTCTTCTCCTCCATCTTTCCACCTCTTCATTGCACATTCATCCTTCAAAGTGGCATTGCAGCCTGCTCTGTGTCACACAGTACTTATATTTTCGTTCAAACAGCTTTACATGCAAATACTCATTATAACGAGTCATTGGTCTGGTTCAACATTTCTGGTTTCTGAAGCATCATAAACCCTGGACTGTCACTGAGATGCCTCAAATATCTTGTTGTTGCCCACAGTCAGGGTGATCTTGATGGTGGTCAGGGTGTCTTGAGGCACAGTCCGTGAGAACTGCAGGTCACACACACCTCTCTGCCGGAGGACAGTACCTCTTCTTTCCCAGCAGGGCAAGCAGTTCTAGCTGCAGCAATTGTGACTCCTTGTTGTGGGCTAGGCTTTCTGGACCAGGCTCCAAGAGGACCAAGGACTGGGTGTGGCTCCATTCAGCATCTTTTTTCTGATTTCATGAGACCACTTTTTAACAGCATCTTCCCTTTACACCTGCCTTTTTAAAAGCTTTCCTGGAGATACTTCATGCTCTGTATGCACATCCTCTGTGGCTTCCTCTCCCCCACAGAATATCTAGGGGTCTCCCAGACTCCTGGAAGCTGTTCTGAGATCCTTTGGGTGTCAATGACTACCACCATCTTGAATCTAAGGCCTATTGTTATAGGACATGTTGTTTCTTTGTTATTTTGCAAAAAGAGATTGATATACTTGATTGTAAGGCCTTTGCTACACAAAACTCAGTCTGCATCTCTACATCTCTAACTTCATCTCTCCATGTATCTCAGATTTGAAGCAAAGTGCTCATTGTGCCCTCCAACAGTCTCTGATCTCGCCCCATTAATCAATGCCTGTCACTATAACTAATAATTTATAAAAAAAAAAAAAAAAAAGGGCTATTTTGGCTCACAATTTTCAGAGTTTATCCCATGATCAGTTGGTCTCAATGGCCTCTAGTCCTCCATTAGCTCATCATAATGGCAGCTACAACAGTCTATCCCTTAATATTCTTGAATGCCCAAGTTCTAAACCCATTTCTTCCTTAAAATGAGGTTCTGGGTCCATAGGGTAT
Organism: Phodopus roborovskii; assembly: GCF_943737965.1. NCBI lineage: Eukaryota > Metazoa > Chordata > Mammalia > Rodentia > Cricetidae > Phodopus > Phodopus roborovskii. Next base: position 3,338,721 of record NW_026126693.1, on the reverse strand, counting down.
CTTTAAAGGTCCATATGAAACTGTTTTCTTATTACCAACTCAGAAATTTATTTTTATTTTTGGTGGCTTCTTCGAATGCAAAGGTAGAAAAATATGGTTGGTTAATGTTCTTCTAACCCTGTAAGTGATCATTCTTTGTCCTCTAGAGGAAGGAGCTAGATTGGGCAAGAGATGCTGTGCAGAGGAGGAAGACTGATGTGGAGGTCCCCTTGGGGTGCTTGGAAATGGGGAATACTTACTTAACCACAAAGGGAGGCTAGATAATGCACAGATAAGGGAGAGGAAACTTGACCTACTTCACTTATTGTGCAAGGTGGCTCTTTCCTGGCTTGGAATTGACTAATGACTTTTTAAAAAGCTTTGTTGCTTACTTTCTTTTTCTCCAATGCCCAGTACCCTACACAATTATAATCTGATATTTCAGATTTCAAAATGTAATTTGAGGAGCAAACTGCCCATTGTATATTTCTTTGCTTTCATACTTCATTAGAGCTCTGGATTAAACTCAGTCTAGAGAGTGAGGGTAGGTTAAGGAAGTCCACACATGTCTGAACAAAAGGATAAAAGAATAACAGATATGAAAATAAATAGCCACCAAGGTCTTCTGTCTCTGGAGATGCAGGATGCTCAGATCTCCACCCAAGAGAGAGCCAGAACCTTTCTCTTCCTTATAAGGGATCATATGCATACACTGAAGCCACACCCTAAAGCCAGTACCTCAAATCTATTGGGGGAAACAAGATGCCATTACAGGAGAGAACCAGTTCATGTAGATTATATATTATTGAAACATATGGCCCAGCTGTCAAAATTATTACAGATGCATTGTATACAAAAGAAAGAAAACAAGACAGTAGCAAGTGGACACTAATGTTTATTGAGGAGTATCTGCTGTGCTCTGGCTGAGACTTCACAGATATTACTCCACTTGATTGTCACAATACTGGCAAGTATTTTATAGCTTATGGAACAGCTGGAGATTATTATTATGCCCTAGGTCCCACCCAGAAGGAAATAATTGAAATTGAAGTCTAAGCTGATGAACTTCAAACAGCAGCTTCCATCCAGGGAGACTAATTTAAAGTGGTGAGCCCAGGGTAGGTAATCTGAGGAAGAAGAGGAGAGGAAGGGGAGTCATCTATTGCGAGGACCCAAGAAGAAAGTGCTTTGCCAATGCCATTTGGGGAGATCTTTAAAGATCTATTGCTTTTTAAAATTATGTCTATGTGTGTACCTATGTGAGTTTATGGGCACCACATGCATATAGGTGCCTACAGAGGTGATGAATGCCTTGAAACTGGAATTACAGGTGGTCCTGGTCCTCTACAATAGCAGTAAGTGCTGGGCTGTGTCTCCGGATCCATGGAGGAAGTGTTAAATACAATATAATATGAATGGATAAGGGCTGTGAGCCTGCAGATAGTTTTAATAACTCCTGCTGATCTTGGGCACATCCTCTACCCTCTCTGACTTTCAAATTACTTCTCTACAAAATGAAGATAATTTATTTGGTCTAAGATTGTTGCTAGGAATAAAGAAAATAATACAAGGGAAGCTTTATTTAAATTATCTATTTGCAAAGGCATTTTAAGAAATATTGATACACCCTGTGCAAGAGTGTCTTCAAACAGGAATCTATGTGGGAGACAAAGTTCATGTCTGTTTCTGTGAGTGTCCTGCCATAAACTCTAAGAAAGAGGGCAATACCCAAGGAGCTTTGAAGGGAGGGCAAGGCATTTGTCTTGGATCTGAGCTTGGAACACAGTGGATGTGGAGAGAGAGGGGCAAGGGGGTAATGCAGTGAATAGAGAGGATCCAGCACAGCCATCCATCCTTCCATCCCACGGAACAGAACTTATTTTAGACCATAACCTCAAGTTCTTTGTGATCATAGGCAAGTAGAAGATTCTTCATTGATTACACAGGCACATTGGTAGGGTCTAACTGTGTGTGTGTGTGTGTGTGAAAGTTTAACAACAGCATGTGCACTTGGACCTTCCTCTCAGAAACAACCTCCCTCCTCCTCCTTCTCTCTCTCTCTGTCTCTCCCCCTCTCTCTCTGCCAACCACAACCCTTTTGGAGGTTATTTTCTTTTTATGTTGTTTGTAGAGACAGAAAGAAGCCGTGGCTTGCTTTCCTAGGCCTTCCAATGACAAAGCTTTTTACCCCATTCTCTTAAAATCTTCTCTATAGCTTTAGAAAAATGTTTCTAATCTAACTTAGTCTTTATATAATAATAATGAATCTTGGGTAATTGTTCAAAGAATAAAAGATCTCTTCATGAAAAAGCAGTCGTTTTACCTGCTGCATTTAGGATTGCCAGGTTGGTAGTGTCTGATACTGCTATTGTCCAGTAAACGAATCTGAGTGTGCCTCATTTAAGATGGGCTGCCCAGTGTTCCAAACTGCTCATCTTGCAGACCAATGTCTCCTTAGGAAGGACTTTTAGTAAGACATTTAATGTGTTCTTCAGAAGAAATAAACATAAGATCACAGAGCTGTTCAAGATTTGAGGGGCACTTTTTCTCACAACTATTTACCAGTATTTTCTTACCAGCCATTCAACACTTCTATGATTAAAAACATATTTTTTAGAAACTTAAATAAAAATAAATAAATAGAAGTTTCCCAGAGTTCCTCCTTCCTCCAGGATGTTTGGCTCGTTACTATAGAAACAAACACCTGGTAACCCATAGCACTGGGCTTCTGGGGAAAGGAACATGTGATCGTGTTTTGCTGCCAATAATAAGGATTCGGTTACACAACACAGAATGATCAGAGAGTATGTGGACCCAGGAGGGAAGTACAACATGTGTGACTTCCATATTATAGTATGCTACTTCTAAAGGGACCAAAACTTGTGTGTCCTGTGGCTGGTAATATTGAAAGAGGACATGGTTCCTTACTGTGCCTTTCGAAACTGGAACATTGCCATCTTACCTCAGAGCCCCACTCTGCAGCCTTGCTCCATTTTTTGCATGCTCCTTGCAAGTTGAGAAAACTTTCCTTAAGAGTTCAAAATTAAAGCAAAATGCTGACCACCTATGCTGGGTTTGAAAGAGAAGGAAGTGGTGTGTCTTACAAAATGGGGCAGGCCCTGCCACGTTCCTTGCTTCATTTTCTTTCTTTGTGAAGCTTCCCGTTTTGGGTTTGATCTTAACCGCACATGAAGTGAGAGACACCGAGTGAGCTGTTCCTCTGAGATAGGAACGAAGCCTTTCAGTTTCACTTCACTTATCCTCAGAAGTATTCTGCTTCTCTGTGCATCGAGAACTTGGGCAGCGTCCATGTGAGGCGCGGCAAGGCCACTTTGTTCCTCTTCAAACTCTTCCAGCGAAGAGTTGGAAGAGTTGCACATGTCCCTACCCTCCAGCTGCCCTTTAGAGCTTGCTGTGCCAATGATGCTCCTGGAAGTATGTGATGCTCTCAGCCCAGCTGCTGCAGCTGAAGCATGTATGAGCTTCTGTCTGTTATAGTGTTTTAAGATGTCTGCTTGTGACTCTTATTAATTAGCCTTGCCATCCATTTATGAACCGCCTGAAATCAAATTACTGTCTATCTAGTATTGCTCATCATGGTGTCTGGTTCCTGCCCATGACACTGTGGTGCCTCCTAGTCACCAAATTCACATTCTTCCCAAGCCATTCCTTCAGACCACCAGAAGTAGCTGTAAAAACAAGCAGCTCTCCAGTAGGTGTGAGTTATGAGTCAGGCAGTCAGTGGCTTTTACAATCTTGCCTAACTTTGTAAAAAGGGTGTTTGTCTTTCTATTCTCATGACAAAACACCATGGCCAAGGTAACATATGAAAAAAAAGCATTTAACTTTTATATGCCCTTGAGACTATCAGCATCATCAAAGTCATAGCAATATGATATTCCCTCTTTTACTCTCACGATGTTGAGTTTTTAAGAATACTTACCAGGCAGGGTGAGGGCCCATACGTATAATCCCATGACTTGGGAGGCAGAGGCAGGCAAATCTCTGAGTTTCAAGCCAGCTGAAACTCTGTCTCAAAAACAAAAACACCAAAGAATTACCTAGATAACTTGAAATAGATTTAAGTAGATCTAAATTATTGTTAGTTGTGGGCATTATGTTATATAATTTTCTGGGAATAACTTCAACTTCATACCTGTAGCCACCACTCCACATTACCCATAATTTCTCATAACCACCACCCAGATCTGTTTCTATGGGTCTGTTAGAATAGAGCAGCCAGCCACATCTTTCTGTCCAGTTTATTTCACTTTGAATAATGATCTCTGGTTCTATCCATAACATCACTGTGGAGACTTGAATGAAAATGGCCCACATAGGTTCATAGGGAATTGTACTATTTGGAGATGTGGCCTTGTTGGAGGAAGTATGTCACAGTGGGGTGGTTCTGAGTTCTGAAGAGCTCATGTAGGGCCCAGTGCCACGCTCTCTTCCCGCTGCTTGCATATCTGCATGTAGAACTCTCAGTTACTTCTCCAGTAGCAAGTCTGCCTCTGGGCCACCATGCTTCCTGCCATGATGGTAACAGACTAAACCTCTGAACTGTAAGCCAGCTCCAATGAAATGTTTTCCTTTATAAGAGTAGCTGTGGTCATGGTGTCTCTTCACAATAGAAACCCGAACTATGACAATTACAAACATCAGGATCCCCTTTCTTTTGAAGGCTGACTAGTGTCCATTGTGTAAATGGATTACATTTCTTTTATCATTCATCTACTATGACACTGCATTAATTCTATAATTCAGTTCTTGTGAGTGGCACTGGACTGGCAACAAACGGGAAAGTGCTGGTAAATCTTGGAGATCACAATTTTAGTTCTTCAGGAGAAGTAACACCACTGACTCTAAGCCCATTTGCCTATAATTCATTAAGTCCACAGTGTGTAGCATAATCATTTTACCAATTTAGATTTCTGCTAAGAGTGTATAAAAACTTAGCTTATATCTTCTTCGGCTTTTGTTCAGTAGGCCTCCTGGTGGATGTGTGGTGCTGCCTCACTGTCCTTTTGATCTGTTTCCTCCTGATTACGGGAAATGTTGAACACCCTTCCTTATACCCATGGGAAACTCATATGTTGAAGTCTGTCTGATAATGTCTCCTAGAGCTCTGTTATGGTGCAACTATATGATGTGAAATGCTTTGCTTGTATTCAAATATTTAGAATGTTCAAGAGAATAAAGATGGAGAACTTCAGTAGATGGGAAATTTGTCCAAATGTAGCATAGTATTCATCTTTTAAAATATTTTAAATTAAAAATTTTGAATTTGAGTGTTTACATGCATATTTGTGCACCAAATGCATGCCCAGTGCAGGATGCTCTGGAGTTTTTAGCTGTCTGTAGGTGTTGGGAATCAAAACCAAGTCCTCTGTAAGAATAACAAGTGCTCTAAACCACTGAGCCATCTCTCCAGCCTACATAAACAGTCCCACACCAAGGGGGTACAATGCTTTGGGAAGGTTGCCTCAACTTCAGTTTTCAATTAGTGCCATTATAATCAGGGGCTTATAAAATAAGTAGTTGTGCTGTGCTTTCTAATGCTTTTCTAAAGGCAAAAAGCTGGAAACTTCCCATATGTTAATACCTCATGGTGCAGCTACATTAAGGAGTGGCTTATGGCACTCTAAACAATGAACAAATGTGTGTGCTTAAGGGGGAGTCCAGATGATATCAGAAGCCACTAACATCACATAAACACAGATAATCTGGTGTTCCTGGTGAAAACATATGTTACCAACTATGAAGAAACTTGCAGTAGCCAGAGAAAGGAAATGAATACATGTCTAACTTATGACAGGAGATGACTAGAAATGGCCAGGCAGAAGCTCAAAGCTATGGCTTTCTAAAATAAGATGACTTAGCTATTGGTATTTTCATTTGACAGAGGAAAAAATTCAATGAATAATGATATGTCTGTGGCCACTTGACCAGTAAATTCAAGAACCAGAACCTTCCCAAACTTTCTGGTTCATATAACAGTGTGCCTTCCATTTGAATGGACAAAGTGTCATTGTCATCAAGTTCAGCAAATCTCGTAAGACAGACGTGAGATGGTGTGGACCAGCAATCGCAAGACCTGAAAATGAAGACAGTGGCAGTATCTTTTCTGAAAGGAGTATTAATGTGGATGGTTTCTTTAACTAAGAACATATCCATGCAATTCTGGAATTAAAAGAACAGTTAATGAGACTGGCATTCTTTCCTTCAGGGGAGGCACCTTCTCCACATTCTCTACAGAAGGGCAGAGCCTTCTACATGGGATCAGTGGCACCTTGTAGGGGTCCACCTACAAACTGCTCCGGCTCTACTTAGAACAAATCAGTGGCTGATATGTACATCTGCCTTCCTAGATATGTGATCCAGGCAATTGTGTATATTGTATAGCAGAAGATACCTGGCTTGATGCCATGTGTCATCATCTTCAAATGTTTACTAATTATCTTTTTTAGCTTGTGTTTTGTTGGGACAAACAAGCATACACTTGAACTGGAGAAACCCGCCATGCAGCAGTGGGCACAAGCAAAGAACTGAGCCTGTGGCTATGGCCAGCAGTGTGGGTGTTGAGCTATTGACCCTGTGGCCTGTGTCAGCTGCCTGCCTGAGTGTGATTTGGGGCACTGTGGAGTCCTATGGCACTTAGGCCAGGACTCGGATACAAATTGGCATCATTAAGGGCAGAGCTGCTAACACTCAAGCGGAAAACATTTTAGTCTGGAAACATTTTAGTAAATTATTACAAAATTGAAGCAACTGCAAAGGTTGCAATAAACAATATGGGAGGTTAACATAATCCCTTAGGGGTTCAATAGCTCCAGTTTTGAAAACTACCACAGTATTACACACTTAGACATACAAATTAAATGTCAATGTTATTGAATTTGACAGAAATGAATCTTTGTCATTCAGCTAAGAATTAACAAGGAAGAACATTTTTCATTGTGTTTTTTCCTTGTAATTCCTTGTAATTAAAAAAAATGGTATGTGAGAGAAAGAAAGACACCATTTGACAGAGCTTGGGTGGAGCAATTTTTATTAGGGGAAAGTAAATGAGAAAAGTGGGGAGGGGAGGGGAGAAGGTCTCTGGGGACAGGAACAGAAGAAGAGAGGGGGGAGGAAGAAGGAGAGATAGAGAGACAGGCAGAGAAGCAGAGAAGGGGGGAAAGATGGGAGATGGGCCTGGCCCTTTTAAAAGGGAACTTAGTGTTGAATATGTCACAAAAATCTTATTACCAGGCAAAATGTCACTACACTATTATTTAATTTATATAAAATTATTATATAATATTTTCTTGAAATTCATGTCTGTATTTATTTTGTTTTCATATGTCATTGTTAAATGTGGTAAATTATATATTTAGGCTAATTTTCATAGTAAAATTTTCTTGTTTTTTATATCCCCCATCTCCTTTTTGCACTGCATTGGGCAGCTCGTCAAGGAGGCCTGCTGGTATGGTCTGGGGGAAGCTTTTCCAAGCTGGTGACAGGAACCAGGGAAGAGCTGCAATGTTGATCCACTGGAACTCCCCCTTGGACAAATTAATGAATGAGTTATTGTTGCTTCATTGCTTTAGTATTAGCATTTCACATCTGAAAACTCAAGGTGCAGTTATAAAATGAGAAGACTAGCGGGATTGTTTGGTACACCTTCTATTCTGTGTATTACTTTCTGGGTGTTGAAGATACCTAGGCAAATGCAGTTTCCTGTTTAAGGAGTATAATTAGGGAGACTGTAGTTGGTTCTTTTTTCCTCTTTGGAGCCTACTACCCAACTTCCAAATAAATACACGGAGACTTATTCTTACTTAAGAATGCCTGTCCTGTGCTTGGCTTGTTTCTAGACAGATTTTCTACCTTAAATCATCTCATTTCTACCTAACTACATTTTGCCTCTGAGTTTTTTACCTTTCTTTATTTTGTATACCTTTCTTTCCTTCTTACTCTGTGGCTGACTGTATAGCTGGCCCTAGAGAAGAGGGGGGCGGAGCCTCTTCTCCTCTTCTCACTCCTCATTCTCCTCAGTGTCCATTGTTATTCCCCCCTTTTCATTTCTGATTTTGCTGATTTGCATGCTCTCTCTCTGCCTTTTGGTTAGTTTGGATAAAGGTTTTTCTATCTTGTTGTTTTTCTTGAAGAACCAACTCTTTGTTTCATTGATTCTTTGTATTGTTTTCTTTGTTTCTACTTTATGGATTTCAGCCCTCAATTTGATTATTTCCTGGAGTCTGCTCCTCCAGGGTGAGTTTGCTTCTTTTTGTTCTAGAGCTTTCAGGTATGCTGTTAATTCCCTAGTGTGACTATTCTCCAATTTCTTCATGTGGGCACTTAGTGCAATGAACTTCCCTCGTAGCACTGCTTCCAAAGTGTCCCATAAGTTTGGGTATGTTATGTCTTCATTTTCATTGAATTCTAGGAAGTCTTTAATTTCTTTCCTTATTTCTTCCTTGACCCAGGAATGGTGCAATTGAGCATTGTTCACTTTCCATGAGTTTGTAGGGTTTCTGCAATTTGTGTAGTTGTTGAACTCTAACTTTAAACCATGGTGATCTGATAAGATCCAGGGGGTTATTCCAAATTTTTTTGTATCTGTTGAGGTTTGCTTTGTTGCCTAGTACTCCTCACTTTCTCTATCCTAGATTTCTCCTTCTATTTATTCTGTCTGCCTGACAGCCCCACCTATCCTTCTCCTGCCTAGCTATTGCCCTTATTAGACCAATCAGGTGTTTTAGGTAGGCAAAGTAACACAGTTTTATAGAGTTAAATGGATGCAACATAAAAGAATTCAACACATGTTTGCCTCATTAAGCAACTATTCCACAGTATAAATAAATGTGACATGTCTTAAACTAATGTTCCACAACAAGAGACAATATTAAACATAATAAATAATAATACAGTATTTTTAAGTGTGGCTACAGAAGCATTGACAAACTACATGCTATAGTAGTATCAGAAAGCAAAGTGTGATTAATTTAGTAGGTAGCTAGAGAGGCCCTGCCCATAGTCATGTGTGATCCATTTTCTTATTACAGTCCTTTTGCTCCTTGGAAAAACTGTTGGAGATTAGACATGTTCTAATCCTGCTGAGAATACTGTGCCTGTTCCTCTGCTTGGCTTCCTAAGAACCCGTTTCTCTCTCCCCTCACCCTTCCCATGCCCAGATCTCAAGCTGGCTGTTGGTTTATATTTTCAAAAGTCACTGCTAATAATTTTAGGAAATACATTTATGAATAGTTTGTATGTATATAGATTCACATGAGGGGGATAGTATTCATGTGGAGGCCCCAGGTTGATATCCAGAATTTTCTTTGATTGATTCTTCACATTATCCTTTGGGGCAGGGTCTCTTAATAAAATCTGGAGATCGCTGATTGGCTAGCCTCTCATAGCCAACTTACTTGGGGATGTCCAGACTCTGCCTCCCTTGGCTGGAATTATAAACATTTGGCCATGCCCACCCTGCAGTGGTGTGCTTCCTGGAGACCAGAACTTACCCTATTGCTTGGAGCAAGGGATTTAGCCCCTAGTTTTTTATTGTACATTTTAATTGAAAAGTTATACTTGTCCATTCAATAAATAATTCTTAAGTGCCTACTATACTCAGAAACTTAGTTTCTTCTCATGGAAGAAACCTATTTATATATTTTTCTTTCTCAATGCATCAATAGACTGAATGTATGGCATATGGAGCTGAGGGTATATGGAGGTAGTGGAGAATTTGCATAGCATGCTCAAGGCCTGGGCTTTGTTCCAGAGAGGAAGAAAGAGAGAGACAGGTAGGCAGATAGACAGACTGACTTATTTTAGTTGACTATGAACTGATTTTATTTTAGAATTGTGAAAAATGGAAGACAGTAACACTGACACAGATGAAAACGAAGATGGGGAGGAGAAAGCAGCAGCAGCAAAAACAAAAAAGGAGCAGCACAAAAAGGGCCAGGAGGAACTCCCCTCTGTCATAGTGCCCACAATTAATATTCGAGAGGAGCGGCTTGTCGATTTAGCTGAAACACCAGCTTTCCGGTGTCTACATGAGGTATGTTTCTTTGTATATTATTACTAGAGTAAAACCTAATCTTCACCCACCTAAAAATTTAAAATCTGTGTCATTGTCAAAACTGTTACATAGCTGCTCTAGGCCTTAATCATACATACAGGCTGAAAGTCTTGAAGTGGGTCCTGCTTTTCCTTCTGGGATAACACACAGTATGTAGGCTTCTTTAAAGCATAATATTTACATACATACTGTCCATTAAGTGCATTTCAGAGGTTGGTGCATGACATCTAAGTTTTTTTCAATTATCATATGTTCTATACTCACTAGCTAATAAAATGAAGATAAGAAATCTAGCCATAACCCAGGGTCCAACTGGTTCTTCTTGGCCTCCATGTTTGGCCTTCCCTTCTAGCTCATCTCTAGCCCTTTGTAACTTTGCTGATCCACAGAACCTCACTCTGCTAGGGATCCACAGCTGTGACACTTGACTGATTCAAGGATCCCACAGCTACCACACTTGACTAGGAACCAGAGTGGACAGAGTAACCAAAGACAACACTTGCCCAACAAAGATGAAACTGGATACCTATACCAAGAAACACTTCATATGCCATGACTCCGGATGCCTAGGTCCCAGGGTAAAAATACAAATATGAGCAATCACAAGAGTATGCTTCTTTCAGAAGACTACAACTCTATTGCGAGAAGTCCTGAGCAAAGCAATTTGCCTGAAGCACAAGACTAGTACTTCAAAATAGCAATTATGACTATGTTTAAAGGTCTTAAAGAGGATATGAATACATGCCTTAATAAAATCCATGAAAATGCAAACAGTTGAATGGTATAGTGAAAACAATTCAAGGTGTGAAAGTAGAATTTAACAAAGAAATAGAGTCACTAAAGGATCCTAAACTGAAACAAAACAGGAAATGAAAAACTCAAATGAAAACCTTAGAAGTAACTCCCACCAACAGATTAGAAGACATGGAAGAGAAAATTTCAGGCCTTAAAGAAAATGTCCAGACCAGTCAAGGAAAACATTAATAAATAAAAATTCAAGAAATGAAACACTATGAAAAAAAAAACCAAACCTATGATTAATAACTATAGAAGAAGGAGAAGAATCCCAGGTCAAAGTTACAGAAAATATTTTGAACAAAATCACAGAAGAAAATGTCTCCAATCTAAAGAAAGTTGCCTATCAAGAGACAAACAGAACACCAGAGACAGGCCCAGAAAAGAAACTACCCATGTCACATAATAGAAACAGAAAATGTAAGAACAAAGAAAGGATTTTAAATTCTACAAAGAAAAAAGGCCAAGTCACATATAAAGGTAAGCCAAAAAGGCCTGGATAGATGTTCTATGAGCTCTAGGAAACACAGGTGCCAGGTCAGCCTACTATACCCAGCAAAACTATCAACCAGATCAACAGCAAAAGAAAAGGTATCATAGCAAAAGCATATTTAAACAATTCTGTCCACCAATTCAGCGCTACAGAAAAGAAGGTTTACTACATATAAGGGGACACTGGAAATAAATAATTCCAGAACAGTTAGCCAAAAGTGGGGAGAAAAACCCACACAAATCACAAAATAACATGAATTAATAAATGCTTTTCACTCAGTGGCCTCAATTTCCCGATAAAAACTCATAATTGTATTAGAAAACATGACCCATCTTTCTGTTGTGTCCAAGAAACACACCCCACTACCCACAGACTTCATCTCAGAGTAAAAGAATGGAAAAAGGATATTTCGGGCAAATGGAACCAAGAATCAGGCAAATGTACTTTTTTTGATATTTGAAAAATTAGACTTCAACCCCAAAACATTCAAAAGAGAGGGAAGAACACAACCTCTTCGTTAAAGTAAAAACCACCAATCAAAACATCTATGCACCAAGCATGATGGCACTAAGTACATAAAAGAAACACTACTACAGCTAAAATCACATAAAGTGATTTTGTGTGACCCTCACACAGTTATAGTGGGCAACTTCAATACCCAACTCACACCAATAGATAGGTCATCCAGATAAAAACTGAATAGAGAACATTGGCATTAAATAACATCAAAAATCAAATGTACCTATATAACCCCTAAGGAAATAGAAACAGTCTTCAAAAGGCTTCCAACCAAAAAAAAAAAAAAAAAGGAAAGAAGAAAGAAAAAGACAGACAGAAAGAAAGAAGAATACGGGATCTAGATGGCTTCAGTGCAGAGTTCTACCAGAACAAAGACACAACTAAGAAAGAAAATTACAGACCAGTTTTCCCTCATGAACATAAATGCAAAACTACACAACAAAATACTGACAAATGGAACCCATGAACTCATCAGAAAAGTCATCCATCATGATCAAGTAGGCTTTATCCTAGAGATGCAGGGTGGTTCAACATAGGAAAATCCGTCAAAAATAATCCATATTATAAAAATACTGAGGAAAAAAACCCCACATGATAATCTCATTAGATGTGGAAAAATCCTTTGATGAAATGGAACATCACTTCATGATAAAAGTCTTGGAGAGATCAGTGATACAAGGAACATTCTTAAACATAATAAAGGCAATATGCAGCAAGCCAATATCAAACTAAATGGAGAAAAACTCAAAATGATTCCACTTAAATCAGGAACAAGACAAGGCTGTCCACTCTCTCCATATTTATCCAGTATAATACTTGAAGTTCTAGCTAGAGCAGTAAAACAAAAAATGAGATCAAGGGGATACAAATTCGAAAGGAAGAAGTCAAACTTTTGCTGTTTATGGATGATATGATAACATACATAAGTGACCCCAAAAATTCTGCCAGGAAACTTCTACAATTGATAAACACCTTCAATAATGTAACAGGATACAAGGTTAACAACAACAACAACAAAAAATCAGTAGCCCACCTATATACAGATGATGCATGGGCTGAGAAAAACAACAACAACAAAAAAAAAACCACCACCACCACCAACAACAACAACAAAAACAGAGAAATATTACCCTTTACAATAGCCACAAATAACATAAAATATCTTGGCGTAACCCTAAGCAAATATGTAAAAGACCTATATGACAAGAACTTTGAAGAATGAAATTAAAGAGGATATCAGAAAATGGAAATATTTCCCAGACCTCAAAAGAACAATACTAAATTTCATATGGAAAAAACAAAAAACCCAGGATAGCCAAAACAATCCTGTGAAATAAAGAACCATCTGGAAGCATCACTATCCCTGACTTTAAGCTCTGTTATAGAGCTACAGTAATAAAAACAGCTTGGTATTAGCATAAAAACATACAGGTGGACCAATGGAATTGAATTGAGACTTTTGATATTAACCCAAATACCTATGAACATCTGATTTTTGACAAAAAGCTAAAAACATAAAATGGAAAAAAGAAAGCATATTCAACAAATGGTGCCGGTATAACTAGATGTTGACATGCAAAAGGATGCAAAAAAGATCTGTATCTATCACCATACACAAAGCTCAAATCCAAATGGATCAAATGCCTCAATATAAATCCATCCATATTGAACCTCATAGTAGAGAAAGTGGGAAATACAATTTAACACATTGGTACAGGAGACCAATTCCTAATTGTAACAGACACTAAGAGCAACAATTAATAAATGGGACCTCCTGGAACTGAGAAGATTTTATAAGGCAAAGGACATGATCAACAAGACAAAACAGCAGCCTATAGAATGGGAAAAGATCTTCACCAACCCCACATCTGACAGAGGGCTGATCTCCAAAATATACAAAGAACTCAAGAAACTAGAAATCAAACTACCAAATAATCCAATTTAAAAATGGAGTACAGTTCTAAAAAGAGAATTTTCAACAGAACAATCTCAGATGGTAGAAAGACACTTAAGGAAATGCTCAACATCCTTAATCATCAGGGAAATGCAAATCAAAACAATTTTGAGATCATCTTATGTTGATCAGAATGGCTAAGATAAAAAACACCAATGACAGCTTATGCTAGAGAGGATGTGGGGTAAGGAACACTCTTACATTGGTGGTGGGAGTGAAAACTTGTATAGGCACTGTAGAAATCAGTATGGCAATTTCTCAGAAAACTAGGAATCAATCTACCTCAAGATCCAGCAATACCACTTTTGGGCATATACCCAAATGAGGCACATTCACACCATAAGAACATTTGCTCACCTATGTTCATAACAACATTATTCGTAATAGCCAGAACTTGGAAACAACGTAGATGCCCCTCAACTGAAGAATGGATAAAGAAAATGGGGTGTTTGCACAACAGAGTACCACTCAATGGTGAGAAATGATGACATCTTTAAAATTGCAAGCAAACGGGCAGAACTAGAAAAAAACATACATAGTGAGGTAACCCAGATCCACAAAGACAACTATAGAATATACTCACTCACAAGTGAATACCAGACATAAAGCAATGTATAACTAGCCTACAATCCACAACCCCAGAAAAGCTAGATCCCTCTTCCAGAAACAGATGGAAGCAAATGTAGAGATCTATAACTAACCATTGGGCAAACCTCCCAGAGTACAATCGAAGTGAGGGAGGAGCAATAAAACACACAAAGGAGTCAACACCACGATGGGGAAACCCACAGAATTAGCTGACCTGAGCTAGTGAGAGATCACTGACTCAGCACTAGGCTGGGGAGCTGGCATAGGACTGAACTAGGGCCTCTTAATACAGGCGACAATGGTGTAGCTTGGGCAGTATATGAAGCCGATGGCAGTGGGACCAAGATATAACTACGATGTACAAACTGACTTTGCCGAACCCATTCTCTGTGGAGAGATACTTTGTTCAACCTAGACACGGGAGGGGGGGAGTGCCTTGGTACTGCCTAAATGAGGTGATAGGACAGACTTAGTTGACATCCTAGGAGAGGCCTCACCCTCTCGGAGGAATGGATTGGAGGTGAAATGGGGGAAAGGAGAGGAGAGTGGAAGGAGAGGAGGGAGGAGGAACTGGGAACGGATCAAGACAAAATCAAGAAGAAAATGAAAACTTTATAGAATTGAATGAAAATAAAAACATAATATACCCCAATCCATAGGACATGATGAAAGCAGAAAGAAGTTCAAAGAGACAATGTCATAGCACTAAGTGACTACATTTCATATCACTAACTTAACACTTGAAAGCTCTAGTAAAACAAAACAACAAAACAATTCTTGGAAAGAGCAGATGAAAAAAAAATTCAAAGACTCAGTGAAACAAAGAGTTGGTTCTTTGAGAAAATCAGTAATATTGACAAACTTTTAACCAACCTAACCAAAATTAGAGGTGAAAAGGGTGACAATACAACCGATAATGAAGAAATTCAGATTTTATTTAATTTTTTTTTTAGTTTTCTTTTCTGTTCAGTTGTTTTTTTTATTTAATTTATTATTTTACATGTCTATCCCAGTTCCCTCTTCCTCCCTCCCTCTCTTCCTTTTACCCTCTCTGCCCTCTCACATGCACCCTAACCACCCTCCCCTCCCATCCCCCACCCTAATTCCATATGTAGGGGAATGCCATCCAATTGGGGTCATGTAGATCTGACAGGTCATGTGAAGTAGGGACTAGGGCTTCTTTCCTGTCTCTAGATTAAGGCAGTTATCCCTCCATAGGGGATGTGTTCGCAAGGTCCTTTTGTTCACCAGGGAAACATCATGGCTCCACTGTCTGAGGTCTCTTAGACTGCTCAGTCCTTCTGGCTGAGACCCATATTCAGGGGGGCCTGATTTTCAACAAAACAGCTAAAATTATACAATGGGGTGAGGACAGCATCTTCAACAAATGGTGCTGGCACAATTGGATGAGGGTGTGTAGAAGACTGCAGATAGACCCATGTCTGTTGCCATGCACAAAACTCAAGTCCAAATGGATCAAAGACCTCAACATCAATCCAGCCACATTGAACCTCTTAGAAGAGAAAGTAAGAGGTTCCCTTGAACAAATTGGTATAGGAGACCGCTTCCTGAACATAACTCCAGGGGCACAGACACTGAGAGCAACAATTAATAAATGGGACCTCTTCAGACTTAGAAGCTTCTGTAAGGCAAAGGACACAGTGGACAAGACCAAATGGCAGCCCACATACTGGGAAAAGATTTTCACATTTTTATAATTTCAATTTCACCAAACTGGAAAGCCTAGAAGAAATGGATGGATTTCCTGACATATACAACCTACTAAAGTTAAATCAAGATGAAATAAACAACTTGAACATGCACATAACCCTAGTGAAATAGAAGCACTAGTTAAAAATCTCTGAAACAAGAAAAAGCCCAGGATCAGGTGGATTCATTGTAGAATTCTGACAGACTTCCAAAGAACTAATAATATGAAATAGAAGCACTAGTTAAAAATCTCTGAAACAAGAAAAAGCCCAGGACCAGGTGAATTCAGTGTAGAATTCTAACAGACTTCCAAAGAAGAACTAATAATATAGAAACTGAAGGAACATATCCTAACTCCTTTTCTGAGATGACCTTTACCCTGGTACCAAATGTACACAAAGACACAACAAAAAGGGAAAATTATAAACCAATATCCCTTATGAACATATATGTAAAAATTCCCAATAAAATATTTACAAACTGAATCAAAGAACACATCAGAAAGATCATCCACCACAATCAAGTTGGTTTCATTCCAGAGATGCAGGGATGGTTCAATATATGTAGAACAATAGGCATAATTCATCACATTAATAGGTTAAAAAGACAAAAACCACACACTCATCCCATGAAATACAGAAAAAGCCTAATGCAAATCCAACATCTTTGTGATAAAAATCCTAGAGAGACTAGGTATACAAGAGGAATACCTCAGCATAATAAAGACAATTTACAGCAAGCCCACATCCAAAACTCAAAGCATTTCTACCAAAATCAGGAACAAGGATGGCTGGCCCTATAATATCCAGAAGCAAAGAGCAGTAAATGCTTATGTTCAGTTTTCCTTTCTATGTAGTCCAGGATGTTAGTGCAAGGAATGGTGCCAGCCACAGTGCAGGTCTGTTACCACATCAGTTAACCTAATAGGATGCCCCAGAACCTGTCTGATGAATAATTCTAGATTTCATCAAGTTAAAAACTGAGAATAACCACTACAGGTATACCAAGTCTGATCAACAGGGTGTTTAGGAGATCAACCACCATGCTAACCATTTCAATGTCCTACTGTATAGTGTCAGCATTAGCAACTTCACTGCCTAGGAGTTATTCCTCAAACTTGCAAAGTCTTGCAGAACAAATTATTGCAGAACTGGTATAATAAACATCACTAAGGGTCTGGGTACAGCAAAAAGGTAGAGTACTCAGTTCTGCATTTGTGAGACTCTGGGTTCCTTCCCCAGTAAGAAAAAGAATATATATATATATATATATATATATAATATATTTATATATAATATATATATGTATATATATATTAAAGCTCATAAGTATTGTTGTGATGCCCTTTGAATCTTTACACTGCCTAAAACCAACACATGGACACTTGAATTTGGCAGGCACTATGTCTGAAGATAGACAGTTCCAATCACAGCTGAAAGGTAGCTAACAGGAGTCCACTCACAAACACCCACACTGCATCACATTGAGAACAGACACATATGCAGTGTGTACTATTGCTAATGCTAGTTATACAGTTAGTTGATCTGCTCTACTCTGTGGCAGGATGTATTGTTTTCCTGTCACCCGACATTGACTGAAGACTGTGTAGTGTGACATTCATTGTCCTCTGCTATTTAGAACTAGACAACTTTTCAATCTAATTATTCACTTAGGTCCTAATGGTCTTGATGTTGGTCCTCTCATCAGAGACGTTCCTAAATTTAGAGATAATTAGTTGAGAAGCCCAGGGAAACCTCCATATATTAAAATATGTGAAATGGTTTTCCAAAATTCTAACTACTAGCATTTTCACATAAAATCTGTGCCATTTACACTTAAACTCCAAATGATCCCTTCCATGAACCACACTTTGTAACCTTTGCAGGTATCCCCTACCTTTTAGAACCTTATTGAACACCCACTTTCATCAGTATATTGCAGGAATATCTCTGTCCACCCAACTCTCTTGGCATTTATAGATACTGAATATCTTTTCATAAGATACCTTAAAAGCTCCTTGATAATATTATAACTACATAAAGCAATAAGATCAAAGCAGGAACCACTTTGTTCCAGGTAATACTTGGGAGATGAACCATGTGAGTCTATCAGTGGACTATGGCCAAATATAGAGATGGGTTTATCCACTTGTCCACTGATGCCTAAGCTTAAGGTCTGGATGGACTTGTACAACTTGTCCTGTTGAAAAGTGTTCTTTTTTATTAATTTATTTTATTTTATATAACAAAGTCCAATTAAATGAAAACAAACATTTATACACAATATTTGGGAATTTGGGCGTTGTTCTTTCCAAACTACTTCCTGCTGGGAAGGGGCGCTGTCATGGGGGATTCGAAGAAGATTCAGAAATCCTGGCTGTAGTCTGTAAGGCTGCTTTGTCCAGCTGTTTTGAATGTAGGATCACCTTGTACTCTGTTTCAGGTGGTCTGGCTTGATCAAACCACATTAGTCTGGAAGGAATCCACATCTTTTCATTTTCTGTGGAAACAAAAATAGAAATCCTTTTCCCCAGTAACTTGTTCTTCAACTTAAATTTTGGAGTCAAAGCATTTTTTTAAATTTAATTTATTATTTTACATGTTGATCCCAGTTCCCTCTTCCTCCCTCCCTCGCTCCCTCCGTCCCTCCCTTTCTCCTTCCCTCCCTTTTACCCTCTCTGCCCTCTCACATGCACCCTAACCACTCTCCCTTCCCATCCCCCAACCCCAACTCCATATGTAGGGGAATGCCATCCAGTTGGGGTCATGTAGATCTGACAGGTCATGTGAAGTAGGGACTAGGGCTTCTCTCCTGTCTCTGATTAAGGCAGTTATCCCTCCATGGGGGATATGTTCGCAAAGTCCTTTTGTGCACCAGGGATACATCCTGGCTCCACTGTCTGAGGTCTCTTAGACTGCTCAGTCCTTCTGGCTGAGACCCATATTCAGGGGGGCCTGAGAAGGTCCCATGCTGGCTTCCCAGCTATCAGTCTAGTGGCCGTTAGCTCCTCCTTGTTCAGGTAAGCTGTCTGTATGTGTTTCTGCTGCATGGTCTTGTCCTTTCCATCTGCATCTGGGTTCTAGTTCGACTCAGTGTTTATGTATGGGTGTTTGATCCTGTTTTCAACAGGCATTAGTTGAGGGTTCCATGGAGAAGTTAGTTGTTGATCTCACTCTGCGGGAAGGGCATTTATGATAGCCTTTCCACGGAAGCTCAAATTGTTAGTTGGGAGCAGACTTGTAGTTCCCTCGACCTTTCTTTGTGTTCAATTTTATCTTCAAACCAATATTGGCTCCCTCTTTTATGTTCTCTCTCTCTGTCTCTATCTCTCTCTCCCTCTTTCCTATCTTCTATTCCTAACCAGGCTCAATCCTCCTGGTCGCACATGCCTTCCTCTCCTCCCCCTCATTTCATTCTACTTCTCTCTCCATTCGCTGTCCTCCCCCACTTCACCTGAGCTCTGGGGGACTTGTCCCTTCCCAGTTCTGTGAGGGACTTTATATGAATCTCTTAGAATACAACTTGTATCCTAGTTCCTCTGGTGATGTGAATTATAGGCTGGTGATCCTTTGCTCTAGGTCTAAAATCCATATATGAGTGAGTACATACTGTGTTCCTCTTTTTGTGACTGGGTTACCTCATTCAGGATGGTTTCTTCAAGTGCCATCCACTTGCCTGCGAATTTCAAGATACCATTATTTTTTTCTGCAGAGTAGTATTCCATTGTGTAGATGTGCCACATCTTCATTAACCATTCTTCAATTGAGGGGCATCTAGGTTGCTTCCAGGTTCTTGATATTACAAATAGTGCTGCTATGAACATAGTTGAACAGATGTCTTTGTTTCATGGATGTGAATCCTTTGGGTATATGCCTAAGAGGGGGATTGCCGGGTCCTGTGGTAAACTAATTCCCATTTTCCTGAGGAACCGCCATACTGATCTCCAAAATGGCTGTACAAGTCTGCACTTCTACCAGCATAAATTGTCCTGGGTGTTCCTAATTTTAGCCTTTTTGATTTCCTCTATTGAGAATTCTTTCTTCAGTTCTGTACCCCATTTTTTAATAGGGTTATTTGGTGTTTTGTTGACTAGTTTCTTGAGTTCTTTGTATATTTTGGAGATCAGCCCTTTGTCGGATATAGGATTGGTGAAAATCTTTTCCCAGTCAGTGGGCTGCCGTTTGGTCTTGTCAACTGTGTCCTTTGCCTTACAGAAGCTTCTAAGTTTGAAGAGGTCCCATTTATTAATTGTTTCTTTCAGTGTCTGTGCCCCTGGAGTTATGTTCAGGAAGCGGTCTCCTATACCAATTTGTTCAAGGGAACCTCTTACTTTCTCTTCTAAGAGGTTCAATGTGGCTGGATTGATGTTGAGGTCTTTGATCCATTTGGACTTGAGTTTTGTGCATGGCGACAGACATGGGTCTATCTGCAGTCTTCTACACACCCTCATCCAATTGTGCCAGCACCATTTGTTGAAGATGCTGTCCTCGCCCCATTGTATAATTTTAGCTGTTTTGTCGAAAATCAGGTGTTCATAGGTGCATGGATTAATATCAGGATTTTCAATTCGATTCTATTGGTCTACCTGTCTATTTTTATGCCAATACCAGGCTGTTTTCAGAACTATAGCTCTGTAGTAGAGCTTAAAGTCAGGAATGGTGATGCCTCCTGAAGTTCTTTTATTGTATAGGGTTGTTTTGGCTATCCTGGGTCTTTTCTTTTCCCATATAAAGTTGATTATTATCCTTTCTAGGTCGGTGAAGAATTGTGGTGGGATTTTAATGGGGATTGCAGTCTGTAGAATTGCTTTTGGTAAGATTGCCATTTTTACTATGTTCACCCTACCTATCCAAGAGCATGGGAGATCTTTCCATTTTCTGGTATCTTCTTTAATTTCTTTCTTTAGAGCCACAAAGTTCTTATTATATAGGCCTTTTACTTGTTTGGTAAGCGTTACACCAAGATACTTTATGTTGCTTGTGGCTATTGTAAAGGGTGATGTTTCTCTGATTTCTTTCTCTGTCTCTTTGTCGTCTGAAAAAAGTAGTGCTACTGATTTTTTTGAGTTTATCTTGTATCCTGCTAGTTTGCTGAAGGTGTTTATCAGCTGTAGGAGTTCCCTGGTAGAGTTTATTGAGTCGCTTATGTAAACTATCATATCATCTGCAAATAGAGACAGTTTGACTTCTTCCTTTCCAATTTGGATCCCCTTGATCTCCTTTTGTTGTCTTATCGCATTAGCTATAAGACAACTGGCGCTCTCCAGCTGAGACCTCTTTGTTTGGCAGAGGCCAGAATTTGGGGGTCAAGTATCTTGCCTGCAGGAACTCAGAGTGTACCTGCAGAGATAGGTGAATCTCTGGGAGGGGCCTGGGGCTCCAGCAGAGGACTGGAGGCGGGGTCAGAGACCAAGCTGGTGGAAATTACTGGTGGTTCCGCATGGATAGTCAGGTCTCCTATGTTCAGAGTTGCTCAGAGAAGTCTCCGAAGTAGGGTGGACTGTTGGCTCCATCCTCTGTCCCAGTGCTCAACCAGAGTGGCAGGACCATGGGTGGGGTAGGGCACAGGGTGGGGGGGGTGGTAGGCTGGCGGTGTTGATGGGTGGGGGTGTATCAGAGCTCCAAGGGGGCTCTCGATGGGGACCGGAGACAGGAGCAGCAGGATCAGGGGCAAAAAGTGTTCTTTTTAAAAAGTTTTTAATGTATAACAAATAATAAGTAAAGCTCATAAATATGAAGTGTGCTGCATGGTATCTCATTATTTTTTTACACAGGTTTCACTTAGGAATTCACTTATCTTGGGTAGATGCCTACGTGTGCGGCTGCTATGTTGAAATGGAGGTTTAGAAGCATATTTACCAGGATTCTCCCTGTTGGTGGGCCCCATGTTAGATGCTGAAGTCTATGCATGGCTAATTCAGCTCTGCCTGTGTCCAGTGGCACTGATTTACATGTGTGGCTGTGTCAGGGTGTCAGGTGTTTTCCTCTGCTCATACCCAGACACTATGAAATCACTTCATCTTAATGCCATGAGCACATTATTTTATTTTGCTGGCTTCTTGATCCTGTTATCCAAAGCCAGTCTTTACCTTCCCCTTTCCTGCAAATAATTTTTATACCAACAGCTAAGTTACTGACATAGCTGGGCAAGGGCTAGAGAACAGGGACCGCTGATGCCCTTGGAGGCACAGGGGAGAGACATGCATGAGTCAGAACAGCATACAGAGACCTGTAACTGCGGAGTGGCTAATACTCACTGTGGGTAAGCAGAGAAAAACATTTTAGTTTACTTCTTACAAAATTCCTAATAAATAAGGTTTTTGTAACAAGGTTCTTTAAAAGTATCTCTTTCTTTAAACTGTATTTATCACATTGGGAAAAAATGGTTTCCACATGTGTCTTTAGGACCAGATACTTTCTGACAAGAAATCTACTATCATAGTGTAAGCAATCTCTTTTTCTGGCTGCTTTTAATTTTTCTTTACTGTTGACTTTCTTTTCTTTAACAAAATAAAATGTAATAAGACAAAATGAAATCCATCATATCAAAGTTGGACAAGCCAACAGAAAAATAAAAGAGCCCCAGGGGAAGGCACAAGAGTCAGCGAGCCACTCATTTCTATATTCGGGGTCCCACAAAGAAAGAAACTAAAGTCTACAGTATATGTGCAGAGGATCTGGTGCAGATCTGTACAGGAAATGTCCCTGGGTTCATATAAGCTTTACCTGCTTGATTCAAAGAACACTGCTCTCCTGGTGTCCTTGGTCCCCTGTCTCCCCAACTCCTTCTGCCTCCTCTACCTCAGGGTTCCCTGAGCTCTAAGAGCACAGATTTGATGAAGACATCCCATTTAGAGCTGTGTATTCCAAGATCTCTATGCATAATATCTGCCTGTGGGTCTCTATATTTGTTCCCATCTGCTACAAGAGGAAGTCTTTCTGATGATTGTAGAATAAGACACTGATGTATGGGTATAGCAGAATGTCATTAGGGGTCATTTTATTGTTACTTTATGCTTAATTGTAGGTCTCTGGGCTATCTAGACTTTGGTTCTTGTTCACCCAAAGAGTGTCAGGTATGGATTCTATCTCATGGAGTGTGCCTTACGTCAAATTGGACATCAGTTAGTTATTCCTATGAGGGTTGGGTCAGCATTGCCCTAGCATATTTTACAGGCAGGACAGATTATAGATCAAAAATGTTGTGGCTGTGTTGGTATTTACTTTTCTTTTTGTTCCCTGCCTGACTTTTCCATGTCAGAAATGCTAGAACATGTGGGTGAAGGTTCTGTGTAGGCCCCATCTTTGTTGTTCTTTTGCTGCGCAGCTAATGCCTAAGAAACAGCGTCCAAGTGGAGTTTATTGAGAGAAGGGAGAGAAAGAGTGGGTAGCTGGTGGCCAACCGAAAGCAGGAGAGAGAGAGAAAGAGCGGAGTGGGGCAGAGAAAGAGCAAGAGGGGGTAAGAAGGGGCAAGGGGGGAGCAAGAGAGGGCAAGAGGCCAGAGAGAGAGAGAGAGAGAGAGAGAGAGAGAGAGAGAGAGAGAGAGAGAGGTGCACAAGCACGCTTGCTTTGAAAGGGGGGCTTGCGCCTGTGTAACTGAGACCTCTGGCAGCCAGGTAAAGCTTGAGCCTCCAGGTAAGGCTGAGGTAGTGATGACATGGTCATGAGCGTCCCTGGCTGCTAGTTCCTAACAATCTTGACTTCTCCAAGGCTCCCGATGGGGCCTTGCCTTCAGTTTGTGAAGAGAAACCTATTGTTTTGGCAACAATCTGCGTTCCCATGGGACCCTCTCAGCCAACAACTCAATTGGATGAAACCCAGTCCTGGTATTGGAAGCTCTGTTTGGTGACAGGAGGTGGCTACTTGGTGTTCCATTTCCCTCATTATATGGGCACTCCGTTAGGATCACCTTCCTATAACTGAATTAGGTTTCTATACTCCCCCTCAAATACCCTTTAAGTCTAGCTCTCTCTCCTCTCAATCCCATTTCCCTTCCACCTTACCATTCTATTTTCCCTTCCCAGATCCATGTTTTCCCCCTAGATCCGTCCTCTATGGCTAACCTCTCTGGATCTAAGGATTATATCATGGTAATCATTTATATAATGGCCAATATCCAGATATAAGCAAATGCATACCATATTTGTCTTTCTGGGTCTGGTTTATCTCACTTGGGATGATTTTTTTCCTAGTTTTATCTATTTGTCTGAAATTTCAAAATACCACCTTTAAAGAGCCTAGTAAACACTCCATAGTATAAATGTACAGCATTTTCTATATCCATTCTTCTGTTGAGAGGCATCCAGATTGTTTCAAATTTCTGGTTGTTATGAATAGAGCAACAATTAACATGGTTGAGCAAGTGTCCTGTGATAGGATGAAGCATCCTTTGGGTATATGATGGACCATGAGGTAGATTGAGTCCCATCTTTCTGAGGAACTGCCCTACTGATTTCCACAGTGGCTGTACAAGTTTGCACTCCCACTAGCAACAGAGTAGCATTCCTCTTACTCCACATCCCCACCATCATGAGCTGTCACTTGTGTGATCTTAGCCATTCTGGCAGGTGTAAGATGGGAGCTCAAAGTAGTATTGATTTGCATTTCCCCGAGGGCTTAGGCTGTTGAACATTTCTTTAAGTGTTTTTTAAACATTTGAGTTTCCTCTGTTGAGGATTCTGTTTAGATCTGTACCCAACATTTTAATTGAGTTATTTGGATTTTTTGATATATGTTTGATACACAAACATATTATGAACCCTTCTATCAGATATGCAGTTGCTAAAAATCTTTTCTCATTCTGTAGGCTGCACTGCTACTTTGTCCAAATGATGTTGTCCTTTGCCAATCAGAAGCTTTTCAGTATAGCAAGTATTAATTGATTGCTGCATTGGATAAGAATTGAAATAACAAAACAATTACCTTCATCTACTTCAAAGATATTTATGCAGTGCCCAATGTATGCCAGCATGATGCTAAGAAATATTTACTACTGTTATTATTAAAGATACAGAAATTAAACTTATTCCTTCAGTTCTTACCTTTTAGGGATTTAAAAATTATTTATGTGTGTCTGTACATATGTATGACACATCTATGTGAACTCACTTACAGGGGGTCACATCATATGGAGCTGGAGTTAAAAGCATCTGTGAGCTGCCCAACACAAGTGCTGGGTGAGACTTGGGTCCTGGGAGAGCAGAAAGCACCCTTATCTACTGAGCCGCCTCTCCAGCTACCCCTCCTGTATTTTAAACTTTCCTCTCTCTCTCTCTCTCTCTCTCTCTCTCTCTCTCTCTCTCTCTCTCTCTCTCTCTCTCTCTCTCTCTCTATGAAGCTGATGACTGATTCCAGGGCCTTGTGGTTGGTTGCTAGGCAAGTCCTCTACCACTGAACTCTGAACTTCTGTCTTCTTTTTTCTGGTACAAGAGATGGAGCTCAGGGTCTTGAACTTGCTTGGCAAGTGCTCTGCCAGAGCTAAAACTACCTCCCTCCTTTCTTTTAGTAAGATCCTGTGTGATATCCCTAAACACCATAAAGAGTCATAGATAATGCATAGGAAATATTTCTGTTCTTTAGAAGTTTTATTAGGGAAGAGTAGCTTGAAATGTTAAAAGTCAACAAAGGGTAATGTATGATTGCAGACCTAAAGGGTGCAGTGTTATTAAAACTGAAAGAAAAGTAGTCACCATAGGAAGAGATGATGTGGAAGGGGTTTGAAGTCTGTAAGCATAAAACAAGAAGAGATAATAACATCCAGATCTATCTTTGAGTGTTGCCCTCACAATCACACATGTACTTGGTAATCTTCAGGGTCCAAGGTACCTCGGCACAAACTTCTCAGACCACCTCCAGTATTCTCCCAAGCCTGGCTCTCCTGTGTTCTGTCCTTTGGTTCTTTTGTAAATGTCTCCTGCCTTTGGGTGTATTCCGACCTGGGCACTGAGACAAGACAGAGACTGCACTAAACCAGGCATGGTAGGTAAAAAGGAGTAAGTACTTTTAAAGGAAACATTAACAAGGGGAAAATTCTGGACTTAATGTCTGGTTAGATGGGGGTGAGGGGAGGAATCTAACCTGACACTTAAAATTAGGAAACTGGTTAAATTATTGTGCTACAAGCGATAGAGTTAAGAAGGAACAACAGATCTAAGAGGAATGTCTGGTGTGTGTATTGAAGCTTGCAGAAGCCATCCCTGGCTAGAGGAACAGGCAAAGTTAGGTCTTGATTGTTTTCAGATTGCTTTGTAAGAAGCCACACCTTGCTACTTTAGTGAGTCTAGCAGCACCCTCTGGCACTGGGTGTATAAACAATATTGTTATGCACTTAGTTGTGAGCTTCACATGTCATTGCTTGTACACATTCATACATTCAAAAGATGGTTCTTAGACATTTTGTCCTCCCAGGGCTGGCTCCAGATAAATTGTTTGAGAGTTTTAATTATTTCTTCGAATACACTGGGGCTTTCTGGTGCTACCAATATGTCATTTTTTCTGGGTTTGACATTCTGTAACTCTACTGATGAGATTCATGAGATGATCCTTAATGAGAGTTAAAATCATTTCCAAAGAAACAAAATATCTTTTACTCATTTTATGCCTTAACTAATAAATTAGCTACCTGCAACAGGTAAAGATATGATTCCCACCCACAATGGCTTATTGTCAGAGGAGCTTTAGATGTGGCATGAATTTTCTGATGGGTTCTGCCAGATGTCCTTTCTTCCATACTGCAGGCTTGCCCTGCACTACAGGCCTGCACTGGAGGAGGAAGGAGACCTGACTCCATGTCTTACCTTACTCTTACATCACTCATAACCCACACATTTAAACACTTAGGATTTTATAAA
This sequence comes from Phodopus roborovskii, assembly GCF_943737965.1. NCBI lineage: Eukaryota > Metazoa > Chordata > Mammalia > Rodentia > Cricetidae > Phodopus > Phodopus roborovskii. The sequence goes on along the minus strand of NW_026126693.1, from coordinate 3,311,759 downwards.
TTGACCTTTAAAATAAATGTTATATACAAATGGGAAAGGTAAATGTGTAATGCTCTTGTTATATACTTCTCATTCATTTGCCTTTTTTAGTTTTCACATGTCTATAATAGCTTTACTTGGAGGGCACGGGGTTTTTATGTACTAATTTTCTTTTTAAAAATATTCCTATAAATCTTAGTATTGCTGGCATGTTTTCACCTTTTCTTCAAACATTCAGGCAGCCTCGTGAAAGCAACTTAAGATTTTATGTAGCTGTTAAGAAGTTTTAAGAGACTCATATTTTGCTAAACAATACTGACAGGTCTCACTAGTCCCATGGAGGTGGTTTTATTTATTTTCATTGATTGATTGGCTGAATGATTGACTGCTGTTGCTTTTACCCTGGCAATAAAATAGAGGAGAGAGACAGCTAGATTATTAGCATCACCATTTTACAGCCCTATTGCTCTTTCTAAAGCATACCACTACTTTAAATCCTGTCAATAAAGTGTACATTGCAGAACAGGGCCAGAGAAAAGAAGACCCTTCGTGAGATGACCTTACTCTCAGCAGCTTCAAAATGATGACATGAAGATAGGTTCTGGGCCAGAATCTAGGTTGTTGCCTGAAAACTTGATCTGGAAAAAAACTGATTAAAAAGAAGCTAGTAGGAGTCAAAAGAGCAATAAAACTCATGACAGGAAAGACTTAGCATTTCTCCCTTCCTACCTGAAGAGCTGCCTTACCTTCTTATCCCCTTCACACCTGAAGAGCTGCCTTACCTTCTCATCCCCTTCACACCTGAAGAGCTGCCTTACCTTCTCATCCCCTTCACACCTCAAGAGCTGCCTTAACTTCTCATTCCCTTCACACCTGAAGAGCTGCCTTACCTTCTCATGCCTAACATCTTCCCTGCAGTTCACTGGGCCCAAGGGTAAGACATGGGGAAATGTGATGGCCACCATGTGACCCTCATCTACATGGATTCTTTTCCTCTCTTTTGCTTTATCTGTGTCTCCATGTTTCCTGACACAACATGAGCCTCACATGGGGTGTGAGTGTCTAAGTGTATACACTGGTGTGTATGTGTTCAAGTTCAATATTTTTGTTACTTCTATTTTTCCTTTATATTTTATCTGTTATAAGGATGCAAATGAACATTAAAAATAAACTTCTGGCTAGGTGTCATGGTATAATACCATAATCCATCTACTAGGGAAAGGAAGATCATGTTCAAGGCTACCATAGCCAATTTATGGAGATCCTGTCTCAAAGTATTATAAAATGGCTGGTGTAGCTCATGGTTAGGATGTATGATTGTGTCCGAGGCCCTGGGTTCCATCCTTGGGGTTGGAGGAAAGGACTTCAAATTAGATGCTGTTGTTTGGTTGGTTGGTTGATTGGTTGGTTGGTTGGTTTTAGGTAGTTATTGTGAACAGATGTTGCTTATAAAAATAGGGGTGAACAGATGCTGATCTTGAAAATAAGGACTAGGAGAAATAATTCAAGCTATTATTCCCTCCTTTAATGAAAGAAAGAAAATTCCTTGAGGTAGGGATAAGTTGGCTTTGGAAAGCTGTGGCTCTCTGAGATGGTACATCTTGTGTACCATTAGCATTCTAAGAACTACTCATCTTGGGAGCTAAAACTGGAAGCATAAGTATTGGAATCAAGAATACACTTTTTAACTAAAATATATGAATGTACTGTCAATGAGAAAGTATTGACATCCATAGGTGGGGCCTTGGGCAATAAACAAGAGAGAATAGAATTGGGAATTTGATCATCTAGTAACCAGATTTACAGATGGCACTAGTTAAATGACTCAGCACCAGAAAGGAAGTAAAGACAATGCTATCAGTCACTCTTTGGACAGAAGATCAGGTTGTCAATGGCTGAGCAGTAAGATGTGCCCAGACTGGGAAGTTGTAGAACAGAATGTCAGAAGACTCAGAACAAAGTTTATTTCAGCCACAAGGTTAACTTTTAAATTAAAACTAATAATTAATTTGTAAAATATGCACATAGCATAAAATCCAAAGGGCACAGAACCATATTCTACTATCTGAAGCCAATGCCTCAGAGCAATCATTACCAGCCATCTCTTATCTAGCATAACAGAAAGCCTATGTATAAACAACATAGTAGTATTACAATACACATACTTGGATTTTACACATACAAATTTATTTCATATTATTTTATGGTTCACATAATATTTCAGTATAACACACTTAAAGCAATTCTCTGTCCTGAGAGTTTCAGTTATTTGTCAATCTTATGTTTCACTTAGAAAATATGATAGATTAAATAACCTTATATGTATTATTTCATACTGGGATTATCAGATTAAAAAGACAAATTCCTGATCATGGGGTTGCTAGGTCAATAGGTTTATTTAGTTTTGAATCTTTATGATAAAATGTATTAATTTTTAAGTTTATAGTGATACTGGGTATCCTATTGCTTTATCCCAACATTCTCCAGAACATTTCCACCAGGAAAACTGAAACTTGATGTTAAATAGTACCCACTTCCTTTCCTGGAAACCACCTCTCTGCTCTCCATCTCTCTGTGTGTCCTCTCCTGTAAGTGGAATCACAGATCATTTCTCTTTTGTAGCTGACGTATTCACTTAGCATAGTGTCATCAAGGTTTAGCCATGTTGGCACATGTGTCAAGATTTCATCCTAAGACTAATGATGCCTTGTGTGATTATCCACTCACATGTCAGCGAACACTTCAGCTGCATCCATTTCTTAGCTTCTCTAAACATGATCCACAAATGTCTCTTCTAGAACTGGCTTTTAAAACATTGTGCTATATATCCAGAAATGGAATTGCTGGATCATAGTCTGTGTATTGAACTGTGTCTTCATTGTTAAGATGCCTTCCCTAGTAATTGTAACAAATTACAATCATAAATGGGTCTCCCTTTATTCCAACCAGCACTACATGGCATGTAATGTTTTTAAATTACTTTTTACTTTTGAGATTATAATATAATTAAATCATTTCTCCCTTCCCTCCTTCCAGATTATCCTATATATCCTTCCTTGTTCTCTTTACAATTCATGGCCTCTTCTTTCATTAAAAGTTGTATATGTTGTATAATGTTTTGACCTTTGTTATGTGCAGGGGTGGTGTAATTTTATCATAATGTTTATATTTACCTTGAAGTGAGTGGGACGGAGCTTCTGTTTCTATATCAGACTATTCTAAGAGATAGCATGTTGGGCTAGGGGTGTAGCCCAATTGGCAGAGTGGTTGCCTAACATGCACAAACCCTGGGTTTGGGGTTTCCAGCACTGGGTAAGCCTGTCACAGTGGCACATACCTGTCTAATCCTAGCACTTGGAAGGTGGAGGCAGGGAGTAAGGAATTTGAGATATCCACTGCTACATAGAGAACTAGAAACCAGCCTAGGTTACGTAGAGAAAGGGAGAGGGATGGAGGGGGAGGGAGAGAGAGAGAGAGAGAGAGAGAGAGAGAGAGAGAGAGAGAGAGAGAGAGAGGAGAGAAGAGAGAGAGGAGAGAGAGAGAGAGAGAGAGAGAGAGAGAGAGAGAGAGAGAGAGAGAGAGAGAGAGAGAGCACAGTGATAGAAACTTTGAGGCATGGGAAGGCCAACAAGTCAGGAGATGATCATCACAGAAATATGTTATTAATCACAGTTCCTACCTAAGAGGATGGATGCCAGGGAGTAAGGGCTGGGGCAAAGTATTAGAGTAGATCAGGAGGCAGGCAGGCAGGCAGGCAGGACTGGGGAAGAAACTCAACTGTGCTGTCTGAGCCAAAGAGCAGGTGAGATGGGGTGAACTGGCTTCTAGGAGCAACAGGTCTGAATAACTCCTGTGGTTTCTAGGGTATTATGTGCAAGCCTGCGGCTGTCTAGTTACTGTTTCTGAGGTGCTTAGACCAGATGAGGTGTATACTCTGGATCGGTTAGCTTGTATTTGAAAAATGTGGCTGGGGAGGCCAAAGGGAGTATAAGATGAGAAGCAGGAAACTGAATCTAGGTGACTCACACATATCATGTTATCAGGTTGTACAGAACAAGCTAGCTCATGCATGCAGGGCAGATTGAATGCATCAGCTTTGTAGAAACTAGACATGCAGTTAATGCAGAGGCCCCTTTGTGTTTCCTTTTGTGTATGTGTGTCTTTTTTTAACATTCTACTTAATTTTTTTTAAATTCATAGGAATTCTTTACATGTATATGTTATACATTATAAAGGCCTATGTATAGTGTGCATTCTTTTAGTTTATTGACTAATTTTTTTTAGTTTGCTTAAGGTAGCTTATTCTTTGTGTGGAAATTAATCTTTAAATGTTTTTCAATCAATTGTTTCTTTGAAACTCCAGGGTTTTGTTATGCTTTGAAAGACCTTTGTTACTCTGAGGCTATAAATTTGTTTCCTGTGTTTTCTCATAGTACCTTGACTATTTGAGTCATATTTTAACCTTTGCTCCATCTGTTACAGTTTGTGTGAAGGAAAATGGGAAGGAGACATCAGCAATGCTGCCAAATCCATTGTCTTTTGACATAGAAGTACTTTTCATATTCTCACCGCATGAACCAAATTGATAAACAGAAATGCCTGGGTATAGTGAGAAATATGAATGGAGAGTACAAGAATTAGCTGGTGTTGATCCTCAGAATTAGAAGGCAGTTTTGCTACATGTAATGTGTGTGGATAGGCTTTGGATAGCTGAAACAATAATAATTTGATAAAAAAAAAAGATCAGTAGGTGGTATGGGAATGTTTGAACAAAAATAGGCCCTAGTCTTAGCTCTGTGCGCTAGCTGCCAGTGAGGCTTCTAGGATCTCTGAGTCTTGACTTGGATTACTGATGCATTTTCTCAACTCATGTCCTTTCTTTACAACTGCTGCATTGCTTACTGTGGTGGCCACATATCATTTCAGGATTGTTTTGGTCCTAGAATTCCCCCTAGAATTCATACACAGGCACTATTCACAACATCATCATCCTGCACCCTCACTCTAGCGGGACCACTGGGAGAGCCCTTCAGTGGACTGCATATGTGTGAACAGAACGAAACAAGGTTTTCACTCAGTGGCCTTGACCTCACCCAGCACAGCCTGGAGGAAATGCAGGTTCACTTTAGAAAGCTTTCAGAAGCCACATGGCACTGCTAAGGTGTCCCCTCAGGAAAAGGTGGTGTGAGTTCCACAGCTCATCCAGTGCAAAACTGGCTAACATCCCTCATCAGCACAGGAGACTCTGCGTGCCTTCTAGACCCTAAAGAGCCCCACCCCCGGGCTGTGATTTTCTTTGAGTGTCCACTCACTTTCTCCATGATATCTTTGGCCATGTCATTGTTTTATGAAGCAATGTTCAGAGTTCTTTCCAGAAGCCTCCCACCCAGCATCCTTAGTCCTCTCCAGGCCCACGAAGAGAAGTGAGGAGCTGACAAGCAAAAGAAGGAGATTATAAATACCTAAATTTCACAGTGTCCGTGCTTGATCATTGCTACTTCCTTGTCCTCAACAGTTAACCCCTCAGTAATCTGATTCACAGTTTCTGTTGCTCCTGCTCCCTGCCAGAACACATTTGCTGCAGCCAAATCAGTTCCTACTTTCCTACAAGCTTGGACTCTGCTGGTGCCTATGCTCATCTCTGCTTGCACTTGGGAGGGGAAGGTGCCATGCTTCAGAATTCTAGCCATTTTTCGAGGCCAGCTAGGGTCCCAGATTTTTCTCTAAGTGTCTCCCTTCCAATAGAGCTTAATCACTTCTCTTTCTGTGTCCTCACCCCTGCTGGCTGTGCTTACCTCCTCTCACTTCTTCTCTTTCCTGTTTTTAGAGCTAATCTGCACTGGCTTCAGGAAGCTCTGAGTGCAGGAAGCTCCTGACTCACTGTTCTGCGTACAGTTATGATAGGTTTTCAGGAGAGCAAATACACATAACCATCACTTTAGAAAAACAGACATTAAAAAAGAGGTTTTTTTTTCATTTCTGAATGCAGCCTTCATATAAAGTAAACCTGAGGTCTCAGTGATCTACATATTGTCATATTACATATATACATATTAGAACCATTATGTAGCTATCCTATTTTATTTCACAACTGAACACCTCAAGGGATATGTGATAGAAAAGGAATGACCAACAAACATTTTAGCAAAATAAAAACCCCAAGGTCTAGAAAAGCTGAGCTATTGTAGTTGGGACAATGTTTCAGGCTACAGATCTTATCAGCTTCTCCACCTCTGCTTTCTTTGACGACCCTGCCATGTCTGCAGAGCTTTGGAACCACTGCATACAGGTTGAGAATCTCTACCCAAAGTTCAGCATGGTCAACACCAACCCTGTATTCACAATGAACGTGTCTGTGCTGTTCCACAAATCCCCACTGTCTGTGTCCCTTGGGGCAGGGGGGTCTAATTGGGTTTTAAAACTTGTCCAAATGACTTGAGCAATGGTTCAGCAGTTAAGAGCACTAGCTGCTCTTCCAGAGGACCTAGGTTCCATTCCCAGAGCCCATGTATAGGCACATACCCTCTGTATTTCCAATCCCAGGAATAATCCAACACACTGTCTGGACTCCAAGAGCACTGCATACATGTTGTACACACACACACACACACACACACACACACACACACACACACACACACACACACACACGGCTCATACACATAAAATACACATAAATGAAATCTCAAAAAATTTAAATATTTGCTCAAATAGAAAGTTTTTTTTTAAGTAACCCTCACTAATACCATTTATTTTCAAGTGATACACTTTATAAAAATTGCTTTCTTTAACAAGTGAAAATAAGAACTTTGGCATTTGTGTGAGAAGTCATTCAGGTTCCAGATAACATGCAGAGTGCTTTGTGTTTGGGCAGAGTGCATCTACCAGTGACTCTGGCCATGTAACCATGAGGAACCAGTATTTGGATAGCATGAGGACTTGTTGCCCTTTCTGTCAGTGCTATTATAAATTTGACTGAGCTTCAGGAAGACAGTTTTCAAACACTAGGTTAAGTAGGGATATTAACACAAGATATAATTTGGAGTTACCATCCAGTTTCTAAGACTTAAAAGACAGAGGAGGGATGACACTGAGGGTTACTGTGTGAACCTTTCTGTAGAAAATTTGTCATTTCTCAAGAAGTTCACCAAGATTGTCAGGAAAATGGGTGTTGGCCCACAATGACTGACAGTTGGTAGATAACTTCCCTCCCAGGGACGATTCTCTGTGGGAATGGAGAACATTGCCCTCGGAGGCAGCATTCACCACAGCACACAGGAAGGGCCAGAAGTGCCCTTGGGAGAGTGTCCAGTGAGTGCAAGGTTGGTGAAAACTGCTGATCACATTCATTTGATGTCATCCTCATTCAGTGTTAATACTATGAGGGTGGCTAGGAATTTGAGTTTAAGCTATCTCTAACTTGGGTAACTTTCATAAAATACTTGTGAAAGAAATAATCAATATCACTGATATCTCTAAAAAAGAGGAAAGGAATAAAAACTAATACCTATTAAACTATTCATAATCATAACATTATACCCCAATGATATTAAATGATTTGTCAAACTAGATAGTAAGTATATTGTCAACAAACTTGGAGGTCTTTTCTCTGTAGGCAAATTCTTGTTTCTTTTGCTGTATGCATATGTGCATACACATGCGTGTGCGCACATGCTCATTCATGCATGTGTGCACATGTACACACACACACACACACACACACACACACACACACACACAGTATTCAGCATGACAGCACTCTCTTGTGACAAGGAGATATGTCCCAGAAGAACAGAATCTGAGGCTCTGATAGGTCATTGCTCCTCATTTCATGATGGATGATTTCCTAAGTCAAATAAATATTTTCCATTGTAAAACACCACACTTGTCTTTAAGACAGCAATTAATTCAACAAAAGAATGTTGCTAGCAATGTAGTGTTATCTAAGGCATATAACAAGAATCAACAAGAAGGCACTCTTTGCTGTCATAAAAAGCAAATGTGAAACTAACATAATCTAGGATATATATGCTTTCCAGTGGGAGTGAAATTCCACCTTCTGATGGAGATATCCCTGAGATCTCTCCAGTGCAATCATAAGAAAGCTGAATCCTGGCTACTCCTTACCCCCAACCTCTTTGCAAGGTGGATTTGTCCAGGCTCCTGCAGAAAAAAAATCTGTGTTCCATGCTCACTTATTTACTAGGTTATCTTTTCTGGTCCCATGAGTTCATTACATCTGTACCTGGGCTCAATTATATTTCTAAATGCATTCTCAAATGCATCTCTAAACCCTCAGTATTCTCCCTGAACTCTAGACTAAAGCCAAAGGCCAGTCTCCACCTGGAGGTATTTGAAGTTCACGTGTTCTGTCTGCAGGTGCCAACCCTCCCTCTACTCCACTTCCTGCACACTCATCAGATTCCTTCTGCAGGTGACTCCATCATTTCAGGTAATGATGGCTCCATCTCCCAGAGTTACTCAGTCTGAAATTCTGAGGTTTGAAGTGACACTTCTATGTATTTTGTTTTATTTATTTATTTTCTGCTACCCACAACTGACTTTGACTATCAAATCTTGCCTGATCTACCTCAAAGCAGACAGACTTCACAGTAAACACTGATTCCTGTGCTTTCTTCATCTTTCTGCAGCATAGTGTAAGCACTATCACACTGGAAAACCCTGTATCCACAGAAGACAGCCAGTCTTTTCCAACTGGAGGGGGTGGCATCCCTCCTCTGTTCAAAGCTGTCACTTTCCTATATACTCAGAATGAGAGGCTTCCTGGTTTACAAGGCCTCAGTGGCTTGGAGCTGTGGTCCCACAAGGTCTGGGCACCCTGTCACTGGCCCTCCCCTCTGTTCACCTGCAGCCCTTTTATTTTCATTAATGTGTTACTTTCTGGACCCCAGCAGGCTAGATTCTGCTTTTCACACATGGGTCCCTTTGCTGCTCCACAGACTCCAAACACTGATGCTTCTTGTTCCCCTGGCTTGGAACTTGCTCTTCTCAGTTGTTTTCTCAACTTTCTTACTCCTTTCTTTACATTCCTGTTAACATGTCCTCACCATAGAGAGGCCTCCCCTCCATACCCTGGACTAATTAGCACCACCTCCTCTAATCCTCCTACATTTGCTTGCTTGTTGTCATCAAAGTTTCTCCTGGTTAATCTTGGAGAGCAGGGTTTATGTGTTGGTCAGTGGTACACCTCTATCCTACAAGGAGACTTTCTGGAACACATACAGGTATCTGTTGAATGAATTAAGGCAAATTCCACACAGACTTATTACCTCCATAAATCTTTGAGTTTTAAGACATTTCTGGCTTCTCTGCTTTATTAATATAAGCTGCTATTGAGTATAGCTTTATGTTAATTAGGGAGGCAACTATTAGAACACAACATTTCTTCTTGAGTCATCTTTGAGTAGATTATTTTTGGTGAATGTACATGTGCTGACAAACTCATTTACTTCTAAAATTTGCTCTTCTTCTCAAACTACCTCTAAATCCATCTATAAATGTCTTCCTTAGCATTCTTGCTAAACTGGCAAGGATGTGCCAAGTCTTCCCCTTCCGTGTGATATTATGCCTGATATAAGAGCATGCCCTTGCTAAAGATTGGTGGGTTCTGATGAGTAGGATGAAGGGACCTGGAGAAATGAAACCAGACCTTCAGCAAGGAAAGCAGCAGTGTCTTCCAGGCCGACAAAAGGAGCTCAACAAACATGAAGGACGGGACACCTCAAGCTGTAAGAGAGACTCAGTCATGTTTGGGAAGCGGAGTATTCTGGGTTTTCCAAGCGCATCTGTTTTCTCATTTCTGGCTCTTCAGAGTCTGAGATGAAGACCTTGGTAAGGGAAAGGAGTGCTGAACCCACCCATAACATCAATGATAGGAAAAAGGAGAACAGTTAAATGTCAGACCAGAAAACTGACAACTCTGTATTAAGGATGTGTTGACAACATTCTAAAAGGAAACAGATAATGGTATTCCTCTAGCTGCCTTACTTTCTTTTAAAGAAATAATAGTGTTTTTGTAAAGACACAAGACCATTATCTAGACTAGGTAAATAAATTCAACTTTTCAGATAATATGTATTATATGTGTGTGTGTGTGTGTGTGTGTGTGTGTGTGTGTGTTTACAAACAATGTTTCCATGTTGAAGGATAGATATGAAGATTAAATTTTTGTTTTACAAGGCTTTAAAGAGACATGAAACATAACCTTAATTACATATCAATGAAAAAAATTTTTAAACAAAAGTTTGTTGCAATTCCATACATCCATTTTACCTTTAACACTTTTTTGAGAGGTGAGGGGAAGCTACTGACAATCAAGGAGCAGCCAGTATTGTGGTTCAGATGCTTCTTATGCTTTGCATATGCAAGCTCTATAAGTCAGAAACATGAACACGCTTGGTTTATTACTGCTTCTCAGCACAAAGTCTTTCTCATTAGTGACAGATGTGTCTGCCGAATTCCTAAAACATTTTAGTTTCACATCGACAATTAATCAATAGGGACCTCCTGAAACCAAGAAGCTTCTGTAAGGCAAAGGACACAGTCAACAAGATAAAACAACAGCCCACAGAATGGGAAAAGATCTTCACCAACCCCACATCTGACAGAGGGCTGATCTCCAAAGAATTCAAGAAGCTGGTACCAAATAATCCAATTAAAAAGTGGAGTACAGAACTAAATAGAGAATTGTTAATGGAGGAATCTAAAATGGCTGAAAGACACTTAAGAAAGTGCTCAACATCCTTAGCCATCAGGGAAATACAAATCAAAACAACTCTGAGATACCATCTTACTCCTGTCAAAATGGCTAAAATCAAAAACATCAAAGACAGTTTATGCTGGAGAGGGTGTAGAGAAAGGGGAACACTCCTCCACTGCTGGTGGGAGTGCAAACTCGTATAGCCACGTTGGAAATCAGTATGGCAGTTTCTCCAGATAATGGGAATTAGTCTACCTCAAGATCCAGCAATTCCACTCTTAGGCATATACCCAAAAGATGCCCATTCATTCAACAAGGGCATCTGTTTAACTATGTTCATAGAAGCATTGTTTGTAATAGTCAAAACATGGAAGCAGCCTAGATGCCCCTTAACTGAAGAATGGATAAATATGTGGTACATTTACACAATGGAGTAGTACTCACAGAAAAAAAAACAAACAACAACAGCAACAAAAAACAAAACCAAAAAACAATGAAATCTTGAAGTTCACAGGCAAAAGGATGGAACTATAAAAAAGCATACTGAGTGAGTGAGGTAACCCAGGCCCAGAAAAAAAAAAAAAAAACATGGTATAGGCATAGAGCTAAGGATAACCAACCTACAATTCACAACCCCAGAGTAGGTAGGAAGCAAGGAGGACCCTAAGAGAGATTTCCATCAACACCTGGAAAAGAGGAAAGAGAAAAATCTCCTGAACAAATTGGGAGCATGGGAGGGGGGATCAGCAGAGGAGAATATAGGGGATCAGGAAAATTGAAGAGGGGGAAGAATAGAGAAAGAGCAAGAAAAGAGATACCTTAAGCATGGGAGCCATTATAGTTTTAGAGAGAAATCTGGCACTAGGGAAATGTCCAGAGATCCATAGATGACCCCAACTAAGAATCTAAGCAATAGTGGAAAGGCTACCTTAACTGCTCTTCCTCTATTTGAGATTAATGACTACCTTAAATGCCTTCCTAGAGCCTTTACCTAGTAGCTTAAGAAACCAGAGGCAGAGATCCACAGCTAAACACTGAGTTGAACTCCTGGAATCCAGTTATATATAGAGAGAGGAGTAATAAGCAAAGGGGTCAAGGCCATGCTGGGGAAAACCACAGAAACAACTGACCTGAGCAAGAGGGAGCTCATGGACCCCAGTATGACAGCTGGCGAACCAGCATAGGACTGACCCAGACCCCCTGGATGTGGGTATCAGTTAGGAGACCAGGGCAGTCTATGGGACCTCTGGCAGTGGAATCAGTATTTATTCCTATTGCACGAATGGGCTTTGGGAGGAATACTTTCTCAGCCTAGATACATGGGGGAGGGCGTAGGTCCTACCCCAAATGATGTAATGGACTTTGATGATCCCCCATGGGAGGCCTCACCCCCTCTCTAAGGAGTGGATAGGGGTGGGATGCAGAGATGGTGGGAGCATGGGAGGCCAGGCAGGAGAAGGAACTGGGATTGGTATGCAAAATAGATTATTTTTAATTTAAATTTAAAAATAGCTTCACTCAGCAATTTTAAAGGATAATAATGTTCAGTAATAAAGTAGTAATTAAATCAGTGTTAGTCACCCAAATGAAACCAAAACTCTAAAAATATATATTTGCAAATATTGTACATTTATGAACGTTGACATTTATTGGTGAATAGTTAAGACAAAGGACTATTTCAATAAACAGGTTAAATATTATAAGTCTACAATATACTTTTAAATGAGTGACAGAAAATGATTTCAAAAATAAATTTCTGTGTTAAAGAGTTCATTAGAAAACTACCATAAGAGTATAATAAAAAACAATATATTAATCCATTGAATGTGCAAAGATAATGTACATGGATTCACTGTTATTTACCAAACTCTCCTGAAAAAGACACACTATACATGAATATATACTTTTCTTGGCTATCATCATCAGTCCATTTTTATGACTTAAATGTTTTTAGACTTATACAGTTACATATAGTAGACAGAATTTGAAACATATGTTGTATAATATAAAAATCTTGATATTTTTTAAAAGGAAAAAAAATCAATTATGCCACTTACATTTAATATTGTACCAAGTAGGTGAACAGTCTTTGAAATCTATCTTTTACATTTGGTCACTTAATTCAGCATTTATTTACCTTATTACTCTGGTAATTAGGTAAATTAGGTAATTACTCTGGTAATTTAATTATATTAATAATAGATTAATTTTATTGTATTTACATGAAAACTTCATGTTTCATATTTTTAAAATATCATTCACCTTTTAAAGGTTTTTTTTCTACAATGGCTACATATTTGAAAATGTAAGTAGTGAAGTCAACAGCTCTTCTCCTTAATTGTTATAAAAAAAAAAAAGGTTGAATTTTTGCAAATATATTTTAAAGCTTGGTTAGTTTATTAGAAACCATACCAAAAATTTATAGATCACAGTCATTGCCTACACATTGCATACTGTACAGCCAGTTTCTTCATATGACTGACTACATAGCACTTCAAGTTCCACTCAAGCCTCTTAAAATGTGCAGCCAGTCGTTTCTCTCTGAAATGGTCCCTTTTCACAGTGACAAAATAAAACTGTTCCTAACACCTTTTAATATTATCCTTAGCATTCTACAATAAAGAAATTCTAAAAGTTCTAAGAACGTATGTTTGGCATATGTATATTCTTTGAATTTCTGAGACTGAAATACGCAATCCAATTAATTTTGTATTGCAGTGTATAAAATTTGAACTATTACTTCAAAATTCATCTTAAATAAATTTATTCTAGAAAATTCAGTCTCCTAGGAAGTTGATGCCTCAACAGTAGTATTGCTTTGGGTGTAGAATTGGCTTTCAAAGTCTAAAAGTTTTATCCCGCTATTGTGCCTTTCCTCAAGAAAGTCTTACAGTAGTCTAGCACCTTACATTAAAAACTATTGTGCACATAGAGCAGAGGCTGACAATAAAGCAGCTTTCCACCAGGTTCTAACAGGTTATAAGCAGTGAATGAATTACTACTCAACCAAAGTCTTTAGGGCTACATCTTTTTCCTATTTGGATAGGGAAGAAGCATATTATGCAACTTCATTTTAAGACATTTTAATGCCATATTATACATTTTATGAATATTACATGAATAAGTTTAGCTACACATATTATCTCCCTGTGTCTTTTTTAAGAACTTAAAAGGTCTCTTGGTGCAAAAAAAATACTACAATTCTTGGCCACATTCAGATACATGAGCAGCTTTGACCTGAAAAGATGTATTTTTAAATATGCAAGTTTAGCCCTCGTGAAAATAAAAGTTGTTTATATAGAATTTAGCATGCTGAATAATTTAGTTTTTTAATTGTAAAATTAATAAATATAATAGGGAACTTTTTCAACTAATGAAAATTAAAACATTTGCAGATAGAACATATAATTGTTAATATCTCCAGAGCTTACAAGCATTCTTTGTATAGCAGCAACACATTAGTCTTTTTAGATATTTTTAGCTTTGTTTCAAAAGCTGTGAGATTAAAAGGGAATGTTTTAGCCACAGGAAAGGAATATATGGTAAAGGGCAGAAAGAACTGCAGTGCCTGCAGAGATGAACAGTAACAATTTACGGCTTGAAATTCTTGGGTCTAACCATCATCTTGGCCTGCTTAAAGGAGGACTTATAGCCACCAGGCTGTGCCTGGCTTATGCCTGGCCAGGTGCCCCAGAAAATCCCATTGCGGACACCTTTGTATTTCTGGTGATAATATTTGCCATTTAAGTTTGCAGAGAGACATGCATCAAACCACCAGCCTGAGCTGTAGTAGAGCCCGCAGTTCCCAGAGGGGTACCGGTCATTGTCTCTGTCAGGGGTGGTGAAAAACTTCAGATCATGGTTGTAATGTTTATTGAAACGTAAGGCATCTCCTGCTGTGCCATTATAGTTACCGATATGCAATCGATATTTGAGAAATTCATTAGCCACGTAAAACTGATCGTACAAGGCATACAGTGTGACACCATTAAAGTCCTCAAGATCTATTCTCAAAATCATTTCCTTACTCTTGGTCAGCAGATGAATTTTATCATTACCCAGCCAAAATTCTCGTTCAAGGTTTCCAAAGCCTGCTTTGTAGTCTTTCCAGTCTCTGGTGAAGTTGGTACTTCCATCAAGGCGAGACTGAAGCACCGTCCAGCCTCCCCCCATGGTCTCCATGTCACAGTATACCTCAAAGCTACTATTTCTGGGATCCGGTGTAACTCTGTAGATCTCGCTGCTTCTTTTTCCTATTACATAGTAGTCAGAACAATCTTTGTATATTAGATGTTGCACTGAAAGAGGAAAGAAAGGAAAACATGGAATTTTGTTAACAAAAGCTATGCATCTGAAGAATCCTTAGACTCAAAAGCAATTTGATAAGTTAGTTAATGTTAATCATAGAACCAGGCTCTAATATATTCACCTGGACCTTGTTAACAGATATTAAGGCCTTAGAACTAACATGGTTGGTAACAATGGTGACAACACTAACAACAAACAACAATAGGATAAGTAAGTATAAGCGAGGTTTAATGAGGACCAGCTACCTCCAGAAACTACCAACACTAATAGTTTTGCACTAAATCCACATACCAACCTTGTGAGGTAGGTGTTACTTACTGCCAGTTTGCTTATAATAAAGTCACTTCTCCTCAAAGAAGGTTGGTGATTCTTCACACTCAGAACAAGTGTTAAGAGCTAGGACATAAAGTCAGACTTGCCTGGCAGAGAGCTTGTTCTCTGGCAGAGAGGATACCATTGATATCCTCTGTCCTAGTCTCCTAGGACTGCACTCTAGACACAGTCAGCAAAGGCTATGGACTGTGTTCCCAAAGAAGCATCAACCTTCATTGCACAGCATTGCCCAGAAACCCACTCTCATTTTACCTGACAACCATAAAGATGTCAAGTTAAAAAAAATGCTTTCCAATAATATTATTCTGAATGTATTATTCAGAAAGGTATAGCCAGTCTGTTTTCTAGAAGAAGCATCAGGGTGATTATGCTCAGTGTAAACAGTCAACAGGGTTTTGTAGAGATCAGAGATCAGTTAATTTTTTTTTAAATTTGAGTCTGGTAAATTATTTAAGATTCTTGTGAGGCACAAAAACCTATTTGTGTGTATTTAGAACTCATAATATTTCATGTCCTAAAACTTTTAGGAGAAAAGTAAATAATAGAATCCTTTTTATCATTACAAGTTACTGTACAATGCCATATCTAATATACACCCTGTGATATCACTTAAAACATCAATGTCTACCTGGTAATATGCAGGGTGAATTTCATCCAGGCTGCCAGGGTCATTGGTGACAGTGGTCTTTGACACCATGAAAATTATTGCTACTGTGTCCCATTAACCTCACAGTCAGGATGAGCACAGATCCTAACAGAGAGGAGGCCTTCTAGGGTGTGGCAATACCATCAACAAGGGTCCTGGGAACTCAGGAATCAAGCAAAACTATGCGACGAGCACAGTAGGCTGCTAGTCTGTGGTTTTTAAAAACAGTATCAGTGTTAAAGTCAAGTAATTAGGATGGTGAGGATGGATGTGCCACAAAGTCTCAAACCCAAAAGCTTTGCACATGGAGCTGCTTTTATTCTCTGTATAACATGTCCCATTCTCACTTGGTATTTGAGAACCAAGCAGAGCAGATTGTTTTTGAAAATTTCTCAAAGACCACCTGCTGCTGTGACTGTGGCCAGAAGCCACTGGACACCTGATGTCAGTGACCTAGGTAAGAACACAGCCAGGAACTTTAGCACTAGCCCCCTGGGGAATCTGCTTCAGCTTGTGGGTGGGGCAACTAGCATGGACTCTCTAGAGACTAGCTGCTATAGTGTCTCTAGTGGATACAACTGATAGAATTTTTGTAGTTAGATCCTTTACCACTTCTCATTTGAGAAAGTACTTGTTTTTCCTGCCGTAACCAACCGATGAAATGCTTATTAACTTACTCCCTCTGGTTAATGTTTATGGCCACTATCTTGCTATACAGCTTCCAGGAACAAATAATAAGAAGCTCATTACACCTACCGGGCTGTGGCTGGGTGTATTCTTGGCTGGGACACTTGGAACATTTGCCGTCCAAACTGTTGACCACAAACGTTAGATTTGCCACTCTGTCGTCTACATAGTTCTCGATGTTGTTCATATTTACAAGATGTAGCGTCTCCAGGCGCCCCTGCAGCCCCTGGATCTCGTCCTTTGCATTCTTGAGCTCCGAAGATAGCTTGTTCACCTGACTCTCCAGTTCCTGGACTCGGTTGTCTGTGGCCATCCCTGCCCCATTCCCGCCTGGTTCTCCATGGTCGTCAGCCTGCAACTTGCAGTCCTGGCAGGATTTCTTCAAACTGTCCACGGCTTCCTTGAGGGTCCGCACTTCTTTGAGCACCTCCTCCAAGCTGCTAAGCTGCCGCGGGAGCTGGAGGGTCAGTGTGGGCAGGGTGAGCTGGAAGGGGCACTGGCTGCCCTCGCACTTCCCGCTGCCCTCCAGCCTTGCGGGGCAGGCGGACTGGGTGCTCACATCCTCCAGCCCCTCGGTCAGGTTGTGCGCCTGGGCCGCTCCACAGGCAGCCAGGACCGCCAAGCTCAGCCAGTACCAGCCAGGAAGCCTCATTCTGGAAGTGCCTGTCCCTGCTCGACCCAGGGCTTTAATAGCCACCGCCTGACTCAGGCTTTCTGTGTTCTGGGAAAGGGCGGGCGCATTTGCATCACCAGTCACAGAAGCCGCACAGGAGAGGGTCCTAGGCAAGTGCAGCTGGACAAAGGCTGTCAGTCAAAACCACACACAATAGAATGTCTGCCGTGGGTGGCACGCATGCTATTCAAGATTCACTCTCGTGGCTTTTAATAAAGCATAAGGAAAGCCTTTTGCTTAAATTCAGTTGAAATCCTAATGCTCAAAGTATAGCACTTAATTAGAATTGCCTCCACTAGCCTGGAAAGAGTTTAAAAGTCTAAATTTAGTTCATGAACTTCTTCCCACTAACTATACTAAATGGAAAAGATTCTGCTTCCTCACTAGTTTGGGGCATCAAAGACCTCCTGCCCTTGAATGAAGGCTAAATTCCTAAGCACTTTCAGTCGCTTCTAATCAGACCAAAGGGAAACTCTTTAAATGGACCTTTTTCTTTCCTTCTTTCATCTGTTTGTAAAAGGGAAGGCAACGAACTGATGCTGCATTTTCTCCTCTGACAGCATAGTGTATACAATCATCAGGGCTTAAAACACTTGAAAGTGCATCAGGCTTGCATCGCAGACAGCTGCTGTCCCGTTCCTCATCATCCTGCTCAAGAGCTTGGGACAGAAGACTGCATCCTCTCAGTTTATTGTGCATATTGACCTCATAAGTTTTCTTTCTAAAAAGGATTTTATTGCTTAAAAAAATTAATCACTTACACAGATGAATCTAAATTCTGTATTTGCACTAGTTAAAGCACTCTGTAATTTATCTCTTTGTTTATTTAGACTGGGACCTTAGGTGGCCTTGAACTCCTTGATCTTCCTGCCTCTACCTCCTAAGTGTGTGCCATTGCATCCATTTCTCGTTTATTTCTCTGTCCAGATTTCCTAAGACTTTTTCTCTACAACCTCTTAATTCTAGCTAAACTGCCCTATTCTAACTCTCAAAACATGGCAGGCTCACTCTCTGTGTGTGAAACTGTTTACTTCTGAGTATTCAGAAGTCGGGGATCCTGGCCTGGCACTACCTCCAAGTGGATGCAATGGTCATTAGCTTCACTGAGCCCCCATTTCTGTTACAGAGCAGGAGGAATTTAGATACTCTTTTCCTCATACACAAATAATTTGTATAGGGGAAATGTGGCATATAAAAAAAATCTGTCAAGTATGCCTTATGTCTCATTGAATTCCAACTTCGTTCAGCCTTCAATTTCTTTCCTTTACATCCCATCCAATATATTCAAGCCAATTTTATACCAAAAGTTTAACTGCCCCTAAAAACATCTCATTTCATTTAACCCTCCTCATCCACTCAAGTCATTACATCCCCTTGTTGCAATAGAGAAATAAATAAATGAATAATTTTTAAGAGAAAGAATAACAGGTTAAAAAATACCTTGTAAAGTAGACCTATATAGTATGAGAGCCTGGCACATTATTAACCAGCTAGAACACAAATCTGTGTTGTGTTTATCAACAAAGAACTTATTCTAATCATTATATAGTCAACACCATACTAGAACACACACACACACACACACACACACATATATATATGTATATATATATGTTTGCCAACACCTTGTATTCTAACGATACTCTCCAAATACACAACACCCTTCTGAGTACTTGGTCTACACTAAGGAAAAAAAATCAAAACAACAAAAAACCAACCAAACAAAAAAAAAAAATACCTTTCCTTTCTTAGAGACATTGAAGGCCTCTTATTTCTTCATGTCATGTGTGTTCCTTTTTTATAATTTATTTATTATTTTAAATTTCATTTTACATTCCCACTCCTCCTCCTGTCCCCCTCCCTCCTCCCAGCCCATCCCCACTCCACTTCATCATCAGTTTGAATGAGGGATTCCTGTATGGAGGTAACAGTTGACTCTTTGACCCTCAATACACCATCTAGTCAAGGCCTAATGTGAAAGCTCTATCTAAAAAGCTTGTGTGCCTTTGGAAACAGACTTCTGTCTGTCCAGGGGCCACTGAAAATTCTCTAAGTGAAAGTAGAAAGTCACCTTGTTGAGAGGTTGTTTTGGCACTGATATGTGATCTTTAGGATTTTCAACTTAAAAAAAAAAAAATGTACCCAAATGGCTATGGTGTCATTCCTCTCTAATCCACATGCCTAGGAGGCTGAAGCAAGAAGATCATGAATTCAAGGACAGCCTGAGCTACACTGCAAGGCTCTGTCTCAAAATACAACAAATCATTAGTCCCTGATGGCAAATCAGTAAGCAACTATCACAAGAATGAGGCTCAGTCCACCCTGGAGTTTGTAACCCTGGGGCAGAGTGCTGTGCCACAGCCATGCCAGACCCTTCTGCACTGTGACCATCTGCCCATGCAGTTAAGCACACAGGGACTCAAGCAGTAAGAAATGAAAAAGTGGTTTTATGGTTTTGAGAAGGCAGAGCTGGAAATTGATCCCAGGTCTGACTCCAAAGTCTGTGTCCTTTCTCCTGTGCCACGAAGAGAGAATTACAAGACTGGAAACCTTAATGAGAACAGCCTGGCCTGGTATCAACCTAAGGGTTGATCAGGTGGAAGGAGGGTAAGTTTTTGAACAAAGAAATAGATTCCTCCTCCTCTAGGATCATTTTAAGGCTTATAACCAAACAAAAAAGGAAAGGGAAAGAGTATGGAATAGCAACAGCCAAAGATCTGCTGTTAAATCATTTACAGGACATATACAGCCATCTGCTCATTCATATACCTGAATCTCAAGTTAGATGTTAACAGCACTGGAATATTCCATAGGTGCCTTGAGATGTCCATTAGCCAGTACTTTTCACCACAAGGCCTCTGATAAACTCTACCCCAAACCAAGGCACCTGGAGGATCCAGGAGATTCATAGGCTAGGGCATCTCAATATATTGTCATCTAGTGGAATTTCCAGACTTAGAAAAATTGATGTAACCAATACTAAAGAAATAAGACATAGTTATATCTTATATTGTGATTAGTACTAGTTTCTATTTTATATTCTTAAAAGAAGACAAACAATAAAATATAATAAAGAAATTAATAACATCAAAGTATGTTGTTGTGGTACATACATCCTAAAATCACCACAGGTGCTGGATTAGCAAATATTATGTTGAACAAATACCCTGAGGTTTAGATTTCTCGAAGTCTGGTCCCATAATTTTTTCAACCAATCATATAAAATATAACCTTCCTTCTTATTATGTTTCTCTTTAAAGACAACTTATTAGTCATATATTATTGATAGACTCATGGCTAAGGGAACAATATGATCATCTCCTGACAGAAACTTCCAGAAATCCTTATACTCTTCATCAGGCACACCACAGATGATGCTTCAGCACTCTGCTATCAACAAAACCCACACAAGTGTGAAGAGCATGGCATTAGCCTGAAGGAAGGCAGAGCATTGTCTCTCACTTGAACTAGGATGCCTTATTAGGCAACTCAAAAATAGATAGAGACAGACAGGTAGCTAGATGTGCTACTCTGTATATGCCCCTAAGTGACCAGTAGATTTTAGAGTTGTTTAGTGAGGATCTGAGATGCCATGTGCTTGGTTGTCAGATTGGTACTCCTGGGCTGCAGTGGAATCTTGAAAAGGTGGCCATGGGTAAAGGTCTATCAGGTTATTGAAGGCTTGCTGTTGAAGGCAATGATGGGACCCAAGCTTTTCACTTCCTCTCTCATTTCTAGCCATGAGGTGGATAGTTTACTCTACTCTATGCTGTATCAGTGATGGACTGAAACCCTAAAATGACTGTGATTATCTCAGGGATTTATCATAGTTATGGAACACTAATTAACACAGACTGCAAATAAATTTTATGTGTTGTGTTATGTGTTTTGTATATATGTGCACCACAAGTGTACCTGGTGCCCTTGGAGGCCGGAAGAGGGTATCAGGTCCCCGGAACTGGAGTTGTGGGTGGTTGTAACCTCCGTGTGTGTGGTGGGGGGAATGAACCTAGGTCCTTTGGAAGAGCAGCCAGTGCTCTTAACCACTGAGCCACCACTCCAACCTCACAAATAAATTTTGGTGAGTGGGCAAATTTTCAAAGGTAGAATCCATGAATAACTAAGGAATGTTTTTATAAAACACATGGCTTTAAAGTTTTGGAAAGTTCTTTACATTTTAAGCTGAGATGATTAAATTGATTTTACCTGTTTTATCATTGCATTTCTTAGAGGTTTATTTTGCCTACACTGGGCATTTTAAATAATATATTAATATGAATTTATATAGTATATAACATATAGGTACATTACATGTTATATACACTATGTGATGTGTTATGTAATCTATGTAGCACCAATTGTAGAATTTAGCTTAAAACATTATATCAGTTTCTTAGTTCATTGCTTAGTTACAGAAAAATAAAAATACTGAACTAATTCTGTGCTAGTGACTAATTTATAGAACCTACATGACCTTTGAAGGCCTGTCCTTATACTCTTAGAAATTCATTTCTAAACTTCCAAGTTTATCTTTTAAAATATACATCAGCATGTAAACCTTTAATAAATTGAAAAGGTCATGTCCACTGTTGCTGATAGCTAAGAAATCATCTAAACTGCAGTAAATAGTGTATATACTTCTAGTAATTACTATTGAAACACATTGATAGTGCCTCACCTAAGTCCTTCACTGGAAATCTTTTTAAAATGTTTTTTAATGTAACATTCTGAGGTGAAGCATTAACTTACTCTGTTTCTGCTTTGATGTTATCTGTAATTGGGACTATTTCCTGTTACTTAGGGTGGCAGAGAGAAGAAATCACTGGTGATTGTTATCAAATGCTGTAAAACAACATAGCTCTTCTCCCCCTTAGCCTAGCCTCTGTGGCTTGTCACCACCTCCTCTGCTCCTATATTTAACACAGAATTGTTTTGATCATGTTTGCATGCATAAGGGCATGTATTTTGATAGCTGATACAAATCAATTGCAATGATGGCTATTGCAAACAAAAAGATGATAGAGTAGACACGTTTCATCAGTCACATAATTTTAAAGTAAATATTAAACTTGTGACTACGATCATCTGAAAAGATACCAAGCTGTGAGAATGAGAAGCATGGGGACTGTAAGGAGTCTTCTGCTGACCCTCATGTCTTCAGCAGCTATGGCTTGATGTTGCCCTTACAGAGCTGTGCTGTCCTTTACAGGTGCAGCATCTTGTGGTTCTGAGTGTTGGCCCAATCATTATTTTCAATAGAAATGATGATTTCCAGCTTAGTCATCCATCCCCTGCACTTCAACAGGCTCTGTGCTAATCTTGAAGATAATAAAGACTTTGAAAAACAAGACAAACCAAACAAAAATGGATTCATTGCTGACTTTGTGGGTTAGGGAGTTGAAGTTGGGAGCAATGATTTTCAAGCCTGAGTTGACCTTGGGCAAAAGCAATATTTGGCCTTTATGTGGGGCTCACTGAGCCCACCTTCCCTGAATGCCCCGACTGTTGTTCTTTTGCTGCAGCTATTGCCTATGAAACACAAACACGAGACTCAGCACCCACGTGGAGTTTATTGATAGAAAGGAGAGAAGGAGGGGTAGCTGGTGGCCAACCGAGAGCAGGAGAGAGAGAGAGAGAGAGAGAGAGAGAGAGAGAGAGAGAGAGAGAGAGAGAGAGAGAGAGAGAGAACAGAGAGAGAGAGAGAAGGCCAGAGAAAAAGAGCAAGAGAGAGGCCCACTTGGAGGGCTTGCTTTAAAAGGGAAACTTGCACATGCGAAATTGAGTCCTCTGGCAGCCAGGTAAAGATTGAGCAGCCAGGTAAAGCCTGGCATAGGGATGGCATGGCCATGAGGGACCCGCCCATCATCGGGGGCAGGGTCAGCAGACTGCTGGTTCCCAATACCGACCCCATCCACTGTGCCACTGCATTGTCCCACTTTTTAAATAATTATTTTGTCTTAGTTGTGTGTGTGTGTGAGAGAAGAGAGACAGAGAGAGAGAGAGAGAGAGAGAGAGAGAGAGAGAGAGAGAGAGAGGAGAGTGTAAGTGCTCATCTGAGTGCAGGTGCTCTTGGAATCCAGAAGACACCATCAGACCCCCCTGGGGCTGGAGTTTGGGTACTTGTGAGCCGCCTGGTGTCTGGGATCTGAACTCAGGTCCTCTGCAAGAGTAGTATATGCTTTTTACCCACTGTACCAGCCCATTTATTTTTGTAATTACTGTTTTGTTTTATTTTGCTTTGCTTGTGACAGGGTCATTCTATGTAGAGCAGGTTAGCCTTGAACTCACAGAGATCTACCTACTTCCTGGAGATTAAAGGATTTGGTTTTCTGTTTGTTTGGTTTTTGGGGATTTTTTTTCTGCTTCCCATGAAATGGAAATTTTAGAATCATTTTCTGTAAGTTAGACCACAAGCAGGTGTTTATAGCCGCCACTAGGTCAGACTGGTATTGCTTGTGCAGAAGGAAGCCCTGACCACTCCTTCACTAGCTTCTCCTTTTCCTCTTAATTGACCTCCCCAACTCCCAGCCACCCAGACCCCTCAGTCACAAAGCAGAAGGAAAGTCTTTAGAGGGAAACTTTAGAATGGGGGAATGGTTAAAAGAGAGCCTCTTCCCCACACAAGTGTCACGTTATATAAAGGTCTAACTTTGAATGAGCATAAGGCTTAAGCACATAAAGGATAGAGTCTGCAGAATACACAGCTTTAGCCAAATGCTGGTGGTGCACAACTTAAATCCCAGCAGACTGATTTCTGTGAGTTCAAGGCCAGCCTGGTCTACAGAGCGAGTTCCAAGACAGCCAGAGCAACATAGTGAGAGAAGATCCTGTCTCAAAAAAAAAAAAAAAAAAAAATAGTTTTATAGACACTGAGTTTCTTGGCTTGGGGATATGTTTTATCTTTTTATGTCTACTGCTTTTCCTTTTGTTCTTTCCTTCTTGGGCCTTTGCTTCTGAATTAGATGAAAGTAAAGAGAAACAGCTGCTTTTAGCAAGTAAAAAGGCATGTGTATATAGGGTACATGGGCACTCTCCTTTTGCCTAGCCTGGTAGTTCACAGAGGTTGCTCCTCTCTGCTCCATAAATAGCCATTATGCAATATCCATTTTGTGGTCCATCTTTTCTAACTTTTCCACCCATTCCCACGCAAACACAAAGATCCAGTGGAATGGAATGAAGCTGATCCCAAAGAGATGAAGAGAGGAGATAAAGATGACAGGAAGAGATGACATAAGAAACATAGTGAAATGCAAGAGAAATCAAAGGGGAGCTTTATTCACTAAGTTTGTTTAATGAAGATATTAAGTCCATTCGTAAAATGAATTTTTTTCAGAACTTGTAATGAGTGAACAGGATCAGGAGAAATTACTATAATCAGAGCTTGGGACATCACATATAAATGTCCTCTCCAGTTTGACGGTGGCTAGTCTTGGAAATAGCTGCTTTGGCTTATGTGATGGTGTCATTGACAAAGTTAAATAAACTGGGATATCCAAGTTCCAAATAGCTCAGCTTTACAAACTTCACATTTTTAGCCAACAGACACAATCCCCAAATGCTGGAAGGAATACTGCTGTGAAATTGTTTGCTATCATAACAATACATTGGAATTCTTGAGCTCTCTGTTCTTTAAAGTGCTTGATGTAGAAAATTGCAAAAATAGCATTGTAAAGTAGGAGCAGAATAAAATAAAATAAAAAAGTAACATAAAGTAAAACGAGTAACCTGTAGAGTTTATTCGGCAACTTGCACTGTTACACAGCTGTTTTAAGCTGCCTGCTCACCACTCCTAAAGCCTCAGAACTTTCGGCTTCCTTGAGCAGCATCAATTCTTCAAGCTGATGGGAACACCAGAAGCCATGAGAAGCCTGTCCTAATTTTTATACTATTTCATCCAGATTGTGCCTCTAATGTTAGAAAGAAAAACTTCTACAAAATAGAGTTTCCTCATATCCAAATTAAGTGTGGTACCACTGAGATTCTAGAATGTGACACAATTTCCTTATGTCTTTCAAAAATTATTGAGAGTTCCTACATGTGCTAGTCACATACTTCCCTAGATAGGAGGTTCAGTTTCACCAGTCTGTATGACCTGTCCAAACTATTTTCCCATATGTCTTTCCTAACATTAGAGCATTTTCATACAGTATATTCTGATAATATTCTTCCCTTCCCTCAACTTCTCCAAGATCCTCGATATCTCTCTACCTACCCAACTTCCTCTCTCAAAAGAAACAACAAACAACAAACAACAAACAACAAAAACCCAGTAAATAAAAAATAATAAAACAATACACAAAGTACACAAAAATCACACAGTCCATTTTGTGTTGGGCCAGCAGCTTCTGAACAAAGGGACTGACCCCAGTGTGTCACACTCAGTGACATTCCTTTGGAGACACTGATATTCCCTTTTCCAGCAGGCATCCATTGCAAATAGCTTCTTGGTTAGGGGGGGACTTTGTGTCCACTTCCCCCTCTCAGCGCTGGGATTTTGTCAAGTTTAAGCTTGTACAGGCCTTGTATGTGCTGTCACAGTCTCTGAGTTTGTCCTGTGGTGTTTGGAAGACACTGTCTCCTTGGAGTCATCTATCACTTTTGGCTTTGATAAACTTTGACCTCCTATTATGTCTAGATCCCTGAGTCTGGCTGTGGGCAAGGATTGATAGAAAATCCTATTTAGAGCTGAGTGCTCCAGTGTCTCTTACTCTCTTCACACTGTCCAGTGTGGGTCTCTGTTAAAAGCAGTTTCCCGCTAGCCTGGTCCCACAGCCATGCCAGCCCCAAATAACACACAGAGCCACTGTATTAGATAGAAAACTTTTGGCTAATGGCTAGAGCTAATACTCATTTCTATCAATTTAAGTGTTTCCACGTGGTCTTATCTTGCTGGAGAGAGGGTCCAGACCTCTTACTCCTCTTGGTCCAACATTTCAACTCCTCTCCACTACATCTCCCAAAATCCTCTTTGTCTCCTAGTCCCACCTATCTTGCCTTCCTATTTGCCAAGAGTGTTTTATTCATTAACCAATAAGAGAAACATGTTTACAGAATGACATCTCCTATCAGGTCTCCATGCTAATTACATCTACTGCAAGAAGTTTCTCTAATGGGAGCTGAGTAATGCACTGATCCAGGGGTATAGTGGTTTATCACTAGGAGTCATTTGTTGATATGTTCATTAGCAGAATAATAGTAAGTAGATTTTTCCCTAGGCCCATGACCTGTGCGATCTGAGTTCTTGGTCACTTTAGCAGTACCAGGTGTGGGTTCTAACTCATGGAGTGAGTCTTGAATCCAATCAAAACTTGACTCCATCCACCACATGGCTTCCCAGATCACCCATGGTGCTTAGTTTCTTTACCAGCTGAGCTATTTGACAGCCTCTTGCACATTTTACCAAAAAAAGCAGAAAGCACAATGCTAGCAAGTATGAGGCCCTAGTTCAATTCTCAGTACTGGAAAAAGAGAGGAAGGGAGAGGGATGTAGAGGGAGAGGGGGGGTCACAGGGAGACAATAAAGACCTTACTACTTTCTTTGCTCTGGTTAAACATACCATTTTAATGACTGTTGGTGTATAATACCTAAGGCCCATTAAGTCCATTCACACTGCTTTCCTTCCATTACACAATTCATCTCCAGGCCTCCTCTGCATCCCAACTGAAACTCCTTATCTAGATAACTTCCTAATCTTCATTCTCCCCAGCACCAGGGAGTCATGACCCTTACATAATTGCAGTTGTACAGCATTCCCATTTGCGTCTGGCTTACTTCATTTAACATAATGCCTTCATATCCTATCCATGCTATTGGTTGGATTTTTGTTACTTATGAAAGCTAAATTGTGCTACATTGTACATCTCAAATTTTTGTTTATATTCTTTTGAAATTACTTTTTGTTAATATTTGTACACACTTATATGTGAGCACTGGATAGTAATAAACATGGGATAATTAACATATCCATTTCCTTAGTTTTTCATTGTTTTGTGATGAATACATTCAGAACGTTCTTTTTGCATTCAGATATGGTAGTCATGCCTGGAACTGCAAGGCTCAGGGGGAAGAAGTATGGGGGTCCTGAGCTTCTGACCACCCTGAGCTACAAAGCAGAATTCTGTCTTGGAGGAAGGGAGGAAGGGAGGGAGGGAGGGAGGGAGAGAGGAAGGGAGTTGAGTTGTACAATGCATTGCCATTAATTATATTCAGTTTACAGGTTCTTTTAAAAATCCTTATTAAGACTTTCTAATTGTATGTCTTACTAGGGTTCATAGTAATTATATACATGTGTACAATGCACATTAATTCAGCTATGGTTTTCCCACTCTCTGCCCATCTTCACCACCCCAAATCTCTAGTAATTACTATTCTACTTACTGGTCAACATTGTTTCCAGCTCCCATACATGAGATGAATGATGAGGGCACTGGTTTGTCTCTGTCAAGCGTATCTGTCTTAAGAATGCTTTGTGGAGTGGGGGGGGAGAGGAGAGGGGGCATGGGAGGGAGGGAGAGACAGACAGAGGGAAGGAGGGAAAGGAGGAAGGGGAACTGGGATTGATGTGTAAAATAAAAAGAAAAAGTATAAAAAAATAAAAAAAGAGAATGCTTTGCAGTATCATTCATTCTGCTGCAAATGTTGAGCTTTCATTTTTCTCTGTGGCTGAATAAACTGCATTGTGTATATATCATATTGTCTGTTGA
Organism: Phodopus roborovskii; assembly: GCF_943737965.1. Taxonomy (NCBI): domain Eukaryota; kingdom Metazoa; phylum Chordata; class Mammalia; order Rodentia; family Cricetidae; genus Phodopus; species Phodopus roborovskii. The sequence continues at coordinate 3,283,709 of NW_026126693.1, read as the reverse complement.
TGGGCACCTAGGTGTATGTGTATGTTAGCCAATCTGAATAGTGCTGCAATAAACATAGGTACACAGACAGATGTCTGGTATGCTGATGTCATTTCCTGTGGATATAAACCCAGGTAACCTTTGGATACTGTCTTAGTTTCTTTTCCTGGTACCGTAATAAAATATTCTGACAAAGAAAGCTTAAAGGAGACAGCTATTCATTCTAGCTCACAGTTCAAGGCTACACACTCTGTGATGGCAGGAAGTCAAGGCTATGGCACCCTGGGACAGCTGGTCATAAAGCATTCCTAGTCATGAAGAGAGGGCCATCAATGCACACTGTTGCTTGTCTCCCTCTCCCACCTCCAGGAGAGGGCTAACAACGACTAGTGACAGTCACAGTGGGTAGGTGGCTTGGTGGGGGCCCATTTCCCAGATGGCCCTAGCTGTCATGTTGACAGTTAATATTAACCATCCCACTGGAGTTTGATGGAGTGGTACCCTGACAAAGTTTGACATTTTTGAGGTACCTCTGTGCTTTTAGCCATAGTAGCTACATTCATTTACATTTCCTTCAAGAACATATAATAGTTATCATTTTCAAATCCTCTCTAACATTTGCTTTTTGAATTTTTGCTAACAATCATTCTGACTGGCATGGTTATAGTTCGCATTTCCCTGATAGCTAATGATATTGAGTACCTTTTCTTATATTCTTTTTGAGAAGTATATATTCAAATCTTTGTCATTTTTATTGGCTCGTGTCTTCTTGCTGCTCTTTTAGTTTCTTTTCTATTCTGGATATTAACCATTTGCAGGTTATCTCCACTCTGCTGATTGTTTCCTTTGCAATGCAGAAGTATTTTTAACTTGATGCAATCCAACTTCAATTCTTGCTTTTGTTTCCTGTTTTTGTGGGGTGGGGAAGGAAGCCTTATCCAGAAAAATCATTGTAACAGTTTCTTTAAATGTTCCCCTGGTTTCTTCTAATAGTTTCAGGGCTCAAATTAGGTTTTTTATCTGTTCTGAATGGACTTTTATATAGCAGTACCAAGATTTTGTACACAAGTACTTGATAGAGATCTAGTTTCAGACTTCTGTATGGACCTTATTTATCTATTCAGTGATTGACAGTCACTTGGCATTATTTTCTTTAACAAAAACCTCACAATAAGGCTACTCAGACCCTTAGTATACAACTGTCCAGATATCTAGTTTAAATTATTTTGCACATAGTATATACTCAAAAGTAAAATTTATAGATAATATAGTGATTCCATGTTTTATTTATTAAAAAAAACTTATCATACTACCACACTGTTTCCACAATTGTACCATTAGTATTTGTGTGGAAGATATACATGGATGGATATGGATATGTACATGTGTGTGAAGGCCAGAGGTTGATATCACATGTTCTCCACATTTTTCTGAGACAGTTTCTCACTAAATCTGGGGCTCAACAATTGGCTAGACTGAATTGTATATGGGTGCTGAGGATCTTAACTCAGGTCCTATTACTTTCTCAGAAGGCAATTTACCAGCCTAGCCATCTCCCCAGCCCACAGCTGTATAATTTTACAGTCCAGTGGACAAGGGATGCAGTCCTCCACATCCTCACGTCACAGCAGATCCCTCTATGTACTACTCCTGATGCTCAGTGTTCTCTCCTTGTGCTGCTTACTCTCATTTCTCAAATGGTTAGGGAAGCACAGCTTTTTCCTGTTTGTTAGACAGACAGACAGACAGACACACACACACACACACACACACACACACACACAGAGAGAGAGAGAGAGAGAGAGAGAGAGAGAGAGAGTCAGATAATCTTATTCCTTTTATTGTTGGTGTTAAATTTGCTTTTATCATTTTACAATATCTTAATAAACATTTATAAATATAATCAACATGTAAGTGTATTCTGTGTTTTCACATGCATATTTATAGTTGTGGACATAATTTTAAATGCAAACATTCATTCATATTGTGTTGGTCTCATAAAAATTAGAATATCTTTTAATAGTTTTCACTATTTGAAATGGTAAATTATGACACTAACTAAAATCTCCAAAGCATAAAAATAAGATTAGATAAGTATCCAAGAAACTACTGCTCTAATTGGAAAGGGAAACACAGCCAGTTCCCCAAGTGCCCTCAAGTCTCCTCAGAAAAGTCCTAGTCCCTACTCCAAATGACTTGACAGATTTAGATGACCCCTCCTGGAGGGCATCACCCTATAAGTGGAGTAGGGGAGGGAGGTCGGGGGGCATGAGAGGGTGAGAGAGAGGGAAAGAGGGGGGAGGGAGAGAGAACTGGGATCGATATGTAAAATAAAAGTAAATAAATAAATAATTCTACTTCATTCATATTTGTTGTCTCAAAATAACTTTTTTATTTTTAATTGGTCTCCTTTTAGCTCCCAAATCCCCCTTCTACATTCATGTCATATATACATCTATGTTAGACATAAATATTTAAATTTAGAATCTACATATGGAAGAAACATATTTGTCTTTGAGTTTTGCAAGTGACATAATTTCATTTTCTCCACAGTTAAAGAAAACTCCACTGTGTATATGCACCACACTTCTTTTTCCTTTCATCTGTTGATGGACACCTAGGCTGGTTACTGTGGCTAGCCACAGAGTAATAATAAACATGGATATGCCGGTCTCTGTAGCATTGTGACCTAGACCCTGCCAGATGTGTAGTCAAGGATGGTGTGGCTGGGTCATATCCACTTTTCAGTATTGAGGAGGCTCCAGCAGCAGCTTCCACGGGGGCTGCACCAGGTTACCTTCCCATCACAGGGTTCTTTCCCTTTATCTCCACACTGAAGGACTAGTTCAGTTCTTTCCAGTGTCTAGGTAGCATTGTTGACAAAGATTCTGTCTCTTTCTGTGTCTTCACTCTGGGGATTGTTTCCTTTGCTGTGAAGAGGCCTTTTAATTTCAGGCAATACATTTAATAAAACCTGCAGTTATTTCCTAAGCTACTGGAACTCTCTTCAAGAAATCTTTGCCTGTATCTTAAAGAGCATTCTCTCTCTCTCTCTTTCTCTCTCTCTCTCTCTCTCTCTCTCTCTCTCTCTCTCTCTCTCTCTCTCTCTCTCTCCTCTCCTCCCCAACCCCTTTCTCTTTCTCTCTTTCTTCCTGCCTTTTCCTGCTCCATTTATTGAAAAGGCTGATGGTGTGGAGAGGGGGCTTATGTGTTATTTATAGTTTTACCACCTATGTTTTCATCCCTAAGGGCCATCCTTCTGTGTTACTTCTTGTTGCTCAGTATATCCCTGTCTGACCTGGAAGTTGCTATATAGACCTCAGACTCAATAGAGATCTGCCTGACTCCACCTCCTGAGTGCTGGGACTAAAACATGTGCCAACACACCCAGCTTGTTTTAAGGTTGATGTAATACAGTTGCACAGAAAGTATTATTTTGTATTTGGATTATTTTACTCTATTTGTGAAAGCCACGAATATTTTGGCATGTACTTTTCAATTGTTTGTTTATTCCACTAATTATACATTGTATCTTTAATTATTATAAACAGCATTTCATAAACTTTATTATAAATGACACTACTGATCATCCTTGTATATGTTTCTCAGTTATATATACATACAGCTTAGGGAAATGTCTACCAAGGAATCAAACTGCTTCGCTGCAGGATTTGTTTCTTCTACTTTAAGGGAACTTTTCCAATGTATTTCCAAAGTTTTCCCACTGCTGCACGTCCTTGGCATTTGATAGGTCAGTAACTTGTGCCTCTTTGTGTCAATTCCACTGCATCTACATAATTATTTTCAGTAGGTGTGTAGTGAAAAGCAGTACTGTAATTTATTTCACTACTCTCTTATTATATTTTAATAGTAAAGGCTATTTTGCCTCCCATTTTATATCGAAAAGAAGTGTTTATATATGTTCATACACAGTACCCACTCATGTTTTACTATGAGGGCTTGGGATTTATCTCAGTGCTTGCCAAGCATGGGTGAAACCCTGCAGTCAGTCCCCAGCACAGAAAAAAATCTGTGTATTATCATTATTGTAAATTCTTTCAGTACCATATGACAAAATAATTGATTTCTTTAATTTTCCTGGTAAAGCTAGGCAATTTTTCATGAATTCCTAATCATTTGAATTTAGTTAAGTGACTTACATTGTTTTAGATTTTTTTAATCTATGTGTTTGCCTGTGTGTGTGTATGTGTGTATGTGTGTGTGTCTCTCTCTGTGTGTATATATATGTGTGTCTGTGTCTGTGTGTGTGTCTGTGTGTGTGTATGTGTGTGTGTCTGGGTATGGGTGTCTGGGTGTATGTGTCTGTGTATATGTGTATGTGTGTGTCTGTGTGTGTGTGTGGGTGTCTGTGTGTGTGTATGTGTGTGGGGGGTGTGTCTGGGTGTGTGTGTCTGTGTATATGTGTATGTGTGTGTCTGTGTGTGTTTGTATGTGTGTGTATATGTGTGTGGGAGGTATGTCTGTGTGTGTGTATGTGTGTGGGGGTGTGTCTGGGTATGTGTGTCTGGGTGTGTGTGTCTGTGTGTGTGTGTCTGTGTGTGTGTCTGGGTGTGGGTGTGTCTGTGTGTGTGTCTGTGTGTCTGTGAGTGTGTGTTTCTGTGTGTGTGTCTGTGTGTGTGTCTGTGTGTGTGTCTGTGTGTCTGTGTGTGTCTGTGTGTGTCTGTGTGTGTGTCTGGGTGTGTGTCTGTGTGTGTCTGTGTGTCTGTGTGTGTGTCTGTGTGTGTGTCTGTGTGTGTGTGTGTCTGGGTGTGTGTGTGTCTGTGTGTCTGTGTGTGTGTATGTCTGTGTGTGTGTGTGTCTGGGTGTGTGTGTGTGCACCACATGCATGTTGTGCCTTTGGAGGCCAGAAGAGGTTGTCAGTTTTCTTGGAACTGGAGTTACATCTGGTTGTGATCTGCTATGTGGATGCTGGGAACTGACTGTGGGTCCTCTGCAAGAGCAGCCAGTACATCCAACCACTGAGCATCTCTCCAACCCCAACACTTCCATTTTTATGACCTCTCTTCTTCTATTGTGATAAATTTCTTTATCTTTTGGATTTATTTAAAACTGATTAAATCTGTTTGTATTAACCTTCCATGTTTCTAGCTTTTGCATTTTCAAAAAGATTTATTATTTTTTATTATATATGTAATGTTCTGCCTACATGTGTGCTGCAGGCCAGAAGAGGGCACCAGATCTCATTACAGATGGTTGTGAACCACCATGTGGTTGCTGGGAATTGAACTCAGGTCCTCTGGTTCTTAATCACTGAGCTATCTGTCCAGCCCTTGTATTTAAAAAAAAAAAAATTAATTACAAAGATGATATGCAGAGATCCTATAATATTTTGTTTCATATCTTCTAACCTTTTCCTTATGTCCCTCTTATATAATTAATTAGCCATCTATATTTCATTTTGATTGTTTTAATTTAAAATTTGGAAAGCTGACATAACATTGTATTTGTCACAGATAACATATTGTTTTGAGTTGAGTGTCATACACTAGCTAATCAACATGAATTACCTCATATATTTCTGGGATGATTCTTGGAATTTTTCAGCTGTGGTCACCATAGTGAATGGTAGATACTTTGAACTTATCCGTCCCATCTAGCTGAATTTTGTACTTTTAACCAACATTGTCTCAGCCCCACTGGTAATCTTTTTAGCTTACGGAACCATTTCTACCTAGTGTGTCTGTGACACCAACCATCTTGGCATCTGCTATAAATAAAATCACGCTGTATCATTTGTCAGTGCTCTGTGCCAGGCTTACAGCACTTATGCAATGCCCTATAGGTTCATACATGCTGTTGCAAATGATAGGATGGCCTCTTTCTTGAAGTCTGAATAGTTTTTGTGTCCTTGTAATGAACTTCTTTACCCACCCACTTGTTGAAGGACACATACATTGGTTTCACAGCTTGGCTATTGTGGATAGCTCCTGCATAAGCATTGTAGCACAGAGACTCCCCTTCAGTATGCAATCTCCTTTCCTTTGTGAACGTATTCAGCAATGGATTTGCTGGATCCTTCTTCTTACTTTTATGATTTTATTTTTTGTATTAGCTTATAATACTGTAGAATCTACATTGTGTGTGGGAATAAAGCCTAATTTCCCTCTTGCCAAATGGTTAATGGAGTGTTTTAGTACAGTGTGTTGATGAGTTACATTATTTTTTGCTTTAGCTTCAAATAATACATTTTATTATTTGTTGAATTATACATAAGCAAGGTTATTCATAGGCCTGCTAGTTTCTACATTGATACTTCTGTCTTCATCATATACTGTAAATATTATTTGCTAACTTATCAAACATACCTTAAATCTAAAAGAGGGAATTCACATGGTCACTGGTTTTAAATTTTCAGCAATTCACTATTCAAACCACAAATAAATTTTACATTCTAAAAAAAAAATCTGTGATTAATTTGAGAATTTTCTTCTTCTTGATATATTTTATTGTCCTCAAACATTTGTCCAAATCGTCTCATATATCTTTGTGGTTTTCTTTATAAAAAAAAATTCTCATGTTTCTTGTTCTGTTGACTTTTATATTTTATAATCCTACATGATGCTGTTGTAATCTTTTCTCCAAATTTTCAGTTGCTATTTTTAGAAGCTAGAATGCTCTCTTGTGTAAATGGATCTTGTAATAGTTATCAAACTACAGACATAATGTTTATTTGCATTTTTCATGGAAGGTGTTTGTCTAGCTTGGTCTTTTGTTCTGCTCAGGTCATTTTCTTGTTTAAATACTTTGCAAACATTTCCTGAATTCCTAAAGTCCAGTGAGCATGCTCTGACCATGAGAACACTTTCATGTTCTGATATTAATGAGAATCTTCTTATATTTCCTTAGTTTATAGGTGCTGGCTCTATGGCTAAAATTACCATGTGTAATAGTGAATTCTCAGTGGTTAGCACCTAATCCTCTGCAGTAGCACAGTAACAGAGCAAATTCACTTTGCTTCCTCGTCTCGTAGAAGTGGGATTTTACATATCAAACCGCTATTTTACATGACCCTGATGCTTCTTTTATGGGAAGTTCTGTTTGTAGACAGGAATCTATACACCAGAGACATTTGTCACTGCTAGATTGACTTGTTTCTATGATTTTCAGTAGAAAGAGCTGGGAAAGATAAATATTTTAAGATAGCAATACATCATGTTGGTTTAAATTCTAAGTCAGCAACACAGCAACTATACACAACCTCTTTGTTCTTATAGATATGTGTTTTTATCCACCAAACCCCATTTTACAGTTGCCCTGCTTTAATTACTCATTCAACACACCACACGGGAATGTAATCATTTCACAATAATTCTACCAACAATGTGACCATAGAAAACAGATGTGGGATCTTGTCCTTAGGGAACCACCTAGTCAAGATTTCTACTACAATTGCAATGTCTCTGCACCAAATCGAAACAGTCATGTTCAATATTATTTTTTTTTTAATTTCAGGGACTGCTTTTAAATTTTAGTTAAACTATTGTGTTATTCTCCATTATATCCAGAAAACAGAAAGTATTGTGATAATTTAAGCTTCTGCCTACAGCTCATCCATCCTGCTCCCTTCATTTCTTTTCATAACTCTATTTTAAGATTTTTTCTTTCCTTCATATATGTAAATGCCTTTTTGTTATTCATAAGGTGGCTTCTGAATTTTATAGTTTTCTTATAATGGTTATTTTTATTCATAAGATCATTTAATGCCTCTGTCTATCGTATCTCCTTCCCTTTCCTTTTCATCTAGGATTAATTAGATGGCACCTCCTTCTGTGGACTCTGCATTCCGGAGTGGTCTTCACACCACTCCACATGGACACTCTGTCTTGTACTGTCTCCGTGCCATCAGGCTTGTTCATTTCTGCCTTTCTCTGTCCCACAGAATAGAATGTGGTTAAGGCCTCAGAAAGCTTCTCACCAACCTTGTGATCCACTCATGGATTTCAACCATCATTTGAGTTTCCTTTGGGTTACACTGTTAGTTTCATGATGGTGTTAATTAGTGAATATGTGGACAGCACATAACATAATATTTGATATGCAGCAATATTTCAGTAAATAAAATGTTGACCACCTTAAACAATATGTAAGAGGTAGTTATTAAATCATAATTTTTATGTGGGAATTCATTTAGTAAATATTAATTTTTCATTATTCATTTAATTGGTGAATATTTAAGAATATTATTTCTTTAGCACTTATGTGTACTCTTGCTTGTATCTACTCAACAAGAATATGAGTCCACATGAGCTAGGCCTGAGTGGTATGGTAGGCTGTGGAAAAGACAAAAGACAGGCATGGTCCCAACCTCAATAGGAGTTTCTATCTTCTATGTTACCAAAAGGCATTCCTAAGCCAGCAGTTTTGCTCTGAGAGTCCCAGCTCACTGGTGCTTGACAAGCCTGAAAAGAATGACCTCATTTGACCGCTTTACTGGATGCTCAGTTCCTGTTTGACTCAGACCTCTACTGAAATGAAAACTGTTAGGGTAACTGCTTAGAACTTCTCGCTACTTCCCTTACAAACTACAATTTGGTTGTAAAATCCATAAACTGTAGTGCCCAAAGGATCCTTAGCTGCAAGGATAACATTTACAACAGACAAAAGTTCTTTATGTCAACTGAATGTTTCCTGTTTTTCAGCCCCAACAAAATTTAGCTGACTAACACATCTGTCCCCATGTCTTCATAACCCTTTAGCTTTTTCCATTGTTCCATGCAGTATGTTTTATTTCATTAAAACTAGCAGCAAAGTTCACATAAAAGCTATTTTAAATATAAATAATTTTATAACATTTTAATTCACCAACAAAGCATAAGATTTAGGTTTATGCTATTTTTCTCATAAAATTATAGAAAAGCAGCAAGAAAATCCCTGCAAGTATAAATTGTTAGCTCTGAAGCCTGGGGAGATATGGTCATACAGCCTTATCCTCAGGTAGGTCTAACAATGAGTGAAGGAGACAAGGACAATCCCAAGGAATAGCCTCCCCAAAGCCCCCCATACCACTTTTAGAAACTGGGCCTTTTTTAAATCAGTTGAATGGCATTTTAAAGGCAGATGAGTGGATGGATGGATGCTTCCAATATCAAATATCTACCTTGTTCCTAAAAATAATAAAATGATAGAAATGGTCAATCCTAAACAAGGGGAACAGACTGTACCCCCTTATAAATGGGCAGCTCCATCTAGTACTCACCAAGTCAGTCTCATAAATAGCAGCTGTTTGTTACAACATCGGAATGTGAACCCATTGTCATCAAATTTAATAAAATTTTCACTTCCAACTGAAAACTTCGGTTTTAATGTTGACAATGTTCTCAATTTTTTTTTCCTTTTTTCAATGTTCACATTTTTTTTAAAGACATCATGCACATTGAAAATACACCCAGTGGCTCGTCAGTAAAGTACTTGCTGCACAGCCTGGGGACCTGAGTTCAGATCCCAGCACCTACATTAAAAAGTGTGATGTGGCATAGAGCATACCTAGAAACCCAGCATTGGAGATGTGGCGGGGGGGGGGATCAAGAAGATCCCTGGGACACACAGCCCAGCCAATCTAGTGAAATTGGTGAACTCCAGGTTCAGTGAGTTCAAAATCTAGATGGAAAATGATTGAGGAAGACACAGATATCTCTCTCTCTCTCACACACACACACAGACACCACACACACACACCACACAATCACACATACACACACTACATACCACATACAGACACACCACACACATACATATACCACACACACAGACACATCACACACATACACATCACACACACACCACAGACACACACACACACAGAGACACACCACCCACACAGACACATACAGATACACCACACAGACACAGGCACAGACACACACACACACACACACCTACCTCCATTGTTTTATACTGTTGGCTGCTAGTTTACAATATCTGGCACAAATCATACCATTATGACATGGATTTAGTTCTATCTTAAATATTTTGAAAGCTATAGATGCTGTTTTACTTTCTTTGTCTGATATGGAAATTTATATAAATAGTTAATACATCCTTAAATTTACAACCAGTTTGTAATAACTGGAAATATGTCACTTCCTTGAAGTGATGCTATTTATGTTTGCCAGAAAGCACATCAAAATTTTTTGTAATAGTCAACTTAGTGAACTAGAAACAGATGTTTTCGGAGAAGTGTTCACTAGAATCTATTTAAATTTTTTCATTTGTTTTTATTGCTTTGTCTATGAAAGTTGTATTAAATGAGGAAAGCTATGGTTATCTCAGTGATATGACATGGTTTTCTTTGCTTTTTCAAAAGGTAAGACAAGGTAAATAGCTAGGTCTCTATTATAAAAACTACATTTCCTGGAAAACTGTTAATTTTTTAATATCCACCCTTTTCCAGGGACATTCCAGGGTAATCTATTATATAATTGCCAAGGATTATAGCCATTTTTTGTCACAAGTTAATTTGTAAGACAACTAACTGGTTCATATTAGTATGGTATGAAAGGTTTTAATTTCTTAAATGTAATACTTTATAATATCCATTGAGTTAGTAAAGATTTATTCTTATTTTGCCCCCTACTCTCCATCCCAAGAGTGCTTATTCAAATATGAACATTCAGCTATGGCATTTTGTGATTTTCTTGTTTGGCCCACTGGTCTACTGAGTTGTTTGTTTCAGCTAACTCTTGGTCATATGTCCTGAGAGTAGATCATGTTGAGTTGGGGACTTTCCCTGGGTGACAAGCTGTCAGGACAAAATATTTGTTTTTATTCAAAGGCTCTTCCATTCTTAGCTATGTGGAGATTGTACATTCTACATATAACCAACTAATCATAGCAGATATCAAACTGATAGCCTATTTTCTTTGCATACACACACACACACACACACACACACACACACACACACACACACTCAATGGTCATTTTGACCCAACTCACATGTAGATGGCAAGGGAAGGCCACACATTCTGACTTCCTTCAGATATTATTGACCACTCAAGCCATTTCACAACCCCTAAGCCTTCCAACAGCCCCTGCAAACATGTCCTGAGCTTTGCTGTTGGTCCTACATGGTGTATGAGTACTGCCTTCACATAGCTTTTCCTCTGATGAACATGGATTCGGCACAATGGGTTAAGAACTCTCACTGAGAATGTATGTGATGTGTTGGCCTCATCTCTTAAACATTTTCAGAACTTCAGTGTCAGGCAGTATTCTAAAACTCAGCATATACCAAGTAAACAAAAGTACCAAATTCATTCTGACTTAAACATCCATAGAAACCATGAAAAGCCTCATGCTGAGGTCATGATTCAGGCTCCTGCTTAAGTGGCAAATACAGTGAATAAAACTGAACAGTTTCTATTCAGTAGCATAAGCTAACAAAAGCTGAAATTGAGAAGAAAATTCCATTTTCAATAGATTTAAAATGAACAAGATACCTGAGCATAAATTTAATTAAAATAAGTTGCTTGACCAAATGATGCCAGGATGTACTATAAGGATGGAAAAATTTAGCCTAACTCTTCACTGACCCCAGCAGTAGGAAAAAGGTCATTCTTGACTGTTTACGACAGAGTGGTTTTACAACAGCACCTGTGAGTGAATGAACAAGAAATGAGCCTTGTCACACTACCCAGAAGCCCTAGCGAAAGCAGACTTCCTGGGCTAAGGGCGGGCATGTCACACTACCCAGAAGCCCAGGCGAAAGCAGACTTCCTGGGCTACGCGCGGGCTTGGATAGTTCAAATTTATTGGTTCACACTGGATGCTATGAGACGATTGGTTTGTGATGCATGGGCTTTGTTGTAACCCTATAAAAGCTGTGGGAACCCTGTACCCAGGGTTCCCAGTCCTCTACCCCATGTGGAGAATGGCTGTGGACCCCAGTGCACTGGAATATAAAAGACCTCATGCTTTTGCATCAAGACTGCTTCTCGTGAGTGATTTGTGGGGCCGCCTTTCCTGAGTCAGGGCGTGAGGGTTCACACCCTCCGTGGGTCTTTCAGTACCAGCTCCAGCAAGAATGTAACTCACATGTCCCCACACTCCATTCCCAGGTTCCATTACAGTATCAGTGCAAATGTTGAAGCTGCAGCTTTGGGGGTTTGTTTTTTATAAGGGGCAGGCCCATCGTAGCCAAGGTTCTGGTGCTTTTAGGTGTCTGGTTAGCAGATAAAGACATCATTGTCTGCCCCGATCTGCCTGCTGGCAGGGGAAATGGGGTGCTCCAAGTTGCCTTCCAGGCCATACTCACTGTTGTGAATTAACTCTGGGCAAAGCATCTTCCAAACATAAAGTTGCAGGCAGCAGGAGATCTATGTGTGGAGGACCTCTGCCCTCCCCTGAGCTCTCCCAGCCTAGAGCTGGGATACACTGGTTGACAGACAGCTAAGAGAGGAGGTACTCTCAACATACAAGGGGTTCTGAAAGCACGGCACCCAGGCTACTCTACAACACAGGAAGCAACCACATCCAGAGACATTCTGTTTTCATGTGGGCTCATCCGTATTTACAGGACAGCCCTTGAGCATAGAGTCTGGGCGTGGCTGTCATCTGAGAACCATACGGTGAATAAACAGCCAGTTGTGCACATCTTCACACATTGTGTCCTTTCATGAACACTGGCACCCTCGCAAGGTTCTGCTGCCCACATCACCCAAGGCCTTTGCAGGTGCAGGGGAGTGAAAGCCTCAGTGTGTACAGGACTCGAAGCCGATTGGTCAGTCACATAAACAGAGTCCTCCTGGGATTCCTGTTGTCGCCTACTTGCATCAAGTCTTCCGGGGTTATGTTTTAATCTAACTCTGTTTCACGACTCGAGTTGCTGTGTTCTGACTTGATGTGATCATATTGCTGATGTGAGACCTTTTGAGTTCTTTGCTGATAACCATTGGTTCATGTCATGAAGGGTTTCAAGAAGTATCTGGGTCGTCTCTCGCTTTCTGCCTCTCACGGCCACCGTTCATGCTGCCATTCCTTCCCAGGATCCTACGAGGTAGTATGGGACTTTTAAACAGCTTCTATACACTAGCAATAACCTACCCACAAATTAAATTAAGAAGAAAATTCCATTCATAATAGATTAAAATACCTGGAAATAAATTTAATAAAATAAATGGCTTGTCCAGTCTGAGCCAATGGAATTGTCAGAATTCCAAATAATTCCAATTTCACCAGGACAGGATGTGGCACTTATGGGCATGTGTATGCTCAAACGTGCATTTAATCTGTTTTGCTGTGTATTTATCTTTAAATGATTTTCATTTAACTGGGAGACCATGCATATAGCTAGGCACCAAAATTATTTAGTGTCCATTGCATTTGATACCTTAATGCCTGGGAGGTCTGTTTGTCTCTTCTGCTCTCCCCCTCACATTCCTGTGGCAGGCCACCAAAGGAGAAAGCAGACAGCTGGGTGAGCACAGTCCAGCCTCCTCTTCTGTGAGCCTTGCCAGCCACAACATAGGAAACAAGCTGGGCAAGCTAGCCAGTTTTGTCCAGCACATCTCTGCTTTTCTCATCCCATATCAAGTCAAACTACTTATTTCTATCTCTCCCCTTCCATTTTCCTTCTGTGACAGAGAAGTTGGAGTAGAAGCAAATGGATAAACCCAAGAGCTCCCAAGAATATTGCTGGTTTTAAGACACATTTAAGTCAATGACAGTTTGGTCAAAATTAATGAGAATTTACAGGATGCCAGACTGTGCTAGAAGTCAGAATGAGACCAGTTAGGAGCCTGCTGTCACCAAGGAGTGCACAGTCTGAGACATGATTGGATTCATGTTGGTAACAGTGGCCAATGTATACAATCATAGGTGTGCCTGAACAGGAGGAACAGTGGAGAGAAGTAATTTCTCCTGGAAGTTTTACCTGAAAGGAGACACAGCTGGTGACTGCTGAGATTGATCAATTTACCTTGATTTGTTGCTGGTTTACTGAGACAGGGTCTCATGCAGAGTAGGCTGGCCTTGAACTCCTGGCCTTACTGTCTCCACCTTCCAAGTGTTTTGGATCACAGACATATGACTTGGCTAGATTCCTGGGATATTTTAAGAGTACTGAGAGTATTAAAAAGAGAGAAGAAATTAAAAATGAGAGAATCCAGCAGTTTGGGAACTGTACTGATTTTCTCTTACTGCCATAATAAACTATCACACATTTAGTGGCTTAAATACAAGTTTACCATCTTGGAACTCTGAAGGTCATAAGTCCAACTTGGGTCACTGTTTCCAAAATGAGATCTTTTCTCAGGCTGTGTGTGTTCTTTAAGGGAGGCCTAGGGAAGAGTCTGACCACTCATACTATCTGGCTCCTGACCACCTTCCTCCATGTTCAAAGCCAGTGGCAATGTGTTAAAGGCCTACTTTTCAAAGATTCCTTCCTCCTTCCTTTTCTTCTTTCTAGTCTGGCAGGAGAGACTGTCTGCTTCTGAAGACTGTGGCAAGGAGATTGGGACACTTGGATAGTCCACAGTAATGCTCTACCTCAGGGTTCATGTTCTTACTCCATCTGCAGAGTTCTCTTGGCCCTGGAAAGTAACAAATATGCATGTTCCAGGAATTAAGACATGGACATCTTGGTGGAAGCATTAATCTATCTAATACAGGAACTATTTTGTGGAGCTGAAATCACCAGTGGACATTAGAGATGGAGGACAGAGATTTAGAGGGTCGGCAGCTGTTGAGTAATGAACACCCCAGATACCACATGATGGTACTGGACTGAGTGCTGAAACCAATTCAAGCAGGATTAGAGCTATGTCAGCTGATAGCTTATAGGACAGATTCAAGATAGATCAGACCTAAAGCCAGAAAAGTTGGTTATTACCAACACGTCAATGAAAAGTTATAAGATTTGTTCAGGACACACTGTAGATTGCCCATTCTGTGACGCTTCCTAGAAGAACACAATTCAACAGAATGCATAGAAGAAATGTCCATAATACCAGACATCATGGTTTTCTATAGGGTGAGGGACACCAACATTTAAAGCAAGGTCCACTGAAGGAAACAAAAGTAATACAACCCTTATGCCCAAGGCTCAGAGAACATCCAGGAAGAGGGAATGAGAAGACTGTAAGAGCCAGAGGACTGCAGTGAGCAGGAAGAAGGGTAGAGACTGTGAGAGCCAGAGGACTCAGAAGATATCTTCTGGACATGACAAGGATGTTACACCCATGAGCTCTTGACAAAATAGCTGCCTGCACAAGTCTACAACAGTCAACATCCAGCATGGTCTGGGGAAAGGTTCATGAGGCCCCATTCCTAGTAGAGGCACTACAGGCAGTCAGTCAATGGCTACCAAGGAAGGGAGCTTCAGTTTTCATCAGGAACAAGCCCCCTGACAGGTTGTCCATGCTCCCCCAGTGGCCAGCCCTATACCATGTGCATATGGGCAACTCTAATTGGACTCAGTAGGTTATATATGAAGAGTATATAAATTTGAGAAAGGGATGTGAGGAGACATATGAGGATTTGGTGAGGCAGGGATCGGCAGATATGATCAAAAAGGATTGTGTTTATATATGAAATTCTCAAAATAAAAATGAAAGTCTGTCCACCCCCACCCCAAATTTCCAGGCATATAAATAACAAGAAATTTTTAACTATCACAGGATAGTCTCTCCAATAGGAGAGACACAGAAGTAGAACTGGTAGATAAGGACATTAGAACAGCTATTATAAATATTTTACATATTGTAGAAAAGGTAGAAGAAAGCCTAAGTATAACAAGAGAAGCAGCAGTTTTTAAAATTCCCAAATCAAACTTGTAAAGACAAAACTTCAGTCTTTGAATGAAGAACTCACTGAAGAGAGTTAACAAATAAGACCTAGAGGAAGTACTGTCCCAACCCAAGTACTGAAAAGGAGAGATGAGGGAAAGATTTTTTTTTACATCCCAACCCCCACTCCTCCAACAACCTCCCATCTGCTCGTTGGAGAGGGTAAAGCCTCCCCTATGGAGTCTACTAAGTCTGTCCCATCATCTCTTTGGGCAGGACCAAGGCACCTCCCTACCCCCACACCCATGTGTCTAGGCTAGGTGTGGTATCTCTCTATAGAATGGGCTCTACTAAGTCGGTTTGTTCATTAGTGTTAGGTCTTGGACCCACTGCCAGTGACCTCATATATTGTCCTAGTCACACCATTGACTCCTATATTAAGGGAGTCTAGTTCAGTCTTATGCAGATTCTCTATTTGTCAGACCTGAGCCAGTGATCTCTCGCTATCTCCAGTCAGCTGATTCTGTGGGTTTCCCCATCAAGGTCTTGACTCCTTTGTTCATATTATCACTCCTCCCTCACTTTGATTCTACTCCAGGAGCTTGGCCAATGATTTATGGATTTCTGCATCTGCTTCCATCTGTTTCTGGAAGAGGGTTCTAGCTTCTCTGAGGTTGTGGATTGTAGGCTGGGTATCTTTCTCTTTATGTCTGGTATCCACTTATAAGTGAGTATATACTATATTTGTCTTTTTGGACCTGGGTTTCCTCATTCGGGATGTTTTTGTCTAGTTCTGTCCATTTGCTTTTTAATTTTAGGATGGCATTGTTTCTTACCTCTGAGTAGTACTCCATTGTGTAAATGTACCACACTTTCTTTTAACGACCACAAGAATGAGTAGTCCCAGTCAAGCTACTAATATGCTGACCAGGAGGCATATGCAGTGTGTAGAAGGCGAGAGAGTAAAGAGAGCAGAAGAGATGAAAATGGAGAAAAGGTTCATTACACAGAGTAGAGTATCTGTGGTGGTCTTTCTTGTTTGTTTCAATGTGAGAACAGTGAATAGATTTGTGGATTGAGGATATTGCCATTCATTAAGCCTTGATTTGTGAACTGAAATACTAAGTATGAAGTATCTTGATCCGCCGGTCTTGACCTTTATCATCTCAGAAGATGGGGACTTCCCCAGTGTGTGCTGTGTTGCTGAGATACACATCATGACATAAACACCTTGTGGATTGGAAGGGTTCATTTCACCTTACAGGGTACAGTTTATCATAAAGGGAAGTCAGGGCAAGAATTCAAGGGGGGAACCTGGAGGTAGGAAACAAAGCAGAACTGATGCTTACTGGCTTGCTCAGCTATCTATCTTACACAGTGCAGACCCACCTGCATAGGGATTCACACTACACACTGTGGGCTATGCCCTCCTCTATCAGTTAGTACAAGTCAGTCTGATCCTGGAAGAGTCTTCAGTTGAGGTTTTTGATTCCCAGGTACCTCTAGATTTGTGTCAAGTTGACAAGGACATGAAAACTACTTTTCCCTGTCTTTTACAGCTGAATAAACTGAGTCATGAACTATTTATTATGCCACATTCCATAGTTTAAAAGTAGCAGAGCTGGAATACAAGCCAAAGCCCATGTGTCATGTGTGTGATACTGAGCCAATATGAAGGGAAAGCAGCAATTATTAAGGAGACACAGATGCCCTAGCTGATGGCGTCATGCCTAGGGAAGTATGTAACATCCCAGGGGATGGACTGGCCTTGACCAAGAAAATAAGTGCTTAATTTTTAAGATTTAAGGGGAAATCAAGGAGGAATGGTACTGATGATGACCCTGTTGGTGCAGAGTTGAGGTAGGTGGGAAAATGGAAGGTTGATATAATTAATGTCTAGTTAGAAGTAAAACAAAGGGTGTTGAAGCAATGCAACAGGGTGAATTCATCTGGAAACTACTTCAAATATCTGTGCCATTGATTCCCAGTGCAGTGAAATAGCGAGAGGAGCAAGAGAGGAGCATATAGAAGGGAGAGTGTACACCTCCACACTCACGTGATATCCAGAAGCATGCTGAGCATTTTTACAGGAACCCAGATGCTGTCAGCAAGGCCAGAACACCTTGGACACACCCACACACACACTAATTGTTTCCTCATGCTGACCCCTTTCAGATGAGGTCACTTAGTACAAAATCTTCCTGAGCTGTTACTTTGTGTGGAATGTTCTAACATTTTGAATTTTTTCCATATTATTCCATGTCATCCACGAATCATGAACTCTTGTTAAACTTTTAGCTGCAGAGTAAATGTTTCCTTCAAGTCACAATTACCAAGTGGGTAGTTCAGTAACACAAGTCCCTATTGTGAAGCCATGTTTGTGAACTTGTGACATTCTATCTAACCTTTCATATGTATACTCCCTAACAGCTTAACATTGGCCTTCATGCTGTATTTCGTTGATTCTGCATTTTTAAAACATGACACACTTAGTTCTGGACCCATTTGTATGGTTCAGGGTGAAAACACAATCATTTCTTCCACATCTGATACTGTGGATGAATAAAACATTTTATCCATTAGAACTGAGTCCAAAGCTCCCAGCTATATGGATGGAGTACTTCAGAGAAACATCTGGAATTTCATATAAGAGGAGGCTTTGCTGAATATAAGCATCCAGAATGTGACTTATGTATTCTGTGTGTGTGTGTGTGTGTGTATGTGTGTGTGTGCATGTGTGTGCATGCATTCACATATGTGTACACACATGCATGTGGAGACCACAAATTCTTAGGTCTGTGTGTCTCAGCCTCCTCAGCATGGAGATTTCAGGTGTATGCTGCCCTGTGGCTTTTTACATGGTAACTGTAGATCCAAACTTGAATCTTTATACTATGTGCCAAAAGATTTACTAAGTGTGTCAACTCTTTAGCCCTGACATCTTAATTTGCAGGAAGAAAATGTGTTTTTCACACTGTGATTATTTTCTTTATAAAAAGGGATTTGCTTTCAGTAGGGGGAGATGAAGAAAGTTTATTTCTTCCTGGACATTTGCAACTTTACTTTTCATTTATGCAGAAACTACAAAGTATTTTGTCCACTGAGTTTTTATGAGTTCACACAGTAGCAACACCAGTGGAGAGACAAAAATGCTAAAAGGTGAACCTCTTTAGCCTTCCTGCTTTGTCTGTGGCCATAAAACCTGCCAACATTCATCCTGGGACCACCTGCCAACAGTTTGCTGCCAAGGGTGACACTGTGTTCAGAGGACACACAGCCAAGCTACAATTGAGCTGTCTCTTCTCAGATCTGGCCCACTATGCTCCAGTTTGAAACTCTGCTCTGAGTCCCATTGTTTATAGCAATCACATCTAGCATATTCTAATAAACTTAATTATTTAAAGTGTACCTGTGCAATGTAAGAAAGGAAAGAAAGAAGAAAAGAAGAGGGAAGGAGAGACAGATGGACAGAGGAACAGAGAGAGGGGGGGGGATGCAGGCAAACAGAAGTGGAAAGGTGGGTTATACTTACAGCCCAGAGAACATTTCAGTTGATACCCACTTGCAAATGAAAATCTAGTTTTCTTCAAGGGAGTTTCACTGGGGAATCAAATTACTCTTAAGGATAGGCCTCATGCCTAACACAAAAGAAACTCAATGGCATCTTTGGAAGACCCTTGTCTCATAATGTCAGGGCATTGTTTTTTCTTTTTCAAGTTTCTCTCCTCACCCACCCTCTCAATCCCTATACGTCCTTTGCGTATCTATTTTGGCTTCTGGTTTTGTGTTTGTATGGAATTCCTGAGTGTGCAAACAAGTGGGTCTCTGAGACCGAATCTGTTTCTTGTGCCTTTTCTCAGGCTCTTGTCCTTTTGCTTATTTTGTACTCTTTCTGTGTATTTGTTTTATTTTATTACTATCCCTTAAAAACCAGTGTGTTTTCTAATGAGAGTCACAAAGGGGGGTGGATTTAGAAGGCAGGGAAGGTAGGGAGGGGCTGGGAGAAGAGGGAAGGGAAACTATAGTTAGGATAATGAGGGTACGATGTCATTCGTGAGTTTTGTTTGCTTGTTTTAGATGAGGGTGAGGGATCTCACACACACACACACACACACACACACACACACACACACACTTACATTTGCCCAGCAAGCAGTTTGCCAATAGAGCAATCTCTTCACTCCTCCAGGAGCCTCTTTCTGAGCCCCAGGGGTTTATAAGAGCAAGAAGGAAGGCAGAAGTCAGCCATCAGTCCCATGTTCTTCCAGCATGCTGTCCTCTGAATCCCGGATATCTCTGTGGCAGACACAAGGGTACAAGGCTGGACCTGTCTGTCTGAATAATCTAAATAAACAAGTCTTCAATCACACTTCCACATTGTGAACCTGGTGACAGTGATGGCCTACTTTGGAGGAGTGTACTAGCAAGGACGTGAGCCTAGAATAGACACTCTCGGGAAGCCCAGCCCTGGAACTTGTCAAGGTTCCAGGAGCCACTGCCCCTGCAGAAGGGTCAGTCAGAGGGTGGGGGCCTGCACCTTCTTTCTCATGTGTGCTCTCTGCCAGGGCAGGGTGCGGAAGAAAGAGTCATGCCTCCGTTCCAAGCAACAATAGAATATTTATGTGACATCCAGTCTGAACGAAGGTTTTGTTGAGATGACCTTGAATCCCTGATCCTCCTGCCCCTAGAGTTCTTGGATTAGTAGGCAAGCACTCTATGGGCTGTCCTGCATCTGTAGCCCTGCTCTGTTGTCTGGATGTTGGACTCTGACACACCCTCTAAGGCTCTCCACCTCTGGAGGGTGGGTATGAGCAGGTGATCCTGATACGTGCTACCATAACATTGCAGGTGGGTGCTGGACTGAAGGTAACCCACTTTTTCCCCTTTGCACAGAGAAGAGTGTCTTGGTTCGGATCTTCTGGGTCTATCCCACACTCAAATGTGAAATCAGCTCATGTTCTACATGAAGGACTTACCTTTTAACTAGGCTGTCTCGGCTTCACTTTGTGTGCTGCCCCCCCCCCCCCACACACACACACATCAGGTCTGAAATTGGCCATTTACTTAACATTTACTGGCTTCTTTTAGTGGGAAATAACATTTTAAAAGTGTGTTATGGATGTTAGAAAGTACTTGTTGCTAATTGATACTAGACCTTGTTAATGTAAAAACTTAGGCTTTAAAAATGATAATGAATTTATACTTGCTTTTTAATTAAACTATACTAATTTCTTGGGATTTTACAGTTGCAAATCTTTCTTTCATATTGGAAATCTTGAGTTTACATTTGTGTTTTTGCATTATTGAGTCAGAATGCACATAGCATAAAATGTACTCATTTTATATATACACAGTTGTATTATCAGTTTATTCTAATTTTAAAATATTTCCACTATACAAAGAATAAATGTTGTACCTCTTTCTTTATATGCTACTCCTTCTCTTGACTGCCATATTGACACAACTAGTAAATCTGTTTTGTTTGAGCAGATTTGTCTGTGCAAGACAAACACAGAATGTGGCCTTTTGTGTCTGGGCATTTCACAATTTTAATGAGAGCAGCTCATCCTTTCTGTAACAGGTATAAAGACCTCTTTCCTTTTTGTAGAATAATACCACACTGTATGAATGTTCATTTTGTTTTTCCATTCATTAATCAATTTAGGATCTTGATGGGAGATGTCGTTCTCTAAATATGTTTTTCTTATTGGTTAATGAATAACCTAGGTGGGACTAGGAGACAAGGAGGATTGTGGGAGATGTAGTAGAGAGGAGTCAAGATGTAGGACGTGAGAGAAGTAAGAGGTCTGGACCCTTCCTCTGGTAAGATAAGATCACATGGAAACACTAATACTGATATAAATGAGTTAATATTTAAGACAGAGCTAGCCAATAAGAAGCTCTAGCCATTGGCCAACAGCTTAATATCTAATATATCATCTCTGTGTGTTATTTTGAGACTGATGCAGCTCTGCGACCAGGCTGGCAGAAAAGTACTCAAACAGGATCTTTTTTGAATTTTGTATGTCTGAATATTTGCCTGCATGTTTATGTGTGCGCCATGTATATGCAGTGCCCACAGAGGCCAGAACATAATGTTGGGTTACCAGGAATTGGGGTTACAGCTTATTGTGTGTGGTGGTGGTGGTGGTTCTAAAACCGAATTGGAGTCCTCCTGCAAGAGGAGCAAGTGTTCTTAACTGCAAGGACATCTCCCTAGCCCCTAAGCTGTTTCTTCTGAAACTGCTGTAGATGATGCTGCTGTAAACATTTGTGTTCTCAGTTTTTAAATGAGCCTGTGTTTTCATTTTGCTCTGCTACATTTTCACTCTTTCCTGTGCAATTGAGTTGCTGTGGGTAGCATGACCTTTTCAGCCTGGAGAGCTTGCTTTAATATTTCATGTACGCCAGGTCTCTTGCAAGTATTTTCTCTGTTTTGGGTTATATTGGAATGTCTTTGTGTTCCCCTCACTTGTGATGGAGAGCTTGGTTGACAAATGATTTTCTTTCTTTTTTAAAATCACTCTGAGTATGTCACCTCTTTGCTGGCTTCTGTTGTGAGAAGTCACTCGTTCATTATGAGCTATGTTTAAATTTTGTTTGCTTTTCTTGTTGCTTTCAAGACTTTCCTCTTTATGTTTGACTTTTAGCAGCCTCACGATATTTCTGAATATGAGTGTCAATGTCCACTGTCTTTCTTCAAGGCCCTTTTCCTACCTCTTGCCTTGATTTTTTTGTTATTCTTTTGCTGGCCTGCCTCTACTGGTATCATAGAGCTCTCAGCCTTCTCTTATAGGTCATTGTTGACTGATGGGAGATGTAATTCTGTATATATGTTTCTTTTATTGGTTAATGAATAAAGCACTGTTGGCCAATAGGAAAGCAAGATAGATGGGACTAGGGAACAAGGAGGATTCCGGAAGGAGTAGGGAGGAGATTCAAGATGGAGGATTGAGAGAGAAGAATGCCAGGTTCTTTCTCCGGTAAGATAAGACCACATGGTAATACTTAGATTAATAGAAATGGGTTAATATTTAAGACAGAGCTAGCTGATAAGAAACTAATACCTGGCCAACAGAATTATATCTATACAGAGTCTCTGTGTGTTATTTGTGGCTGGTGAGGCAGTGGGACCTGACCGGCAAGGGAAAAAAATCTCTTCTTAACAGTTGACACTGCTCTCAGGCTAGGGTATGTAAAATCAAAAGCTATATTATATTTAAGGTGGCACTTGAATTTAAGATATTTAGTGAGGAAAAAGCTTCCAAAAGTCCGTTCACCACGTATTGCTTTAAAAACAAGGGCTGTGAGTACTGGAACCCAAACGGAGCTCTCATGAAAGACCCCCAACACTTTCACAAGGAACTGGTTCATAGTGTGTTTAACATTTTCTCTTGAGGTTTGGATTAGAAAGACCATGAAGCCTATCTGTGTGAACTCAGACTCTTGTGTTTTTCCAGTAATTTAATTCACTTGTTAATGAGCATAAACATTATTGAGCACCAGTGACATGCCTGGAACTCTTTGATGAGAAATACAGTGAAGAACAAGTCATTCCAGGCTTCCTTATAGGACTTACACACGAGTTAGAGAAGACAAATATCATCACATAAATATATTACAGATCATTATGCATTTCATTTTATCAAGTACAGAGTTCTGGAAGTCAGAGAGTGTGTTTTAGAAAGCAGTATTTAGAGCAAGACATGAGAAAGGGTTGCAGTGAAGAAAGGGAGTGAAGAATGGCCTGGCATGAGAGACTCCATGGAGAAGGAAAGAGATCAGTGAGGCAGTGGAAGTTTGAATGAAGATGGGCCCTATAGGCCTAGTCACTAGTGGATGAACTGTCTGGAAAGGATTAGGAGGTGCAACCTTGTTGGAGGATATGTGTCGCCAGGACTTGACTTTGGGGTTTCAAAAGCCCATGCCAGACCTAGTCTCTCTCTCTCTCTCTCTCTCTCTCTCTCTCTCTCTCTCTATCTCTCTATCTCTCTATCTCTCTATCTCTATCTCTCACTGCAGCGTGTGGATCAAGATGTAAATCTATCAGCTATTGTTGTAGCACCATGCCTGCCTGCTTTCCACCATAACAATAGCAGACTCGCTGAAACTGAAAGCCAGCCCCAATTAAATGGCCTCCTTTATAAGAGTTGCCTTGGTCACGGTGTCTCTTCACAGCAATGGAACACTAAGACAAAGTCTATGGGAATTAAAGGCAGCCAATGTGGCAGAAAACTAGAAGCTTAAAAAGATACTAAGAAACAGCCTAGGTAATGTAGGGCCTCTCAGGGTCTTGAATCCCATGGGTCTTGAATTTTATCTGTGTGCTGGTTAGTTTGGTGTCACCTTGACACAAATTACAGTCATCTGAGAGGAAGTAACCCCAAGTGAGAAAATGCTTTTTTGTAGGCAAGTCTGTAGTGCAGTGGTTCTCAGCCTTCCTAACTAATGCTACTACTGTTTAATATAGTTCCTCATGTTGTGGTGACACCCAACCATAAAATTATTTTTGTCTCTACTTCCTAATTGTAACTTTGATAGTTATGAATTGTAATGAAAATATCTGTGTTTTCCAATGATCTTAGGTGACTCCTGTGAAAGAACCATTCAATCCCTGAAAGAGGGTTGTGACCCACAAGTTGAGACCTGCATGACAGGCATTTTACACTAGTGATTGAAGCAGGAGGGCCCAACCCATTGTGGAAGCTAACACCTTTGGGCTGGTGGTCATGGATTTTATATGAAAGAAGGCTGAGCAAGCCAGTTAGCAGCAGTAACTCCATAGCCTCTGCATCAGCTCCTGTCCCCAGGTTCCTGTTCTTCTTGAGTTCCTGCCCTAACTTCCCTCAATGGTGGACTATTACCTAGAAGCATAAGCTGAAATACACACCCCCTCACTGCTTTTAGTCATGGTATTTCATCACAGCAACTCTAAACCAGCTAAGATAGTGTACTTGGTCTTGAGCACCCAGCACATGACTTTATTTCACTCCTGAAGACACTGACTGTGAAAGATAATCAGCTGGGGGCCCTGAGTGGGGCCAGAAGAGGAGAGCAAGAGAAAGAAGAGGCAGGTAAAAGGCTTTGGAGTCATCCAGCTAAGAGATGGTGTGACTTGGCTTAGGGGAACAAGGAAAGAGAAAAGTGGGTAGACTGGAAAACATAAATCTTTAGTTCTACTCTATGGTACCAAATTATTAACATCTCTAATTCAACCACCTAATTTCTCATTGCATTATGATTTTTACAAGGAAAGCTTTAGTGGTTGATATTATATGATGGTATTTCTTAACTAATTATTCCTCTTCTCAGAGTAAATCAGACGTGTTTTAGCAGAAATAAAGAAAAACGAAAAGAGCTTGGGGAACCCAAGGGGGATGAAGAGAAGGCAAGAGGGGTGAACATGGCTCACAGAATCAACTAAGCAGGGCTCACGGTGGCTCGCAGAGACTGAAATAGCAATCATGGAACCTGCATGGGCCTGTGCTAGGTCCTCTGTGTGTATGTTACAGTTGTTTAGCTTGGGGTTTTTGTGGGACTCCTAACAGTGGAAGTGTTGGTAAAACTGACTCTTGCCTGCTCTTGGGACCCTTTTTCTACTACTTGGTTGCCTTGTCCAGCCTTGACATGAGGGTTTGTACCTACTATTGTTGCATCTTGTTATGCTATGTTCAGTTGGCATCATTGGGAAGCCTGCTCATTTATGAAGGGAAATGGAGGAGCAGTGGATCTGGGGAAACTGGGAGATGTGGTGGGGGTGGAGGGAGGGGAGGTGTGGTCAGGATGTATTGCATGAGAGAAGAATAAATAAAAAGAAGAAAGAGTGAGAAAGAAATGAAGAAAGAAACATGGGGAAGAGGTAGGATGGAGATGGACCCATCTGCAGAAATAGGAAAAGAAGGTAAAACTCAAGTGATTTACTTTGAGTTCACAGAAACTGTAGAAAAAGTCATGCTGTTAGCTTTAACAAGAAAATTCAGTGGGATTACTGCATGAAAACACAAGTGAATGCATTTCTGTTTTTTATGCTTGTTTATTTATTGTAATGTGTATGTATTTGCATGTATGCATATATAGACATTAAAAAGCAGCTTGCAGAGAAAAAAAGGAACAAATAATACCTCATTATCTAGATAGTAAACTTGGCCTTCAAAGGCGTTAGGCAAGGGTATGACCTTGAATTGTTTTTTAAACTGGACTACAGAAGTAAGTCCTGGTGGTTTTAACTAAGATCTTGGAGAGGTTCTTTGGCTAAGCTGATGGAAGAGTCCCCTTGTGGTTAGGGCATTTCTGAGAATGAAGTGGCTGGGGTATGACTTTTGCTCAGAAGTTGCAGTGATTATCTTCTCTCAACTTACAAGGGACAGACTTGGTAGTCAACAGTATTCAAAATGCTCACTTAACCTAGAACAAGAAGATATTTATTTAATTCTTTGCATTTCTGGATGAAGAAATCATAGCCTAGAGAGGTTTAAAGACTTGTCCAAGAGCAAAGAGTTCACAAGAGGCAGACTGGGACATCTTTGAATACCCAGCGGCTTCCTAAAGTGCCACATTGCTGCACATTTATGTGTTTTAATGCTTAGCTAAAAAAAATCTTAAGAAAACACGTAAGACCATTTTATCTCCTCCACAGGCATAAGAACAAAGATGGCTAACAGTGACCTATGCTCTCTTTCCTAGTTGCATTCTATGGGAAAACTTCCTGGAACCAGAATGGCAGAGTTGAAAGCCAAGTACACCTTGCTCCATGACATGGTGGTGAGGTATGCTATTTGCCAGCATGGAGACATCTTCTATTACATCTTTACTTCTTACTTATAATGAATGGGACTTGTCTTCACTTTTGTTCCCTCCAAATGTGGAGTCTGAGGTAAGGGTCAGAAATGAAGTGGATTTTGATGATGCTGAAGAAATGAGACTGAAAAGGAAGAATCCAGATGGGGTGGGGTCATCTGTGGTCCATGCTGTGGGCAGCTGGGCCCAAGCTCATGGATTTACTAACTGAGTATTTAGAACAATCTTAGCTCTGCCACCACAAAGTGACACAGCCAGGGTATTTGCCCACTTGTTCCCATCCCTCATTAAGAATTGGCTTCTGGAGAAATTAACTATTGAACTTTGAGTTGACAAGCATGTATATAGGACCAGAAGTTCTCAGGCAGAGGGACGCAGGTGCTGATGTATGTATGGTGGCTATGTGTTGAAGATACTTCGGAGAAGAGGATTTTGATGGAACCCTGAAGGCATTTGCAGTTCTGCAGGTCCCTCACCAGCTGTTGTTCAGAGGTATAGATTCCATGACAACTCAGACTTAACCTACTAAGATCTTCATCTGTAGTTCTCACCACTTGCTCCTCCTTGCAGCTAAGTCCCAGTCAGCAGACTATGTGTCCACAGAATAAGGCAGCAGCTTTGCCCAGAGCCTATTTGCCACTGGGCACTGAAGCTATCTGAAGAACTCTTCACTATTGAGTAAGGACTATCAGCGCAGGACCAAAACTATGCAGTGTTATCTTCTGCTTCCAGGTTGAGTTGTGAAAGAGCTACTTCCCTTCTGCTAGTCACACTTGCCTCCTCTTGGCCCCTTACTTCCTTCTCTGCCCATTACAAAACCTACCACTCTGTCTTCAGGCCCTTAGGGACAGCACAAAGAAGCAGATACTAGATTTGGCAGATGTGGGTTGGAAGTACTGAACCAACATGATTGAGTTTCCCACAAAGACTATATCAGAAGCTAAGCCCTCTTCTACTGACACTGTATGTCGAGAGCATTTGTATGCTGGCTGGGAACCAACTGCTGAGCTGCCCCCTTTCTGTGTGGAAGAGCACTGTGACCTGATCCAGTGACATGAGTGACAGCTCATGTCAGATGAACAGTGTGTGTGTTAACATATTAGAACACTGAACATAAGAGAGTAACTCCCATTTCTATTCCTGGAAATTGGAGGTGTTCTCATCAGCATTGCTCTATGTGCTCCTACCATAGTTCCTGGAACATATTATGTTCCAATAAACATGTGGCTGGATGCCACTGAACACATGACACAGAAAAGTCTGGGAAAGCAGGTGGAGCCAGACACCTCAACTGAAACAGGCTTCATTAGGCTATGGAGCATCTTGCCAAATGAGCTGAAACCTAGAGAGTTTTTGTTTTGTAGGGACTAAGTGCACACATAGAGAGTGCTAGCTTTAAAACAGAACATAGCAAAGGTCTGCCTCTGAATAAGTCATGTATAGTAGAAATCTGGAGCCAGTACTAGCTTGTAGCATGCATGAGTTCTAGAATATTCTTGAGGATATATAAGGTAAACTTTATCTAGATCTGTCTACAGCAGATGTCCCTTCACTAAACAGTCCACAGAGCATAATCTTCTTTTCTATGATGTTCAAGTCTAGTTCTAGCCAGGTACCAGGTAGAATTAAAAAGTGATTAATTAATGTTCATAATTTTATAGGAGAATTTTCCAGGTTTCCCAGTAGTGGCTGTTAGAGGAGTGCTTGATGTCTTAGTTCAGTAAGAGGAAAAGATTTTGGCACAGTCAAATTTAGAAAATTAAAAGCACCAAGAAAAATGGGTTGCTGGAGCAGGTGAAGGGAATTTTCTCTCGTTCCCTCCTCCCTTGGAAATCCTGGTCTTTCTTCAAAGTCAGAGGGGACATCCTGTCCCCTTGGAATTACATGCTTTCTCCATTGCCCCCACTCCCTTTGTCTAGACACCTCTGGAGGTACTTATGACTACACACTGCAGCTGACTGTGTGCATCCTATCTCCCTGCTGAGGGTGGGCATCTCAGACCAGTAGGTGAGCCTCATTCATGGCAGTGCTGAGACTTGGCCCCACATGTGACTGATATGAACTGAATCCAGGAATGCGACCAGCTGTGATATGCTCCCACCCTATCCCCAAATCCTCTCAGGAATAAGGGAGGGTCCTGAGGATGTGCGCTACCTCACTGTCAATGTCTTTCCCTGTACCCTAGCACACAAGAGTCCGAGCTGCAGCTGCTACAGAATGCCAAGCTCTTCACAGAGCAGATCCAGCAGCAGCTTGTCCGTTTGCAGCAGGCCGATGACTTCCCCAACGTCTTCTCCACTGAGGTCTGCAAACTGCGGGAGCAACTGCTCAAGTACCAAAATGAATACAATGCAGTGCAAGAAAGGGAATACCACAATCAGTACAGACTGAACAGGTGAGTTCCAGTGCCTGGCTGGCTAGGTGAGTTCCCAGAGCCCTGGAGACAGTCCACAGTGGTGCAGGCTGGCTAGGTGAGTTCCTTGCAAGTTGGTGGCAGGCTGTTTCCTCATGAGAAGTTAAGTTGAGAGTTGTTCAGAAACGAGGAAGATGAGCTAACAACTACAAGCCTAGGTACTTTTCCTCTTGATTCCCTGTACTAAAACATCACACAAGTACTGGGAAAATAACTCAGATGACAGAAATCCCTGTTGTATTTTCTGGGGGGTCAAGGACTCCTGAGCTTTGGAAGCTGCTGCCAAAAACCACTACACATAGCAAGGACTTGGTGGCCTCTTCTGCTCACTTGCCCTTAGTTGTGTCTCTGTCTCTTCCCTTTTCTCTCACTGTCCTTCCTGACAGCACCACACCATATTGCCTGGGTCACATCTCCATCACTTCTTTCTTCTAACACAGCAGAGAGAGAACCATGGAGCCAACCATCTCCTCTATTACTAAAGAAAAAATTGCGAAGCTTCTTTCTCTTATTCAGGAGTCACTTAATGAAGCAAAGCAGGAGGGGGACCTGTTTCCCTGTCTCTCCTGTCCCTGTGGAGTTCAGCATACCCAGCTGTCTAGGGCTGTGTGACTGTGGTTTTGAGTTGTAGTGTGGTGTGCCTGGGTACTGGAAAAACATCAAACCCATCTGTCTTCCCAGACTCTGTTCCCATTTAAGGCAGAAGAGCTTTGGCATTTTTAACAGTATGTACAATTCAGTCAGTGCAAATATAATTCAGTACTGCCTGGAGATGACAAGTGTCTGAGTGGCCTCCGGAAAACTGTGCAGCCCCTGGGTCTTGAGATCTCCTCTTGTTGCTTATTTTTTTTTCCAGCTGAGGGATAGATAATGAAGGCAGTTTAATAAAGAGAATTCTATTCAGAGAGAAGAACAGTCAGGCGGCCTTTTCCATGTGTCTTTCGTCTAAGCTCATTTCAGACTCTCCAGAGAGAGCTATAAAAAGAAAACCAGCTATTTCTGTAAGCACTCGCTCTTTCAGCTGAAAACAATAATGAAATTAAAACAATTGCTTGTTGTTCATTAGTTTTGCAAATAGGAATTCGTGACATTTGGTTAAAGGGTAAGAAGCACACAAGTCAGATGATTTTTAAATTGTTTAAAATTTCCGAGTATTCCTGCCAAGAAAGAAGTAGAGGCAGGGATGGGGAGAGAACTCTTGCCTTTTAGGTATAGATAGGCAAATTGTTCACCAAGCTCCTCAGGATAGGAAAGGGACAGTGTGCAGAGACTTACACCAAATGAAAGCAGTCCAAAGCATGTGACACTCTACACTGAGCAGACCCCTGTATTCTCAAATATCAACACCTTGGGAAATAATACACTCATTTCTATAAAAATTAATTTTGCTACCAGAGGGATTTCAGGGAGGTAAAATGCATGTTGCATTTCATTCATTACCTTCACACATTCGGTATCACATGGTACAGAAACAAATCCACTCAATATGCCCAGGGGGGAAAGTAGGCATTTCTATCCACAGATAAAAATAAATGAAGCCAATGAGAGAGAGCTATTCATCCAAATATACAGACCATATTTGTCAGTGCAGCATAGTAAACTCTCATTGTATCCAGTGCCTAAATAATAGAAGCCCGAGTGATCACCACCCTCCACCCTGCGTCTTCAGGAACCTCTGAATCACTGGCAATGACAAGAACATCAAGTCACTTTAATTTGGCTGGTCTATTAGCTGCTGCCACTGCCTCTACTGACTCTCTCTTCTCTCCCTCCTCCTCCTCACAGACATCTGCCTCTGCCTCCCAGGTAAATTAAATTAAACTAAAGGCATGTGCCACCATGTCCAGCAACTTCTATTGTCACACAAAGTAAGATTTTTAATAGATGCTAATGGTCAGTAAAATTGTTTGATTAGTTAACTAAATCTGTGTTACAGTTTTAGTTTAGGGCTTGGACTCACTGATGATCTATTGATAGATACACACTTTAGGAAGAAAGTGCAGGGCATATTTAAGTATGCCAAGTCAACATAAATAAGTAGTTGCATGCATAATCAAGGATCTTATTTTGTAACCAAGGAAGACATTATTTTTCTGAAAGCTTTCTCTGAGAAAGGCTTTTTAATATTCTCTTCAATATTTGTCTTTCCTCTTACCTTTTTTCATGGTTTCCCTGTTTTCCACTAACTCCTAAAATTTGGGTAGCAAGTACATTGTATCTCTTGGGTTAAGTCTGACATATTCTGACAAGCCTTGGTCATCTGGGGAAGCAAGGCCATGGTTAGTGTCATTGGTCATGGTATGGACATGGAGAGTGTTGACGATCTAGCTGGGCATGTGCAGGGATGTCCTTGTTGACTCTTGGGGACTGGTTCTTCTAATCCCTGTTGCTGCCCACATAAGGCTTTTTACATATCTTCTGTTCTTGGTCCAATAAAGACATCAAAGTAAAAACCCAGGAACAAACCCATCAGCAAGAATGTGGTACAGGAATGTTGGGGAGTCTGCCAGAGTGCTCAAGCCTCTCGGCTCTTAGGCAAGTTCAGCTCCGAAGTTAGGATACCAGGAGCTCACAGCCACATGAACTTTTAGTTAACCTGGGAGTGTTTGTCTCACAATCCAAAGAATGAAAATCATAGATTCATATGTGGGAACTTATGTGGGGACAGAGCAGAACTCTTGTGTACCAGGAGGCACCCAGGAAATAGGAGGCCATCAAGCTGTCAGTCCAGGGTGAGGGATGACCATGATCTGCTAGAAACCAGGCTGGTGACTCCCCGTGGCCACCAACTGCTATGGGCACAGAAGAAGCTTCTTTTGTATCCATGACTACAGATGCATAACTGAGAATGGGAGACATTGGACACTTCTGTGCCAACCTCTCCCTCCACTCCCACCACCAAAAAGAAAAAATAAAAAAAAAAACAGTGCAGACATGAAGATATTGAAGAGAGTCCTTAAAAATTGTGATACAGATGCTGAAGTATATATAACTCTTCACAGCTGATGGCTCCTGGCAGGGGTGGGGCAGGGAGGTCTCGGTTTTCTTTAAGGGGGTGACACTGGGATTTGATCACGCTCCAGCGACTATATGGGTAACACAAATTGGACTTGGAGTTTCTTCTCTTCTCTCTTCTTTTCTTTTTGGGTTGAAAGGGTGCAGGGGTGAGAGTGTAGACCTGGGAGGAATGGGAAGCAAGTGTGATCTGGGTACATTGTATGACATTCCCAAGTAATTAATAAAAATATTATGTTGGAAAAAATTAAAACCTAAAATATCTTATACCATGAAGAAGAAGGAGAAGGAGGAGGTGGAGGAGGAGAAGAAGAAGAAAAAAAGAAGACGACGTTTGGTCTTAAAGTTAGTCTTAGCTCTGTCTACATGTTATCTATATTCAGTCAAGGATTCCCTCAAGATCAGTCAGTCTGTATTTGAACACCCCAAGGCCTGCCCCGTCCCATGGAGACCCACTCTAGCTTTGCAAAGCCCACAGAGAAAGTGCCATTTTATATTTATCTAAAAAGAAGATTCCCAGCCTTTATCATTAACTTCATGTCACCATTGTTGCCTTCAGCAGCAATAGCTGCCAGCACACGACCACCCCCTGGTGGCAGCATGCCCAAAGTGTAGTAGCAATGTAAGAGAAAGGAAACAAGGATCCAAGTCATAAATGCACAAAACTGAAAAATTCAGATCGAATCAATGCTCTGAACAACTAATTTATATTGGGTGCAGTGTGACACGCATTGTGAAACTATCATTAATTTATATCATTGCAAATGCAGTCTCCTGGAAATATAACCTGAAGCACAGATGTATACTGATTCATGGGATCTGCTTGATGCAGTAGGACCAGTGGTCATTATACTCCATTCACCCCCAAACCCCATCATCTGGTTAAGTCTTCTGTGTTTTCAAGTTCCTGCTGAGCAAATTTTTGGAAAATCTTGAGGCAAAGAAACTTGATCATTACATGCAGAAAAATAAGAGTATCTGTGCAAAATAGAGTTCAAACTATGGTTGTTGAGAGAGAAGTAAGCCATGGTTATACCCAGCATGCTGCTGTTATTTAATTTAGAATATTTGGGCTAACCCTAATTGAAGCGGTTTCCAAAATCTCACTTTTACACCATGTCACTTCATTCAATACTTAAAATAAAAACACAAGGGCTTCTCCTTTTCTGCATCAGTCTTCTCAGTAGTAAACGCAACTGCTTCCCATTCACCATCTCTACTCTGGTGTTTTTACTGCTTTTTGTTTGTTACTCTCTAGACAGGTTGGTTATATCCTATTGGAATTCAGCGAGGTCCTTGCTGACTTTCTGCTTTTGCCTGTTAATTTTGGAGAGGGGACTGTGGGTCTACAATTATAATTGGCTTATCTCTCTGAATCCAAAACTCAAGTTGGAAACTCTTGGGTGTTGTGTCAGCTCTCAAAAAGTTTCTAGATTTGGACAATTTCAAAGGTTGGACTTTAAGATTAAAGATAATCACACTTGTATGGTGGCCACTGTTTTTGTTGTTAGCATTGGTGTGGCCTGTCCACCATTGCATTTTAATTTTTAGGTCATAGGATGGGTTTTACGGTTGAAGAGTGGTTTCTGGTTAAGAGTACTGACTGGTCTTGCAGAAGACACGAGTGGCATTCCCAGCACCCACACGGTGGCTCACAACTGCCTGTAGCTCCAGCTCTAGGGGGTCTGATACCCTTCTGCTTCCATGGGCACCATGGACACACATGTATACACACACAGACACATACATGAATTAAAATAAAGACTTAAAACTAGTTTCTTATAGACAACCTATAGCAGGGTCCCTTTTCTTCATTCTTACAATCTGTGTTTTAATCGTCATTAGTTGGTATAACTGCGTTAACATTTGTGACGAATGGCCTTCATTGCCAGATTGATAGGACTCCAGATGGCTGTGGCTGTGACAGTGTTTCCAGAGAGGTATGCTTGCATGGTTTTTAAGAGGTGTTGGGTATTGTTCTGGGCCTTGCTTCTCTATAGATAACACATGTTCCCCTCCAATCTTATACAATCTTATTTTCCTCTTATATTTAATTTTTCTGTAATTTATGTTTTGCCGTTTGGTGGGGGGCATTATGTTACCTGATGGATTCTCCAAGCTTCCTGGGTCTGTAATTTGGTGTCTGACATTAATATACAGGAATCTAAGTCATTATTACTTGGATTATTATTTTTCTTTCTTTTCTTTCTGGTATTCCCATTATGTACCTATTCTGCCTTCTGTAGTTGCTCCAAAGTCTTTTGATAGTCTAGGTTTAGGGTTTTTTAAATCCTTTTTCTCTTTACTTTTGACTCTTCAAGTTTTCTATTGGGATATCTTCAAACTCAGGGGTTTCTATTCAGACATGTCCATTCTGCTAATCTCTCATGACAGGCATTTTTGTTTTGTTTTATTTTTTGTTACAATGTTCTTGATCACCAGCATTTCCTTTTATTTTTTTCCTGTGCTTTCTATTTGTCTGTCTGCTTCTTTATCCATCTAGTCTTACATTTGTGTTACTTATCAATTAGAATCCCTAATCTATTAATTAAAGTTGTTTTAAACAACAAGCCTTGTAATTCAAGCATTCTTTTGCCATAGCCAATTGTAGATGCTTTAAGTCTGGCTCTGTTTTCTAGATGACCAGACACAATACACCACAGGGAAGGAGCTACAGTCATAGGACTGTAGCAAGGTGATGCTAAGTCTGGAGAAAGGGAAGCATTGTATAGTACTGTTTTGATGCTTAAGTGAGTCTAATGGCCCCAATTGTGAGCTTCACAGATGCTTTTCCCTTCCATTCCAACCCCTCTTAGGAGAGGCAGGACAATGCTAGTTGGGACTTTTTTCCTTCTTTCACTCAGAAGGTCAGAGCCAACTGGAATTAGATGTTTTACTTCTCCGGGGCCAGTTAGAGTCTAATAAAACCCTGCAAGGTTACTCTGAAGACTAACAAGAAGAAAGTACAGAAGAGGGTTCAGAGAAAGAGCTTGTAAATTAAACCCACCTAGCTGCTTATAAATTTCCTGGCTCACCCTCAAGCTGCACATTTGTGGATCTTATCCCACACAGCCTGACAAACACTTCAAGAACTAACTAAGTGGTCTAGTCTCTGGGATCCAAGTAGCTCTGCTAGAGTGCTGAAAATTAAATTAATCTTAAAACTATCATGCCAGCATGTTTGCTGGATCTTTTTATATGAAATGAACCATGTCTACTAAAGCCAAAATATCAACAGTTTTCATGGGTCCTGAGTAACACCAAGAACCCCATCACATAACAGTTCAATAGTTTTCACATATATAGAACCAGGCAAATGCCAGCTCACCTAAGAAGAGACTGCAGATATCAACACTGCATAGTGGCGGTTCCAGAATTATGTGACAGAACTTCCAGTAGCTTTTACATGTACAAACCAACAAACAACTCAAAACATGGAGACTAATGGAAAAGCAGAAGTCTCAGAAGCCACAACATATAAAGAACATCTATTGATGATGTTCAAGTGTTCCAGGTGATTCAACTTGTCACCAAGAAAAAGCAATCCCTGAAATATATATCTTTAGATACAGCTACATAGAATGCCTCTAAGGTGTTCATGTACAAATTTTAGAAGATACAGTAATTTTGAGAATGTGCAACTAGAAGATTGAAAGCCAGAAGAGTCATAGACCAAAAGAGAAACAGAAAATATTCTGTCTGGAAAACAGAAAAGATAAAAATGAACAGAACTTAGAACCCCATGGGACAATAGCAAAAACTCTAATGTGGCAAGGAAAAAAGTTTCTGAAGCAATAGTATCTGAAACTTCCCCAGATTTAGTGAAAGATTTAAGCCACAGATTTAATAAACTCAGTGAATCCAAAGCAAAATAAACCTGAGGAAATGCATTTCAAATCCACTGCAATGCAACTTGTGAAAGCTAGACACCAAACTCTGTGAAGGAGGGATGGAGAGGAGAAGACTCCAGAGTACTCAGAATGAGAAGGGGTAGGTAACTGGGGCTTCAGAAGGCAGCAAATGAACTTTAATTGGAAAAGCCTGGCTTTGTCTAATAAGAAATAGAAAAGTGAAAATTTGACATTTCAAGTAAATTCCAGGCTGAATATGCTTACTTAGAAGTTATTGTTTAATCATTAAAATGTGGCGACAGAAAGGGGAATTTAAAAAGTTAGGCTCTAGTGAGGTCATGAAGCAAAACAGTGTCCCTGGGGTAATGTGAAAGTGTGTTTGTGACTCAGCATTGTGCTTATAACTTTAATCCCAGCACTCAGGAGGCAGAGTCAGGTGGATCTCTGTGAGATCAAGGCCAGCCTGGCCTGTTTAGTATGTTCCAGGATAGCCAGGGTTATAGGGAGACCCTATTTTTTAAAAGCGAAAAATAAAACTAACGACAGACAAATAAACAAAACAAAACAAAAAAAAAAAAAAAAAAAGAGGAGAATGGATACCTGGGCTTCACTCTAGGGCCCACAGCCCTGGCAGCTTTACCACAGGCCAGAGTGATCCTAGGGATCCCAGAGAAAACACTGATTCTTCTGCTAACCCACTTTAAGCTTGTTCAACAATCCCAAACTGCACCCTACCCCTGGACTCCATATCCTTGCCTACTACTTTGGAAGAAGTCTTTGACTTTAACAAGGCCTGACCTGGTTCTAGGGACCCCAGGCCTACAAACTCAGAAGCAGACTTCAAATATACCAGAGCACAAAAGAGATCTAGGGTTCCCAACCCTAGTAGCTGTACTGGAGCCTAGACCAGATTTAGGGACCACAGACTGCATCCATCCCCTGGACTCCATATCCTGGTCTACAACTTCAGAAGAAGATTTCAACTTTATCAGATGCCAAAAGACCAAAGAAGAAAGAGAAATCAAGGAACAAAACATTCAGCCAATAAAGACAAATGCAAGAATCAACACCTAGACCATAATCATCCCAAATCCAGATGCCTAAACACCAGTGTAAGGACACAATCATGAACAGAAAAGCAATGTGTCATCATCAGAGCCCGGCTATCCTATAACAGCAAGACCCTAACAATCCAACAGAGCTGAAGCACGAGAGAATGATCTTAAAAATGAATTTATGAAGATGATAGAGGTCCTTAAAGAGGATATGGAAAAACAAACAAACAAACAAAAACCCTTTATAGGTCTAAAGAGAAATCTGGCACTAGGAGAAAGTCCAGAGATCTACAAGGATGACCCCAACTAACAATCTAAGCAATAGTGGAGAGGCTACCTTAAATGCCCTTCCCCTATAATAAGATTGATGACTACCTTATATGCTATCATCCAGTATCTGATAGAAGCAGAAATTCACAGCTAAGCACTGGCCTGAACTCCTGGAATCCAGTTGCATAGAAGGAGGAGTGATGAGAAAAGGGGGTTAAATCCAGGCTGGAGAAACTCAGAGAAACAGCTGACCTGAACAAGGGGGAGCTCATGGACCCCAGACTGATAGCTTGGAAACCAGCATAAGACCAAACCAGACCCCTGAATGTGGTTGTCAGTTAGGAGGACTGGGCAGTCTATGGGGGCCTCTGGTAGTAGATCAGTATTTATCCCTAGTAAATGAACAGACTTTAGGAGCCCATTCCCCATGGAGGGATACCCTCTTAGCCTAGACACACAGGGGAGGGCCTAGACTCTGCTCCAAATGATATGATAGACTTTCCTGGGAAGCAGAAAGGGGATGGGATAGGAGGTTGGTGGGGGACAGGGGAAGAGGGGAGGGTCAGGGAACTGGGATTGACATGTAAAACAAGATTGTAATGGAAATAAAAAGAAAGAATTGCAAATTAAAAATAAACATTTTCCACCTCAATAACAAACAAACAATAAAAAGACCAATAAAAAGAAACAAGTGAATGGAATAGATAAGAAAACAGGATCCACCATTCTACTGCATACAAGAAACATACCTCAACATAAAAGATAGACATTACCTCAGAGTAGAGGGTTGGAGAAAGATTTTTCAATCAAATGGACCTAAGAAACAAGCAAAATTAATCTAAGGGATGGAGAAGAGCATTTCATACTCATCAAAGGAAAAATCCACCAAAATAATGTCTCAATTCTGAACATCTTTGCCCGAAATGTAAGGCACCCACATTTATAAAAGAAACATCACTAAAGCTTAAATTACAAGTAGGACTGCAGAGGATAATAGTGAAAGACTTTAACACCCCACTCTCACTAATGAACAGGTCTCTCAGACAGAAACTAAACATGGAAATAATGGAACTAACAGATATTATGACACAAATGAACCTAACATATTTATAGAACACCACCCAAATACAAGAGAATATACCTTCTCATCACCACATGAAGTCTTCTCCAAAATTGACCATGTACTCAGCCACAAAGCAAGTCTCAACAGATACAAAAAAAAAATTCAAATAACCCCCTGAATCTTCTCAGACCTCCACTGGTTAAAGCTGGATTTCAAAAACAGAAACTGAACAACTCTCTACTGAGTTACCAATAGGCCAAGAAAGAAAAATAAGAAAAAAGTTATACTTCCTTAGAATTCAATAAAAATGAACACACAACATACCCATATTTGTGGGACATTCTGAAAGTGGTGTTAAGAAGCCCTAAGTGCCTTCATGGAGAATTTGAAAAGATCTCATACTAGTGATTTAACAGCATAACTGAAAGCTCTAGAACAACAAGGAGCAGACACACCTTAGAGGAGTAGAGAGTAGGAAATGTTCAAACTGAGTGCTGAAATCAATATAATAGAAACAGAGAACAATACAAAGAATCAATGAAACAAAGAGTTATTTCTTTGGGAAAATCAACAAAATAGATAAATCCAAACTAACTAAACCTTAAACTAATTAACCCTTATCCAAACTAACTAAAAGGCAGAATATCCAAATCCACAAAATCGTAAACAAAAAGGGGGACACAATAACAGACTCCAACAAAATCCAGAGAATCATTAGGTCACACTTCAAAAACCTGTACTCCACAAAATTGGAAAATCTAAAAGAAATGGACACATTTCTCTATAGGTACCACTTACCAAAATCAAATCAAGATGAGATAAACAACTTAAATGGGCTGATAATCCCTAAGGAAATAGATGCAGTCATTAAAAATCTCCCAACCAAAAATGGCCAGGGCCAGATGGTTTTAAACAGAATTCTACCAGACTTCCAAAGAAGAGTTAATAACAATACTCCTCAAATTATTTCACAAAATAGAAGCAGAAGAATATTGCCAAATTCATTTTATGAGGCCACAAACAACACAAAGACTCAACAAAGAAATAGAACTACAGACCAGTTTCCCTCATGAACATTGTTGCAAAAATACTCAATAAAATACTGGCAAACCTAATCCAAGAACACATTGAAAAGATCATCCACCACGACCAAGTAGGCTTTATCCCAGAGATGCAGGGATGGTTCAACACACATCAATCACTATACAAACAAACTGAAAGGGGGAAAAAACACCACATGACCATCTCATTAGATACTGGAAATGCCTTTGACAAAATCCAACACCCCTTCATGATAAAATCTTGGAGATATCAGGGATAACAGGAACATACCTAAACATAATAGAAGGAATATACAACAAGCCAATAGCCAACATCAAAATAAATAAAAACTCAAAGCAATTCCACTAAAATCAGGAACAAGACAAGGTTGTCCACTCTCTCCGTCTCTTCAATATAGTATCTGAAGTTCTAGCTGGAGCAATGAGACAACTGAAGGAGAACAAGGGGATAAAAATTGGAAAGGAAGAAATCAATATACCATTATTTGCAAATGATATGATAGTATACATAAACAACAACAACAAAAAAAACTCTACCAAAGAATTCTTACAACTATAAACACCTTTAGTGAAGATTAACTTTAAAAAAAAATCAGTAGCACTCCTACATACAAACAATATACCAGCTGAGAATAAACATCCTTTACAATAACCTCAAGTAATATAAAGTATCTTGGTATAACTCTAACCAAGCAAGTGAAAGACCTGTATGACAAGAACTTCAAATCTTTGAAAAAAGGAATTGGAGAAGGCAGAAAGATCTCTGTGCTTATGGATCAGGATTCAGAGTGAAAATACTCATTTTACTAAAAACAATCTACAGATTCAATGCAATCCCCATCAAAATCCCAACACAATTCTGTACAATAAAAAAAAAAAACTTCTGGAGGTATCACCATCCCAGATTTCAATATCTACTACAGAGCTATAGTAATAAATGCCACATAGGACTGGCATAAAGACAGACACATAGATTGATGGAATCAAATCAAAGACCCATACATAAATCCATATACCTATGGACACCTAATTTTTAGACAAAGAAGCCAGCATATGGATTTCATGGATGTCAGCATATAGAACCATGCATATATATATATATATATATATATTTGTGTGTGTGTGTGTGTATATATATATATATATATATCCTGTGCAAAACTTAAGTCAAAGTGGATGAAAGACCACAACATAAATCCAGATACACTGAACCTGACAGAAGAGAAAGTGGGAAATAATCTTGAACACATTGACACAGGAGACAACCTCCTGAACAGAATACCAGTAGCACAGTCACTAAGCTTGACAATTAATAAGTGGGACCTCATGAAACTGAAAAGTTTCTGTAAGGCAATAGGACAAAATGGCAGCCTACTAAATAGAAAAAGATCTTCACCAACCCAATATCCAATAGAGGGCTCATTTTCAAAATATACAAAGAACTCAAGAAACATGATATTAACAAATTAAATAATTCAATTAAAAAATGGGGTACAGATCTGAACAGAATTATCAACAGAAGAATCTCAAATAGCCAAGAAATACTTAAGATGTTCAACATCCTTAGCCATCAGGGAAATACAAATCAAAATGACTCTGAGATTCCATCTCACACCTGTCAGGATGGCTAAGATCAAAAACACAATTGAAAGCTCATGCTGTGGAGTAAGGAAATACTCCTCCACTGCTAGTAGAGGTGCAAACTTGCAAGGCCACTTTGAAAGTCAATATGGCAGTTTCTCAGAAAATTGGCAGTCAATCTACCACAAGACCCAGCTATGCCACTCTTGGGCATATACCCAAAAGATGCTTAATTATACCACAAAGAGACGTGCTCAGCTATATTCATAGCAGCTTTATTTGTAATAGCCAGAGACCGGAAACAACCTAGATGTCCCTCAACCAAGGAGTAGATAAAGAAAATGTGGTACATATACACAATGGAGTGTTATGTAGTGGTTTAAAAAAAATGACATCTTGAAATTAGCAGGAAAATAGATGGAACTAGAAAAAAAAAATCATCCTGAGTGAGGTAACCCAAACCCAGGCCCAGAAAGACAAACGTGGTATATGTTCACTTATAAGTGAATATTAGCTGTAAAACAAAAGATAACTATGTTACAATCCATAGACTCAGGGAAACTAGTGTTATGAGCAGTTTCCCACCAGCCTGGTCCCAGAGTTGCATCAGCCCCAAATAACACAGAAATGCTGTATTAGATATAAAACTGTTGGCCTGTTACTATCGTTTTGTATGAGCTAGCTCTGTCTTAAATATTAACCCATTTCTACTCATCTAAGTATTTCCACTTAGATTATTTTACCGGAGAGAGGGTCCGGATCTCTTCTCTCAAGTCCCTACATCTTGACTCCTCCCTACTACATCCCCCAGAATCTTCCTTGTCTCCTAGTCCTGCCTATCTTGCCTTCCTATTTGCCAACAGCGCTTTATTCATTAACAAATAAGAGAAGCCTATTTACAGAATGACATCTCCCATCAGACTAGGTAAGAAGGAGGATTAATGGGGGAGAGGACACCCAGATCTCTCTGATAAGGGGAAATAGAAGAGATTTCATGAATGGACTGAAGGCGGGTGGGAATGGGAACAGGAGCTATCAGACTGGGGAGGGGAGAAGGGGAGAGTATTAAAAAAGACTACTGGGGGGCACTTCAGGGTGGGGTAAAAACATGACACAAGGGAATGTTCCAGGAATCTACAAGGATGATCCCAGCTAAGACTCCTAGCAATAGCAGATATGTAGCCCGACCTGGACTTCTCCTGTGACCAATTGTCATCAGAGAGGCTTTCATCCAGCAACTGATGGAAACAGATGCAGACCCACTGCCAAACATTAGGCTGAGTTCAGGGAATCCTGCAGAAGAGGGGGAGAAAGGATTATAGGAGCCAGAGGGGTCAAGGACATCACAAGAAAACTCACAAAATCAACTAACCTCAACACATAAGGGCTCACAGAGGCTGAACCTACAACCAGGGAGCATGCATGGGGCTGCATATATGTTATGGCTGTGTCACTTGGTCTTCTTGTGGGACTCCTAACAGGGAACAGGGGCTGTCTCTGACTTCGCTTGCTGTCTTTTGGGGCCCCACTCCCCATACTAGGTCACCTTCAGCCTTAATACATGGGGAGGTGCCTAGTCTTAGTACAACTTGATATGCCATATTTTGTTAATACTCGTGGGAGGAGACCTGCCCTTTCCCAAGCAGAAATGAAAAAGTGCATTTGGGGCAGGAACAGAGGTGGTGTAGGGAGGAAAGCCTGGGAGGAGAGGAGGGAGGGGGGACTTCTACCAGGATGTAAATAAATGTATAAAAGTGAGAATAAAAAGTGTGTTTCTGGCTGACAGTTCAGTGAAAGGCACAGTCGCACCCCGTGTGATTGCCAACTGGCTTTCATTCAGTGGCTAGGATGACAAGTGTCACTTTCTTCCCCTCACTTTCCATTGTCCCCAGTCCAAATGCAAGGGGAGCTATAAAATGCAGTCTTCCTATGCATTCAGGAAGAGAAAAAGGATATGACAGATTCTCATGTGTTTGTCACAGAGGCTAAACTTGGCTGAATGATCATGAGATATGGCTATGAGATACCAGTAGAGACAGCATCCCTACTGCTCCATGATTTCATATACAGTTTTTAATAATTTGGAGTAGAAACAATATAGGAAAGAATTATTCTCAAGAACCCCCAAGTAACATTCCTTTAAACTTGGTTCCTGGTTTAAACTTGGTTTAAATTTGTCTTTCACTTGAAACTCTTCCCTCCTTCCTTCCTCCTTCCGTCCCTCCCTCCCTCCCTTCTTTCCTCCCTCTCTCTCTTACTCCCTCTCTTCTTCCCTCCCTCCTTTTCTCCTTTCCTTCCTTCCTTCTTTCCTTTGAGTGTCCATGTTCCAAGGATCTCTACTAAGTTTCTTCTGCTCCAATGTTCTATAACTCTTCTTGTGGTTTCCCTCTTTAATACCTTCCCTGAGGAAGGTGAATGTTGTGTAAAATTTGGGAGCCCTTGGATCAACCCTTCTTCTCAGCTCTCTCCTTCATGATTTCCATGGAAAATTCCCAGTTCAGGTGTAAGTACTGTGAAGCAGTGTGTTATCCTATGGGCAGCTATATTTTTTTATGTATCTCTTTATCCTCGTTTAGTATATAAAGTATGTATTTCAAATTATGAAAATAGGTATTAAACCAACTTATCCAGAATATCCCTGTTATTAATCTTTGAGTGCTAGTTATCTGCTGGCAATGGATGTGCAGTGTAAACAAGTCAGTTTCTGTCCTTGGAGCTAATGCACAACAAAATACCAATCAGGCAGCAAGCCACACTATGTGGAAAAGGAAAACAAGCAGGTGGGAAATGTTGGTACCATTTTTAATAGGATGACCCAGAGACCCTGAGGCTAAAACAGGTTTAGCAAGAAGGCCAAGTTAGCCAGAGCCCAGAGCAATGTGCCTGGAGAATCTGATGATACACTTTCAGCTTGGCCCAGGTTTGGTGGGATGTTGTTGATCAGGAAAGTGATAGGAAATCATCACACTGAAAGTAGAGAGTTGACTATCACATGCAAAGATGGTGGCAGGCAAGGTAGATCTTTGCGAAGATCCGGTAGTAATTTAGGGAGGTAACATAGAGAGGAAAAGGCCCTAAGCTTCCTGGAAGGAGTCTTAGTCCTCAGGGAGGTCTGTGCCCTAGGAAGTTATAATTAACATGCCCAGAGATCAGCTGTATTAGGTAGGTGTGCATGATGCTGCTGAAATGCTGGGCAAGAGGAAGTACCTAAGTGCACCAGAAAGAATCAGAGCCATTGTCAAGAGACAACACTAGGACATGAACAGACGAGCCTGGGAACAGATCTGACAGAGAAAATAAGGAAGGTACTGCTGCAGAAGTTCTTACTCTTTTGTGCTTCTTGTCAAACATGATATATATATATATTGATATATATATATATATTTATTTATTTTTTGACAGCTTAACAGAAGAAAAGACTCTCATATTAAAGGAATTTGAGAAGATACCTAAGCCAGGAGTAAGTATCAGAGTTTATTAAATGCAACTGGATTCAAACATCCCTTTAAAAATAACACCACACCCTGAAACATTTGAAACACTGAAAATCCAGTCACTGCACATGCAGAAATGGAGATCTGCATACTGGTGAGTAAATGCAAGCAAGGCAGCTAAGAAGCTTTCTGTGCTGACAGCTACATT
Source organism: Phodopus roborovskii (assembly GCF_943737965.1). Lineage (NCBI taxonomy): Eukaryota > Metazoa > Chordata > Mammalia > Rodentia > Cricetidae > Phodopus > Phodopus roborovskii. The sequence goes on along the minus strand of NW_026126693.1, from coordinate 3,239,239 downwards.
AGTCAGACTGTGCTTGTCACTTAAAAACATCTCAGTAGTTACTACACTCAGAGCTTTCTGAGCATTTCAGTCAGAGTTTGATCATAAAGAAGATACATCACTGTCTCACCATGATCAAGGCAATGTATAAAAGAAAGCATTTCATTTGGGGCTCACTGAAACACTATAGTAGGGAGCATGGAGGCAGGCAGGCAGGTGTGATGCTGGAGCCGTAGCTGAGAGCCCACATAGATCCAGAAATGCAAAGCAGAGCTTCTCTCTCTCTCTCTCTCTCTCTCTCTCTCTGTGTGTGTGTGTGTGTGTGTGTGTGTGTGTGTGTGTGTGTGTGTGTGTGTGTGTGTTTGTGCTGAACGGGGGTCTGGGTGGAGGAAGGAATTAACAGAATGGGGTGAGCTTTTGAAATCTCAAATCCCATCCCAGTGACACACCTCCTCCAACAAGATTACACCCCCTAATCATTCCCACCAACTAAGGATCAAGCATTCAAATATATGAGCCTATGGGGCTGTTCTCATTCAAACCCCACAATTGCTTACCTATTCCTGTACAGCAAGCCATCTTAAAAGATGGTGGATTAAAATGACAAGCATTTCTACTATAGTCCTGCATTCTTTTAGTCTGAGCTGGCTTGGTTGGGGTAGGCTGAACTACAGTGACAGGTTACTTGATCTAAGGTCCCATGTCACTAGTTGATCACATGATAGTAGAAGGGTTTCCAGCCTCAAAACATGCAAATCACAATACACAAGAACTTTTAAAGCCTCTGTTTAAGTAATTTTGTATCAAACAGTAGACAGGGCCATGTCTATAGAAGATTGGCTTTCCCTGTATGTGGAAAGAATGACACACTGCAGAGGGCCAAGAATGCCCTGGGTAATGGGAGGGAATTATGGCCAAGTTTTGAGACTTACAACAGAAAACATTGCTTCTACTTTCAGGATGGTGTTTTAAAACGTACTGTCAATGGTTTTTCCATGGCCAGCTCACAAATCTGTGGAACATTTAATAAGACATTATTAATTCTATCTAGGAGCATCTATGGTGGCTAATATTGATTGTAAACTTGACAAGATCTAGAATCTCCTAGTAGACAAGTCTCAGTATCCTTTGGGGGATTAGCTAGCTTATAGTCTCTGGGCAGGAATTGAGGTGGAGTCACCTTAATTGTGGGTGGCATCGTTCCACAGATTGGGGTCCTGCACAGAATGAAAAGAACACCAGGTCCTTGTTCTGTGTTTCTGCTAGTGTGAGCAGACACTGCAAGATCCTGCTGGCAAGACTTCCCTACCACATCCAACTGTACCAGAGCACACCCTCCTGCCCCCAAGTTCCTCTTGTCAGGTGTTCAATCACAGCAATGAGATAATAACATCTAACCACCGTTTTTATTACACACACATACACATTCATATTCACACACACACACACTCCCACTCATACACACTCTTACACTCATACACACTCATTCATACTCACTCACACACACTCACACTCATTCATACACACACACTCATTCAATATCAACACATTCACACATACACACACAGAGAGAGACAGAGAGAGAGACAGAGACAGAGAGAAGAAAGAGTTTTAGGTGATTGACTTTACTGTCTACCGGCAATAGAAGGGAATCTCTAAGAAAGCCCAGCACAGGCAGGCTGATGAATACCTACTTCGTTATTCCTAGCAGTTGCCTGTCTGAATCTAATAAAAAAGGCATAGATAGGCAGCACAACCTCCTATGAGGCTGATGGGGAATGAGGAAGAGAATGTGCAGAGGTGATGTTCGTAAATGGGGGTGCTACTGTATGGAAACATGAGTCTCCTCATGGCTAGTTGCCATGTAAGACTCAGGTTAGCCACAAGACAGACATTAAAAGATTGTGTCTGGTTTTATTAAATTCAAGCATATAAGAAAACAATTTACATTTTCACAGTGCTCTTTAGTATGAAATAAAAATTAACATAGAAAAGAAAACATTTTTTAACATGAACCACTCACTTAAAAAGTACTTCAAGACTGTCACGTGCTTGTTAATGTGGTGCAATTGGCATGCTGTGACTGAAGGTGCCAGATATAAGTTACCTCCTTTCTGGGAATCACTTCCGAGTCTTCAAACATGTACAAACAGTATGGTGGGTGGAACTGTTTTTAGCTTGCTTTTACATAGATAAGCATTCTTCTGGCCATTTTCATGACTTTTAAAGGAAATGGACAAGAAGATGAAAGCCCTGAAAGAGAGCACTGAAGAACTTCGCAAGGAAGTAATTCAGAAGAGACTGGAGATCAAAATCCTCCGGGAAGATGTAGTGTCCAAGCAGAAGCAGCTGCTAAAGGAGCAGAAGGAGCTAGAAGAGCTGCAGGAGTGCCAGGTCGGCCTGAAGGTATGAGTGCACAGTTCGTGAGCATTCAAACACTGTGCATAAAGCACAGGGTGGGGTTAGCTGCTTGCAGCCAAGGGCATGAGGGTGTTTGATAGGAAAAGACACGTGAAAGCTTGGTAATCTGAAGGCTTGTAAGAAATTGAACATTCAGTCCTTTCCTATGTGTTTGTATTACCATACCCTTGCATGTTTGACTCCACTCCTCCTCCTACTGTAAAAATGACAAGAAGCCTATACTAATGTTTTAGGAAATAACTAATTGAAATTAATTTCATTTTGAAAAATACATAATAAATCTCAAGAACCTAGAGTTATTTAAGAGACAGCTCCCAAAATTCATTGACTTAGAAATGCTTGTGATTTGCCCTGGCCTTTCCCCTAAGATCTCACAGTGGCACTCACTGTGCGGCTCTCATTGGAGAAATAGAATCTAAGATCCTTCACCAACAACCCATGCAGCTTCGGCTTCAGACTATCATCTGCATGAATCTCTTCCAAGGGTTTGGACCTAAGTTAGCAGTTGTGACTCTTTTACTTGAAGAGGGGCTCCCATATTGCTAAACTTCAGCCCTATGGAGCCTAGGTCTGCTCCAGGATTGGGCGAGACCCTGAGCAGAGCGCTGCACCCTGTCAGTGCATTGCTGTGTTTAACTGCCGCACTCACACGAGGTTCAGACCTCCAAATCTAGTGAACACCCTGGATAAATAGGGTCTCTTTCATCACCCCTAATGCAATACCTAAATGGCACGGTCCATGAATTCACACATCTGGCAGAATGTAAGTTTCTACACGTCTGTCTTCTGATTTTGGCCCTACATGTATGAGCTGTGCAACTATGGGCAGTATTTTCTGTGTCTCCTGTCAGTCGCAGGCAGGGCTTCCCAGAAGCAGTTAATACTGGAGAAGCCTATAGGGCTCTGAGAAAAGCAGGGTAGAGCTCTGGAAGAAGAAGGACTGTAGACGGTTCTGCTGTGGATCTCTATCTCAGTCTGGCCTCACAGGAAACCCTGGATCTTGAATTAACCACAGAGGCTGTTCTCCTGAGCCAAGGAATGTGGGATACTATCTCACTGCATGAGCTAACCCTGGTTACAGCCTCTTCCATACTTCTTCCCATCTCTCCCACCCCAGGGAAAAGAGGTGAGACTCTTAGCAGGGCACCAGCTATAGTTGTCCCATTCTGTCACCTTCTTTTTGAGATAATGACAAGAATAATGACCTTATAAGGCCAATGTGAAAATTGGGAGAAATACAGGGCAGATGGTAAGAGTTTCACAAAACTTAATTTTCTTCTCATTTAATTTGCTTGTTTGACTACATAACTTAACATGGTTGTATTTCTTTACTAGGATGATGTGGTCCACCATCAAACTATTCCCGTACAAATTACAAAGGAGATAGAAAAAATGACACGCAAAAAAATGTATGTTTTAATATTTTTATTCTGAATCCCTCCTAAGCCACCTTCTCCCAAATAATGTATGTTTTAATTTTTAGAAATTATAATCTTGGAACTATCTGGCCCTAGTGCCACCTGGACTCTATGTATTGGCTACTTTACAAGGAAGTAATACAGCAAATGATAATCATTAGTTCTTTTAAATCATATTCCTATAGAGACCTGCAACAACTTCTTCAGGGCTGGAGATTAACCATGTGAACTTAGAATGCCATGGTCCTGAAGGGTCCTCAGGCAGCCAGCAGCCCAAAAGATAGGGACTCCTCATTGGGCACCTCTCCACCCTCAGACATTCAGAGTAGATTTGGATGTGAAGACCATTGAGAAATTCTCAGAATTTCAGTGACCAAAAAGAAAATAAAAGGTTAGTGCACTAAGCTTTCTTGTCAGCTACCTGTTGAAAAATAATGACAGAGACTTCCTATTAATTATGAAAGCTCTGCCTTAGCTTAGGCTTGTCCCACTAGCTCTTATCATTTAAATTAACCCATTTGTGTTAGTCTACATTTTGCCTGTGGCTTTTTACCTTTCTTTCATTCTGTATGTCTCTCTGACTTCCTCCATGTCTCATTTTGGTGTCTGATGCATGCCTGGATTTATCTCCTACTTCCTTTCTCTGTGTCTGGAAGTCCCGCCTATACCTCCTGTGTAGCTATTGGCCCTTTGGCTCTTTATTAAACCAATAAATCTTCACAAGTGTATAAACAACCCACAACATTTAACATAGATTAATATAAATAGGTTAATTTAATTTGTAAGAGCTAGTTGTAACAAGCTTAAACTGATGGCCGAAATTTCATAATTAATAGAGGTCTCTGTGTCATTATTTGGGAACTGGCTGGAGGAACAGAGAAGGACTCATAACAGGTCAGTGCATATAAAAAATATTCTAGAGAAATAATATGATTGCAGTGGTAATCAATCTTAAAAGAATACCAGAAAATGGAGCAGTATGATTCCAAAACCCAAGATCACCAGAAGTGAAGTTAAGAACGTCAGGCCTGGTCCAGGAAGCCAGTCAGGATGACAGTAGAAACTATGGGTTACAGAGATTGGGATCTGAGGAGAAAAGAGAATCAGGGGCATTCTGGGAAGTTATCCCCTGACAGGAAACAGAGTAGGGAAGAGAGCAGCTTATTTCAGCCTGCAGCTACAGGTTACAGTTCTTCATCACGTGGAAGTCAAGGCAGGAATTCCGGCAGCTAATCACACACATCCACATCAGGAGTGGAGCAGAGAAACATGAAAGCTGTGCACTCACTGGCTTGCTTGTACCCAGCTCCACTTCTTCCCTCTAGACAGTTGGAGGCCTTCATGCCTAAGGAATGGCACCACTCACAGTGGACTGTGTCTTCCCACAGCAATTTACTTAGACAATCTCCCATGGAGATGCCTGTGGGCCATGACCCCCTTAGGGGTCACATATCAGATATCCTGCATGCCAGATATTTAAATTATGATTCATAATAGCAAAATTACAGTGGTAAAGTAGCATTGAAATAATTTTCTGTTTGGGGGTCACCACATCATGAGGAACTATAGTAAAGGGTTGAGAACCACTGCTATAGGCTAATACAGTGTAACAGTTCCCCATTGAGAATCTCATCTCAAGTGATTCAAGTTGATGAAGAAAGCTAACCATTATACCCCAGGTTCCTCTCAGCTTTGACCTTCACACACTTCTAAGACCAGTGGACTTACAAGTGCACTTTGGCCTGATAATAGGTAGAGACAGCATGAACTCAAAACAAGCGCTCTTACTTGTGTCTGTGTGCGCCCTACAGAGACATGGAAAAGAAGAATATTGTCTTGGAATATGAAGTCAAAGAGCTAAATGAGTCTTTAAAGAGGCTTGAGAACAAGGTGAATGCTCTCGTGGAGGAGAAGGATGACATAATAAAGGAAGTAGAGGGCAAGCGAGCCTCGTTGGAAATGAAAGAACGAGAGTATAGCCAGCTATTGAAGATGTTGGAGTTAACCAAGGAGAACGAAGCTTCCTCGCTAGCCGAAAGGTCACTTCTATTTCTGTCATCTTCACTTTAATCTGTCCTGTCATCTGAATTTTAAACAGGATCAACTGATTGCACACTACTCAATAGCAAGTTATGGAATTTTAAATCAGTTTTTACCATTAATTAAATGTACCATCTAAACATTTGAAGTACTTTTTTTCTGTTCTTTAATCACAATTTTCCTTGATTCTGTGGTTCCAAATTATTTGCTGTAAGTTATGGGCAGTTGTATCATTGGGAGGTGCTGTAGAACCCAGAGATTTGCCAACAAATGAGTGGTATTTCCGACTTAATCCCAACCTTTTCTGGATGAGGGAGATTTCATGGTGTGATCCCACACTGAGGCATGGTGTGATCCCACACTTCTTAGTTTGTGAATGTGTGGGCAAGTCACTACACTAGAGTGTAGGGACCAGAGGTCACAACCTCTGTCATCCACCTTGTCTTTTGAGACAGTCTCTCATTGGGACTTTAGACTGCCTAACTAGACTATGCTGGCTGGCTAGTCAGCTCCAGGGAACTGGCTGTCTTCACCTTCCCACACTGGGATTACAAGTGGGTTCTACCACTCACAGCTAGTTACATGGATAGAGGGTCTCAAACCCTATGCTTGTGAGGCAGGCACTTTACCGACTATAGAATCTCCCTAGCCCCTGACTTTTCTTAAGTGCCAGAGTTTGAACTCAGCCTATCATTACATTTGGGGAGTTTATGTAATTATATTCCTAAATTATATCAATACACAAAACTGGCTGCTTTGGGTATTGTTTATGATTTATGGTTGTGATATAAGAAAAGTTTTGTGTATATCCTTGAGTGTGCTGTCTTTAATAAGCTTAGAAAACTGTGTAAGACAGTGAATGACATCACTTTCATGTTCACTCTTGACCTGGACAGAGGGATCTTGGATCTCAATCTACGAAACTGTCTCATTGACAAGCAGAACTACCATGATGAACTTTCTCGTAAGCAAAGGGAGAAAGAGCGAGATTTTCGAAACCTGAAGAAGACAGAGCTACTCCTGAAGGTGTCCTTGGAGGCACTCACTCAGACACAAGCGCTGAATCAAAGACTTCTACTCGAGGTGGGTGTGAAAAATACCACCCCAGCTTCTTTTTTTATAATTTTTTTATTTAATTTTATATAACAAAGTCCAATTAAATGAAAACAAACATTTATACACAATATTTGGGAATTTGGGCGTCGTTCTTTCCAAACTACTTCCTGCTGGTAAGGGGCGCTGTCTTGGGGGATTTGAAGAGGATTCAGATATCCTAGCTGTAGTCTGTAGGGCTGTTTTGTCCAGCTGTTTAGAATGTAGGTTCAGCTTGTACTCTGTTTCAGGCGGTCTGGCGTGATCAAACCACATTAGTCTGGAAGGAATCCACATCTTTTCATTTTCTGTGGAAACAAAAATAGAAATCCTTTTCCCCAGTAACTTGTTCTTCAACTTAAATTTTGGAGTCAAAGCGTTTTTTTTTTTTTTTTTTTAATTTATTATTTTACATGTCGATCCCAGTTCCCTCTCCCTCCCTCCCTCCCTCCCCTCCAGCCCTCCCTCCCTCCTTCTCTTCCTTTTGCCCTCTCTGCCCTATCACATGCACTCTAAACACCCTCCCCTCCCAACCCCCCACCACAATACCATATGTAGGGGAATGCCATCCAGTTGGGGTCATGTAGATCTGACAGGTCCTGTGAAGTAGGGACTAGGGCTTCTCTCCTATCTCTAGAATAAGGCAGTTATCCCTCCATGGGGGATATGTTTGCAAAGTCCTTTTGTGCACCAGGGATACATCCTGGCTCCACTGTCTGAGGTCTCTTAGACTGCTCAGACCTTCTGGCTGAGACCCATATTCAGGGGGGTCCGAGTCAGTCCCCTGTTGGCTTCCCAGCTATCAGTGTAGTGGCCCTTAGCTCCTCCTTGTTCAGGTAAGCTGTCTCTATGTACTTCTACCGCATGGTCTTGTCCTCTCCATCTGCTTCTGGGTTCTAGTTCGACTCAGTGTTTATGTATGGGTGTTTGCTCCTGTTTTCAACAGGCATTAGTTGAGGACTCCATGGAGAAGTTAGTTGTGGATCTCACTCTCCGGGAAGGGCATTTATGATAGCCTTTCCACGGGAGCTGAGATTGTTAGTTGGGAGCAGTCTTGTAGTTCCCTCGACCTTTCTTTGTGTTCAACTTTATCTTCAAACCAATATTGGCTCCCTCTTTTATGTTCTCTCTCTCTGCTCTGTCTCTGTCTCTGTCTCTCTCTCTCTTTCCTATTTTCCATTCCTAACCAGGCTCAATCCTCCTGGTCGCACATGCCTTCCTCTCCTCCCTCTCATTTTCTCCTACTTCTCTCTCCATTAGCTGTCCTCCCCCACTTTACCTGAGGTCTGGGGGACTTGTCCCTTCCCAGTTCTGTGAGGGACTTTATATGAATCTCTTAGAATACAACTTGTATCCTAGTTCCTCTGGTGATATGAATTATAGGCTGGTGATCATTTGATCTAGTTCTAAAATCCATATATGAGTGAGTACATACTGTGTTTCTCTTTTTGTGACTGGGTTACCTCATTCAGGATGGTTTCTTCAAGTGCCATCCACTTGCCTGTGAATTTCAAGATACCATTATTTTTTTCTGCAGAGTAGTATTCCATTGTGTAGATGTGCCACATCTTCATTAACCATTCTTCAATTGAGGGGCATCTAGGTTGCTTCCAGGTTCTTGCTATTACAAATAGTGCTGCTATGAACATAGTTGAACAGATGTCTTTGTTGCATTGATGTGAATCCTTTGGGTATATGCCTAAGAGGGGGATTGCCGGGTCCTGTGGTAAACTAATTCCCATTTTCCTGAGGAACCGCCATACTGATCTCCAAAATGGCTGTATGAGTTTGCACTCCCACCAGCAGTGGAGGAGTGTTCCACGTTCTCCACATCCTCTCCAACATAAGCCATCACTGGTGTTTCTAATTTTAGCCATTCTGGCAGGGGTAAGATGGTATCTCAAAGTTGTTTTGATTTGCATTTCCCTGATAGCTAAGGATGTGGAGCATTTTCTTAAGTGTCTTTCAGCCTTTTTGATTTCCTCCATTGAGAATTCTTTCTTCAGTTCTGTACCCCATTTTGTAATAGGGTTATTTGGTGTTTTGTTGACTAGTTTCTTGAGTTCTTTGTATATTTTGGAGATCAGCCCTTTGTCGGATATAGGATTAGTGAAAATCTTTTCCCAGTCAGTGAGCTGCCGTTTGGTCTTGTCAACTGTGTCCTTTGCCTTACAGAAGCTTCTAAGTTTGAGGAGGTCCCATTTGTTAATTGTTGATCTCAGTGTCTGTGCTCCTGGAGTTACGTTCAGGAAGCAGTCTCCTATACCAATTTGTTCAAGGGTACCTCCTACTTTCTCTTCTAAGAGGTTCAGGGGGACTACATTTATGTTGAGGTCTTTGATCCATTTGGACTTGAGTTTTGTGTGAGGCGATAGGCATGGGTCTATCTGGAGTCTTCTACACACCCTCATCCAATTGTGCCAGCACCATTTGTTGAAGATGCTGTCTTTGCCCCATTGTATAATTTTAGCTGTTTTGTCGAAAATCAGGTGTTCATAGGTGCGTGGATTAATATCAGGATTTTCAATTCGATTCCATTGGTCTACCTGTCTATTTTTATGCCAATACCAGGCTGTTTTCAGAACTATAGCTCTGTAGTAGAGCTTAAAGTCAGGAATGGTGATGCCTCCTGAAGTTCTTTTATTGTATAGCCACCCCAGCTTTTAAGCTCAGGGATTTCTTTCAAAAAGCGTCTCTGAGGTGAGGTAGTTGATTTTCACGGAACCATTCTTTTCAGGATTGTCATGTCCCAGGACCTTCTGGGCATTCATGACTTCAGAAGTAAACAACCATTTCCAACCCTGGTAGACATGTCTGAACCTAACCTGTTCCTGGTTCTCTTTTCCTGTGTTCAGGGAAAGTTTGCATCGCTTGCGCCCTTTGCATTTAAGAAATCACACACAGTTCAGCCAGTGGACTGTGGGAAGAAGTAACATGCCATTTTTAGATTAGGCCTTTTCAACACCAGAGTGAGACCTTCTGGCTCTTCATCCCTCTCCTGTGCCAATTGTGGAAGGATGTTACAGATTGGAGGTGCCATAAGGTGGGGGTGACCAGGAATACTGAGCCATAGAAGTCTCATCACTGGAGTGATGGTGACTCAGTGGTTAAGAGTGGCGGCTTCTCTTCCAGAAGATGAGAGTACAAGGGATTGATTCCCAGCACCTTCCTGGTGCTTTACAGCCATCCATAGCCCCAGTTCTGGGAATCCATTTCCTTTCAGCCTCTCTGTGTCTCATACACAGCACATACTTTTAAAATATGGCCAGAGACGACAAAACCTTTGCATTCTTGTGTTTAGCTTTAATATGAATATTAATGTAACTGTGGGTGTGCTTAGACTATAGTCATACATAGCTGTTTCTTTGTCCCATCTGCTTATGTTCCATTTTCTGTCCTTTATTTTTTTTTTCTTTTGAGCTATCAGGGTTCATTGTTCTGGTTTTCATGTTTTGGGTGCTAACTAGTTGGGTTTGCACTGCCCTTACCTTTTCAATGCTTGCCTTAAAGTGTAGGATAGCCACCCTGGCCCTAGTGGAGCCCAGGGAGAACTAAGACTTTCCTGTTCCTAGATGATGCTAGAACCTTTGAAGACCTGCATTCTGTTTGCCTTTGTAAGTCTAATTCCTCCAAACACACTTTTAATGTCACTTTGCAAGTTATTCTTAGAAAAGGTTGACCAATTACAAGCTACTCCTTAGCCTTAGCACAACACATCAGATGTGAGGTTGGAACCCTGAACACACAGACTCAGAAGGAAAGAAACCCCTGTCCCTAATCACATCCTTTCCCCAATCCAATGTGGTTGCTTTGGCTGCATCTTTTGAAATCTCTCCATACACAATTCGACATGTTTCTAGTCCACCTGTATGTTCCAGTAAGAGTGTCTTCTAGTAGGTCCCCGAGAAAATGAGAGTGGAAAATAACTTGTGTGTCAGAAGAATGTGATAGTAAATATTTTCTCCTCATGAGAACCACACATAAATAGTGTTTAACTAGCTGTAGAATCAATTTTGACAACTGAGTTTGTAATTTTTATTATAAAAATAAAGGACATTGCTCTCTTTTAGACCCCAGTCTGTACCACACAATTTTTTATTCCTCCATACACCAAATATTCTCTTGTAATTTTAGATGACTCAGAATTTGGTAGTTACACTGCTGTGAACAGGTTAGGTCCCTCCACACGTGATTCAGACAGTAAACGCTGTTGGCTGTTCTACGAGTTGTGTTTCTGGGACTTTAGAATATCCTGACTCTTGTTTACGGCCAAGCTCTCCTCCAGCTGCACACATTTCCTCGGTAATTAAATGTGAAAGAAACTCAGTTTATTCACCTGCTGGTGTGTTCCTTTGGTTGTTAGCTAGAGGTCATCGGTAAGGATCAGAAGTCATTTCTTCAAGAACAACAAATGACTGAGTTTCTTTCACATTTCAACAAAGGAGAACGAACTGTGGAAGTCCCGGTAGAGAGGACTGAAAGGACTCACAGCATTTGGGCTTGTGGCATATGTTGGGGAGGCAGTTTAAGGAAAGGGGACTCTGTCATGAGTTTGCATGTTGCCTGGAAATGAGAGTAATTCTGATTAATTGACTATATTAAATCATGGTCAGTAATCAGAACAGAAAGGACAGGACGATGGGGGGAAGCCGGAATTGGTAGAGAAGCTGCAAATGGAGAATGTATAGCATTTTTGTGGCTTGGGCAGTGTCCATATTTTTTATTGTATTCAAACAATTATGGTGTGGTCTTGCTTTCAATTTTCATTGAAGGAGTCCCTTTGTCTGGCATTGATGTTCTATGAATTGTTGATGCTGAACAGAACACCAAGAACTAGCTGTGAGTGGCAGGCCAGCTCTGCTATAGCTAATAGCTTCCTCTCTGGCCTGCACAGACTAGTTTCCTATAGTTAAGTACTTTCTACCTGACTCTGTACCTACCATGCCACTTCCCTCCATGATGCCCTTCTCCTCTCCCCTGTATTGGAGCTCTTAAAACATGCATTTTCCTCTGTTGGATTGCTTTCTACCTGTGAGGAAAGCATGTTTTCTAGGAGCTTTCTGATAAAAGGAGAGTGGAAAATGACTTGTTTGTCAGAAAATGCATACTAGAATATCATTTTTCTCACTAGTAGCATATATAATTATGATTTAACTGAATATGAATTTTATATGATAAATAATTGACTTCAGACCAAAGGCCTTGATCACTTGTCTTCCTTCTAGCTTGTTGAGTCCCTATTAAAGAGATGTCAATGTCATTATGATTCTTGGTCCTTTGTTTTAAAACTTTTCTGTAGCGGGCTTTCTTTTGGGCCTCCAACCAGCTCCCAAATCATGACATAGAGACTTATTATTTGTGAGTGCTCGGCTTTATCTTATGCTTGTCCTACTAGCTCATAATTTAAATTAACCCGTTTCCCTTCATCTATGTTTTGCCTCAGGGCTTTTTATCTTTCTTTCATTCTGTATGTCCTACTCCATGTCTATCTGGCTGGTAGCTGCCTGGCTGGTTGGCCCAGGACATCTCCTTCTCTCCCTTGTTCTCTCTTTCTTTCTCTTCTGGAGCCTAGATTCCTCCTCTGCCTACCTGTCCCACCTGTCCCCCTACTGCCTAGCTATTAATCATTTAGTTTTTCATTAGACCAATCATGTGCCATTGTGCAAGGTCAAAGAGCAATGTATCTTTCTATAATTAAACAAATGCAGCACAAACAAATGGAACACACCTTCACATAGTTAAAGTAATATTCCACAACACCTTTCTTTCCCATGCTGGAAGTTTAGAGGCTCTTTTCCTTGCCCCCAGAATGTTTAATTTTGCAATGATAGTCTCACAAGTAGATCTTCTATCTTTACTCAAGTCGGGGACTCAGTGGATTCTAATGTCACTCAGTTCTTTGATTTTATCCACTTCATTTTCTTTTCTCTGTCTGTCACTCCCAGTGCCCTGTTATGCAAATGTTGGGCCTTTTGAAAGAGTTCTCTAATTTCCCGTATTATTTATTCATTATTTATTTATTTATTGCATTCATTTTGTCATTTTGATTTGCTACAAGGTCAATTGCCTCAGCTTTCCGTTCTGTCTTTCATGCTGCTATCATAGCAGATCTTCCCATGAACTCTTTTTGCTCTTGATAAACTCTTTGTTGTTGTTTTCAGTACTTGAGATTGAAGTTAGAGCTCCACACATCTAGACAATATGCTTTCCATGTTGGACTGTAATTCCAGCCCTGATGGTTTCTTTGCCATAGTGTTTTGTTTTGTTTTGCTTTGCTTTGCTTTGTTTTGTTTGAGGCAGAGTTTCACTATGTAGTCAGACCTGGTCTCAAACCAGTGATGGTCCTGTCCACTTCCAGACTGCTGGGATTGCAAGCAAGATCCTCCTACCCAGCTCCAGCTCTTTTTCTGTACATTACTATGTGTATTTCCCATCTTCTGTTATCTCACCAGAGATATAATCACAGTTCCTTCTTCCTACATGGAGTTTATTTCCTTCAAATTCCTTTTTTCTGGATTTCTGGATTTTGTTGCTTGTGTTTGTTTTTGTTTTGTTTTGTGTCTTTCTCATTAGAAATTGCCCTCTAATATACTACAGTCCTTGGCTACCTGTTCATATCTCTGAACAGAGCACTTTAAAGCTAACAGGGAACTGTCTCCCACTAGTAAGGCTTTTATAACATTGATCTGATTATACCCAAAACAAGAGGAATGGCTTCTGACCAAGTTAGATTTGCAGTGAAAGACTGAAATTGTTGGGTTTTAAAAGTTCAAAGCTACATATATAATGACATAATTACCTATTAAATTTAAAATATAGCTCCCATAAGATATAAAACGAAGAAATTTAAATGCATTCTGATCTTCTCTCACTGATTTCAAGCTCTATTACTATGGTGTGAGTAACAGGTACAGTCTTCTCTGGCCTGATGACCTACTCTGCTGGCCACTGCCCACAGCTGGGGAATAGGGAGGAGCCCAGGGCCAGTCACTCCCAGCTGGACATTTCCTACTTCCATTCAATCCAGAAAGGCGAGTAAAGGGTGTAAAAGGTGAACATGAAGCTCCACCTAGTCTTCAGCCTTTATTCCCCCAGGGACAGTTATCTGATTCTGCTGCAGCTTGTTTGTTGATGTTGTTGTTGTTGTGGTTGTTGTTGTTCACCTTTTCCTCCTCCTTCTCCTCCTCCTCCCTTTTTCTTTTTCCCCCCTTTGGTTTTTCAAGTCAAGGTTTCCCTGTAACAGCCCAGGCTGTCCTGGCATTCTCTTTGTAGACCAGAATGGCCTCAGACTCACAGAGATCTCATGCCTCTGCCTCCTGAAGGGCACGCCCCACCCCCTAAATGTCATTGTATTGAAAGACTCTCCCACAAACTCAAGACAGTCTCAAAAGAGTTGGGAAAGTTTCAGATAAATGTCCAAGTATTACACTGCATGCCAAGGTTCACTGGTCTCATCCAGGGTGTTTACTGCCAAAGGGCAGTGTCTAACATCCTAACTTTTACAACAGTTATGGCTGGTTTCTCATTCATTGAAAATATCCAGAAGAACACTGTCCAGCCATTAACAGCACCTTCTAGGGAACAACATTGGTTTTGAGGGTCGGGTAGGGAGGATCATTTTTTAAAATTATTTTATACATGTTTATTGTTTGTCTATAATGAACATATCTTTAAAACATGAGGAGCCATTTAAGGAGAAATCTGGCACTAGTGAAATGCCCAGAGGATGAACCCAACTAACAATCTAAGCAATAGTGGAGAGGCTACCTTAAATGCCCTTCCCTGATAAAAAGATTAAATGCCACCCTAGAGCCCTCATCCAGCAGCTGATGGAAGCAAAAGCAGGCACCCACAGCTAAACTCTGAGCCAAACTCCTGGAATCCAGTTGTAGAGAGGGAAGAATGATGAGCAAAGGGGTCAAGACCAGACTGGAGAAACCCACAGAAACTGCTGACCTGAAGAAGTCTGATAGGTGGGAAACCAGCATAGAATAGACCAGACCCCCTGAACATGGGTGTTAGTTAGGAGGACTGTGCAGTCTATGGGAACTCTGGTAGTGGATCAGTATTTATCTCTAGTATATGAATGGACTTTGGGAGCCCATTCCACATAGAGGGATACTCTGTCATCTTAGACACATGGGAGAGGGCCTAGGCCCTGCTCCAAATGATATGACAGACTTTTAATATCCCCCATAGAAGGTCTCACCCTCCCTGGGGATCAGAAAGGGAATGGGCTGGGGGTTGGTGAGGGTGATAGGGGAGGAAGGGAGGGTGAGGGAACTGGGATGGACATGTAAAACAACAACCTTGTTCCAAATTTAAATTTTAAAAAAGGAGAAATAACAGATCTAAGAATTAAATATATGCAATCTTATAAAACTTGTTGACATGTACAATTTGGGGCTCAAAATTCATCAGAAGTACCGTAAGCCATCTTCTATTCCATAGTTAGAATTGTGGCAGACAATTTTTGCCCTGTTAGTGGGGACATCAGCATGGTTGTAGTATGTGTGTGTTCACCGGGGATGTCGGCATGGCTGTAGCATGTGTTCACTGGGGACTTCAGCATGGTTGTAGCATGTGTTCACTGGTTGCATTAAGTAATTTCACATCACAAAAAGTCCAGAGTTCTTTTGTCTCTCTTTGGTCATTCTTACTGTACTTCTTCTCAGTGGTCACAAGATGGCCATCCTGCAAGAAAGTGATCACTAGCTCGGCTGGCCTTGTTTTTTTTTTTTAATGTAATATTTTTATTACTTCTTTGAGATTGCATGCAACGTTTTTTTTTTTATCATATTCATCCCCCACTCTTTCATCCAACTCCCCCTCATCCTCCTTCCTCCTCCCTCTACTTTGTGTCCTGTTTTTTAAATCTTTTTAGTAGTCACTGCCTTGCTGCAGATATCCTGGTCTTCTGGCATTTACCACCTCTCTGTCCCCTCCTCCCCTGAGCCTCAGCTGTAGGGCTGTGTTGTAGATGTACATGCTGTGTCTGGGCACTCCTCACCCACTTGTTCTCTGCATTCTGACCAATTGATACTTTCCATACGGTCTCTGTCTGCGGTAAAAAGAGCTCTGAATGAGGGTGAGAGCTGAACTTCTCCATGGCTGTAAGGGTGTTCCAGGACCTCATCAGTCATGAGTAGTCGTGTGTTTTTAATAACACCAGGCATGAAACCCCTCCAATCAAGTGGGATATAAATGCCACACCCCTAGGCTATAAATGCCATCATTTCACATTTCAGAATAGCATGACAATCTGGCTATCGCGGTCTGAAGATGGTACAGCTAGGTAAGACTATTGATTGATTTTGTTCCTTGGCAACTGTTATAGCTCCCTTTGTTGCTGTGAGAGCCTCAGAGAGAAGGCTTCCAGGCCAGCATTCTCCAAGCCCTGCATCTGACGTGTGTGGGGTCTTCAGCAATAGGGTCCAACCCTCTTTTCCTGAAAGGCAGCCAAGGCAACAACAATAACATTTATTGTTTTTGTGGGACTCTCTCAGGTTCCTCTGACCAACAACTCAAATGTTTCCCATGTCTGACACTGGGGTTTTTACCAGATAGTCTGTGGTTTGGAAGGTAGCATTGTCACTCCAAGTAAACACACACACACAACCCATGATATGTAATTTTATAAAACAATATGACTCCCTATGACTTTTTCAAATATCACTAGAGTCATTTATCCCTCATCCTTCCCTTTCTTTCTATGTTGCCATCCCTTCACCACCCCCAGGTAAGTCTCCTCCACCGATGTTTCCCATTTCCCATTTCCCCTTTCACAGCTACTGTGTCCTCCTATTGCACTCTCTAGAGTCCTGTCACCTACGACTACTCCAGACTCTCTCCTAGCCTGTTTTTACTTCCTGATACCTGCGGTTACTTAAGATTCTGGACAGGAACCACAGATAAGACAGAACATGTAGCAAGTGCCACTCTGGGTCTGTTACTGTCATTGAGTCTTTTAACATAAAGAGATACCTTCCCAGCAATCCTACCCAGGAGTCTTCCCCATTTCCCTGGCTCTCCCTGGCCCCAGCCACCACACTGCCCCCACCCTCCCATGGCAAAGCTGTCTAAGGACCCTTAGATACTTGGGACATGGAACAATGAAGTTCAGCTAATAAGAGAAAAATTGACCTCCACTAGATTCTGCTAGATAAGGCTCTGCTACCAGCTGCTCATCTTATTAACCCTTTCACAAACCATGTGTATGTATGCAATTCTGCAGAGACCAGAGGCCTGAGATTTATAGATAATTTAATCAGAATAAAACATACATGAAGTAAATACACACACACACACACACACACACACACACACACACACACACGCACGCACGCACGCACAGTGTTGGAAAAGCACAAGCCAGAAATCAAAATTGAGTGCAATTCATAATACTGTTCTTACTTCAAAACAGTGGAAAGAATCAAAATGTCTGAGACCTCAAACCACAGAAATCGGCCAGGAGCTTTTAGTTGACTAAGCAAGCTCTTGTGATTTTCTGTCATTTTTTTTTTTTTACAAGATTTCCTGGTCCCAGGTGTTAGACTCCCAGCCTATGGGAGTACAGCATGGGGAACAGCCCATCTAGGCCCATCTGCAGCAGAGGATGCTTATTTCTGGGGATGCTTGCTCACCTTTCTATCCCAGACAAGAGAGGTGGAGCTCCTCCTTATGGGTAGCCAACACTGCCCATGTCGTCTTCCAATTACTCAAGGCTACACAAGTTTTCCCTTTGCTTCGGTCTGTCCATTAAAAACATGAAGTTCTTTATATCACTATATGAATTTCACAAAACCATGACACATCCCCTTAAGTGTAGTCTGGGCTGCTTGACAGTTAGCTGTCCATGGTAGGCGAGACCATGAGAATCGGGAAGCACCCGGCACCTGAGGATACAGATGTTACTGAAGAAACACTGGCTTACACAGATGGATGGGGCCCACAAAAATACATGGGAGCTACTTTATAAGAGCATTTTGAACCTAAGAAAGATTCTGTTTGGTGACCTTTAATCTACTGAGCAGAATGTCCTTCCCTTCTTGCTGTGCATTCTGGCTAATGCACAGCTCTGGAGACTCGAAGTCTGTTGTCACTGGAGGAAAAGAACCACATCAGGTTGCACTTGTTGGCTTCCCATATTGGGGTCCAGAGTCAAGTAGGGAGGGTATAATTACCCCAAAGTGACCCTTCCACAGTTTTGGATGCCCCCTTCCCTCATAGCTACTGTATGATTTCTTATCAAATACTTTCCCCAAATGTATTTTAACACAGCAAAAGCATAATGGCAAAAAATGTAGGTTTCAACAAAACGATTAAGAAACTTTTTTCTTTAAGTAATAATTTCCCATTTGCTCATCAAACTTTCACATTTAAATAACAAGTTATTCTCAACTGCTTTTCTTTGGTCTATAGGATTTCATAAATGAGTGTAGACTTGATAATCATAATTACTGTCCCATGAATGGTCAAACATTTGGAGGTTCCTCAGTTCCTGACTGAATTGATGAGGCAGCAGGGTATGGTGGTCAAAGGGTGCAGTGGACAGACAGACAGTGTGGTGCCTACCTGGGTTTGTACCTGCACCGCTGAGGCGAGTCCATATGTAATTCTCTCCCAAACAACTGCATGTCTCTTGGCATTTGTGAGGAATAAATAAGATCATGTCTCTAAGCCCCACACCACTGCAACACGTTTAAGTGTTGCTCAGTACATATTAGGTATTAAGATTTATTTATACAGGATAAAATACTGTTAGCTAATGGACTGTGTATTTTTGGTAGATCTTTATATTTTATTTCACATTGGTTTTATAAAAATAAATAAATAACCAGAGTAGGAAATTCTGGTAAGGTCGGGAATCAGAGTTTGCCTGCCAGTTCCAAAAAAGTGTGCAATGGGGTTGAGTATATGGTATTGGACATTGTTTTCATTGCAGCACTGATTTTAAATTCTATCTTCCAGATCGAAGCTATCCCTAAAGATGACCTTATGTTGCCTGAGAGGAGAAGAGACCTCCACAAGGAAGTGGAATTAGCTAAGAGGAATCTGGCTCAGCAGGTTAACTTCGAACTCATTTGCACTTCTGTCTCAGAATGGAGCATAAAGTTGTGTTTTTTAAATGTTCTACAAAAGCACATCAAAGAGATGGTAGGGGATGGGAGGGGTAGGCAGCTGGGAAGGGAGACACTATCAGAAGATAATGTGCATATGCCAGTGCTATAGTGAAACCCACTCATGTGTACAATAATGTGAACAAATAATGTGCATCAATCTTTAAAGGGCACCATCTTGCTTACAGTGGGCCTATTTCTTCTTTGTGGGAGAAGTTTACTGAGAATTGAGTGAAGTGCCTCAAACATGCTAGCCAAATAGTCCAGCACTACTGAGTGAGTGCACACATACCATCCTCATCTAGCCAAGTGGTCCAGCACAGCGTGAGAGAGCGCGGGCGCACACGCATGTACACAGACACACACACAAACACACACACACACACACACAGAGAGAGAGAGAGAGAGAGAGAGAGAGAGAGAGAGAGAGAGAGAGACGCCATCCTCATCTTAAAGTTCATTCCCTACAATTTTTTTTCTGAGGAAAAAAAAGGACACGTTTGAAATGGTGAGCCTTTTACAAATAAAAGGGCTATTGATTGCACTGAAAGTCAACTTGTTTCATTGATGTCTATTTTCAAATTTCAAACTTTTGTCATTTAAACATCTAGCCACTTTAAAACACACTAAGAAAAAGGAGATCATGCTAACCTACTAGTTTGCATCCTTCATAAATTAAAGGGAAAGCTGGAGCAGAGATTTGGGTGACTCTGCTCTCTGTTGACAGCATGAAAGGAAGACAATGTTATATGCTAACCTTATGGTGCTCCTTCAGAAAATGAATTATAATCCTGTGCTTTCCAAAAGAAAACCCTATCAGAAGCTGAGGCCAGGCTCGTAGAACAGCATATTGCTGAAGAAAATAAACTTTTAAAGGAGCAGGAGAATATGCGAGACCTGGTATTCAACCTGGGGCGAATGACGCAGATCAAAATAGATGAACGAGAACAAAAGTCCAAAGATTTCCTGAAAGCCCAGGTAACTGCTTTATTATGACCTCTCATTAGTTACCACAAGAGTTTAAGGGGGCCTTGTTTTAATGTGTCGTTAATTTGAAAGAGGTAATTCTAAATTTCCTTCAAATTTGATGACTATAAATTATTTCATAAAGGACACTGAATCATACACTGGAAAAGAAACCAACCTCAGGGTTTAGTTTTCAGCAGTTAGCAGGCTAGAAGTTACAAAAGCCAATCAAATGATCAGAGGGGTCTGAACAGATGGCAATTTGAACAAGGATGAAGTAAACATCTACAGTGGCCAGGGCTGTCAGGTACATAAACCACAGAGAGAGGCATCTGCAAGTTGCAGAGCCACAGGTTGCACTGTGACTTGACTTGGGACAATGTAAGAGCAGAGCTTGTGAACAGTCATCAGATGAGCAGTGCAGAATGTGCTCAATGACCCCTACAAAGTGCCACAAGCAGCATCAGAAAACAGAACCCTCCTGCAGCAGGGGCTACATTTAACGCTGGAATCTGTTAGTGAGTCCACAGGAGGACTGTGTCTGGGTGCTTTGTTAAAGGTAAATAAAGTCTGGGAAATAGTTCAAGGCTAGAGTGCCTGCCTATGAGAGCTGCTTTGATCTCTTGCCAAACAAACAATAAAAGTGTGCATTATGGCATGTAATCAAGAGGTAGTAGACTCGGGGGGAACAGTAAGTTAAAGTTTAGCCTGGATGATATAGTGATACTGTGTTTCAAGAATTAATAATAATAAATTTTTGATGACTATGATATAAACTATTACTAAAGTAGAACTTATGCATTTGTCATGTGACCTTGCTTGGCTATTTGTACATGTAATCTTTGTTCTCATTCTGAGTGCCAACATGGGGGTAAGATATTTTCTTCTTATTCCCCAGAAGGAACACACACTTAAACAGCATTGATGGGCATTGATGTGAAATAGAT
This sequence comes from Phodopus roborovskii, assembly GCF_943737965.1. Lineage (NCBI taxonomy): Eukaryota > Metazoa > Chordata > Mammalia > Rodentia > Cricetidae > Phodopus > Phodopus roborovskii. The sequence goes on along the minus strand of NW_026126693.1, from coordinate 3,218,257 downwards.
TCTGTAGCAAAGACAGGAGGAGGCAGCTGTAACCACACAGATCCCCAACCATTAGCCTACTTCTCAAACACCTCTTTCACTGTTTACTTAGACACATTCATAGCTGAGAAGTGAGAAGTTAGACACACCTGGCAGAGGGAGAGGAGGAGGGATGTCAAATGAAGCAGAGAGAGGCAAGAATAGATGGCGAGGTTCACTCAACCCACCTTGAACTGTTTTATTTCTGTTGCAAAAGTTAACGGAGCCCATGGGATCATTGGATTCATAGGAACTGGAGTCCTGGGATCATTATATCATAGAAAACAATGAGGAATGGCATAGCCTCTCAGGAACTGGAGTCTTGGGATCATTGTGTCATAGAAAACAATGAGGAATGGCATAGCCTCTCAGAAACTGGAGTCCTGGGATCACTGGACTCATAGAACACCGATGAGGAAGAGTATAGCCTCTTGGGAACTGGGAAGAGGCGAAGCCGAAGAGACAAGGATGACTATAAGAGGGGCAGATTAAGTTTGAGAAGGTCATCGCCCCTGAAGTCGGGGTCTGGGGTGGGATTAACCAGTACAGTGTGTCAGAAGCCTCCTCTGTGGTTGGAAGAGTCCGCTTCTATGAGATTCCTACTTAGAAAACTTCCTCTCTTTTAGAAATTTTTAGATAAACTAGAGCTATAATTTGTTATTCCAAGAAAAGAACTGGTCTGTTTTACAAAGTAGACAAATTTTAATAGATCCCAAAATTTGACCCTTATGTTATCTATATCTATCCTTGTGTTATAAACACAATAATCTACATAAACTAAACTGTTACCAAATGAACTTATTCATAATAAAGCATAAGACAGTTCTTTTTGAGATGTGGAAATCATAAGGGAAAATATTGTTTGTTCCTCAAGTGTTTCAGTATTGCGAATTACTCTTTTAAACATTGGTTGTAGTTAACTGTTTCTCCACAAGAAGGCATTCAATCTTATTAATTTATGTAATGTCTATATCTCTTTTTAAAGAATATATAAAGTGTCTGAAATAGGAATTCATGGTGACATTGCTGTCGCCCACAAGACGGCATAGTTTAAGCTACATCTTACACCTGCTTTATTCTTTTCATGTACAGTCACCTAAAGGTTAGCTTGTTGACTCACATTTTCGCTGAAAATTATACAAAATAAATTCAGTGTGCATTCATTCTGCCTTGGCTCTACCAGGCCAAATGCTTTTGCTCTGCCTGCCCCGATAGACAGTGACTGAAACTGCCCACCCCCAAAGCTACCAGCAGAGACTGTCTCCAGATGCTTCCTGTGCCAGAGAAAGGTCCCACCAGGCATTTCTATCTACAGAGTATCACTGATAAATCCAGCACTTGATAGATTATTTCTTAGGATTTTTAAAGCTATAACTGCTTTCTTTTTAATATATTCATATTACATATGTTTATATATTTCTATTTAGTATATATATATATATATATATATATATATATATATATATATTTATAAACAGTCTCAACATGGTGCCTGTTATCAAGGAAAAATACACCCACCAAACACACAAAAAATGGAACTGCACTTTACAGCCATTGCTTCAGTCTCACAAATGCCATAGAGGGTTCAGGTCACAACATTTGTCAAAACTTCCTGTAAATCCTCCTCATCAACCTCAATAAACAGCATGCTCACCAGGCTGGGTCTCCTCTCAAAGGTGTCCCCGGTTCCCCACACTGTCCTTTGTCCTCTCTTGTTCTTCACGAGTCTTAAGTAACCCCCTATCCTGGTTGATGGTGGTCACTTCAGCTGGCCAGGCAATTCTCGTCTTTCGCCTGCCCTCATCTGCCCAACCCAGCAGCTTAGGAGGGGTTAACCGATAAGAATGGAGTTCAGCAGGAGTAGTACTCTTACATTGTGTTTTTGTTGTTGCTGCTGCTGCTGTTGATTTTGGATTTTCAAGGCTGATCCTGAATTCTTTGCAATCCTATTGCCTCAGTTTCCCAAGCATTGGAATTGCAGACATAAGCCACTACACTCAGCTTTGTAGTTGTTTCTCTTTATTTCACACATAATTTTTACCTTGCAGCAAAAACATTCCAATGTCATTAAGGAAATCAAAGCAAAGGACCTTGAAATCAGACTGTACAAGAAGAAAAAGCATGAAATTCACCGGAGGTAAAACAATTTGGTCATGACTTATCTACCTGATTTTGGGGAAGGTGTTGTTTAGTTTTCAATTTTCAAAACTATGTTTCCACAGACTCCGAGAATTTGCCAAACTGTATGACACAATTAGAAATGAAAGAAACAAGTTTGTTAACCTCCTTCACAAAGCTCATCAGAAAGTGAATGAAATAAGGGAAAGGCACAAAATGTCACTAAATGAACTGGAAATTTTGAGAAACAGTGCTGTCTCTCAAGAAAGGTAAGAGCCATGGACAGCCAGAGTCCCCAAAGCCTTGTCTGTGTCGCTCTAGAAGGTCCTGATGCTCACGGAAGATGGCAAGGCTTTCAGAGATGGGAAAGCCTGGTCACAGGTAACAACACTGGCACCTGGGCACACTTCTTATTTTCTAAGAGTCACATGTTTCAATGAATGCAAAACTCTAACATAAAACTGTGTTTCCTATGATGATGCTGGTGTCCATTTGCTTAATTAAAAAAAGTGTAAATCTGATAGCCTGCACCTGAAGTTAGAAGACAAATGACATTTTAGGTAGTATCCCTGTTGCAGACTTCAAGCATACAATGTGGCTGTAGAAGGCGGAACTGCTAAGAGCAACATTCTCTAGACTAAACTCACAGCTCTGGCGGTTACTGTCTGTGGGGCCACTCGACTTCTCTGAACTCTTTCCTGATGCATAATCTTTGTCAATATTGTGATGGACCTTTTGTTACTAAATGAGTCCATCTATGTAATAATACAAAAAGAATATTTACTGCATGCAAACATCTACTGGTCTCTTTTACCTGATTGCCTGAGACTACATAAATGGATTTTTCTGTTGGCCTTTATTGCCCAGTTGACTTTGAGAAAGATAATATCAAATACACTCATTTGAAAAGCATAGTTGGAAATAGAAATTTCCCAGTCAGCTTCTTACCTGAAAGGAAATTAAAATATAACATCCAGTCTGTGATTTCATCCAGCCTGACCCATGCTCCTAGACTGAGACCCGACAGGCATTGTCAGTAGACGCACCTCTGTCCTCCTGAGATGACAGAGCAGCAGCAAAGGACCCTTTCACAAAAGACCGTGGCACAGTGGTTGACACAATGGCAGTACCCTCACCTGGCTGGAGGGATGAGCCCCCCACAGAGGGGCTGACATGAAGTCCTGAAAGCACTGTGTAGTGATGTCATTTCAGAAGACACACGTTTTAGAGTACCTTTCAGACATCTTCAGTATTTTGAAGAAAATGATCTTCCCCCACTGTGCCTTATTTTAAAAGGAAGCTGCAAAACTCCATGCTGAAGCATTCCAACAGCGTGACCATAAGGGAAAGCATGCAGAATGATGTGTGCAAAATCACCACTAAACTCCAGGAAATGAAGGAGAAGAAGGAAGCCCAGCTGAACAGCATGGACAGGCTGGCCAGCATGATCTCCATGATTGAAGAGGAGATGGTGCAGCTGCGGAAGAAGTATGAGAAGGCTGTCCAGCGGCGAAACGAAAGGTATAGACCACAGGCTGGCTCAGGCTCAGCGCCCAGGGGCCCTACTGAGTGCAGCCATGTTCTTTACCCTTGTGGGGGGAGCTGTGCATGAAAGAAGAGAGGCTGTCTGTGGAAGGGAAACTAAAAGGAGGGTTTGGGACATTGGAAGATCAGTCTGTGGGACACTAGGACAGCAGTTATCAACCTTGCCAATGCTGTGACCCACTAGTACAGTTCCTCATGCTGAGCTGGCCCCCAACCAAAATACTATTTGTGGCTAATTCATAACTGTAATTTTGCTACTGTTGTGAATCATAACGCAAATATCTGATACTTGATACTCAGGGTATCTGATATGTGACCCTCAGAGGGGTCATGACTCATGGGCTGAGAACCACTGCTCTAGGATAACAATGAATTCCTTCTGCACCCCCTGATGTGAGTCAGTCTCTGTAACATCTGTCCATGTTGGCAGGGCCTTATCAACCTAGTTCATTTTCCCTAAAAGGAAGGAAGGCTGAGAAGAGAGGCATGTTTCTTCCAGGTGTCAAGCACGTCTTTAACAGTGTTACCATTTTAACAGTCCCACACACTGCAGTTTCTTGTGTCTGAGACACTGGTTGGGGTGCAGCTGCTGAGGGGACAGGGGGCGGGATGGTAAAGCCTTGCTGTTGGCTTTTGCCATCAAGGGAATGTGAGAAGTAGCTTTGACAGAAAACCTGAAGAAGAGCTGAGGTCAGCCAGGCACAAATGCATGCACACTATTGCAGGGAAGGAAGGACTTAGAGAAATCAAAGGTAGCAGTTGTGGTCATAGATACACAGATGGACCGGGAAGAGCTTTAGGGTCCTTGACAAACAGAACCTTTTCAAAAGTCTAATGACTGTTCTTTCTGGGTTAAAACAAAAATAAAACAAACAAACAAAAAATCCTATTTAGCTCCTGGAACAAGCCAAAGCTTATGGACAAATAGAGTGTTCCAGGTCCCTGGTTAGACCAGAGTTGATGAAGGGAAAATGTCACATTGCTTCTCTCCAGTGGCTTCCTGTCCAGGAGAGATGTACCCATTGCACCTGTCCGGGAGGTTACAAAAGGGCAAGTGACTGGGGAAACAGCAATAGAAACATTCACTTTTCAAAGAACCTTATGATCCTGGCAACTCACTCCAGGGTCATGTTCCCAGGCCCATTGCCCAGGGCTTCTGCCTAGGCCTTGCTTGGCAAGTCTGGACCCCAAAAAAGATGGACAGAAAACCAGGCCTGGGCTTTTCTTTGTTCTTATGTTGGAAGTCACCTGTTACCCCGGGGAAACTTTCAGGGCTTATCAAGCCACTCTGGCCATCCTGCTGCCCAGCTGGCCTTAGAATGGAGAGTACAACACACTTAACCATAGGGGAATCCAGTGTGTGGTGCTTAAATAGCAGTCTACTGTAATATGGCAATGTGTTCTGAAATTCTGCTATGTTGATGTATAATGTGAGCCCAAAGCCAGAGTAACTAGGAAACAGAGGCCTCAGCACCCACTTAGACCCCTGCTCTGAATTTGACCACAGTGGTGTCCAGCTGATAGAGCGAGAGGAAGAAGTATGCATTTTTTATGAAAAGATAAATATCCAGGAGAAGTTGAAACTTCATGGTGATGTTGAAATCCATGTCCTTGATGAAAAAATCCGATTCCTGAGACTGAAGATTGCCGAGAAGCAAAGGCAAATTAGTGTGACACAGAAGCTACTGCCCACCAAGAGGGCCCTTGATGCCGACCTGGCCGTGCTCCAGATCCAGGTGGGTGAGGGCCAGGGCCACTCCCCCAGGCCACTGGCTTGTCTCCTCCCCCTTGTTAGTTTGCAGATGATAAGGGTTCTTACATGGAAGCCAAGCTCCACCACTGCTAATTGCTATGAGTTATATGATGTTTGAAGATGACTTTTGAACGCTGCTCCAAGACTGGGTTTAGGGAATCTGAGCTACACAGGTTTGTTCGCCTTTCTCTCTATGATTTTTGTAATCTGGGCCATCCCAGGATTTAGCCCTAGTTCGTCATTCCTATAGCCCGGTCCAGGGAAATGTACGCTCTCACTTCCTACAGCATAATTCTGCTATTGATGTTGCTGGAGACCACTGAGATGTAACATTTAGTCTCTCTGGCTTGTTGAAGCAAGGTCTTGTAGCCTTTGTGGTCTGATACCCCTGTATAGCCCAGATGTTTCAGACTGATTTCAACCTCCCTGCCTCTGCCTGCTGAGTGTGGAGATGGCAGAGAGTTCCTGCCACCAGAATGAGCCTGATGCTCAGTGGAAGAATGACATGCGTAGAAGTGCTGCTTCTCAGTCTGCAGCCTCACACACAGATTCTTCACAAACCTCTGTGGTCCCCAATAGCAAAAATAAAATGTGACCGTCTTTGTGACCTACACTTTTCCCCACTGACTCAAGGTTGCAGGAACAAAATCTACCCTGTATTCTAAAGTCACCCTTGCTTCTCGATGTTTTCCTGGTTATTAAATTAAGCTGTATTCAGTTAGTTAATATTAAAAAAGAACAAAATGTTAAAGAAAAGAAATTCTATTCCCAGGAATAATAGCCAGAAATCTGAGAGCAAGTTTCCTCTCTCAGCATACATTTAGTTTCAGTTTTTCATTTAACTTCATGCAAAGGATTTGTGCAACTTGGAATCAGGGTCTGCTTCCACACTTGAATGCATTGGCATAGATAAACTTTATATAGATGACAAACAACAACTTCCAGCTTGTGCAGTTGTATCAGGATCATTTATAGCAGTGCTTGCCTGATTTTTAGCCATAACTGCTTCCATTTAGATCAATTGGCTGGATTGCTCCCCACCAAGGTCCCGGAACAATCTCCCCATTATTCCCTGGCTCTGACTCCAGCTTCCAAAGGGAGCAGTGCCTGCTCCCTTTCTGTGTTCTGTCAGGGTATGCCCTGGATGGTTCTCCTCCCTAGTCTGCACAACAGCATTGCATGCAAAGCCCCTGACAGATTTCACCGCACATTTTTGAGAGCAGTGTGTGAGTCTACATTCCAGAAATGCAAAGAGCTCCACATGAGACCTCAGAAACCCCAGCCGCCCCTTCCCTGTCCAGGCCTCTCCAAGTGCTCTGTGTTTCATGGCTATCAGCTTCTCTACCCCACCTGCCTCTGTGCCTCACACCCAGCAGCCCACCTCAGTGATGCCACACTTAGCACACTCCATTTTACAGAATAATTTGCTCTTTCTCAGTATCAGTGTCATGTCTGTCTTTGCCCACAAGGAATACCAGGATGTCTAAGAAGGGACTTTAATCAGCTGTCAAACAGACCAGATTTGCCATTACATCAGTATATAGTTCAGGTTATCTGAAACCAGCACTGATATCCAACGGACAAAACTAACCATTCTTCTTACATTTATTCCACTTGGTCGGTGTGTCTACTGAACTGCTTTACATCTAACAATAGCCCCCCTCCCTCCTTTTCATTTTTATATACTTATTGAAGAAACTTGGCCAAACATATTAAATTATAGCCATTAGTACTGCTTTGTTTATGCAACAGTGGAGAAATTAGAAACTCAGTAGACCTATATAAAAGAATTGTTAATATTTTATATGAGCAATGGTACTGTGGTTAAATTTTAACTTAAATTGTTATGTTTTAAATTGAGTGTGGTGGTGCATACTTGTAATCCCAGCACCTGAGAGGGTGAAGCAGGAGATTTTCTATGACTTTATGGTCAGCTGGGGCTACACAATAAGACGCTATATCAGAAATAAAAGATAGAAAGAAGGAAAGGAAGAAAGGAAAGGAGGGAGGAAGGGAGGGAAGGAGGGAGGAAGAGAGGGAGGGAGCGAGGAAGGAACGGAGGGAGGGAGGAAGGAACGGAGGGAGGGAGGAAGGAAGGAAAGGAAGGAGGGAGGGAGGAAGGGAGGGAGGGAGGGAGGGAGGGAGAGAGGAAGGAACGGAGGGAGGGAGGAAGGAAGGAAGAAAACAGAAAATGGGCAGCTTCTGAGTCGTTCAAGTGAAGCCAGATGATGTATGGGATGGCTACTAAAGTGTTCCTGCAGGTGTGTGGAGAAAGCTGTGCTGGGGGACTGTTGGCGCTGAGACACAAGTGTGTGGAAGTTCACCACACCATTCTCTCCTTTGTGTATTTATGGCACGTACATAAATTCAGAAGCTTTAATAATGAAGTACTTGTTCTTAGAAATAATCTGCTATCCACTGTGTAGTAGGAATTCCGTTTTGACAAGAGGTGACTGTTATGTGTTTAATGTTACCATATGCCCTGCCTGATGACAGGGCTTTTATCATCATGGCTGCACATAAATCAGACCTGTGGGCCATACATAAGCTTTGGAGCAGGTGTGTAGAAAGCCGCCCATCCACTTTCAAGCTGCACTTGCTATGTGATTTTATCTGCGCTGACTGTGGGCCTGGAAAGACAGGATGTGACATACCGAGCTCTGGGCAACCACATCTGCACTGTCCTCCAGGACTGGCTTCTTCCGGCACCTGTCCAGCCTTCTAGAGGCACTCATTGTGATAAGAAAGTATCGTATTTATTTCTTAGTTTCCTAATTAAGAATTAAGGAAACATTAAAAGGTGTTACTAATAATTTCTGTCACTATTTTTAAGTGTCAGCACTTAAAATTCTTATTATAGAAGAGTACCATCAATTAAAATTCTCAAGTTCTATCTGTGTCACTCCTGAATGTGATCTAAAGCACCAAAGCAGTGATTCTCAGCCCTCCAATGCTGTGACCCTTTAATACAGTTCCTCATGCCATGGTGACCCCAACCATAAAGTTATTTTCGTTGCTATCTTATAACTGGAATTTTGCTCTGGAGCAGTGTCTCAATGTCTAAGGGCATTGGAAATGTATGTTCTCCAATGGCTGTGATCCACGGGTTGAGAGCCACTGTACTAAAGTCTATTGTTTTACTGCAACAAGATCAAGCCTCATCTTGCCATCTGCCAGTTGAGAAACCAAATGTTCCTGAAAGCAACCACACAATGGCAGGGAAGCTACAAACAAGTCCTTTGGATTATCACTTCTCCACTTTTAAAACTGTGTGATTTCTCAGCGCTACCCACCTCCCCTCCTCAGTGATTCCACAGCTATAATCTAGTCAAAGGCACTTTAACAAAAAGTACGCAAGTGGCTGGGACTGCTGCTCACAGAGTACACGATGGGCTGGCCTGGTAATTAACCCCCTTCTTTGAGACGCCATTGGGGCCACTGCCACCAAAGGAAATGCAGCTTGCTGCATGGTGGCTGTCCAGTCTCTGAAACACCTGCAGTGAAGCAGCCAAGACTACCTTGAGCCATTAACAACAACTCCTCACACAACTGGGAGCAATGGAAGGGTTTCTAGGAATCCAGCCTTCTCTCTTGTGAGACTGATAGACAGACAGACAGACAGACAGACAGACACTGCCTTCCTAGGCAGGATTTATCCCACACACCATGTGTACAGCTCCACAAATGAGCTTAAGGGCCTGCCTGCATAATTTGAGATTTACTAAGCTAGAGAGTTAAATGTGAATCTAACGTGTATTTCTTGTTCAACAGTTTTCACAGTGTGCAGATAGAATAAAAGACCTGGAGAAACGATTTATAAATCCCAGTTGTAAGGGCAGAATCCGCTTCATTCAGGGGAAGGATCTAACTGAAGAAGAAATGATCAAGAAACTGGATATGGTAAATGCTCTTGTTAGACATTTGTCTGTTTGCTCCCAGATGCCGCAGTCTGTTTCCCCGTGTGCTGACAGACCCACCCTTCATCACTCTAGCCCTAGTTATACAGTAGTCCTAAATTCTAACTTTTTCAGATATTTACCAAAGCAAGTAAAGAGTCAGTAGCATCAACATGCAAAGGTACTCTTCCCTCCTAGCCAAATAACTGATTTTGACTTCTTGAGTGAATATGCTAATTTGTCATCCTAGTGGGAACATCTGGAAAGGAAGCCATTGTGGGTACTGTGCAGAGGCAGAGGGTCCTGGTCTGCCCACAGCAGAAGGGCTTCCAAGGTGTCCTGACATGGCCCAGCTCAGGGGCTGTCCAGAGGGCTTTTCACAACTAAGAAAGCAATGTGTCTGTCATGGGGTGGAGGACAGACTGCAAACGAAGACTGGCCTTACATAGGTAGCTTTTTAACTCCTACTGAAATTATTTCCAACTGTAGCTGGAACTTCAGCTGGCCAAGAAGGAGGAGAAGTTACTGGAAAAGGATTTCATCTATGAGCAGGTGACCCAGCTCACCAACAGGCTCAGAAGCAAAACCCAGACTTGCAAGGAGGATACACTGCTCTTAGCCAAGAAGGTCTGCCTGAGTGAATTGATCCCCACCCGTCACTCCCTGCCCCAACTTCTGCCATCAATGCTCATTTCCCACTCTTAATTTGTTGGGAAGCACTAGAGAGATGAAGTTTTGAGTCTAGAAATATAGCAAATGTAAACATTAGTCCAAAATGAGCTCCCTGAGTGAATCCACAGGAAGGAAGCCTAAGCTTTTCAAGGACAGTACTCAAGTTTCATTAGCAAGAGGCCTTCTCGCCATAGTCTGTGTACAAAAAACAAAAAACAAAAGCCACCCTTTGTATTTCTTTGTGAGCCAAAAACCTCACTTTTTTGGTGGTCTGAATAGGAACTGCTCTGACACAGAACCCACAGATGGAAAGGGAAACTGAACAGCAGCCATACAGTTCCCAGGCTGGAGATGTAAAGCTTTGAGGGGTGGCTCTACTGAAAGCAACAGCTAGCAAGGGTAAGGCTGGTGGTGACTAAAGGTGACATGATCATACCATGCACCACAGAGGACTGTGCGCTCACCTGGTTTCTGCGGGACCTTCGAGCATCCTCTAGAAGAGGGGTTTAACACTCATATTTGCTATGCACTGTCTCAGCATGCCTGAGGCAGACACAAAGAGGAAAGGGCCACACACTCTCTGTCAGGTGAGGAAGAAGGGAATGCATGAGGGTGCAGGGTTCCTACAACCCAGACGAGGCTCCATTCGGGTAGAGACACCTCCTTCCTCTTTAGTTTCTCAGTGCCTTGCATATACTAGATGCTAGAAAATGGTCATGAGTAAATAAGTAAATGTTCAGTCCTTTTCTAGAGATACTTTTGCCAACTTATGTAGATGGAGTTTCTGTTCCTCCAGGTCCACCTGCCATTTAGATCCAAATAAACACACAAAGGCTTATATTAATTATAGATTGTTTGGTCAATGGCCCAGGCTTCTTACTCACTAGGTGTCTCTTATTAACCCATAACAATTATTCTATGTATTTCCACATGGCCTTATCTTACCGGAGAATGCCCAGGCATCCTACATTCCCAATAGCTACATGGCATCTCCCTGGCAGCTCCTCTCTGCCTCTTCTCCCCAGCATTCTCCTCATCTGGTAACCCACCTATGCTTCCTTCCCGGCTACTGGATAATCAGTGTTTTATTCTTCAACCAATAAGAGAAACATAGAGACAGAAGGCCATCCCCCATCAAAGTCATATTGGAAACGACTGTGAAAATTCACCTAAAAAAAATGGTGAAAACACCATTTTCATGTGGCCTTTGCATTTCTGTACTGGTGAGCCCAGTGGTAGTTTGACCTCATAAACAAAGAAATGGTAAGATTGATTTAAACCAGTGAGCTTTGTCTGAATTAATACCTCCCCCTTTGCTTTACAAAATGAATTCCCCTTGCTTGAGAGAAAGTCACTTTTTCATTGAGAGACCATTTTTAAGAGGTGATGGCAATGTCTCTGGAAATACTTGCCATACTAGAGAAGCACAGTGTGGCCAGAAAGGCCCCAAAATAGCTGGAAAGTTTCAAATTGATAAACGCATATTATCACTTGGTCGAGAGCCTATAAGTAGGCCAGAACTTGGGCATCAAGAACATTCCCCTCTCCTCCTTACCACATAAAAACAAACACTAAGCTAGCCTTCAATGCTCTTCAACTGGAAGCTAGGAACCAGATAAACCTTTCTTCTTATTTCTTCCCATATTTTTTCTTATTTTCATAACCAAATCTGTTGGATTCTATGCTGCTTAGTTTGGTCAATGTGACATAACTTATAGTCACTTGGAAAGAAGGAACCTCTACTGTCTAGATCAGATTTCCCTTGGCCATATCAATAAAAGACTGTCTTGGTTTGATGGTTGGTGTTTGGGGCCTAGCCCTCAGTGGGCCACACCACCCCTAGACAGTTAGGTATAGGCTATGTAAGAAAGGTAGCTGAGCATGACTCAATAAATGAGTCAGAGGATTAGCCAATAGGCAGCATTATTCTGTGGCTTTTACTTGAATTCTTGCCCTGACTTCCTCAATAATGGAAGTATATGCCAAAAGGCTCTTTCCTCCACAAGTCTCTTTTGGTCGTTGTTTTATCATGGCAACAATAAGTAAACAGAAAGCTTTGATCCCTGAAACCTCTTTCAGGGATTTCCTATGAATTCCTCATTCCTCCAGGAAAGACTGCCCACACCACAGTCTGCTGTTTTCTTTACATACTCATGGAATATCTATACCAACTAAACCTTAGGATCTTCAATTCTAGATGAATGGCTACCAAAAAAGGATCAAAGATGCTACTGAGAAAATGATGGCTCTAGTTGCTGAGCTGTCCATGAAACAAGCCCTGACCATTGAACTCCAAAAGGAGATGAGGGAGAAAGAAGAATTTATCTTCTCCTGCAGTTCCAGGATAGAAAAGGGCCTACCACTCAATAGAGAAATTGAGAAAGATTGGCTGAAGGTACTTCGAGATGAAGAAATGTATGCTTTTGCCACAGCTGAGAAATCTCGGGTAAGCATTGACTTCCATGCTGCACAGCATGCCAACAGAGGTTGAGGTTGCCTGCAGTCCATCCTCCCATGATACAGTGCATGACCCCTTATCAGGAAGGCTTGCTAATAGAGATGTTTTGAACTTTTTTATGATTTTCATGAGATATTTAGGGACTGGGGCCACATCTAAACCCCAGGTTCTCTTGTTTCATATATATCTCATACACATGGGCAGAAGGTGATTTTCATACAATATTTTAGTATATTTATATTTTTACTGCAATCATGGTATGGTATGGAATTATCTACTTGTGACATTTTAATCAATCCTCAGAGTCTTCTATCAGGCTTGCTCAATCTGTATATGAAAAGTTCCCACTCTAACACACAGTCTGAATGGCTAGTAGAAAGGAGTTTGGTATGTAGAAGAGACTTTGCTTCAGTTGTCCAAAGCACTGCCTTTCTCCCAGAAGAATACCTAACAAACACAATGTCTCATCCTACAGTCACACCCTGGACTGTCATGACTAAACACTGTGGCCTCCTCCAAGTATGGCTACGGCCATTCTAGCACTGGCTTTACCTGTAACATGGCTTTATCTGTCCTCGAACACTTGCTCACACCACACCTGACTCTTCCACATCCATTTGTCATGGCCTCCACAACCATATCATGGTTACCATAGCCTTCTACACAGTCACACCTGGTATGTAGCATAGACCTCCATAGCACCCCTTCCTCCTTCCCAGTGACCAAGGTCATTGGTCACAGAAGCCACCAGCTTCTGTTCATCCATCTAAACCTGTGATCTCTCAATGGTTTTACGATTAGAACAAGGTATCTCTTCCCTAGATGACCAAATCATGGGGACAGTTTGCTTAGACTGTCACATGAGTGGTTCTGCAAAGACCATGTTTCACTTTCTAATCCAAGACTTTGAAAGGTACATTCCAAACACATAGTAGACATACCTGAGCATGGGGTCTGACCTGTGATTCTGTCTACCTGGAACTATCTTTCCTAGGGCACTTGGGGTTCCCTCATGACATCCCTCTGTCTTCCTCTACCACAGAGTTCACTTTAGTGCTGTAGGGAGTTGTTTTCCTTAATCACAGGACCAAGACTATTTGCTATTCCTCCTGGTTCCAGTCTCATCATTCTGTTTTAATATTTTCTCCCCAGTGGCAAAGGAAAAGTATTACTACATTTGTCAGAAATGTGAAAATACTAAAGAGCTCAGTGACAGACAATGAGTTGGAAGACAGTTCATGAGGAACCCACCAAGTAATCTCTGGCCCACACCAAGCCCCAGCATCAGCATGATGCTTGAGCTATACCCACATCCATTCAGATGACAGGCGACAGAGGTGGGGGTGGGCTTCACACTCCTGTACTCATCCCCTCTGGTGAATGTTGTAAAACATTATTTAAAGATGTGTTACATTTTTTTATGCTGTGGAATATTTGTTTAATGATGCAAAGATGTGTTGTATTCTTTTATGTTGTATTTGTTTAACTCTGTGAAGATATGTTTTTGCCTATTAAAACACATGGTTGGTCTAATAAAGATCTGAACCACCAATAGCTATGCAGGAGAGAGGGGATAGGCAAGGCTGCCAGGCAGAGAGAATAAATAGGAGGAGGGGGTGGAGCAAGAAGAGGAGAGGAGGACACCAGGGGTCAGCCACACAGCACCACAGCCACACAGCACCACAGCCACACAGCACCACAGCCACACAGCACCACAGACACACAGACACACAGACACACAGCACCACAGACACACAGACACACAGCCCCACAGCCACGCAGCCACGCAGCCACACAGTTCCACAACCACACAGACACACCGACACACGGCCACGCAGCCACGCAGCCACACAGCCACGCAGCACCACGGCCACACAGAAACACAGATACACGGCCACACAGCCACGCAGCCCCACAGATACACAGCCCCACAGCCACACAGCCACTCAGACACACAGACACACAGCTTCACAGACACACAGACACACAGTCACACAGCCATACAGTCACACAGACACACAGTCGCACAGCCACATAGCCACACAGACACACAGCCATGCAGTCACATAGACACACAGCTAGCCACTGAGTAAGAAGGAAAGCAAGATATATAGAACAAAGAGAGGTAAAAGGCCCACAGGCAAAAGGTAGATGGGATAATTTAAGTTAAGAAAAGCTGGCTAGAAGTAAGCCAAGCTAAGGCTGGGCATTCATAAGTAATTCTCCGTGTATTTACTTGGGAACTGGGTGGCAGGTCCCAAAGAGCAGAAATAAAAAACAACTACAGGTGAGTATCAGCCAGCAGAGCCTAAAGCTACTCTTGGGCCCAAGAAGTAAGTTCAGTGCTTTCAGAAAAGTAAAGTGAAAACATTTCCCTTTGCAGGAGTACATGGAAACAGATTATCGGCAGCTGCCCAATGGTGTTTACACAACTGCAGAGCAGCGTCCAAATGCCTACATGCCAGAAGCCGAAAGTGCACTTCCTCTGCCCAAACCATATGGTGCGCTGGCTCCATTTAAACCCTCTGGAACTGGAGCCAACAGGAGGCACATAAGGAAACCTGTGGTGAAGCCCATTGAAATCTAAGTGTGAACCAACCCCAGCTTCTCTAGGGAGTACTTCAGCCCAGCTTCACACCCACAGAGGAGGATGAGCATCATGGTTCTAATTCTGTCATCAGTTAGGTGCAGTCAGCAACATAGTGGGACATGGTCTCCTTTTACATTCAGCAACTGCTTCGTGTTGTCTGACGTTAAATGGAGCATCGACTACAATTCTATCAGTGTATTTTCATTACTCATGTGTTTCTTCATCATTGTTTATATTGACTACATTCAGGAATATATAGTAGACAAGATGCTATAAAAGCACAAAATAAACTCAACCAAGTACAGAAACTAGAGTTGTCTTTTTTCTATTAAAGGGAAAATGGGTACTCATGAGTCCACGAGTCCCAAGTGACATGGGACACAGTCCTCTTTGGAGCAGTACTTGACGTCCATGGAAAGGGCAATGGTGACGTTTACCACTCAAGTAATGCTACTGTGATTCAATTTACAGAGATCGTTTTGCTGCAAAGATATTTAGGCCAGAATTTATTTCTTTTTTTAAATTTTATTTACTTTTCTTATTTTATATATTGATCCCAGTTCACTGTCCGTCCCTCCCTCCCTCTTTTTCACCCTCCCATGCCTCCCTACCACCCTCCCATCCCACCCACCCCCACTCCACATGTAGGGTGATGCCTTCCTGGGAGGGTCATCAAAATCTGTCAAGTCATTTGGAGTGGGGACTAGGCCCTCCTTCCTGCCTCTAGGTTAAGGGGGTATCCATCCATGGGGAACATGATCCCAAAGTCCTTTTGTACACCAGGGATACATCCTGGTTCCACTGTCAGAGGTCCATTAAACTGTCCAGGCCTTCTAACTGAGACCCATGTTTAAGGGGTCTGAGTCTGTCCCATGCTGGATTCCCAGGTATCAGTCTGGGGGCCCATTAGCTTCTCCTTATTCAGGTCAGCTGTCTCTGTGTGTTTCTGCAGCCTTGTCCTCCCTCTCTGCATCTGGATTCCAGTTTGGCTCAGTGTTTAGCTGTGGGTGTCTGCTTCTGTTTCCATCAGCTACTAGATGAGGGCTCTATGATGGTGGATAAGTTAGATCATTCTCATTATCAGGGAAGGACATTTAGGGTAGCCTTTCCAGTGTTGCTCAGATTGTTAATTGGGGTCAGTCTTGTAGGTCTCTGGATATTTCTCTAGAGTCACTTTTCTCTTCAAGCCTACAATGGCTTACTCTTTTATGCTTTCTCTCTCTCTCTCTCTCTCTCTCTCTCTCTCTCTCTCTCTCTCTCTCTCTCTCTCTCTCTCATCTATTCCTCCCCTGACTCGCGTGCTTTCCTTTTCTCCCTTTCTCTTTCTCCTAGCTCCCTCTCCACTCACTGCCCCCTCCCAATATGCTCAGGAGATCTTGTTCCTTTCCCCTTCTGTGAGGGACCTTGTATGAATCTCTTAGAATCCTCCTTGTATCCTAGTTTCTCTGGTGGTGTGAATTATATGCTGGTGATCCTTTGCTCTAGGTCTAAAATACATATATGAGTGAGTACATACTGTGTTCCTCTTTTTGTGACTGGGTTACCTCATTCAGGATGGTTTCTTCAAGTTCCATCCTTGCCCCCCCCCCCGCAGAGTAGTATTCCATTGTGTAGATGTGCCACATCTTCTTTATCCATTCTTCAGTTGAGGGGCATCTAGATTGCTTCCAGGTTCTTGTTTTTACATATAATGCTGCTACCAACATAGTACAACAGATGTCATTGTTGCGTGGATGTGGATCATTTGGGTATATGTCTAAGAGGGGGATTGTCAGGTCCTGTGGTAGACTGATTCCCATTTTCCTGAGGAACCACCACATTGATCTCCAAACTGGCTGTACAATTTTGCAGTCCCTCCAGCAGTGGAGAAGTGTTCCCCTTTCTCCACATCCTCTCCAGCATAAGTTGTCATGGGTGATCCTAATTTTAGCCATTCTGGCAGGAGTAAGATGGTATGTCAGAGTTGTTTTGATTTGCATTTCCCTAATAGCTAAGGATGTTGAGCAATTTCTTAAGTGTCTTTCAGCCTTTTTTATTTCCCCTAATGAGAATTCTCTCTTCAGTTCTGTACCCCATTTTTAATAGGGTTATTTGGTGTTTTAATAACTAATTTCTTGAGTTTCTTGTATATTTTGGAGATCAGCCCTTTGTTAGATGTAAGGTTGGTGAAGATCTTTTCCCAGTCTGTGAGCTGCTGTTTGGTCTTGTCCACGGTGTCCTTTGCCTTACAGAAGTTTCTAAGTTTGAAGAGGTCCCATTTATTAATTGTCTACCTCAGTGTTTGTGCTCCTGGAGTTATGTTCAGGAAGAGGTCTCCTAAACCAATTTGTTCAAGGGTACCTCCCAGTTTCTCTTCTAAGAGGTTCAGTGTGGCTGGATTTATGTTGAGGTCTTTGATCCATTTGGACTTGAGTTTTGTGCATGGAAATAGACATGGATCTATCTGCAGTCTTCTACACACTATCATCCAGTTGAGCAAAGGATCACCAGCCTATAATTCACACTACCAGAGGAACTAGGATACAAGGAGGATTCTACGAGATTCATATAAGGTACCTCACTGAAGGGGAAAGGGACAAGATCTCCTGAGCATACTGGGAGTGTGGGGCAGTGAGTGGAGAGGGAGCTAGGAGAAAGAGAAGGGGAGAAAAGGAAAGCACGTGGGAATAGGAAGATTGAGTCAGGAGAGGAATAGATGAGAGAGAGAGAGAGAGAGAGAGAGAGAGAGAGAGGCCATAAAAGAGTAAGCCATTGTAGGCTTGAAGAGAAAAATGACTCTAGAGAAATATCCAGAGACCTACAAGACTGGCCCCAATTAACAATATGAGCAACACTGGAAATGTCCTTCCTGATAATGAGATTGATGACTAACTTATCCACCTTCATAGTGCCCTCATATAGTAGCTGATGGAAACAGAAGCAGACACCCACAACTAAATACTGAGCCAAACTGGACTCCAGATGCAGAAAGGGAGGACAAGACCAGGTTGCAGAAACACATAGAGACAGCTGACCTGAACAAGGAGGAGCTAATGGGCCCCCAGACTGTTACCTGGGAATCCAGCATGGAACTGACTCAGACCCCCTGAAAATGGGTCTCAGTTAGAAGGCATGGACAATCTAAGGGACCTCTGACAGTGGAACCAGGATGTATCCCTGGTGCACAAAAGGACTTTGGGAGGACGTTCCCCAAGGAGTGCAGGAGAGAGGACCCAGTCCCTACTCCAAATACTGGACAGATTTTGGTGATCCTTCCTGGAAGCCATCACCCTCCCTGTGGAGTGTGGGGGGCAAATGGGATGGAAGAGTGGTCAGAGGCCATGAGGGAGGTAAGAAGAAGAGGGGACTGGGATCAATATGTAAAATAAGAAAAGTAAATAATAAAAAAGAATGGTTCTAATTATTTGCTCAGATTTCCATTTCACCCATGTATTTTTGTGATTCCAGTGTTTTTATTAGACATGATGATTCACTAGTATGTGAGACCTGTACTTTTTTGCATTTCCTAATATGCTTCAGCTATTTCTTTTGTGCTGATCACAGTTATGGATTTCATTCATATCCAGTTCTAGGAGACTGGGAATACCATACTTTTAATTTACTAAATCCAACATCCTGTTCCAAGTCCTTATCCTGCCACAGTGGGTGGGAATTTAAATTTATTCTCACTTTGTGAGACCTGCATTTGGCCTCATTGTTTTTGCAATATTGTGGCTAAACAAACAGCTTGTGAGAGCCTTCAGTTGTTTGGCTGATAAGAGAAATACTGCACACTTAAACAGTTTCCATGTGAGGGAATCAGTGACCTCTGCAGGGATTCAAAACATACACAGAGGCCACTTAAATGTCATAAGAATGGAAGGGGTGGATTCTTAGAAACTGCAATGTGCTTCTGGTGGAGAAAAGGCAGATGCCACCATGTACACCAGGACTGGATCACAGTCAGAGGTATGTGTGTGTGTGTGTGTGTGTGTGTGTGTGTGTGTGTGTGTGTGTGTGTGTGTGTAGCCCTAGTGAATGAAGTTGGCTTTTGTGAGGCAGTAAGGGATTTCAAATAGAGGAAACAACCTGATCCAACCTTAGAAATAAGAAGGCCAAATCATGTTTCAAGGCCAAACGAACTGGTTTGGCTTCAAAAAAAAATGTCCATATTTTTACAGGGTCAAAATTTCAGTTAAATATCAAGGAGTTTGTATGTTACCCTTATGAATAGAAAGTTATTGAATAATTATGAGCTGAGTGTCAAAGTCAAACTGATGTTTACTTCAAATACGTGTCCAATAAATTCAACTTAGGAAATCACAGGAACAATATAGATGTGAACAGAAATGAATGAAAGCAAAGAATGAAAGAAAATCCATTTACCCTAAAGATATAGAAAAATGAACTTAGAATAGCAAAAAGTAGATGAACTGTTGAAAACACAAATTAAATGTTCTGTGAGAATTTTAATTGCAAAGAGGAATTTTTTTATTTAACTTAAACTAAATCAAATCTTCTGTCTCCAGTACAATTTGTAACACAAGTAATGTAAACATATGGTATTTCCACATTGCTGATCCGGTGCCTGATTCTGAGCCTGGGTGACCATTTGAAGCAACAGAGGAATTCTATAGGCTGGGATGGCATCTAGAGCTCAACAATGACTGCAGAAAACAAGGTGAATTAGCGCCATTTAAAATCATTAACATTTCGCCACGTAAAAGGGAAACACAAGGGAGAAGCAGAACTGAACCTGGGAAACTGAGCCTTATGGGAAAGGGTGATGTTGCACAGGAGACAGATGAGAAAAATGGACACCTAGGCAGTGCATGGGCTCCTGAAGAAACTTGCTGATGGGCTAAAATGCCCCTTGTGAATTAAAAAGGCTCTGCTCAAAAACTAGGAAAGTCAAACCAAAGCTTTCAGCATTTGAGGTCATGTTTAATGAAAAGATATCACTAACACAAACTTTCATAAATATAAAAATTAAACACTGTCTACCTAAACCACTAGAAAAGCTGCTTTAAGTCCCGTAAGTACAGATATGATTCATCATAACTACTCCACACTGGGCATGGTTGATCTTGTTTAGTTCAAATCCAGGTCCTTCTGGAGTCCTCTTACAACATTTAATTTTTCTGCTTCTGTGATGTTTTTCTAGTGGTCTGTCTGGCTCTTCCTGCTCCAAACATTGTCCCCTAGGTTTTCTATTTGACTCTGGGGTGCCACAGGAAGAACTAGCTCCCAGCCTACTGAGCCATCAGGAAGAACACTGCTCTGCCACAGTACCAGGTCTCCGACTATTTGTCCTTTCTCTTGACTGTTCACTGGCTGCTCACATTGGAAAGAGATGTATCCACGGGCTCTGTTTGCCCAAACAGCTCTGTAACACATTCTGACCTGTTTCCAATCTTAAAGACTGCTGAGGAACTCCCAGCAAGAGCAGCAGACGACAGTATTAAACACTGAAAGCAGGGCATCGCACATCAACCTTCATAAGCCCAAAAGCACCGTGGTGTGTTTCAGAGCAGCTTCCTCTACAAATTCTGCATCCACACTGTCCTGGCCTTCAAGATCACACAGAGCTGGAGAAGGGAGAGAGAGCGGTGTCACTGTGGAACTGCAGCTATTCACACTTTGTTCCCACAGCTCACTGGGAACATCATTTTATATGGGAGTGTTATTCCGAGACCGTGTTGTTAGTTTCATTAAACTTTGGCAGTAAAGACAGTTAAATACCTCAAGCCCCTCTCCATCTTCAAAGGCAAGTATTCCTTAGATAATTTTGGACATAACTTGAAGGGGGCAAGTGTGGAAAGGAACAACACAAGCTGTGACTAAGGTATGACTGACAAGTCAAGAGAAACTCCTTGGAACAGAGGAGTGGACTACCTTGGTGGGAGGACTCCAGGCCTGTTAGAATTTCAATGAAATAGTTGAGAGGCAGAAATTCTGTTGGGAATGACGACTTGCCAATCATGGAGTTTCGAGGCTAAAAGAGAAAACACTTCCTGTATGTTAATTGCTTCTCCAAGACATATGTAACTTCAAACAAAATAATAAAAAAACAGATTTGTGTCTGTCGGGCAGGTAGAAAATGGCAGATTGTCATGGAACACTTACTGCCTGGGTCTCACAGGCTCACCTCTTTCTTGTAGTTCTTTAACAGCTGAGTCACATGGTTCCGAGAAATGATGCTGGAACTCATGGGATGGTCCCAAAGCCGGCAGACCTTCTGGCCAATAAGCTATGGTGTGGTTGGAAATCACACAGAGGAGAGTATAGGTCACAGTGCATTGAATGGACCACATACCTACTTTTCACTTCAAACTGTTCTAAAATGCAGAACCTATGTGACTCATGGCCAGTGGAGAGAGGCCAAGCTCATGAGACATGCTTCTGAAGTTTTCATGAATACCCTTAGCTCTCCTCAGCTTGAGGAGAGCAAATTTTACCTCAGTGTGCCAAGTTCCTTTTTTCATGAAATGATGTTGAATCTGAGATCCTTCAAAGCTAGGGGTGAGTATGGCAATGGAGTGACACTCCAACCAGAAACTAAAGGTGGTGTGTGTGTTTCTGTTGCTTTCTCCTCCGTTATCTCCCTAGGAACTTTAAATACCCTTCAAAAAGGCCAGCATTGGGAACCTCGGAGAGATAGAGCCATGGGAAGGATGGATACAGTGTTCTCAGGAAGCCTGTGCCAGGAGTAACAACTACAAGGCAAGACCACCAAGTCCAGAAAGCCAACGGACAGAGGGTGGCCATTGCCAAAGGTCCCAGTGTTCTCAGTATGTAGACAGCACACTGGTCAGGCTCTTAGAGTCAGGAAGTTTGCAAAGTCAGAGGGCTGAAGGACCTTGTGGAATTTCATGTTTTCATGATGTTTCCAACTCGGAAAGCTAACATCGCCTACAAAAGAGCAAGGCATGCTGGCCTCACATTTCCCTCCCGTGTTTTCTTCTTTTGACCTGGTAATGTCTGCCCATGCTCAGAGCTGTGACAGGAGGAGGAAATGCTTTTCAGAGCCTCCTGACCTCCTGCGTGCTCTCCTTTCTACTCAAGCTCTGATGTAAGTGTGGTTTCCTAAGAGGAGAACTGGGTAAGTGATCCGCAGAGAGGCACCATGCCAACACAGCGCAGCACCAGAGAAGCACGGCCTGTGCAGAAGGTGGAGGTGGGTGGATTTTGTGGAAAGGCTGAAAAGTGAAACCAATCAACAGGCCCAGCCTCAAGCAAGGAAAAGACCTCAGAGGAGACAAATGGAAGGAGGGTGGATGAGGCTTGAGAGGAAGGGAATTTCAGTATTACCGGAGGCAGCCGCACAATGATGCTGAATTTTAGCTTTTCATTTTTCTCTGAATTGTCCAGATCTACAACAAAGTTGGAGATTAACAAACAAGACAAAGATATCTATTTTAATACCTCAGCAAGTTTTAAATCCTGAATGTTTCCTCCTGAGATGTCCCAATGCCATCTTCACAGCTAGTGATGTTTTCAAAGCTTTACCTGTGACTCTGAATTAAGGGGTCTTTTATTTTGTAACAGCTGCCAGCCACTGAGAAATTGTATTCATTAAGACAAAACAAGGTTCTCTGAAGACTGGCAAATGCTCTGACAACATTAACAAAACATGTGCATGAATGACTTACATGAGGATTACAGTTAACACAAGCACTGTATCTCTCAGTTTGGGTTTTTTTTTTTTTTTTTTTGTTTTTTTTTTTTTTTTTTTTTTTTTTTTTGCATTTCAAAAGTCTAATTTTGAGATTGCAAAATGAATTAGCTAAAAGCAAGTCATTTGTAATACTTTCTTGAAAAACAAATTCATAGTCTCTCAGTCTCTTTTCACTCTCATATGCAAAAACAAACCTAAGGGCAGTGTTTGGAATCAGAAGTTCTTCTGGGCCTCTTGAAGGGCTAAAGCACTTTCAACTGGCCTGAAGGATGGTTCCAGCAAGTGGGCTGTACTAAGAACTGGTAGGGCCCAGGGAAAGATGTTCAAATAATAAGAACTTCAAGGCAGTGGTGACGTATGGCTTTAATCCCAGCACTCGGTAAGCAGAGACAGGTGGATCTGCAGAGTGAGTTCTAGGACAGCCAGGGCTACACAGAGAACCCTGTCTCAGAAAAAAGGAACTTCAATGTGTACTGCAGAACATGAAGCTGTGCATGGGACCCTTCTGAGTGTAGCTGGACCCTTGTGTGTCACTTACCCAGAGGTCAGCCCTGAGGCTGTCCTGCCTAAAACCCAACCTCTGCTGAACTTGGAGTTGCCTACCTTTCATAAGCCTTGTGACCGCCGTCTCAGTGAGCAACAGCATCCCATTATCAATGTAGTGCAGCAAGTTGTACAAAGGGAGACAGTGCACCCCAAGAATCATGTGCAGGGAGTGGAAACCTAGGAGTGGGTGAAGCAGAAGCAGACATGTACAGCCAACACCTCCAGGCTCCAGAGAGAACAAATATTAATGAAGCTTTGAGCTCTGTGTTTAGGGTCTGGGTCAGCTGACCCATTTACAACCAGGTCCAAGTCCCCTTCCTGTGTGTCTCCAACTAAGTGTCACACTGGCTATATGGTTCATGGCTAATATCTCACTATCCTTCATAAGCGATCATCAAACTCCATAGACCCATGCTAAAAGGTTGTTGGGATGGGAACCATTTTGCTGAAGGGTAAAGAACAACAACCAGATGGCAATAGTTTGTATGCCCACTCTCTGGTCATCTCATAGGGAATTTTGGATTCTCCTTGAACTAGATTGTAGAAAAGAAGAAATGTAGATGACTTAACCAGATCAGAACCCTGCAAGAATTCAGTAGAAATAAAGACTTGCACTCTCTCTCTCAAGCCCAAGTCTCATGAGTAGGGCTACAACCCCAGAGCACCATTCACCCTATCAGTGACAATGAATAAAAGCAAGACACATGGAAGAAAACTCCAGATCCAGGAGAATAAGAAAACCCCTCTTTGGAATGTCAGCATCTTGGGAATCTTTGAAATGATCTATACTTAGTGTGCTGAAAATGCAGCAGAGCAGACCTACACCAAGTAATGGCCATCAGCACTCTTGGTCACCTTAGATGACCAGCACTAAGTAACTGGCCCTTCTGAATTTCCTTCCTTCCCTATAATGGAGCCACTCATCTTCCCCTCTGGGCTATGAAGAGGAACAGAATGGTGTACTGAGCCCAGCACATGGTACAGCGTGATTAACACTGGACAGGCTCTAAGTGAACACTGGCCCACCTGTGACACATCCAGCACTATCAAGTACAATTCCCATTTCTTTTTTTTAATATTTTAAAATTATTTTTTCTTATTTTACATATCAATCCCAGTTCCTTCTCCCTCTCTCCATCCCTCCCTTCCATGCCCCCTGACCCTCCTCCCATCCCATCCCTCCCCACTCCACAGGGAGGGTGATGCTTTCCAGGAGGGATCAACAAATAGATTCCCATTTCATGGATAGGAAAACTGAGAGTCATAGGAGCTGAGAAACTTCCCTATATCCTATTAATAGTAAGCAAAAGGTTGGAATTGCCTGAATGGGGTATGGGATTATAGCCTCAGTTCTTAAGAAGAGGATCGTGCCCCATTGAGAGCACCCTTGGAGCTCTGATACACCCCCACCCATCCCCACCTCCAGCCTACACCCCCCCACCCTGTGCCCTACCCCACCTACAGTCCTGCCGCTCTGGTTGAACACAGGGACAGAGGGTGGAGCCAACAGTCCACCCTACTACGGAGACCTCTCGGAGCAACTCCAAACAAAGGAGACCTGACTATCCACACGGGACCACCTGTAACTTCCACCTGCTTGGTCTCTGACCCCGCCTCCAGTCCTCTGCTGGAGTCCCGGGCCCCTCCCAGAGATCCGCCTATCTCTGCGGGCCCACTGGGAGTTCCTGTGGGCAAGATCCTTGACCCCCAAATCCGGGCCCCTGCCAAAGAACGAGGTCTCAGCTGGAGAGCGCCAGTTTCCAGTGAGATCCCACTACCCTGCAAAAACTTCTCAAGTTCCACCCCAGACCTCTTCCTCTTCCACCAGCTATTTGCAAGAGAGAAACCACCTAGAGAGCTTGGACCACACAGAGCTACAGATATTGAATCTTTGATCCACATAAGCCCATCAGGGAAGGACCATAGAGAGAGGGAAGAGACACCACCAACACCTACTGGAAGAAACTATGGGAAGAAGGCAATACAAGAGAACACCTAACAACAGAAAGACAAACATGACACCACCAGAATCTAGGGAATCTACACCAACTAGAATGGACCACAACAACAAAGCAGAGGAAGCAGAAGGGTACGACTTAAAAATCACCATCATAAAAATGATAGAGGCCCTCAAAGAAGATATGAGAAAATCCCTTAAAGAAATGGAGGAAAAAACAAACAAAAAAGTGGATGAACAAATTCCTTAAGGAAAGTACAGAAAGCCAAGAAAAAACAATTAACCAGGTGAAGGAAACAGTTCAAGACTTGAAAACCGAAATTGAGAAAATAAAGGCAACACAAATGGAAGGAAAGCTGGAAATTGAAAAGCTGGGCAAAAAATCGGAAACCACGGACACAAGCAAAACCAATAGAATTCAAGAGATGGAAGAGAGAATCTCAGGCGCAGAAGATAAACTAGAAGAAATAGATTCATCGACCAAAGAAAATCATAAATCCAACAAATCCTTAACACAAAACATCCTGGAAATGTGGGGACACCATGAAAAGGCCAAACCTAAGAATAATAGTCATAGAGGAAGGTGAGGAAGCCCAGCTCAAAGGTGCTGAAAACATATTCAACAAAATCATCGAGGAAAACTTTCCAAATCTGAAGAAGGACATGCCCATGAGAGTACAAGAAGCATACCGAACCCCAAATAGGCTGGACCAAAGAAAAAAGACCCCTCGACATATAATAATCAAAACACCTAGCATACAGAATAAAGAAAGAATATTAAGAGCAGCGAAGGAAAAAGGACAGGTAACATATAAAGGCAGACCTATCAAAATTACACCTGACTTCTCCATGGAAACCCTCAAGGCCAGAAGGTCCTGGATAGATGTTCTAAAAGTATTAAGACAACACGGATGCCAGCCTAGGCTGCTATATCCAGCAAAACTCTCAGTCAATATAGATGGAGAGAACAAGATATTCAATGACAAAACCAGATTTTCCCAATATGTATCTACAAATCCAGCCCTACAGAAAGTATTGGAAGGAAAATTCCAACCCAAGGAAGGTAACTACACCCAAAAAAATGTAGGCAACAGATAAACCAACTACACCAGAAACCTAGGGTGAAGCAGAACTAATATATTCACAATACCACTGCCAACAACAAACCGAAATCAAACAAGCATCAACAATCAATGGACCTTACTCACCATCAACATTAATGGTCTTAACTCACCTATAAAAAGACACAGGCTAACAGAATGGATACGAAGACAGAATCCATCCTTCTGCTGCATACAAGAAAAACATCTTAGCTCCAAAGATAGACATTACCTCAGGGTAAAGGGTTGGGAAAAGATTTTCCAATCAAATGGAAATAAGAAGCAATCAGGCGTAGCTATCCTAATATCTAACAAGTTAGACTTCAAACCAAAACTAGTCAAAAGAGATGAAGATGGTCATTTCATATTCATCTCAGGAGAAATCCATCAACACAAAGTCTCAATTCTGAACATCTATGCCCCTAATACAAAGTCACCCACATTCGTAAAAGAAACACTACTAAAACTCAAAGCTCATATAAAACCTCACACACTTATAGTGGGAGACTTCAATACACCACTCTCAACCCTAGACAGGACCACAAATCAGAAACTCAACAAACAAACAAAAGAATTAACAGAAGTTATGTCTCAACTGGGGCTAACAGACATCTATAGAACATTCCATCCAAAGACAAAAGAATATACCTTCTTCTCTGCTCCACATGGAACCTTATCTAAAATCGACCACATACTAGGAGACATAACAAACCTCAACAGATACAAGAGAATAGGAATAGCCCCCTGTATCTTATCGGACCACCATGCTTTAAAATTGGAATCCAACAACAACACAAATAGCAGAAAACCTGCAAACTCATGGAAACTTAACAATGTGCAATTGCACCACTCCTGGGTCAAAGAAGAAATAAAGACAGAAATTAAAGACTTTCTAATATTCAACGAGAATGAGGATACAACATACCCGAACTTATGGGACACCTTGAAAGCAGTGCTACGAGGGAAGTTCATTGCACTAAGTGCCCATATGAAGAAAACAGAGGATAGTCACATAAAAGAATTAACAGCCCAACTGAAAACCTTAGAACAGAGAGAAGTGAATTCATCCCACAGGAGTAGACGCCAGGAAATAATCAACTTGAGGGCTGAAATCAACAAAATAGAAACCAGGAAAACAATACAAAAAATCAATGCAACAAAGAGTTGGTTTTTTGAGAAAATCAATAAGATAGACAAACCTTTATCCAAATTAATGAAAAAGCAGAGACAGAACATGCAAATTAACAAAATCAGAAATGAAATGGGGAACATAACAACAGACACAGAGGAAATCCAGACAATTTTCAGGTCATACTTTGAAAATCTGTATTCCACAAAAATTGAAAATTCAAAGGAAATGGACAAGTTTCTGGATAACTATCACTTACCAAAATTAAATCAAGAACAGACAATCAACTTAAATAGACCTATAACCTGCAATGAAATAGAAGCAGTCATCGAAAGCCTTCCAACGAAAAAAAGTCCAGTGCCAGATGGATTCAGTGCAGAATTCTACCAGACATTCAAGGAAGAACTAATACCACTACTCCTCAAACTGTTCCACAAGATAGAAACAGAAGGTTTATTGTCAAACTCTTTTTATGAGGCCACAATTACTTTGGTACCCAAACCTCACAAAGACACAACTAAGAAAGAAAACTACAGACCAATATCCCTGATGAACATCGATGCAAAAATACTCAATAAAATACTGGCAAAACGAATTCAAAAATACATGAGAGAAATCATCCACCATGATCAAGTAGGCTTCATACCTGGATTGCAGGGATGGTTTAACATACGAAAATCTATCAACGTGATCCACCATATAAACAAACTGAAAAAGAAAAACCATATGATTATCTCCCTAGATGCTGAAAAAGCCTTCGACAAAATTCAACACCCTTTCATGATAAAGGTATTGGAGAGGTTAGGGATAACAGGAACATACCTAAACATAATAAGAGCAATATACAGCAAACCAACTGCCAACATCAAACTGAATGGAGAGAAACTTAAGCCAATTCCTCTAAAATCAGGAACAAGACAAGGCTGTCCTCTCTCTCCATATCTCTTCAATATCTTACTAGAAGTTCTAGCTAATGCTATAAGACAACAAAAGGAGATCAAGTGGATCCAAATGGGAAAGGAAGAAGTCAAACTGTCTCTACTTGCAGATGATATGATAGTTTACATAAGCAACCCAATAAACTCTACCAGGGAACTTCTACAGCTGATAAACACCTTCAGCAAACTAGCAGGATACAAGATAAACTCAAAAAAATCAGTAGCCCTATTTTTTTCAGACGACAAAGAGGCAGAGAAAGAAATCAGAGAAACACCACCCTTTACAATAGCCACAAGCAACATAAAGTATCTTGGTGTGACACTTACTAAACAAGTAAAAGACCTACATAATAAGAACTTTGTGACTCTAAAGAAAGAAATTAAAGAAGATACCAGAAAATGGAAAGACCTCCCATGCTCTTGGTTAGGTAGGATAAACATAGTAAAAATGGCAATCTTACCAAAAGCAATCTACAGATTCAATGCAATCCCCATTAAAATCCCACCAAAATTCTTCACCGACCTTGAAAGGATAATAATCAACTTTATATGGAAAAACAAAAGACCCAGGATAGCCAAAACAACCCTATACAATAAAAGAACTTCAGGAGGCATCACCATTCCTGACTTTAAGCTCTACTACAGAGCTATAGTTCTGAAAACAGCCTGGTATTGGCATAAAAATAGACAGGTAGACCAATGGAATCGAATTGAAAATCCTGATATTAATCCACGCACCTATGAACACCTGATTTTCGACAAAACAGCTAAAATTATACAATGGGACAAAGACAGCATCTTCAACAAATGGTGCTGGCACAATTGGATGAGGGTGTGTAGAAGACTGCAGATGGACCCATGTCTGTCGCCATGCACAAAACTCGTCCAAATGGATCAAAGACCTCAACATCAATCCAGCCACATTGAACCTCTTAGAAGAGAAAGTAGGAGGTTCCCTTGAACAAATTGGTATAGGAGACCGCTTCTTGAACATAACTCCAGGGGCACAGACACTGAGATCAACAATTAACAAATGGGACCTCTTCAAACTTAGAAGCTTCTGTAAGGCAAAGGACACAGTTGACAAGACCAAATGGCAGCTCACAGACTGGGAAAAGATTTTCACTAATCCTATATCCGACAAAGGGCTGGTCTCCAAAATATACAAAGAACTCAAGAAACTAGTCAACAAAACACCAAATAACCCTATTAAAAAATGGGGTACAGAACTGAAGAAAGAATTCTCAATGGAGGAAATCAAAAAGGCTGAAAGACACTTAAGAAAATGCTCCACATCCTTAGCTATCAGGGAAATGCAAATTAAAACAACTTTGAGATACCATCTTACCCCTGCCAGAATGGCTAAAATTAGAAACACCAGTGATGGCTCATGTTGGAGAGGATGTGGAGAAAGTGGAACACTCCTCCACTGCTGGTGGGAGTGCAAACTCATACAGCCATTTTGTAGATCAGTATGGCGGTTCCTCAGGAAAATGGGAATTAGTTTACCACAGGACCCGGCAATCCCCCTCTTAGGCATATACCCAAAGGATTCACATCAATGCAACAAAGACATCTGTCCAACTATGTTCATACCAGCACTATTTGTAATAGCAAGAACCTGGAAGCAACCTAGATGCCCCTCAATTGAAGAATGGTTAATGAAGATGTGGCACATCTACACAATGGAATACTACTCTGCAGAAAAAAATAATGGTATCTTGAAATTCACAGGCAAGTGGATGGCACTTGAAGAAACCATCCTGAATGAGGTAACCCAGTCACAAAAAGAGAAACACAGTATGTACTCACTCATATATGGATTTTAGAACTAGATCAAATGATCACCAGCCTATAATTCATATCACCAGAGGAACTAGGATACAAGTTGTATTCTAAGAGATTCATATAAAGTCCCTCACAGAACTGGGAAGGGACAAGTCCCCCAGACCTCAGGTAAAGTGGGGGAGGACAGCTAATGGAGAGAGAAGTAGGAGAAAATGAGAGGGAGGAGAGGGAAGGCATGTGCGACCAGGAGGATTGAGCCTGGTTAGGAATGGAAAATAGGAAAGAGAGAGAGAGACAGAGACAGAGACAGAGAGAGAGAGAACATAAAAGAGGGAGCCAATATTGGTTTGAAGATAAAGTTGAACACAAAGAAAGGTCGAGGGAACTACAAGACTGCTCCCAACTAACAATCTCAGCTCCCGTGGAAAGGCTATCATAAATGCCCTTCCCGGAGAGTGAGATCCACAACTAACTTCTCCATGGAGTACTCAACTAATGCCTGTTGAAAATAGGAGCAAACACCCATACATAAACACTGAGTCGAACTAGAACCCAGAAGCAGATGGAGAGGACAAGACCATGCGGTAGAAGTACATAGAGACAGCTTACCTGAACAAGGAGGAGCTAAGGGCCACTACACTGATAGCTGGGAAGCTAACAGGGGACTGACTCGGACCCCCCTGAATATGGGTCTCAGCCAGAAAGTCTGAGCAGTCTAAGAGACCTCAGACAGTGGAGCCAGGATGTATCCCTGGTGCACAAAAGGACTTTGCAAACATATCCCCCATGGAGGGATAACTGCCTTATTCTAGAGATAGGAGAGAAGCCCTAGTCCCTACTTCACAGGACCTGTCAGATCTACATGACCCCAACTGGATGGCATTCCCCTACATATGGTATTGTGGTGGGGGTTGGGAGGGGAGGGTGTTTAGAGTGCATGTGAGAGGGCAGAGAGGGCAAAAGGGAGGGAAGGAGGGAGGGAGGGCTGGAGGGGAGGGAAGAGGGGGGAGAGGGAACTGGGATCGACATGTAAAATAATAAATTAAAAAAAAAAAAAAAACGCTTTGACTCCAAAATTTAAGTTGAAGAACAAGTTACTGGGGAAAAGGATTTCTATTTTTGTTTCCACAGAAAATGAAAAGATGTGGATTCCTTCCAGACTAATGTGGTTTGATCACGCCAGACCGCCTGAAACAGAGTACAAGCTGATCCTACATTCTAAACAGCTGGACAAAACAGCCCTACAGACTACAGCTAGGATATCTGAATCCTCTTCAAATCCCCCAAGACAGCGCCCTTACCAGCAGGAAGTAGTTTGGAAAGAACGACGCCCAAATTCCCAAATATTGTGTATAAATGTTTGTTTTCATTTAATTGGACTTTGTTATATAAAATTAAATAAAAAAAATAAAAAAAAGAAGAGGATCGTGCTACCTCAGTGACTAAAGCTGAGTTAACAGAACAGCGTGAACATGAAATGAACATTTGAAGTGAAATCTGTTGATAGAAAGCAATAATTCTCAGGTAAGTCTGGACAAAGTAAGCTTATTCAGTACCCTCACACACCAGAGAGAGGTGAGCATCCTCACACAGCAGTCAGGGGTGATCACGCTCACACTCCAGTCAGGGGTGAGCATGCTCACACACCAGACAGACGGGGTGAACACACTCACACAGCAGACAGGGGTGAGTAGTAGGATAATGGACAAAATAGTGACCATCACCACTCTTGTTCACTTTGCAGTATGGTAAAGGTAACAACTGGTTCATCATAAAAATGAGCATATATTTACATGTGACCATTTCTATGTGTACATATAACATGGACCCAATGGTGAATGCTATCAGGGAATTTATCAATCCTGGAAACTTTGAAGGGACACTGAAAGATTTTGAACATGATAAAAGAACTGAATTTTACCTTTGTAATGTTACTTTGTCAACAAGCATAGGAACACTGTGGCCTGGACATGTACAAGAGGGACTGGGGGCACTGAGGGGGAATGAAGAGGAATGGAAGTGTCCTAGTTAGGGTTTCTAGTGCTGTGATGAAATTCTACAATCAAAGGAACTTGGGAAGGAGAATATTTACTTCTCTAACACTTCCCTACCACAGTTCAACATCAAAGGCCATAGGGACAGGAACTCAAACAGGACAGGAACTTGGATGTGGGAGCTGATGTAGAGACCATGGAGGAGTGCTCCTTGCTGGCTTGCCTCCCTGGCTTTCTCAGTCTACTTTCTTATAGAAGCCAGGTCTACTCAGTGGTGGCACCACCCACAATGGTATGGACCCTCCTCCATCAATCACTAATAAAGAAAATGCCCTATACGCTTGCCTACAGCCCAATCTTATGGAGGCAGTGTTTCAGTTGGGTTCCCTCCTCTCAGATGACTCTAAAACTAGCCAGCATAGGAAGGGTCCCGTGGCGATATGTACATGTCTAACAACTGACTGGGTGCAGGGATGACAGAGGACCATTGTCTCCTCTCAAGGATATATATATGGCAGAAAAAAACAGTGCTCAGTGAATGGGATTTGGGTTCTGAGAAACCATGGCATTTTCTCTCTGAACATGTAAGTCATGAGCAGAGGGACAGTCCTAATTCCTGGCAACCTTGAGGACCAGATGATGTGCAGATGTTGTCCTCAAGTAGATGAGAATGGGCTAAAAGAGACTGAGTTCACAAGGTCAAAACAAATTATAGTATTACTAACCAAACACTAATATTTTCATGTGGAATTAGAAATTCTTTCCCAGACTAATAAAGTCAAAAATTATTCCTGAAAAAGCATTTATACTAAATCATGAATCCTGGAACAGAATTCATAATTCCCTCCTCAATCCTGTGTACATGCTGAACATCCCAGTGACCCTCCGTCTGCTTCACTGGTACGGTCCCAAGTGCAGTGGCCTATTCATGACCTCGTGTGTGTGTGTCATCTCTGAGCAGGGTACATGTGCTGTAACAGGCCATCGGTTTCACCCAATTAATCTTCGTCCTCCAGGGCTGCTGGCTTGCTGTAGCCAGGGAGAGAAATATCAAAACAAATAAACAAAACTCCGCTTGCCACTCCCTTCTTTTATTTAGGTGTTTGGTGCTTGGAACTCAATTCTGACTAGTACTACAGACTTGAAAAGCAAGCCCCTTACACACATGCATACATTAACCCATTGTAGACACACTTCACACACAGACGTGCACACGTGCATGCACACACACACACACACACACACACACACACGTGCCACTTCACCCTTTCTTCCCTTGTCATATGAAGAAAATAGCATTTAATAGCAAAGGAAAAGCCACCTATAATCCCAGCACTTGGAGTAGTGGTAAGAGGATCAGGATGGGGAGTTCAAGGCCAGTGTTGTCTGCAAAAGTTTGAAGCCATCTTCAGCCACTTGAGCGTGCAATGTGGCAGGGGATGGGGTTAGCAGCTCAGGGGTGAAGGAAAGAAAGTAACAGTGAAAAGGCAGCTACAGAATGAGGGACAAAATACTTGTAAAGCAGAAATCTGTATTACCTCCCATCTCTCAGGGTCCAAACAAGGGAGGGCTTAAGTGTTGGGAAAAGTGTGGAGAAGCGCAAAGCCTTGCACACTGTTGGTGGGACTATAAAATGAGGCAGCTGCTGAGGAAGACTGCATGAACACGCTCAAGAAGCTAAAAATGGAAGCAGCATATGATCCCATAATCTTTCTGGGCGCCCTACAGAATTCAAGTCAAGACATATACAGGGATTAGTATACTAATGTTCATTAACCTTTTCACACTAGCCGAGATATGTAAATGTCCATTGATAAACAGGTAAATAACATGTAAAATATACAAACATAACGTTACTCCGCTTTAAAAGGAAAGAAATCTTGTCATCTATGACAAATGCGTGGATCTAGAGGGCAGCATGGAGGTTAAAATAAGCCCATCACAGAAGAGACAAATACTACATGAGTCTGTAAGAGTGGTCTAAAGCAAAATCAGAAACAACTGAAAGGTGGTGGCCCGGCTGGGAGGTGGGAAGGCAAGCTGCGGTCCATGGACTGTGAGGAGAGGCTGTTTGTGAGGTAAGAAAGCTCTACAGAGCTACTATGCAATGCTATGCTGCAACTTGTAACTATGTTACAAGTTGATTTCATGTTAGATATTCTTCCTATAATAAAAAATACATAGTAAACACAAGGCAGAGATACATGGCAAACAGGAGTTTATGCGTTTCTTACATCGTTAGACCTATGCAAATATCCCATTCCACTCTTACTAGTGTTTGTAACTGATTTCATTTCTCATACATTAGCTGGCAGCATAAAATGGTTACTGCACACATTCTGATCCAATGTCACTTACATGAAAAACTGCGCCTGTGTGCTCATGTGTATGCAAGCGTGCGCGCACACACACACACACACAGAGAGAGAGAGAGAGAGAGAGAGAGAGAGAGAGAGAGAGAGAGAGAGAGAGAGAGAGAATTTTAACTAAGTCTGTTCTCAAAATCCTGGAAACATTTTCAACCTCCAAGCACTAGGGCCATCCTAAAACTGGACATCAAGCCAGACCACTCCCTCCGTTATGCTCGCCTTTGGGCTCCTCCACACAGTAAAGCAGGCCTGAGGCTGGAGGAGAAAGTTCCCCAAGTTTGGCTGGACATGCCCATGAGGGCTGACTGGAACAGCTTCCTAGAGGCGGCAACCATGGAGTTGGCAGTCAGGGAGGTCTGTCAACAGAGACCAACCTCAAGGCCATCCTTCACCAGAGGCAGCTGCTGACACACGGGCACCAGGTTCAAATTCAGGGTGCTACTATCTGGAGACCATGTGAAAAACAACTTTATTACACCAAACGACCAAGGAGCCAAGACTCACCAGGTGGTAGTGGGAAACACAGACTGTTAGTGGCATCCAAAATCCTGGTCATGAGGTGAAAAACTTCAAAATCCGCAACACTGCCATGGTTATTTCTGCATAAAAACAACAAAGTAGTATGTCAGTCACACACCTGACTCGTGGCTCTGAGAACCACATACACAGATTCCTATGAAATGTTATACCCAGTGGAAAGCCACAGAAATAAGAGACTGACCAACAGCCTAAGGTATAGAATCTTACACCATACTCAGTGGGCTCATAAATGACTAATTACATTAATTGAAAGGGGAGCTCATGGATCCCCAGACTGATAGCTGGGAAATCAGCATTGGACCGACCCAGACCCCCTGAACATGGGTCGCAGTGAGAAGTCCTGAGCAGTCTAAGGGACCTCTGACAGTGGAACCAGGATGTATCCCTGGTGCATGAAAGGACTTTAGGAGCACATTCTCTATGGAGGGATACTCTCTTAACCTAGAGACATGGAGGAGGGCCTAGGTTCTACCCCAAATGACTTGATAGATTTTGATGACCCCTCCTGGAAGGCATCACCCTCCACGTAGAGTGGGAGGGAGAATGGGATGGGAGGGGGTCAGGGGGCATGGAAGGGAGAGAGGGAGGGAGGGGGAACTGGGATTGACATATAAAATAAGAAAGAATAATAAATTTTTTTTAAAGTTCCCTTCTTAGAAGTAGTGGTCTCATGTGTCTCTCCCTCCCCATCAACCACGTGACATAGTGGATAGCTGAGGTTGCCTTGACTTCCCACTATAAAACTGAAACACATGCTGACAAGGCTGGAGAGCACTGCTTTGAACTAGTGTTTCAGAGGGGCTTTTCTACAACAGGCAGTTACTACCTCTTTGCACACCATGACGAAGGGGACTGAACAATACTTGCGTACAGGTGGAAAACCCAAGGATGCACACTGTGTTTTCTCCAGCTGGTTTCCAGCATGCACCAGATGAGGTTCAGCTAGAAGGGAAGAGGATTCATGAAGCAGAGCTCTTGTCCTTCCCTTAAAGGCCCTCCCAACTGTCCCTCTGCAGCTCTGATTGCACATCCAAGACAGTTGGCACTCGGGCTGTGGCCAGGCACACCATACAACTAGTCTTTCTGAAATCAGTGCTGAGGCACTGACATCCAAACTGGAAAGACTGGAAATGTGCCCCCACTGTGACAGAGTGTTCTCTGTCTATGCTGGAAATGCTCCACTGAGCAGCTAGCTGGCTCCACTGTCCACACAGAGCCCCTCACCAGCAGTGAAGGTCAAATGCCAATGGCTTAACTGTCCGCCTGCCACACTGACAGTGGAGAATGATGACAGAAGTACATGAGCTGTGGGGAAAGGTGACAAGGGGGTCGGGTTCTGTGCACTGTGTCTCCCTGTCCTCTCCAAAATCAGTATCTTCTTCTGTGAGATGAGAGGAAGTGCTTTCCTATTGCTGGCATAAAAATTAGTTTTAAGTCACTGACTAGAGCCAGCAATGTATCACTCAAACCAGATGCCTTCTTGGCCTTAGGGCTTTGTCTGAAAACCTACTCTGATTTTACAGGTTAGTCAGCAGTACAGCAGTCTCCACATGGTGGTCCACCATGAACTAGTGCACCTGAACACAGAATAAGAGCAGGACACAAGGCAGGAAGGGGCCCCATGCGTGCACAGCCTTGGTGACAGAGGATTCTCTGGCTAACAGCAAGCTATGCTTACAGGAACTTCCTTGAATGTGTTTCCAGAAACTCTGCCTAGCCACCCTCTTTAGGAGGTGTGGCTGGTTGCAACTGGGAAAGTTGGGTATGTCAGGGGCATGGTGTTTATGAGTCAACACAGGCATCATTTCTAGGTCTCCTGCCTTGAGGAGTCAGCACAAACCAGTGTGAAAACTTTCATGTGATCAAGTACAGTGGAGAAAAATGCTAGAATGGAAATTCTTAGCACTTTAGAAGGAGAAACTTAAAGTCAACAGAAAGGAACCCTTTCATGATGTGACCAGACTCTCAGATACAACACTGGGAGTCTTTGTGCTCTGAAAGCTGTTCCCAATGCCTCTGCAGCAGTCTCCACACCACAAATGAACAAATGGACTTACATAACAAACATATTTTAAAAATGCCTCAGACATCATTGAGATTACATGAGAAAAAAAGTAGAGGGAGAGCACTCTAGACCTGCCTATCCACGCGGGACCACCCGTAATTTCCACCCGCCTGGTCTCCCCCCACCTCTGGTCATCTACTGGAGTCCTGGGCCCCTCCCAGAGATCCCCCTATCTCTGCAGGACGACTCTGAGTTCCTGCCCGCAGGATCCTTGACCCCCATCCCAGGGCCTCTGCTAATATCTAACAAGTTAGACTTCAAACCAAAATTAATCAAAAGAGATGAAGACAGTCATTTCGAATTCATTGCAGAGGAAGCCATCAACACAAGGTCTCAATTCTGTACATCTATGCCCCAAATACAAAGGCACCCACATTCATAAAAGAAACACTACTAAAACTCAAAGCTCACATAAAACCTCACACACTTTTATTGGGAGACTTCCACACACTACTCTCAACACTAGACAGGACCACCAGTCAGAAACTTAAGAAAGAAACAAAAGACCTAACAGAAGTTATGTCTCAATTGGGTATAACAGACATATATAGAACATTCCATCCAAACACAAAAGAATATACCTTCTTCTCTGCTCCACATGAAACCTTCTCTAAAATCGACCACATACTAGGTGGCATAACAAACCTCAACAGATACAAAAGAATTGGAATAGTTCCCTGTATCTTATCAGACCACCATGCTTTAAAATTGGAATTCAACAACAACAACAAAAATTGCAGAAAACCTACAAACTCATGGAAACTGAACAATGTGCAATTGCACCACACGTGGGTCAAAGAAAAAATAAAGAAAGAAATTAAGGACTTTTTAAAATTCAATGAAAATGAGGACACAACATACCCGAACTTATGGGACACCTTGAAAGCAGTGTTACAAGGCAAGTTCATTGCACTAAGTGACCATATGAAGAAAACAGAGGACAGACACATTAGAGAATTAACAGCACAACTGAAAACCTTAGAACAAAAAGAAGCAAACTCACCCCGGAGGAGTAGACGCCAGGAAATAATCAATTTGAGGGCTGAAATCAACAAAATAAAAACCAGGAAAACAATACAAAAAAATCAATGCAACAAAGAGTTTCTCAAGAAAATCAACAAGACAGACAAACCTCTATCAAAACTAATGAAAAAGCAGAGAGAGAACATGCAAATTAACAAAATCAGAAACGAAAGGAGACCATAACAATGGACACGGAGGAAATCCAGACAATTTTCAGGTCATACTTTGAAAACCTGTATTCCACAAAATTTGAAAATTCGAAAGAAATGTACAAATTTCTGGATAACTATATCTTACCAAAATTAAATCAAGAACAGAGAAACAACTTAAATAGACCTATAACCCTCAATGAAATAGAAGCAGTCATCGAAAGCCTTCAAAAAAAAAAAAAAAAAAAAAAAAAAAAAAAAAGCCCAGGACCAGATGGCTTCAGTGAAGAATTCCACCAGAAATTCAAGGAAGACCTAATACCAATACTCCTCAAAATGTTCCACACAATAGAAACAGAAGGTTCATTACCAAGCCCTTTCTATGAGTCCACAATCACCTTGGTTACCCAAGCCTCACAAAGACACAACTAAGAAAGAAAACTACAGACCAATATCCCTGATGAACATTGATGCAAAAATACTCAATAAAATACTGGCAAACTGAATTCAAGAATACATCAGAGAAATCATCCACCATGACCAAGTAGGCTTCATCCCTGGAATGCAGGGATGGTTTAACATACGAAAATCTATCAACGTGATCCACCATATAAACAAACTGAAAAAGAAAAACCATATGATCATCTCCCTAGATGCTGAAAAAGCCTTCGACAGAATTCAACACCCATTCATGATGAAGGTCTTGGAGAGATCAGGGATAACAGGAACATACCTAAACATAATAAGAGCAATATACAGTAAACACAGCCATCATCAAACTGAATGGGGAGAATCTTAAGGTGATTCCTCTAAAATCAGGAACAAGATAAGGGTGCTCTCTCTCTCCATATCTATTCAATATTATATTCGAAGTTCTAGCTAAAGCTATAAGACAACAAAAGGAGATCAGGGGGATCCAAATTGGAAAGGAAGAAGTCAAACTTTCACTATTTGCAATTTATATGATAGTTTACATAAGCGACCCAAAAAAAAACTCTACCAGGGAACGCCTACAGCTGATAAACACCTTCAGCAAACTAGCAGGATACAAGATACACTCAAAAAAGTCAGTAGCCCTACTTTATTCAGACGACAAAGAGGCTGAGAAAGAAATCAGAGAAACATCACCCTTTACAATAGCCACAAGCAACATAAAGTATCTTGGAGTAGCGCTTACCACACAAGTGAACAACCTATATAATAAGAACTTTGTGGCTTTAAAGAAAGAAATTAAAGAAGATACCAGAAAATGGAAAGATCTCCCATGCCCTTGGATAGGTAGGATAAATATAGTAAAATTGGCAATCTTGCCAAAAACAATCTACAGATTCAATGCAATCCCCATTAAAAGCCCAGAACAATTCTTCACCGACCTTGAAAGGATAATAATCAACTTTATATGGAAAAACAAAAGACCCAGGATAGCCAAAACAACCCTGTACAATAAAATAACTTCAAGAGGCATCACCATCCCCGACTTTAAGCTCTCCTACAGAGCTATAGTTCTGAAAACAGCCTGGTATGGCCACAAAAATAGAGTGGTAGACCAATGGAATCGAATCAAAAATCCTGATATTAACCCACACACCTATGAAGACCTGATTTTCGACAAAACAGCTAAAAGAATACAATGGGGCGAGGAAATCATCTTCAACAAATGGTGCTGACACAATTGGATGATGGTGTGTAGAAGACTGCAGATAGACCCATGCCTATCGCCTCACACAAAACTCAAGTCCAAATGGATCAAAGACCTCAACATAAATGTAGTCCCCCTGAACCTCTTAGAAGAGAAAGTAGGAGGTACCCTTGAACAAATTGGTATAGGAGACTGCACAGACACTGAGATCAACAATTAACAAATGGGACCTCCTCAAACTTAGAAGCTTCTGTAAGGCAAAGGACACAGTTGACAAGACCAAATGGCAGCTCACAGACTGGGAAAAGATTTTCACCAACCCTACATCTGACAAAGGGCTGATCTCCAAAATATACAAAGAACTCAAGAAACTAGTCAACAAATCACCAAATAACCCTATTAAAAAATGGGGTACAGAACTGAAGAGAGAATTCTCATTAGAGGAAATAAAAAAGTCTGAAAGACACTTAAGAAATTGCTCAACATCCTTAGCTATCAGGGAAATGCAAATCAAAACAACTTTGAGAAACCATCTTACTCCTGCCAGAATGGCTAAAATTAGGAACACCCATGACAACTTATGCTGGAGAGGATGTGAAGAAAGGGAACACTCCTCTACTGCTGGTAGGAGTGCAAACTTGTACAGCCATTTTGGAGATCAGTATGGTGGTTCCTCAGGAAAATGGGAATTAGATTACCACAGGACCCGACAATCCCCCTCTTAGGCATATACCCAAATGATCCACATCCATGCAACAAAGACATGTGCTCAACTATGTTCATAGCAGCATTATTTGTAATAGCAAGAACCTGGAAGCAACCTAGATGCCCCTCAGCTGAAGAATGGATAAAGATGTGGCACATCTATACAATGGAATATTACTCTGCAGAAAAAAAAATAATGGAATCTTGAAATTCACAGGCAAATGGA
This sequence comes from Phodopus roborovskii, assembly GCF_943737965.1. NCBI lineage: Eukaryota > Metazoa > Chordata > Mammalia > Rodentia > Cricetidae > Phodopus > Phodopus roborovskii. Next base: position 3,177,382 of record NW_026126693.1, on the reverse strand, counting down.
TGGAACTTGAAGAATCCATCCTGAATGAGGTAACCCAGTCACAAAAAGAGGAACATGGTATGTACTCGCTCATATATGGATTTTAGACCTAGAGCAAAGGATCACCAGCCTATAATTCACACTGCCACAGGAACTAGGATACAAGGTGGATTCTAAGAGATTAATATAAGGTCCCTCACAGAAGGGGGAGGGGACAAGTCCCCCAGAGCACATGGTAATTGGGGGACAGTGACTAGGAAGATTGAGTCAGGGGGGAATAGAAGACAGATGAGGGAGAGAGAGAGAGAGAGAGAGAGAGAGAGAGAGAGAGAGAGAGAGAGAATGAACATAAAAGATACTGCTGCCAACTAACAATTTGAGCAACAGTGGAAAGGCTACCATCTAGTACCTTTTGGAAGCAGAAGCATATTGCATCAGGATAAACAAATAGGCTGAATAGATGTTAATTCAGGGAGAAATAATTTACAACCTAGACAGATTAACACCAGCAGGCTCCACCGGATGCTCTCCTCTCCACGACCTGCCAGCAAGACAGCGTTCCCTGGCTCCTCCTCAGACCTCTTTCCACAGGTCACTTCCTCCCCTGGCTCACCCCCCAATGGGCGTGGTCGGTGCCAGAGAAGGAGACAAAGTGAATATCCCACTACAATTCCCCTTTTAGTCTAAAGAAAAGATTTAGGCTTGATAGGAAACTATATACAAAACAGTGAATAACAAGTGTGCTCTAAGAAAAGGAAAATCGAGAACAAAATGACCTACATATCTAGTCCTAGGGTAAAGGCATAATGGAATTTACAATAGTGTTGTCCTAAGCCGGAAAACGTAAGTCTAGTACCTAATATATCTAACTAGGAAGAGAGAATAATAGTTGTGATAGTTTAATCTTCAACCTCATCAAGACCTGAGAAGGAAAATAACGATACTAGGGTAGATAGGAAGTGCAGATGGGCAACTTCCAAAAGGTGCAGCGAGGACAGAAACAGCATGCTACCTGGACAGTCACCCAAGGTCTCACAGCAACATTGGTACACCCAGTCTTGGCTAAGGCCAAGAGTACTTGACAGACCACAACAACAGCAGGGAAGTAGAAAGGCTGTATTACCCTGACTTGGCAAGGTCCAGCAGTCTTCTATATTTGTCTCCTGCAAGCACATAGGACTGCATGTCCTCAGACAGTGGAACCAGGATGTATTCCTGGTGCACAAAAGGACCTTGAGGACACATCCCCCATGGAGGGATACTGCCTTAACCTAGAGACAGGAGAGAAGTCATAGTCCCTACTTCAAATGACTTGACAGATCTACATGACCCCACCTAGATGGCATTGCCCTACATGTGGAATTGGGATGGGGGGATGGGAAGGGAGGGTGGTCAGGGTGCATGTGAGGTGGGGAGGAGAGGGTAAGAGGGAGGGAGGGAGAGGGAACTTGGAACAACATGTAAAATAAAATTATAAAAATAAAAAAAAGATAAAAAAAGATTCAGTCATAAGGAAAATCAAAATTATTCCATTCGTGTAAAGTTGGACAGAACTGGTGGTCATCGTGTTCAATTAATTAAACCAGATCCAGAAAAAAAAAGTAGAGGGACTGAAATGAGGGGTTGGCAATCTAAAGTTAAGCTCCACTGTGGATAGAAGTTTCTGTCCTGCCAGGGCCTGCAAGCATTAGCTCCAAATAAACACACAGAGACTTACTATTAATTATAAACTATTTAGCTGATGCCTCAGGCTTCTTACTGGCTAGCTTTCTCTTTATTATGAACCCATTTCTATTAACCTGTGTATATCCACATGGTCTTGGCTTACCAGTGATGCCCCGCCCTCTTGCTCCCTCAGCAGCTACACAGGGTCTCTTCACAAATTACTCTCTGCATTCCTCTTCCCAGAATTCTTCCTGTCTGGTAGCCTACATCCTGCCTGTCCACAGGCTGAAACAGCTTTACTCATCCACTGATAAGAGAAACATATATTCACAGCGTACAGAAGGACATCCCCCATCATTCCACCATAAGCAGCCCCTTACTAAGGAAATATAAATGACACAGCCACCATACACATGTAGAGGGAAACAACATCTTCTGAGAGAAAAGAGGAAAAGGCATGGAAAGCTGGACACCTTCATCAGAACTGTTGGTGATGGCTTAAAAAGAATACCTTCTCAGCATGACAGGTTCTTTAAGCCAGGCCTCTGTCTCCCATCCTAAGCTGAGAGCCACCTGTTGCCTGCCAATACCTGGTGTGGAAAAACAAAAAGCTCATCCCCACCATGCAAATGCATAGCTATAGCAGTGAGCACAAGCAAGGCTATGTCTGGGTTACTAGCAAAGCTAAAAATAACTGATGTGGGAATGAGGTCTTGTGGACTTGAGATGGTTTCATGTAACTCCTGCTCATTACTGAAGACTACAGACCTCGGGAAAGCTACCATTCCTGTGCAGATCTGCATTCATCAACAGAACCACTAGCTAGATTTCTTTAAAACTGGCCTTGTTTAAAAAATAGTTGACCAAAATAAAGAAAGAACACTTCTATCTTTGAAGAGAGAGACAAATGACTAAGACTGTGGGAAGGGTCAATGCATATTCTTAAAGTGTACTTCACTGGCATTCTATACAGAGGGAGATAGAGAGACCTGGATGCCCTGGTTAAAAATAGCATTATATGACAATACAGCCTTTCCTAGTATATTAACATTATAAAATTCACTGTGGCTGGAGAGATGGTTCAGCAGTTAAGAGCACTGATTGTTCCTCCAGAGAACCCTGGTTCAATTCCCAGCACCCACATGACAGTTCACAAACATCGACATTTCCAGTTCCAAGGGATCCAACACCATCTTCTGGCCTTTGTGAACACCAGGCATGCACATGGTGCACATACATACATATATACATACATACATACAAAACCCCACATGAACAATAAATAAATACATTTTAAATTATGAAATTCAAATATTTCAGTAGATTGTCAAGTATGAAAATAGTCACTAATGACTACAGTAAAGGTAGAAAACTTCAAAATTAATTGAAGAGATCTTCTTGACTTTAGCTAAGAAATTTAATATTCCAAAGTCATTGCAAATACACACACACACACACACACACACACACACACACACACACACACACATACACACACGTTCACACACTGGCTCATTTGCATACCTGTCTTACCCAAACTTGGAGACATAATGGAACATTCTTTCTCTGTCAAGCATATTATTTCTAGATTCTACAGGACCAGACTTTAGCTTCAGTGTTTTGTAAAAAAAGCAAAGATGGATGAAATCCAATCTCATCGCATCATTTCTATTTCCATATGAACAGATGTCATTTATTTGAACAATATCATCTCAGTACATTGTTAACAGGCAATGAACTGCCATCTCATTAGCAGATGTGGTGGGAGATTGAAAGCTGAGCTGCAAGCTGGCCTAGTTTATCTTTTGGACCTAATTTGGAATTAAAGCTCAAGCTCTCTCATATTGTATAAACCTTCACTACAAAAATCAATACTTATTGTCTAATAAGGAGTTGAAAGTTGTCTAAATGAGATATGGCCAGCCACTTGGCAGCTATCCTAGCCTTATTGTCATATGTGTCCATGAGCATAGGACCACTAATTTAAGTAGGACAGAAAACCACCTTCAATAAGTTCTCTTTGTTTGCTGCTCTTCTTACCCTTCCCTTAATCTATAGCACCAAATATACCAGTATGAAGATGGAAATCTCCAAAACCTAACCTGAGGAACAAATGGGGTCAAGGATGCTGGAGAGACCTCTCAGTCAATAAACTGCCTGCTATGCAAAATGAGGACCTGAGTTTGGGTCTTCAATACCACATAAAAAGTCAGGCAGAACATCTGTAACCACAGGACTGGGGAGGGAAGTGGCAGAGACAGGTAGATTCCTGGAATCCATTGGCCAGCTAGCCTAGCTGCATTAATAAGATCCAGGGTCAGTGAGAGATCCTGTCTCCAAAACTAAGATGAAAAGTGATGGAGAATGACACTTAAAGTCAGCCCCTGGCCTCCACATGCCTATGGGCACACCCATTCCACCCCCTACACACACACACACACACACACACACACACACATGCGCGCGCATGCACATACAAACACACAGACACATAACATATAAACATACACACAACAACCAATGGACTCACTGACTGACACCCTGAGAATTAACATGGGGTAGGGTTGAAATTGGGAGAAAAAGTAAAACCAACCAGTTTTGAAATGTAGTCCAGAACCGTCTGTTCAATTTTCTTCTTTTCTACACCCTGTAGATGTCTCACTAGATGGTCTCTTAGCTCAGACACCATCTGAAAACAGGACAGGCACTAGATAAGTCACAACAGGCCCATTTACACCTGTGGCTGATTTTAATTAGGACCAGTATTAGTATTTGGAATCAACATGAAAAACTCTTGATCTGAGGAAAACCCTTCACCCCTGCCACCCCAAAGGTATATGACTGTAGTTGCCCTCTGCCGAGGTAAATCAATGGCTCCAACGTTTCTCTCAGGGGGAACGTCTTATGATTTAACCAAAGCCAAGGGGCAACTCGGAGTCATTTGGCCATGATGGGACTCCTCCAATGAAGTCTGTGGAAAGTGCCAGCTTCAAAGTTACAGGCTTTGGGATCTACAACTATTTGCAACCTACAACTCCAACAGCTCTGGGAAAATTGCACGACCAACACTATGCTCCACAGATAGACTGTGCTCTGTAGAGTGACTGTGCTTCACAGAGTGACTGTGCTCCACAGAGAGACTGTGCTCTACAGAGTGGCTGTGCTCCACAGAGTGACTGAGACTGTGCTCCACAGAGACTGTGCTCCATGGAGAGACTGTGCTCCACAGAGACACCATGCTCCACAGAGGTGACTGTGCTCCACAGAGAGACTTTGCTCCACAGAGTGACTGCTCCACAGAGTGACTCTGCTCCACAGAGAGACTGTGCTCCATGGAGAGACTGTGCTCCACAGAGAGACTGTGGTCCACAGAGTGACTGTGCTCCACGGAGTGACTGTGCTCCACGGAGAGACTGTGCTCCACGGAGAGACTGTGCTCCATGCAGTTGGCATGAGAGTAGGCCACAGGAAGAATTCTCATTCCAGTTTCATAGTAAAATGAGGGAGGGGGAAAAAAGGGTTTTGTCATAGCCACAACTTTTTAGCCAGATTCATTCCTAGAAGTGAAATTGGCTGGGTCTCATACTTTTGTAAAATGCCACCAAAACAGTTCGTTCTAATTTTCAATGTGTGGTGTATCCCTGTATCCTGAGTGTGTGTATCCCTGTATCCTGAGTCTTGTTAATATGATTTGTAAATCTATGTCAATATGATAGTCAAAAAATGAAAAAAGGCCATGGATATGGTTCAGTGGGTAAATGTGATTGTCATGCAAGCCTGAGAACCTGAGTTCAGATCCCAAGAACCCATGCTAAAAATCAGGGACATGTGTCTAGAATCGCAGAATGTTGGCATATATACACATATATTCCTTATCACATTCTTGTGACTAATTACATGCATGCTTATTCATGTGACTAATCCATCTCCTTCACTAGAATATATATTCCAAGAGGGCAGAGATCATACATTTTCTGCTCATCACTGGACACCCAAGGCTATAGTGCTGGAATTCGCTGAATACTTCATGGAAAATGCCTTCACATGAACAGCTGTCTGTCCTTGCCCACTGTTTATTGAGACCACTGCTTGCCAGCCCTCCAGAAGCCCACAGACTACTTACCAGGCCCATGAGTAGCCTCTGGTGCCTATCTTCCTCTTGTAAGAGGGGTATTAACCTTGGTTCTGAAAATTAACAGAAAATCAGCCATCAGAAGGGTGGTGTTCAGGAAGCAGTTACAAGACCCACACAAGCCTCCTCCCCTCAGGAGGCCTAACTCTAGAGAGGGCAGGCTTCAGACCGTGTGGCTCCCTCCTACCTCCTGATCCCATAGGTCAGTGGCCTTCACAGTCACTGAAGAGACAGTGACTAACTGGGACAAACAATGCTGACAGACACATGCTATCAGATTGAGGACATGGGACATCGAGACAGTTAAAGCAAACTCACTTTCCCCAACCTGACTGACCCTGCACTGACGAGAAGCCTAGGAGACCAGCAGGATTGCCTGACAACTCCCACACTGGGGTCTTCTCTCAGAATTTCTGAGACCCAGAGCAGGTAAGAGGGCAGACCCAGCAGGCTGTTGCTCCTGTCTGAAAAGGCACGGGCTCTTTGACCCCTTAGAATGAATGCTTTCTTTCTTCACACTCTGGAATATGATGAAACTACTCAGAATGTGAGTGCAACAACCCTCAGTTTGCAGAGTTCAGTTTCAGGCAGTGACAGCATTCTTCCTGGGAAGCAAAGCAAGGAACAGGAAGGAAGGGTTGTAGAGCACACTGGGAGACACTGCCCCTGAAGACGATGCTTGCGGGGCTGGCACCAAGCCAAGCTCAGAAACCTCCCTTAGGCAGCAACAACATTTCCCACACTGCACAACTGTTAGCCACAGCAGGAAGATGACCCTGGATCTCACACATGTATGCCCTGTCCAAAGAGCAGAGTCCCTGGCTACAAGCAAGGATGGTCTGGCTACCCAGACTGTGGCTAGTTCCCAGTGGAGATAAGTCACCTTCATGGACCACTGGGCTGTGTGTGTAGCTGTTGAGTATACTGTTACACACTTTCCAAATTAATTTTCATTAGAGTCTCCACACATATGAAAATATCCAAGTCCATAAAACAAGGGTAGGTGATAAAAAATAGTTTCCCTACTGAAGGCTGGTCTTCATGGAGCATGAGCAACATCAGAAAGGTTTGGGACTGGATGTAGTCACCATTCTTCTCCCTCAGTTACCACAGAGTAAACCTCCTTGCCTTGGAAAGCCTCCCCAGCCTCTCTCTCCTCCATCAAGCCCCTTCCTGCTCAAATCCCTTACCTCTAACTAGGCACTAACTAAGCATTCTCTACATGAAACCAGTCTGTTCTTACTGTCCCCTCACACCAGCCCTGAGGACTATGTGCAGGCACTTATGGTTGGTATGTGACAACTCTGGAAACTTGTGTCCAATCCCATAGAACCACACTGCTTACCTCAAGGCCAATCTTTGCTCCCCTGGGACCAAGCCCAGGGCATAACCCCAGGGAGAATCAAAATGAAAGGCACACATAAGTCAGAGACCATGTGATCAGACAGCTGGAGAGAAAGCATCTGATTCAAGAAAACTGCCAAGTGCAGCTTTCAGTATAGCCAGAGGCCATGCTAATTTGATCAGCTCTGACAGGAGACATGAAGGCAACACCCAGAGACTCCTTCAGGTCCTGGTGCCAAGACAGGCATGGAACCCGCTAAGTGGTCACTCTAACAGGGTACCATTAAAAGCTGTTGCTATCCATTACACCCCTTTATACTGCTCCAAGTGATTTTCTTGCCAACCCACTGGTTAGGAAGAACAATGTTGCAAACAAGACTTGGACCTTAGTGATGGGAGATGTCATTCTGTATATGTTTTTCATACTGGTTAATAAATAAAGCACTGTTGGCCAATAGGAGAGGAAGATAGGAGGGACTAGGAGACAAGGAGGAAATAGAAAGTAGGAAGGAGGAGTCAAGATGGAGAGTCTGGAGAAAGCAGTATGCCGCCGGCTCCCTGGTAAGAGAAATACATAGATCAGCAGAAATGGGTTAATAATTAAGGCAGAGCTAGCCGATAAGAAACAAGTAACCGGGCCAACAGTATAGTACCAAATACAGAGTCTCTGTGTGTTATTTGGGGCTAGCGCGGCGGCGGGACAAGACCAGGCGGCGGCAGGCAGAAAAACTGTACTCCTTACACCTTAGTACAGGCCCTTTCTTACCCAATGTCCTTGTTTCCATGTTAGAAATCACCCTGCAAAGAAATTGTGTGTTATTTACAAAGGAAACAGCTAAAAAAATTTAGCACCCCAACACTGTGTAGAGATAGGCTGCTGTAAAGCCTCATAAACCACTGCAGAAACTGTTCTCTCCCTACCAGAGAACTTAGACACTCTAATCAGTATGCCAAAGGGCACAGTAAGCAATTACACATCTCAAAGCTCTTTAGTGGCAGCAGCAGCAGCAATTATTTAGAAGAACTTCTGCTCTCAATTATTGGAAATGATGAAAGCAGAAAACAGGACACTGGAATGGGGCCCCCACTTTGAGCACTCTGAGACAACTTGTCTGCTCTGAAATCAGCTTTCAAAACAAAAGCAAGTGCCACCAACTTAAATCAACCTGCTCTCTGTTTCATCCTCAAAAATATCCCCTCTTCACCATTTATCCATCTTAAGCCATCCATTCCAGGGTCCGATCCATAGAGGCGTAATCTAGAAGCTTTTCCCACTAGAATCTCTAGGGCCCAGTGGTTCAGAGGAAGCGAGGACAGCCCTTCCCTGAGGTCTATCACAGAGGCAGCCAGCTAGGCCAGTGGCTGCAAACCTTTGATTGTACTTACTTTATTGCATTGTCAAGGATGTTCCTCACATACATCGTGGACCTTCTTTTTCCCGTTTTCTGGGGAAAAGAACATGTCAGGAATATGGAAGGTGAAAATTTCATACACAGCTTTTTTTAATAGCAAGGACAAAAGCAATGTAGTCTAAGGCTTTAAAAAATAGTATTTCACGTGTCATGAGAACACCTATCTTTTTTTAATTAAACTTTCCTCTCAAACAATATAATCACAGGAAGCCTTGGATGCTATACCATAGTAGTGCAAGGGTCCCAAGCACCCTTTATCCTGTCTCAATTAATGTTTCTATCTAATATAACTCTACTACAATGTCAAAATCAGTAAATGGACATTGTACAGCATGTGTCTAATCCTATGCCATTCTATCGTGTGTGTAGGTTTATGCACTACAATGCACCATCCTGATCAAAATACAGAACTATTTCACTTCCCCAGACAGCTCCCCTGTCCAACCCCTTTACAGTCTGTCTCACTGACTCTTTCTCCCCGTACCTGCCCCATTAACTGGGGAACATTTTCTAAATAAACTTTTAGCTACTCAAGTAATCCAACGACATCTGAGATGTTCCTGGTGCGTCTGTTAGGGATGTGCCACATGTCCCTTTACTCCTTTTATTCCAATTTCCTCCTCAAAGAACAGACAGTAGAAGCAGTCCTAGCAGCCCACTGGCTTGTCACTGAGTCCACACAGGAATAGCAGGGCCAACATGAGCTGGCCACTCTCAGTCCCCACGCTAGCTGTGACCTCACCTCTTCCGAGATCAGGTTGCACCATTCTCTCCTCACAACGCTGTTGTGATAGTGTAAGTGGGGCTTCGTGTACTTGACATACTCAAGGTTGGAGTTCAGTTTTGCCCAGTACCCTGTCAAGCTGTAGGCCTGCAGACAAAAACAGCAGCAGCATGAAAAGAGGTTCGTGCCCTAACAGGGCCCACATGTCTCCCTTGCAGGTCTCCCTGGTGTTGGCATTTTTGAGGGACTACATCTTTCACAGTACAATCACACGCCATGAGAATTTGAAAATTAAGAGACCTGGAAAGCCTTGTCTCTCTTCCCATTTACAGAGAACTGCAGCCCATTTCCCAAAACTAAAGACTTCCTAGTTGGGTTGGGCTTAGCAGGAAGCCTGTATTAAGGCATTTCCTCCCCAGAGAGCCATCCCAGCTTGGGTGGTGTCACCACACTATGTCCTGTCAGAAATGTGCCTGTAACTCAAAGCAAATGGAATGGGCTTCCTTCCTTTCTAGGCTTACTCACTTCCAAAAGCTAGTAATCGAAATGATGACATAAACAAATTTCACAATAATTGTTAAATTCTCCCAAAGAGAATTAATTGGCTTTTAGGTCTTTGAAGACTGTACTGTCTTGAAGAATGTAAACATTATATTCACCTTTTAATAATAAAATTCTATATGCTAATGTATATTTAATGTTGAGGAATATAGTGGCTCATCTGTAGATACGGGAGTCTGGTGACCACTCACTAGAATTTCAAGGTTCCTGGGTTGCAGAACAAGAAACGGGACAGGGTACATGAGCATCAGCAGAAGCAGGGACAGTTTACTAAGAGAGATGAATCCCAGCAAGCCAGAGCCAGGAGAGGAGTTAGAAGCAGCTCAAAGGCAAACACTATGCAAAGCACTGGGACTTTGTACCCAGTCTACGAGGTAATTCACACATCACTGCTTTCTCATGTATGTCCTATCTATATACATCAAGAAAGTAAGAGAACTTAGAGTCAGTGGGGTCTCATAGACCCCTCAAAACATATCAAAACTCTCCAGACTTGATGGTAAGTCATAGGACACAGAGAAACCAAGCCGGCACTGACCTGGGAGCTTCAAATTATAAACCTGTACCTGCTAGCTTTCATAGTGATAGAAGCTGATATGCAAATTGCTAAAGGAGAAAGTACTCACCAATACTACCCAACTGTGAACTTTGCAAGCTACAACACATACACACCTGCCTCAACACTGGGGAATCATCTCAAAAGAGGGGGGCAAGAAGGTTGTAAGAGCAAAAGCAGTAGAGAACAACTGTAAAAAAAATGTTTTTCAGACAGGAAAGGGCAGCTGCACACATGAACTCATAGCATCTGTGAGTGCACACAAAGATCTGCACAAGATCAAGTCAGCCAGAATCCCAGCATGGTTGGGGAAGGGTCCCACAAAATGCCACCCCTATCTGAAGAGCTATTGGCAATGGACAACTGCTGGACAAGGGAGAGTGACAGTTTGCTTCAGGGATGCAGTACCTCAGAGGCTGGCCACACCCCTGCTGGTGCCCCAGTACATGAACAACCTGGGGTACTAAGGAGATTGGTGGGTTTCAAAGGACCACATAAGGATGGGGGGAAGCAGTGGGGGGGGAAGAGATGGGGGCAGAGATGGGGATAAATTATATGCTTGTCCTGGCTGGTTTTGTTTGTCAAATTGACACAAGCTAGAGTCATCTGAGAAGAGGAACCTCCATTAAGAATATGCCCCCGGCATCAGACTGACCTATCAGCAAGACTGAGAGGCTTATTAATGATTGGTGAGTGATGTGGAAGGGCCCGCCCCACTGTGAGTGGTGTGGTCTCTGGGTGCAGAGTCTTGGGGAGCAAGCTAGTGAGCAGTGTGCCCTATGCTCTCCATTTCAGATCCCAACTCCAGGTTCCTTCTGGCCATCACTTCCCTTCATGACAGACTAAAATAACTCTAAAAATAAATGAGAACTTAAATAACACTTCAATATCACACACACACACACACACACAAAAAAAAAATGCTCTAATATTACATTAAAATGTGACTAATGTGCCCTTGTTGATTTTGGAGTCTCAGTAAAGTTATGTAATACTTTTATACTTTTACTTAGAAACAGGAAAGTCCACACAGCCAATGTCCTTCTGCCAGAAATGGAAAATCTCGAAACCTTGAAAACAAAGTTCCAGGGCAGGCAGGAATGCTGAGGTCAGGGCCTCCTCCTTAATTATTTTTCAGAGAAGGCAAGGTGACCTCTGATCCTTATTTATGGTAACCCTATCTTAATTAACTATCCTTTCTATCTAGTTAGTATTAGAATATTAATAATTCTTATTATATAATATATAATTTCACAATATGGAGGAGGAGGAGAAGTCAGAAAGTCTTATCTCTAAAGCAATGGAACGCCAGAGCCAAAACCAGAAAATTAGTTGGTGTTTTGGTGCCATCTAGTGGTCAGTTTGGCTATAGGCATGCCTGTTTGGCACTTCAGTCTATGGTGGAATTTACTGAGAGAGAGAACTGTCATGTGCTCTGCTTCCTTTTGGCCAAACAGTCCTGCTGACAAGAGACTACACTCACACTGTGGCTTCTTTAAAAAAAATCCTTCTCTTAAAATCTTTGGGGGCAGTAAGATGGGTCAGTGGGTAAAGTCCTATGACCTGGTTCTATCTCTGGACTCTCACAGCTCCCCTCTACCTGCACACCCACACACAGAGATAAACAAATCTATTTTTAAAGCTTGGTTTTCTCATAGTCTTGAATCAACCAAGAAAAACAGAAAATAATGTGGGCAGTGAATAACCTTCAAAAATGCTAGCATGCCTATGGTAAGAGAGTGTGTCCTCAGGACAGACAGAGTGTGTGCTTAGGACAGATAGGGTGTGTGCTCAGGACAGACAGAGTGTGTGCTCAGGACAGACAGGGTGTATGCTCAGGATAGACAGTGTGTGCTCAGGACAGACAGTGTGTGCTCAGGACAGACAGAGTGTGCTCAGGACAGACAGAGTGTGTCCTCAGGGTAGACAGAGTGTGTGTTTTCACAAGTGTTTTCCCTGGAGTTATTTATACCTTGCACTGGAGTTTGAGAGTTCATGCCTTAAAACCACTGAACAGAAAGGTGTTGTGTCCCTGTTCTCCTCCAATGAAATACCGCTCCTAGAGAGGTGATGCAGGCTCAAAGTCTCAGGAAGCTAACAAAACTCCTAAAGCTTGGGAAGCACTTTCTGGGTTACATGATCATCAAGCAGTTACTGTTAAAGAGGGAACTGTCCCGTGGGGCAGGGAGCTTCACTGAGGCAGATGCGCAGGAGTTACCATCTTCCTGTAAGTAACCCCCTCACCTAATAAACTCATTGCTTCACCAAGCTATACTTAGGTAGAATTATTCCTTTAGTCTGTTCTTGATGCCCTATCTGGTGTGGGTAGACAACTGTCCATGCCTGCCCAGTTAAAGTCACACAACAGAATACAAAGATCTGAAGCCTATATTTAGTCAGAGGTCCCATAGATATCCTCACATGAATGCAAAGGTCTCTCAAAGTCTGCTGGTCTGTTAGAATCTTCATGTTCTCTTACTGTTGATAAATGCATTTATCAGTGATGTAATGTTTAACCTGCTAGCATTCCAAGATGACTGTAAATTGAAAGGCCTATTTGGGAGACAGAGAAACACAAGGTGCAGGGAAATGGATCTGAGAAAACAATGGATGAAGATGGCATCTTCAACAGGGCTCTTGGTGAGTGAATATGGATTATGGGCTTGGATTGGAGGCAAGGCATTGGAGAGGTCAATAGTGGTCCAGTCAGTTAAGACAGCAGCCACCAGCAGCCCACCCTCACATGCCCATCTACTAGAAGGTAATTGTTTGGGGGAGTGGGTTTTCAAGTTCCTGGGATGACCCTTATGGATCACTGCTTGGCTGGAAGCGTGCTTTGAGATGTCCTGGATAGTGCCTTTGCAGGGCACTTGCCAGCAACCCTGGAGGCTCATAAGGGCAGCTGTGTGAGATTTGTGGTCACTGGGGAATAGGAAGCTAGAGAGAATGCTGTTCTTTCTTCGAAGAAACCCAGCTTCTAGCTAATGCTAGCCTGTTCATTGACATAGAGAATAAAATTACCTTTTATTTTATTTTTATTTTACTTTTTAAAAAATGTTAGATGTCACACCTTTGAAGGAAAAGAAAATAGAGTCCTCACTGACCCACTGGGTCAGCCCAGCTCAGCATGTCGCACGGTGTTTGGGTGTGGCACTCAACTGCCACTTGACTAAAGGAGAGTTGGGAGAGCTCCAAATATTGTTCCCATGGAGACTGACAATGCAAAGCGAAAACCACAAGTCTCAAGATATACACACCAGCTACTTGAAAAGAATTCAGTAGAGTCTTCATTTATTTGTTTTGAGACAGCGTCTCATTATGCAGCCCTGGCTGTCTGAAACTCACTTTGACCAGGTCAGCCTCAGCCTCAAACTCAGAGTTCTGCCTCCTGCATGCTTGGATTAAAGGCATGCACCACCAATGCTTGGCTCACAGTGGTCTTTAAAAAAAAAAAAAAAAAAAAAAAAAAAAAAAGGAGAACTAGAGTGATGTCTCAGCAGCTGAGTACCTGCTGCTCTTGCATAATGCTGAGTTTGGTTTCCAGCACCCACGGGACACAACTAAATACTGTCTGTACCTCCAGTTCCAGGGGATCCAATGGGTCTCCACAGGCACCTGAAACATGAAGATCAAATACAAACATGCACACATGACCCCAGCTAGATCTGCCTATTGGTGCAGAAACAGCCAGAGTCCCAGGCTAGTCTTTGACCCCCATCGTCTTTGACTCTCATTGCCAGGACTCTGTGGGACCAATTCGGGTGGAATGCCCCCCAACACCCTTCCCCAGGAACTCCCTGGGTTGGCCCCGGATCTCCCTGCCCCTGTGTCCCGTCCCCATCGAGAGTGCTCCTGGTGCTCTGATACACCCACCCACACCCACCCACAAAGAGCCTGCCCTACCCCTACCCTGTGTCATACCCTGCCCACTATCCCACTGCTCTGGCTGAGCACTGGGACAGAGGGCGGAGCCAACAATCCTGCCACCTTCATGACACCACCAGAATCTAGGGACTCTACATCAACTAGACCTGAACACCCCAAGCAGATGAAGCAGAAGAAAATGACTTAAAAATTATCATCATAAAAATGAAGAGGACCTCAAACATGATGTGAGAAAATCCCTTAAAGAAATTGAAGAAAAAAACAAACAAAAAATTGGAAGAAGTAAACAAATTTCTTAAAGAAAGTATAGAAAGTCAAGAAAAAAACAATTAAAGAGGTTAATAAAACGGTTCAAGACTTGAAAACTGAAATTGAGAAAATAAAGAAAACACAAACTGAAGGAATGCTGGAAATAGAAAAACTGGGCAAACAATCAGGAACTACATAACCAACAGAATTCAAGAGATGGAAGAGAGAATCTCAGGTGCTGATGATAAACTAGTGCTGATGATAAACTAGAGAAAATAGATTCATTGACCAAAGAAAATCGTAAATCCAACGAATCCTTAACACAAAATATCCAGGAATTGTGGAACACTGTGAAAAGGCCAAACCTAAGTATAATAGGCATAGAGGAAGGCGAAGAAAACATATTCAACAAAATCACCAAGGAAAACTTTCCCAATCTCAAGAAGAACATGCCCATGAAAGTACAAGAAGCATACCCAATACCAAATAGACTGAACCAAAGAAAAAAGACCCCTCGACACATAATCATCAAAACACTTAACATCCAGAATAAAGAAAGAATATTAACAGAAGCGAAGGAAAAAGGACAGGTAACATATAAAGGCAGACCTATCAAAATTACACCTGACTTCTCCATGGAAATCCTCAAGGCCACAAGGTCCTAGATAGAAGTAAGAGTCCACAGAAGCCAGCTCAGGCTACTATACCCAGTAAAACTCTCAATCACTATAGATGGAGAAAAGAAAGCCAGATTTTTTCAATATGTATCTACAAATCCAGCCCTACAGAAAGTTCTGCAAGGAAAACTCCAACCCAAGGAAGTTAACTACACTCACAAAGACGTAGGCAACAGATAATCCCACTTCACCAAAACCCAAGGGTAAAGCAGGACAAATGTATTCACAATTCACTGCCAACAACAAAACTAAAACAAACAAGCATTAACAATCAATGGTCCTTACTCTCCCTCAACATTAATGGTCTTAACTCACCTATAAAAAAGACACAGGCTAACAGAATGGATACGAAGACAGAATCCATCCTTCTGCTGCATACAAGAAACATATCTAAGCTTCAAAGATAGACATTACCTCAGGGTAAAGGGATGGGAAAGGATCTTCAAATCAAATGGACCCAAGAAGCAAGCAGGTGTGGCTATCCTAATATCTAACAAGTTAGACTTCAAACCAAAATTAATCAAAAGAGATGAAGACAGTCATTTCGTATTCATTGCAGAAGAAATCCATCAACACAAAGTCTCAATTCTGAACATCTATGCCCCAAAAACAAAGGCACTCACATTCGTAAAAGAAACACTACTAAAATCCAAACCTCACACAAAACCTCACACACTTATAGTGGGAAACTTCAACACACCCCTCTCACCACTACACAGAACCACAAATCAGAAACTCAACAAAGAAACAAAAGAACTAACAGAAATTATGTCTCAACTGGGTTTAACAGACATCTATAGAACATTCCATCCAAACACAAAAGAATATACCTTCTTCTCTGCTCCACATGGAACCTTCTCTAAAATCGACTACATACTAGACGACATAACAAACCTCAACAGATAGAAGAGAATAGGAATAGTCCCCTGTATCTTATCAGATCACCATGCTTTAAAATTGGAATTCAACAACAACAACAAAAATTGCAGAAACCCTACAAAATCATGGAAACTGAACAATGCACAATTTCACCATACCTGGGTCAAAGAAAAAAATAAAGAAAGAAATTAAGGACTTCCTAAAATTCAACAAGAATGAGGACACAACATACCCGAACTTATGGGACACCTTGAAAGCAGTGTTACAAGAGAAGTTCATTGCACTAAGTGCCCATATGATGAAAACAGAGGACAGACACATAAGAGAATTAACAGCACAACTGAAAGCCTTAAAAAAAAATCTCACCCTGGGGGAGTACACGCCAGGAAATAATCAATTTGAGGGCTAAAATCAATAATTAAAAACCAGGAAAACAATACAGAAAAAAAATCAATGCAACAAAAAGTTGGTTTTTTGAGAAAAATCAACAAGATAGACAAACCTTTATCCAAACTAATGAAAAAAGCAGAGAGAGAGAACATGCAAATTAACAAAATCAGAAACGAAAAGGGGAACATAACAAGGGACACAGAGGAAATCCAGA
This sequence comes from Phodopus roborovskii, assembly GCF_943737965.1. NCBI lineage: Eukaryota > Metazoa > Chordata > Mammalia > Rodentia > Cricetidae > Phodopus > Phodopus roborovskii. Next base: position 3,160,715 of record NW_026126693.1, on the reverse strand, counting down.
CAATTTTCAGGTCATACTTTGAACACCTGTACTGCACAAAATTTAAAATTCAAAGGAAATGGACAAATTTCTGGATAACTATCACTTACCAAAACTCAATCAAGAACAGACAAACTACTTAAATAGACCTATAACCCCTAACAAAATAGAAACAGTCATCAAAAGCCTTCCAACAACAAAAAGCCCAGGGCCAGATGGCTTCAGTGCAGAATTCTACCAGAAATTCAAGAAAGAGCTAATACCAATACTCCTCAAATTGTTCCACACAATAGAAACACAAGGTTCATTACCAAACTCTTTTTATGAGGCCACAATCACCTTGGTACCCAAGCCACACAAAGACACAACTAAGAAAGAAAACTACAGACCAATATCCCTGATGACAAACCGAATCCAAGAATACATCAGAGAAATCCACAATGACCAAGTAGGCTTCACCCCTGGATTGCAAGGATGATTTAACATACAAAAATCTGTCAATGTGATCCACCATATAAACAAACTGAAAAAGAAAAACCACATGATCATCTCCCTAGATTCTGAAAAAGCCTTCGACAAAATTCAACAGCTTTTCATGATAAAGGTTTGGAGATATCAGGGATAACAGGAACATACCTAAACATAATAATAGCAATATGAAGTAAACTAACCACTAGCATCAAACTAAATGGAGAGAAGCTTAAGGCAATTCCTCTAAAATCAGGAACAAGACAAGGCTGCCCTTTCTCTTCACATTCTTCAATATCGTACTAGAAGTTCTACCTAAAGCAATAAGACAACAAAAGGAGATCAAGGGGAAAGGAAGAAGTCAAACTTTCTCCATTTGCAGATGATATGATAGTTTACATAAGCAACCCAAAAAACTCTACCAGGGAACGCCTACAGCTGATAAACACCTTCAGCAAACTAGCAGGATACAAGATAAAGTTAAAAAATTCAGTAGCCCTACTTAATTCAAACAACAAAGAGGCTAAGAAAGAAATCAGGGAAGTATCACCCTTTACAATAGCCACTAGCAACATAAAGTATCTTGGGATAACGTTTACCAAACAAGTGAAAGACCTAAATAATAAAAACTTTGTGGCTTTAAAGAAAGAAATTAAAGAAGATACCAGAAAATGGAAAGATCTCCTATGTTCTTGGATAAGTAGGATAAACATAGTAAAAATGGCAATCTTGCCAAAAGCAATCTACAGATTCAATGCAATCCCCATTAAAAGCCCAGAACAATTCTTCCCTAACCTTGAAAGGATAATAATCAACTTTATATGGGAAAAGAAAAGACCCAGGATAGCCAAAACAACCCTGTACAATAAAAGAACTTCAAGAGGCATCACCATCCCCAACTTTAAGCTCTACTACAGAGCTATAGTCCTGAAAACAGCCTGGTATGGCCACAAAAATAGACCAATGGAATCGAATCAAAAATCCTGATATTAACCCACACACCTATGAAGACCTGATTTTTGACAAAACAACTAAAATTATACAATGGGGGGAAGAAAGCATCTTCAACAAATGGTGCTGACACAATTGGATGAGGGTGTGTAGAAGACTCCAGATAGACCCATGCCTATCGCCTCACACAAAACTCAAGTCCAAATGGATCAAAGACCTCAACATAAATGTAGTCCCCCTGAACCTCTTAGAAGAGAAAGTAGGAGGTACCCTTGAACAAATTGGTATAGGAGACTGCTTCCTGAACGTAACTCCAGGGGCACAGACACTGAGATCAACAATTAACAAATGGGACCTCCTCAAACTTAGAAGCTTCTGTAAGGCAAAGGACACAGTTGACAAGACCAAATGGCAGCTCACAGACTGGGAAAAGATTTTCACCAACCCTACATCTGACAAAGGGCTGATCTCCAAAATATACAAAGAACTCAAGAAACTAGTCAACAAAACACCAAATAACCCTATTAAAAAAATGGGGTACAGAACTGAAGAGAGAATTCTCATTAGAGGAAATAAAAATGTCTGAAAAACACTTAAGAAATTGCTCAACATCCTTAGCTATCAGGGAAATGCAAATCAAAACAACTTTGAGATACCATCTTACTCCTGCCAGAATGGCTAAAATTAGGAACACCCATGACAACTTATGCTGGAGAGGATGTGGAGAAAGGGAACACTCCTCCACTGCTGGTAGGAGTGCAAACTTATACAACCATTTTGGAGATCAGTATGGCAGTTCCTCAGGAAAATGGGAATTAGTCTACCACAGGACCCGACAACCCCCTCTTAGGCATATACCCAAATGATCCACATCCACGCAACAAAGATATCTGTTCTACTATGTTGGTAGCAGCATTATATGTAAAAACAAGAACCTGGAAGCAACCTAGATGCCCCTCAACTGAAGAACGGATAAAGAAGATGTAGCATATCTACACAATGGAATACTACTCTGTGGGAAAAAATAATAGAATCTTGAAATTCACAGGCAAATGGATGGAACTTGAAGAAACCTTCCTGAATGAGGTAACTCAGTCACAAAAAGAGGAACATGGTATGTACTCGCTCATATATGGATTTTAGACCTAGAGCAAAGGATCACCCGCCTATAATTCACACCGCCAGAGGAACTAGGATACAAGGTGGATTCTAAAAGATTCATATAAGGTCCCTCACAGAAGGGAGAAGGGACAAGTTCTCCAGAGCACATGGCGGTGGGGGTGGGGCAGTGAGTTAGAGGCAACTAGGAGAAAGAGAAGGGGATAAGAGGAAAGCACGTGGGACTAGGAAAATTGAGTCAGGAGAGGAATAGAAGACAGAAAAGAGAGAGAGGGAGGGAGGGAGGGATGGAGAGAGAGAGAGAGAAAAAGAGAGAACATAAAAGAGGGAGCCATTATAGGATTGAAGAGAAAACTGAACCTAAAGAAAGGTCTAGAGACCTACAAGACTGACTCCAACTAACAATTTGAGCAACCGTGGAAAGGCTACCATAAATGCCCTTCCTGGATAGTGAGATCAACAACTAACCTATCTGCTATCATGGAGCCCTCATCTAGTACCTGTTGGAAACAGAAGCATACACCCACAACTAAACACTGAGCCGAACTAGAATCCAGATGCAGAGAGGAAGGACAAGACCATGCTGCAAAAACACATAGAGACGGCTGACCTGAATAAGGAAGAACTAATGGGCCCCCAGACTGATAGCTGGGAATCCAGCATGGGACTGACTTAGACCCCCTGAATATGCATCTCAGCTAGAAAGACTGAGCAGTCTAAGGGACCTCAGACAGTGGAACCAGGATGTATTCCTGGTGCACAAAATGACCTTGAGGGCACATCCCCCATGGAGGGATACTCCCTTATCCTAGAGACAGGAGAGAAGTCCTAGTCCCTACTTCAAATAACTTGACAGATTTAGATGACCCCTCCTGGATGGCATCACCCTACATGTGGACTTAGAGGGGTGGGGTGGGAGGGGAGGGTGAGAGGAAGGGAGGAAGAGAAAGGGAACTGGGATCAATATGTAAAATAAAAATTTTAAAAATTCCAATTTTTACTAGAAAAAAAAAATCAAACCTTTCGTTTTCAAAAAAAAAAAAAACATGCACACAGACACACACACATACACAACACAAATAAGTATTTAAAAACATACAAAAGTGCTTTGTGGAAAAAAAGTATCCATGAGCTTAGCTAGTCATTGGTGTCTGGTTTAAGAAGAGATCAGATTCTCAAGGAATGGCCCAAAGGCATGTTTCCTTGTAGAAAAGGGAGTTTAACCTTTTACTTTGAGGAAAGAAAATTATTACCATCTATTCTTCAAAAATCATCTTGCTTTGTCTCTTATGATGCCATAAAACAATCTCCACATGCAGCCCATCACTGCTATTTATTAAACAAAAGGGCCAGTTACATGAAGGGACTGTTTCCCATTTAGGATTTGGATTGCCAATTTATCTAGAAACAGAACAAAAGGGGCCCATGGTACTGGTTCATCTGCAAGTCACTGGGGAGTAAATATCTGCATCCCTCTGGCTTTGGTCCTGCTTCTACTGACCAATCAGCATCTTCTTCCGGGAGGAGGCCTGCTCTGAGAGAATCCTTTACTCTGTTACCAAGACTCAGTGAACAGAGCTAGCTCAAGTCTTCTTGGAATCTGCAGTGGATCTAATCTCACTACCAACTTCTACTGTCCAGAGAAATCCAGCAATGCATTACCTCTAGCATAGATACAATGCAATAGAAAATGTCCTTGTAGACAGAAGCTCAAAAGGCACAATACTAAACTAAGAGCATACCTACATGCGACAAAAGACTACAATTCCCGAGAGTGACCTCTAAGTTAACTGCAAGCATGCACTGTCCTATTCAAGTCTCACGAATATAAATATGCTTCCTTCTGCTCCAGAATCTGGCAAAAAATCCACTTCCTTGACCTGACAGGGGTGGGGGTACGGGGCTATCTGTCACTCTGTTGTTTTTAATAGACTGAACCATTTTAAATGTAATTGATCATTATGGCCATCTATCTTACATTTAACTTCCTTGGAGAGCATATGCCCACAGAAAGCCAGTGCCAAGTAAGACATTCCCCTCCTTGCAATCTTAGAAGTTGAACATTATATCTCTAACCAGAAGTACAGATAAGAGAATCCCAGCCCAGAGTGGCTGGTAAGAAAGGAACAGAAATAATAATCTTTAGTCCTGGGTCTGGTTTTCAGTTCTATAGCTAGGAGGTAGGTGATCCCATCTCTATGGAAATGGCAGGAACTAGTTCACTAGCTTGAGGCTCTGTGAATAATAATGATGATGCGTTATGGCATCTTAAAATTACATTCCCAATATTAACTGAACTCACTGTAACTCACTCTCCCAGAAACCATGTGCAATCCAAACTCCGGAAATTCAGTATTTCCCCCAGAACCAGACACCACTTGGGACAGTGTTTCATTTTTGCCAAAGTGACAATTCCAAAGAGCTGTTATACTGTGGTTATGCCAATAATTCAGATCACTAGCAAATCTTTTACCCAAATGATGGCATCTGTCTGCCCTGGGAACTCCAAGGATAATTATGTATTATGTCCTTCATCAAGCAGTGAACTCCTCTCACTCTGTCTAGTTCAGGCAGCTTTAAACACTTTGAATGGAGGAGCTATGAGGAAGCATGTACACAAAGCCTGGATGGAGAAGGACCCAGGTAGCAAGCACACTTTCCCAGATACTCAGGAGCCCTACATCCCAAGACGCTAGCTTCAGTGGCTGTAGCTGGTAGTGTTTCAAAGCTTGCTGGCCTTCCCAGTCTCTGGGTCAGGTACTCAGTAATGGCTGAACAAGTGATTAAACACACTAAAGATGTCTGGTTTTGAGCCGGGCATAGGGCACACACTTGGAATCTCAGTGCTTGGGAGGCTGAGAAAGATCAGGTCAAGATGAGCATAGGTTACATAACTAGAGTCAAGAGTCTCTTCAAAAAGGAAAAACAACCAGAAACAGGGAGAGAAGGAGGGAGGGAAGATAGGAGGGATGGAGGAATGGAGGGAGGGAGGGAGAGAGAGAAAAAAAGAAAGAGGAGGGAGAGAGAAAAAAAGAAAGAAAGAGGAAGAGGAGGAGGGAGAGAAGGAAGGAGAGAAGGAAGGAAGGAGAGAAGGAAGGAAGGAGAGAAGGAAGGAAGGAAGGAAGGAAGGAAGGAAGGAGAGAAGGAAGGAAGGAAGGAAGGAAGGAAGGAAGGAGAGAAGGAAGGAGAGAAGGAAGGAAGGAAGGAAGGAAGGAAGGAAGGAAGGAAGGAAGGAAGGAAAAGTGGTCTGATTTTAAAGCCTACTTTGGTGAAAATACCCAACTCCTCTACTTGAAGCATGCTCACTCCTTTACTCTCATATCTGAGCAAGCTATACTTTACCCTTTAGTTTCCTGTGGCTCAATAGTTTTAATGGTTTCTCATCTCACTATAAAATCAGGTGCAATTTTAAAACTTTTACACAAATTGCTGCTTCCCCAGAGCAACACGTAATTTTACCAAGGATAAAGCCATTCTTAGGAACATCACTTTGGCATTTCTTTAAAGCATGAGACTTGTTCTCATATGCTGACTTTAAAAAAAAAACAGCTTTTTGAGATTTGTAAAATGTGTATGAATGTTTGCCTATATGTCTTTCAGGTGACAATCTTTTTGTAAAATATCAGGAGAATCTGCCCTAACATGCCTTCAGGAACTATGGTCCTTTCAGGTCCTACTTATAAATGACAGACATTCCTATATGTCTTGAAGACTGGACATCAAGGGAACATCCAGTGTCTGCCAAGGGCCTGTTTCTTAGGTAGTCTTATCGACATTGTGACATTGTGAGGTAGGAAGGATTGAGTCGGGTTTCATGGACAATAACAAAAACAAATAATAACTAATCCAAATCATTAGGCCATAGTTGTCACCTCCTAAAACCATCGCACTGGGAGTCAGGACTGGAACATCAAATCCAACGTGACACAACTGGACTATAGCACTAGGTAAAACACGTGTGCAAAGCAGGAGGGGATCGTCTCATCTCGCTTTGCCCCTCCCTCCCTTGACTTTACTAGGAGAGAGGAAGTATAATCAGAACACACTATTACACAATAAGAATACTGTGAGACAACAATTAATTGGCTTACAATAAGCCATGAGGAAGAAAACTAAAAGGGACTTTCTCACTACTCCATTATACTTGCTTTTAAAGTGAAAACACACAAAGTTGATAAGGTTGTAATAAGACTAATAAACTTTTAGGTCCTTTTGTTCATAAGTTTATGATTATGTATGTGTAGCTCTATACATGCCATGTGTATGTGGGTGCTAACAGAGACCAGAAGAGGGTGCTGTATCCCCTGAAGCTGGAGCTAGAGGGCACTGTGTGTCCTTGATATGGGGCCTGAAAACCAAATGGGTCCTTTGGAAGAGCAGCAAAGGCTCTCAACTTCTGAGTCATTCCTTCAGTCCCTTGAATCTTTTTGACCATGTAAATTAACACAACTTTCACTAAATACTCATTCCTTCAGTCCCTTGAATCTTTTTGACCATGTAAATTAACATTCACTAAATACTAGTTTAGTAAGAAAAAATAAAAGCTATAGAGGAATGTTATAGTGTTTTACCATAAGGCTTTCTTAACTTTGGAATATTATCCTTAATTGAATAAAAGAAAAAACATGTGGTACAAAGGATCGAACCTGGCATGCACTGAGTTATTTCCCCAGAAAAATGTTTGCATTATGTCAAGATAATTAAATGGGCCAAAGCAAAAGACTAAATAAATTCAGACATGCCAACTCAAGGAAATCATTACTTTGTATAACAACATGAAAAGTGCTTATGAATTCCTGTTTGATCAAATGTTTCTAGATTACCATAACTATTACATCATATATATAGACTTATGGCAGAGACAAAAAGAAAGTAGGGAATAGGCAGTTGACATACTAGAAACTATAGAACATTTTCTTCTGCCTAGTCATGACTGTATCATATGCCTGGAACCCCAGCTACCCAGGAGGCTGAGAGTACAGCATCAGGTGAGAGCAGTTATCCAGCACCTCAAGGACCCAAGTTCAACCCCAGCATGAAAGCAGAACAACAAAAGAAACCTTCACTGCTTTGTCTGTTAAATTCATCACGGGCTTGTAGAATTACTAGTAAAGTCACAAACCATGAAATGGAAAGATGCAGAGCATTGTCCTGTAGCTGCCTATCAAACATGAATTTTCCTGTCATCTTTCTACAGTAGCATTGTTTCCACAGTGGCTCACAGCTGCCCAGTCTGTCCTCAAGGGCCTCTGAGGACCAAAAGCCAGACCCACCAAGCTAGCCTCCATTTTAACACTGTGCCTGTCCAGCTGTCCAGCCCCAAAAGAATCAAATGTAAATGAAAGGGCTTGGCACAAGGAGCAGACACTGCTGCCAGGAACAGATTTCCCAGGCTAGCCGGACTGTAATTACTAGAAGCAATGCCAAGAGCAACAGAAGAGCTGCAGGGAGACTGTGCTAAAGACCCCACCCCAGGTTCACCTATGTGTGAATTCATTTCTCCTCACCTCACCCCACCCTGCCCTCCTAAGCCCCACAGCTTCACACACACAGGAAGGATCTTGAGGGAGGACATGCAGCATGCAGCAAACCACTGCCCGTCAGGGATTGCTTACTCTTTGAGCCACCAGGAAATGAGATGGTCCAAGCCCCATGTGGCAGTGTGTGTGTGTGTGTGTGTGTGTGTGTGTGTGTGTGTGTGTGTATGCACACACACGCATTTGAAGGACTACAAATGAAGCAACAACAGCTTCCAGATTCGAAAGCTATGTTACAAGAGTTCCTTCCGTAAGGCCTTGTGACAAGTTCAAGCTGAGCTCTGTAATTCTCTCTTAGCTTCAGAAAGCCTTCCTGTTCAAATGTCTTATCAGCTCTGCAGGACCCTCCAACAAGCTCGCCCTGCTCTGAGCTGGGACAGGTCTCTACCAGGCTGCAATACCTTTTCGAACCACAATAATACTGGGGCAGCAGAGGTCTCCTCAGGCATGAGTGCCTCTGTAAGAGACTTACCTTCATAAGAAGCAAAGGGAGCTCTTCTGTCACAAGCATTATTCCAGGAATTTCCTATGGGGCGGGGGAGGGACATACAAGAAATACATCAACCACCCCCACGCTCTTTCTATGGGGGTGCATACATTGATACCCCCACCCCAGCAGACCTCCTCAGGAAATGTTTTCTGCATAGACACGAGCTAAGGACAGCTAGCTTCCTGTGTGATAACCTCTACTTTAAATAACGTCCTAATGTAAAATAACAGGACATAGTGTGTCTCTTGCCCTGGAAAGGGAAATGTTTTTTAAATAATAGCTGACAGGTTCTCTTGAGAGGGAGGAAAGGTTATTGTGAGAAAATACAGAACAGATACTGTATTTTCAGACATTCCTTTTTAAGAACAAATGAGGCAAATTATATTTGAACCACTAAAGTCATAGTTAAATGAAACCATCACATTGTCTGTACATCTTCTCTCCCTGTCCTCCTGTCCTCTCACTTATCTGTAGCACTAACTGATCCTTTCCTCTCTAGAGGGAACCAAAATCAATGGGATTCTCACACACTGAGGTCCACCATGACTCAGGACAGCAGTGCCCCATAAAGAGTTTCTGCACAGTGCAACAGCCAAGCTAACAGATGCTCAATTCATGTTGGGAAATCCACTACGGCATTCTGCTAACTAGTGAACACTGGATCAAACTTACTGGGCTTGAATGTCTAATCCTAGGCAAGGGAGATAGAGGCTAGAGGATCAAGAGTTCAAGCCATCCTGTGCTCCACAGTAAGTTTGAGTCCAGCCTTAACTATATGAAATCCTGTCCATTAAAAGGTGTGTGTGTGGGGGGGTAATTTAAAAGGATAAACTTCCCAAATTGCCCTTACTTCATTGATACTATGAAAAATGTATCTGTATGTTAAACATGAAGTCTGCCTTTCTGCCAGTCAATTCAGATTTCCTTCAAAATACAGATGGCAGAGAAACCAACTTAGAAGTGCTTTCCGAAAGGCTGGATCATAAGGATAACCATTCCCATGGGAGGGGTGTCATCTATGATGACACTATTCCCGTGGGAGGGGCATCATCTGTGATGAAGGGTTACTTTCAGAGCAGCTGAGCCAGTGAGTTCCCCATAGGAACACAGAACATCTGTGTTAAGGATCTATGTGTTTCACTCATTGCCACTCAGCAACAGAAACGCCTCTAAACAGCACTGCAACTTTCAGCTCTGTGGTGGGTAATGTTGATTCTCAGCTTGGCAGCACCTAGAATGAGCAGAGGCAGGCCTCTGGATATGTCTGTGGGACATTATCTAAATTAGGGGAACTGAGGTGGAAGATGTCCCTCCATTCATGGATCACCACTCCTTGTGGGTCCTGAACTGCATAAGGAGGATAAATCCAACAGGGCAGGAATGTTTGCTGTTCTCTAAGACTTGGCTGGAGTATGACCTGCTGCTGCCACCATGCTTTCCTCACCATGAAGGACTGTATTCCCTAAAACTGAAGGCCTGCATCTCCTAAAACTGAAGGACTGTATCCCCTAAAACTGTAGGACTGTATCCCCTAAAACTGGAGGCGAAGAATTCCCTAAAACTGAAGGACTGTATCCCCTAAAACTGTAGGACTGTATCTCCTAAAACTGAAGGACTGTATCCCCTAAAACTGTAGGACTGTATCCCCTAAAACTGGAGGCAAAGAATTCCCTAAAACTGAAGGACTGTATCCCCTAAAACTGTAGGACTGTATCTCCTAAAACTGAAGGACTGTATCCCCTAAAACTGTAGGACTGTATCTCCTAAAGCTGAAGGTCTGTGCCCCCTAAAACTGGAGGCAAAATGTTTCTTGTGGCATTATTTTGTCACAGTAACAAGAAAAGTAATCTATGTAAGTTCTAAGTAGCATTTAAAAGGCACAACTGTAACATTTTAAAATAACTATAATTATAACACACACTTTAGAATTAGCTACAAGCAAGAACATTCTAATTTCTAGTGTCTTACTTAACTGTCCATTGAAATGTATAGGCTTTGGGTGTGATTAACTTCAGTGAGTGGGTTTTGTTTTTTGGGTTTTTTTTTTCCAAGTTATTTTTTATAATAGTGGTGCTACACACTTGTGGCCCCAGTGAAAAGCTCCGAGGCTAGCTAACCTGAGCTAAGTAGTGAATTCTCTGTATCAAATTAAAAAAAAAATCATGTGGATCTTTCTGTCCAGATACATGAACTTGCTATTTCCCACTGTGATAATATTTTAAGGTTATAGACTGGAGAAGGGAAGAGTAAAATCCTATATCATTGCTAACAATGAACATAAATGCACATAGCTTTGGGATTAGAGGAGGCCTTTTAAGGTAAGTTATTCTAACCACATGAAATTTTAAAGCAACTCGGTAAACCTCAAGATAAGTCTAGTGTATAGAGGTTATAACTGTGGGTTTCTCTGCATTTTCTTGTTGAACATCAGATGTTATTGTGTGTATGTTCACCAAGTCTCCAGATAGCCTTGAGAAATGAACAAGTGAATCACTGTTCATTGGGAGGGTGGCTTCACACATCATCCAGCCCAGGGACCACTGGTTCCGAGCCTGCCTCTCCACACTTCAAACAAATAGCAGTGGTTAGAAGCAGAGGGAGCAGAGCTGCATATTTCCTGACCCGATGGTGTAACCTGCAGATTTCCTGCCACAGAACCACAGCATCTGCTTATACATCCGTAAGTCATCTAAGAGAAAAACAGCATGGATGCCTAGAAAAGGAAGCCTGGGTCTTTCCTCTTACAATTTTACACTGAAGCAAAAAGATGTATTGACTACAATCAAGCTGAGAAGGCCTTGGGTGTGGGGGGACTACCACTGTAAGCAACAAAAATTTAGGAATGAATCAAACATCTCAGGGTATGGTGACACATGCATTTGTGGGGAGAGGCAGAAGGAATTTAAGGGTGTCCTCAACTACATAGGCATCAAGGCAGGCCAGGCTGGGCAATATGAGCCCATGTCTCAAAACAAAAAGAAGATTAAACAGAAAAAAATTAAATCAATCAAATGCATTTGGATATTTCTTTTTCTTTCTTTTTTTTTTTTTTTTTAGACAGGCTATCACTACTACATAGCTCAGGCCAACCTCCAACTCAAGATCTTCCTGCCTAGTCCACATGAGAGAATAACAAATGTGTCATACATTAGGCTCTTTGTATGCCTCTACTGACTGTATTGAGACACAGACAAAATACAATATGAAGTGTCACAATTTACCCTAATACATATTCCCCAAAGCCTGTTGCCTAGATTAAATTTATTGCTCTAAATTCCTTTTTAATAAAACCCCTGCTTCAAGGCAGAAGTGACTGGGCACACCATACCGAACCCAGCACACAGCCTGGTGCATCACTGCCCCCTGTAAAGGAAGAGTCCAGGCTGACAGGAAGAGCAGAAAGTAGACTAAGCACACGCAAGACTGCTGACTGATTAATCCCAAAGCTTCGTTATCTAGATTTCTTTATAAATCCTTATAAAACTAGGGAAAAGTGTCTGTCATAAAAGTCAAAATCTACCAAGAATTACCACAGTGGTCTAGCCACTTCTTATCCATAAAAACCTACTAAATACTTGAGTCTAGTCAACACAGGAGTCAAAATGTCATTTTATAAAATATTATCACTGAGCTTTAGTTCTGACAAACACCTTCTGCCTACTCCATCAAGTTTACTGTTCCATGTAAATACTTCAGGCTAATTGCATGTATCTATGTATGCATATAGGATAGGATTTTATTGTATAATATATATATGTATATACATTTCTACATGTACATATATTCTATCTGGTAAGAATTCTTTTTTTTTTTTATCCTCAAAATGTTCTAGATTTTGCAGCATTTAGATTTTCTGATTTTATGATTAGGATTATTTATGCATTCTGACAAGGAACTTCCACTCAGCTCCCAGTCTGTGAAGAAAGAAGTGAAATTATAGTACTGGATACCATAACAAGAATGGTCTACCACAGGGCTACAGTCGTTAACTTACCTCATTCCAAGTCAACACAGACGAGTGTGCTAAGAGTATGTCCATGTCAACCAGCTCTGGATACACACTCCAGTAGGAAGAAGCTGAGAATTTTCAAAAGAGACATGACATAATAAAAACAGAGGGGAAAACACTGCAATTTAACCAAATCATGGAAACCAGTAAGTTTTCTCATTTCAGTCATGCCTCTGGGGATTAAGCATTATGATTTTACGTACAGCTTGAGATGTTCAGGTTCTCTCTTTACAATGAGAATAATATTTTAAAAATCCATTTGGTACCACTTCCACCCATATAACATTATACCACTTATACATAGTCAACCAGCATAAAATGAGGTCAAGAAAGATACGTTTTACCTAAAATTTTGTTAATAAGGTTAAAGAATCAAAATCTGATCTTATATCTCATCAGTCTCTGAGACCCACAGTTTCTCGAAAAAACCACCACAAGAGAATGAAATTAATTGGCAGCTGATTGCAATGAAGTTTAAAAAGAAAAAAGCCACTCCTAAGCAGCATTTGATGAAGGCATTCATTATCAGTTTATCAATTTACTGATAATTTACTGATTTCCCTCAAGCAAAAGAATCCAGTGCAACATTAGCAACACTTACCAATTAGAAATTTCTTACCAATGAGAAATTCCTGAATGAGGTCAAATGAATGGCAGGCAGAGACATGTTCACAAATCCACTGAATAACCTTAAAAAAAAATACAGACCACAGAATCCTGTTGGCTTTAGATCTGTACTCAGTCCCACTGAAGTAACATAAAAACACACAATGAACAATATATACATGAATGAACTTGTAAATTCTACATATATTATGGAGTAACCTGAAAAAATATACCAACTTCCAGCTTAAAAATTCAATGTAGTCCTGAATGTATGTCAGTGTGAGATACTTTTTACACATCCTTTTAACAGGAGACTTTGGGTAGGCTGCAGATAAACCTTCAATCCAATATATATGGCTTGTTTGTCTGTTTTTCAGGAATTGATGGCGTTATACAAAGTACCCATCAAGAGAGCTACTGAACAATGAAACCACTGGGTTTGGAGACAGTAACCTGGGCTTAAAGTTCAGTGCAGTTATCCCTGTGAACACGGTCATACCACTTACCCAGGAGGAGCACCTCCTTACCTCCCTTTTAGCTGGCACATGTGACCTCTGTCATCTCAGAAACTCTCTCACAGCTCTATCCCTGTGTTCAACTGCTGTAGGAAGGAAGTTCTCATCTCCTAGTTGACAGGTAAGGCATGCCAGGCCATGGCTCACTCTCAACAGGATGCTTTGTTCTAAATCTATCGTGTCAAGTGACTAATTTTTACATAGGTAATTTAATAAAACTTTAAATGCAGGTGAAATGCAGATGCAAAGAAAGTATTGTTGCACCAAAAATAAAGTTGTATATTGTGGGAAGACTCAAAAGCATGTTTCTTAAACACATAAAGACTAGATGTAGTTTCTAAACCACTAAAGGACTAGATTAGAAGAACCAATCATTAATAGTTGGGTAAAAGCATGTCTGCATAGATTACTTGGGAAAGGTCTCTATATTACTGATCTCCTTAAAAATAAATTTTAGGGCTATTTGAGAAGATGGCTTGCAAAGTGGCTGCCATACAATCACGAGGACCCAATTCCTAGAACCAATTAAAAATGGGGGAGCAGCACATGCTTGTAACCCAATCCTGGGGCAGATACAAGAGAATCTTGGGGGCTCACCAGCTGGCCAGCCTGGCAGAAAAGGAAAGCTCCCAAGTTTAAAAAAAAAAAAAAAAGCTTTACATTCTCAAAAATGAATGTGAAGAAGAGAAGACACACCCTTGTGGTGATATTTATGATTTATTAAAGCTTGCCTGAAGATTCAGAAAGCAAAGTCAGCCTCAAACCAGCTGCAGAGATCAGGCCCTGGTGGTCTACACCTTTAATCCCAGGCCTCGGAGACATGAACCCCAATATCTATCTCTGAATTTTTTATTTATCATGTTACATACAATGTTACTTCTGGCCTTCACATGCATGTGCATAGGTGTACAGGCATACATGTGTGTGTATACACACAAAGACACATGAATATGTATCCACATGCACAAGCCTTTTAGGAAGGAATAGGAAATGAGAGACAATACGTTGGGATTGATTTTGTGGCAGAAATGACTGCAGTTTAGTTAGCTGATTCACAAAAGAACAGCCCTATTTATTCTACACTAAAGGGAAGCAGAAAAATATATATTTTCATGTGTTTTTTAAAAAGTGTGCTTTTTCCAACTAACTAATCAGCCTCTAACTCCAACCATCACTGATTGACAACAGGGTTTCCCTGATCGTATAGGATAGCTTCAAAAAGTAAATGACAAAATAGATGATGACACTTCATAAGCATCAGTGTACAATACAAACTAAGCTATCTTATTAAAAATTAATAAATATTTACCACAAATTCCTTCAGCATTTGTTTGTTCTGAGAAGGCTATGACAGGAATTAGTTCTATAGTTCAAGATAGCATCAAACTTATGCAGATCAGGCTGGCCTTGAACTCATAAATACTCCTAGTTTGCTTGGCCCTTGGTAATGTATTATACAAAACGCAGACATGGAGAGAAAAGCAGGTAGCCTGAGAAACTAACTGTTGGCTGTCTATCCTCAGAGGGATCTATGTTTACAGTATTGAAAAGCACTAGAGTTCTGGATTTGGGGGCTCACACCTGCCATACCAGCATTTGGGAGACTGATGAGAACTACTTCAAATGTGAGGCCAGCTTGAACCACAAAGTAAGTACCAGACCATCCTGGGTTACAATAAAACCTCACCTCAGAAATGCAGATAAAGGAACAAAATATAATTGTTGTCCTTTATTTTTAGGAGATGCACTTCAAGACTCCTGTGAATTCTGAAATCATAGATAGCACCAAACCTTAGCAACACTGACAGACATTATTTATTTACTCATTAAGTCAAGAACTTTCAAGTTCTCATTTAAAGGAAAAAGTTTATGGTGATTATTTGGCATATATAAATGTCATGGCCATTATTAGATAAAATATGAATCTATGAACAGAAGTACTATAATACTATGATAGTTATCTGGTAAACAAGTCAACTAATGGGCAATGCATGGGCAGGTGGCAAATGCGACATGAACACATTGGACAAAGTAACAATTCATAGCCCCTGGCCAGGTGAAGCCGAATAGGCACAAGATTTCAACACACTGCTTGGAAGAGCATACATGTAAAACATGAATTGCTTCTTAGGGGAATTTTCCATTTCATAGTACTAAGGCAGAGTTAAGTTAACTGAAGCCATGGAAAGTGAGATGGCGGATAAATGGAATAACTGTACTCAACAGCTAGATGCATGCACCTTCACAATCTGGCAGACAGCCACCAGAAAGGAAACTGTCCAAGAAAAGACACTGCTACTGAGCAAAAATCACTTCTGGTCGTCTTGAAGCAGCAAGAATATTTGGTGTAATCTGCTGCAAGTGTACAAGATTGAGCTATCTTCTCACCTGGTCTTCCTGAAAACCTGGGTCCCGACTACACGAGAGTACACAGTGCAATGCAGCCATCTTCTCACAGTCCAGGCGGGCGGCGTTCCATAGGAACCACAACAGGTACGACTGGTCAAGGGTTGCTCTATAGATCTTGCCGGAGGAGCAGTCCAGTACGAAGGACCCAGGCAGGGACTGTAAGGAAGTGAGAGGTTGCATGGCAGCCATTTTGTTGTTTCCTAGCAAACATAAAAAATAAATAAATAAAAGCAGACCATCAAATAAGAGAACCTCTCTGAACCAGATAATTGCTGAAGTCAGAACAAGCCTAAGGAGACTGCATTTGTGAGACACCATACCTGTCAGAAACAGACTGTGGCAGATCAAGTCTGGGTGCTGAATGTTAAGTAAATGAAGGAAATGACCAGGGAAGCAAACAGCCACAAGGTAGCCTGTAGGACAGAGAGACTGGAGTCATCCACATGTGGTAAAATCTAGCTAGGTGCAGATAAACCCAAGAACAACACTTTTTACTAGGAACATAGCAAACAGGGTATGTGTGTGCGTGTGCATGTGCGTGTGTGTGTGTGTGTGTGTGTGTGTGTGTGTGTGTGTGTGTGTGTGTGTGTGTGTTTACCAGTAGCAAATGATTGGATTGGTATGAGTATCGTCACCTGAGTGGGCAGATCTGACTGGCTTTGTGTGGCTCACCTTCTTTGTACACTAAGTCTTGGCTATACTGTTTACGCCTGAGTGATCTGGGAAGAAACTACAATAAAATCAAGCAACATGAATTACTCCTTAATATGATATGCTAGGAATGGCTTGAAATGGAAATTCTCTTCATCTTTTTTATGGTTTGAGGAAGCTATGAAATGCAGTTTCCCATTCATCATCATGCTTTTCTTCAGGAAATTTGAAGATTGTATTTATCAAGATTGTGTCACTGGGAGCCTTGGCATCCTGTGCAGTACATTGGTTTTTCTGTGTACCTAGCTCCTAGAATTGGCACCTCCACAGTCCCTATACGCAGATATTTGCAGAACCAGAACATGTACCCAAATTGAGACATAATATAAAAACAGGCTCCTAGGGTCTTAGAAAAACAGAGTAGTGATCTCACAGAAGAAACGTCTGTTCCCTGTCAGCTAGCAGGGCTCCCTCTAAGAGGGGCATGCTAGTCTCTGCCATGGAAGCACTCAGAGAAAGGAAAGGGCAGAGGATATAAAACTCTAAGCAATTAAAGTGTCCTTTCAGAAGACATTAAAGAGCATAATGTAAAGAATTACAAAGCTCTTATCATTGTGACAATACTACTACAGCAAATGAAAGGAACTGTCTAGGGGGACCTACTGGAAAGGGTATCCAGTGATCTGTGTTACCAGTATGTCATGTATGTTGTGCCCCAGACAAGAAGACATTAGAAAGGTACTGTGATGTCACACAATTGTTGGGATAGGGTGGGAGATTGCTACTGATAATTGTTTAGTGGGCTCTAGGGATTTCCCATCCCTTGGTGTGCAGGACAGTCTGCCATAAAAACGAGTGCTTCTCCAGAATGTCAGTAGTTAGCAGACAGGGCCAACAATGGCTCTCACTCTCTCGTGCACTGATCTGTAGAGCCAGTGACTGTCAAGTTGTAGCATCTTTATTACATTCATTCACTTGTTTTGGGGAGTGCATACTAAGAACAACTTGTAGTATCTTCTATCCTGGGACTGAAGTTAGGTCACATTTGGGATTGAGAGCCCTGACCCTTTAAGCTGTCTGGCCTGCCAGATTAAAGGAAACTGGTGCACATGTGATTAGAGCCTTGGGATGAGGAGAGGATCCTGGGTTATCCAGCGACTCAGTGTGATCAAAGTGTTACTAGGAGGAAGGGACAGAGAAACTTGCCTACAGAAAGTGACCACAAAGCAACAGGAAGGACGGGAGTGAGGAAACCAGCCTCTAAGATGCTGGAGGAGGCAGGAAGTGCGTTTCCAGCCCTGCCCATAGACTGACTTTAGTTTCTCAGCACACCTTTCCGATTTCTGAACTCTAGCCTGGGAACAGAACGCTTATGATGCTTGAGCATAACTTTGTGGTCATTTGTTAAACAGTGATGAAAGCGACAGGCTGCCTCTTGAGAATGTGACTGAAAGGAACCTGGACACAAGTCTAACCCTTTCTCAGCCCCAGCTTCATTGTCTGGGTAATGGAGCTATCTTTCCTAGGCAGAGCTGTTGTTAGGCTCAAAGTTAAGTAAAATTTGAACATACACTATTCATTATGTGGTGTCTTTTTTATAGGCCTGACTTATACAGATGTTGTGTGGCTATTGCCTACAAGTTAAAACACCCTCGTGGAAGGAAAGGCAGAGGCTCAGTCACGCTCCTATAGGTAATCCCAGGAAACACACTGGTTGACCACGATGGACTTGGGTGAAAACATTTCTCTGGTCTGTTGTTGCACTATCTTGGGTGAAAAGGGATTTCTCTTTATTTCCACAGGAAAAATAATGTACTGCTATGTATGGGGTCCATAAGAAAAAAATTAAGTCTCTATACCTCAATCAATGCAAGCATAGTAATAATAAATGGAAATTATAAGCAATGGATAGCAAAACATTCTACTCAAAAAAGTAACTGCTATCATGAAAATTCCCTCAAGAATGGTTTAAATCTTAGGTAAAACTTTACAGTTATTAGTAAGTCATGTATGGGTAAACACAAACTGTTTATAAACTTTGGTATTTTTGTCCTCTGCAA
Organism: Phodopus roborovskii; assembly: GCF_943737965.1. Taxonomy (NCBI): domain Eukaryota; kingdom Metazoa; phylum Chordata; class Mammalia; order Rodentia; family Cricetidae; genus Phodopus; species Phodopus roborovskii. Next base: position 3,141,921 of record NW_026126693.1, on the reverse strand, counting down.
GACCATGGACTGAATCATGCTGTCCTTTCTATTCCCGTTCTATTCCTCCTGTTCCCAGGAGGAGGAGAGGAAGAGTGTGGTTAGTGGATGGGTCCCCATTGTTGAGATGGAAATTGATGCACCATGCTGCTGGGAGCCATGGCTAGGGGCTCTCTCTCCCACATCAGGAAGCAGTCAAGCCAAGCTCTCCAAGGCCATTTCCCACAGGTTCAGTATCGTCAAAATGTGCCATGCACTGGCCCACATAGCAAAGGATACTTAACCTCACAATAGAATCATTCAAAATAAAAAATCGAGGGCTTAATTTTAGTTCTCGCATCTCTCAGTTTCCTCACACTACACTTAGTCAAACCTTTGTCATAGAAGCAGAGGGACTGGCAGTCACGGATAGGAAAATACATCAAAGAACTGTGTGATGTAAACCCAGAGCTTCCCCCTTTAAATGTTGAGCCCTTCCCATGTGTAGGCATGTCCCAGGGCTGTCACCGGTCACCTATGTTTTGGACCTGAGAAGCCACTTTCAGTGTGGAGCAGCCATAAACCTTTCCACACTGTTCTCACTATATAGAATCCCATAATAGGCTCACATCTAACACTGTTTCCTTTAACTATATATACTTAGAGAACACAATTCACTTAAGCTGGTCCATAAATCATTAATGGGGCTTTTGTAAACCTTTTATGATTAATGTGAGGGTACAAACAATTGTCTAAAGGCCTTTCTTCCTCTAGAATCTAGGGCCAACATGACTTCTGATTTCTCCAGGCTCTTAGACAACATCTTATTCATGTTCATTTGTACAGTAACAAATGCTTTCTCAGGACTGCATCCAAGAAAGCTCACAGCCTGGGATCTCTAAAATAGGAAGATACACTTCGATCTCAAAAGCTGATGAGTTGAGTAAGAGGGGTACATGCCAGAGAAAACTTTCTCCCCTCAGACTTAAATAGATCACCATAAGCCATGTCTCACAGGTATGAGAAAATGGGGTCAAGGAAAAAAAATGAGGGAAGTCCGGAGAAGAGCATATTTTGAAAGAACAGAGAGAGGTCCATTACCATAATCACTGTGCTAGATACAACAAAGTAGAGAAAGATCCATCACCAGTAACCACTGTGCTAGAACACAGTAAAGAGAGGTCCATCCCCATAACCTCTGTGCTAGAACACAGTAGAGAAAGGTCCATCTCCATAACCACTGGGCCAGTTAGTTTTATTGTCAACTTGACACAAAGTAGAGTCACCTGGGAAGAGGGAACTGAAGAATTACCTAGATCATATTGGTCTGTGGGCAAGTCTTCCATGGAGCATTTTCCTGATTAATCAATGTGGGAGGCCCAGCCCACTGTGGGAGGTGCATCCCCTAGGCAAGTGGACCTGAGAAGTATAAGAAAGCCTGGGGAGCATGGTCCAGAAGAGGAAGAGAACAAGAGTGAGAGCCAGTCAGTAAGCAGGCAGCATTCCGCCATGGTTTCTGCTTCAGTGTCTGCTTAAGCTCTTGTCTGACTTCCCTCAGTGATGATAGACTGTTACTTCAAGTGTAAACTGACATAAAGTCTTTCCACCAGGTTGTATTTGGTCATGTTTACCATGGATACCCACCAAGGTTGAGAAAAGTAATTCCCGCTGTCCCATGTGAGTTCACACTCCCAGGAGCAGCCGTGAAGGTCTTTCTGTATCCTGCAGATGAAGAACATGAGGCCTTGTTAGGAAACAAGGCTAGTATTAGCCTCACACTGTGTAATAATCTCAACCTTTAGCAACCATCAGGGCAAGAGCCCTGCTGGCTTCTAGAATTCATGGTGCCCTCAGTCTCCAAAAGCCACTCAGGTGGACCATCTAAGGGCAGTCACAGTAGAGTAGATGACCCAGCTCAGGCAGAAGCCCAGACTGGATTGTGTAGGGAGGGGAAGGTCCAATGGGGTCTACTCAATGAGCTAAGGTGGAGGTGGTCTTAGGGGCATTTCTACACACTACAGTTTTTACAACTCTCTAATATTTCTCCAGTTCAAAGCCCCATATTTAGCTAGAAGGAAGATTAAGCTGCCTCTGGTACTGTGTTGAACTTCATTCTAGTCTTAACTCAGTCTATGTACTGGTTGGAATCATTAGATTGATTATTAGAAACACACACAAAGAAATGTCGTTTAAAAGCTTACACGACTTAAGAATATGTCAACATCTAGTTCTGAAGTTGCTTTTAGCTGTTCCATTAAAAAGTTCTTAAACTTTTCTGACACTACTGAGGGATTGTAGACTTTTATGTGGCTTGACATAAAAAAAATCAAGTACTAGAACAAAAATTCCATCTTTAAAAAAAAAACTTCAGCTACACTCACAACATGTACTCTACAAATTACACACACACACACACACACACACACACACACACACACACACACACACACATATATATATATATATATATATAAGTTTTTGGAGATAGGGTCTCCCTACATAGCTGTGGCTGGTCTGCAACTTGCTGTGTAAGCCAGGCTGGCCTTGAACTCAGAGATCTGCCTGTCTCTGCCTCCAGAGAACTAAAGTTAAAGGTGTGCACTACTGTGTCTGGCGCAAATGTAGATTTTAAGAAATTAAACAAGCAAGCAAAAATCCTCCTTAGCATGGTTCAAACTGAAACTATTGCAGGGCATACTGTGACAGCAGAAGCAGCAGAGGCTGACATTCAACCCCACTCCCCAGATTGTTGCGTGCCAGCATCACAGGCCATGGACATGTGAAATGAAATAAATATCTTAGTTTGATGGCATAGCAATATTCTGGAATGACAGCCTGTTTACATTTGAGATATAAGAAGATTTTAAATCTCTATGTAACCATGTAAACAAAAAGCATAAAGTACCATTTAGTGATAACTAAATAGCAAATCAACATCCACTAGAAATAGTTTATAGTCTAGAACAAGCCACATGGTGGTATGAAAACATATGTAGTACAACAGTTACCTATCTGATTACATACCATTAATGAATTAATGAATACCATTTCTTCATAAAACATAACTTTACAGTTATGTTTTATATATATATATATACTAATAAAACTGCAGTTTATCTAATTTCCTACTGTTTGGAAAAAGCAAAATGTAAAAAACAAAGAGCATAAACTACAAAGTACCTTTATGAAGGTAAAACACTGAATATGTGATTTTTTCCCAAGAGTCAAACTTTGGGCTGTAACACACACATAAACTCCCTGAAAAAAAAAAAAAAAAGAAGAAGGTATTTAGTAACATAATCTGAATAATCAATTTTGGGCTATTATTCACCTTTCCTACCTTACTTCACAGATTATTCCTAAATTCACAAAGTGGTAATAACAAGTTGCTATGAAATTTCAAATCAGCATTTATCATCCACAGTTTTTGGGCAGACTATGAAGGATGGGAAATGAATAGACACACAGCCCTCGGTTCAAGAAAGTTGCAGGAAGTCTGGAAAAGGTCCCACCTTCATGAAGCTCTGATGAGGGTGGATACTCTGTCATCTTACCTGGCTGTCCCCTCCAAGCCACTGTTCATAGCTCTGGACCCCAGCTATCCAAACTGTGTTCTTTTTAAAGAAGACATCCAGTATTTTTAAAGCAAGATTGAAATGCAAACTATGGTCCTTTCCTATGAGCAATGATAGCAAACACTATGTGAGACCATACTCATCAATACTGAGTCCCTGACGGCTTTGGCCCACATTAAAGGTCAGCATCTAGCATGGCCTGCCCTGCCTTCACTAGCCTCTCTATGTTTCTCAATAGTAAAACTCTGAATTATCTCTAGTAGCTGGTACAAATGTCAGTTACCTACAAGTGAAGACATTATTATTAAACTGATCCTGTTTGAGAATCCCTCATCAAAAATGCCTGAACCACATTTTAGGGTTTTTCAGGTTCTGAAATAAACTTTCAAGGATGGGCAATCCCATTTTTCTGTTTTGTTAACAGAGTTTTAAAACAGTACAGCCCTGGCTGGCCCAGAATTCACTTTGTACAGAAGGTTGGCTTAGCCCTCTGTCTCTGAAGCTCTTGGTTTATGGAGCACACTGCCTTTAGCAAGTTAGTTCTCTAAGCCTCAGTCTCCTCATCTGTACATTTAAAAAATACAGAAACTACTTCATAAGGTTCTTATATGACAATCAATTTATATATATATATATATATATATATACATATATATATATATATATTATGGCAAAAATATTTATATCTGGCTCTAAATGTTAGCTGAGGAAGTCACAGTTTGAAAGAACAAAATATGCTGTTAAAGTAATATCCAGAGACTTTTAGTAAATATTTATTAATGATAAAGATAACATCCCCACATTGGCTCACCTTTGGGAACCATTTAAACAATGAAAACTATTTACAGACAAGTTTTCCAAGTAAATTATTTCATTGGAACAATTACTAATGGGCTCTATAAAATGTGCAAACACTGGCCTACTTCTGAGAACTCCCCATCATGAAAGCAGGAGAGAGGAGGTCCAGCATCCCCGCTCATGGTCTCCCAGCAGGCAGTGCTCAGAAATGCAGGCAGGATGATAGTCTACCACAGTGCCCAGTCAGGGCTGACCATCAGATATAGAAGCAATATTTTCTTTTCAGTGATTAATTTGCCTTCTATATTTGCTACTATAAAAGATTTATTAGAAATGTTTGCATTAGCTCTTCCACCAGCTATTGGCCAAAGGTGAGTCTGGGCCCAATCGGGGCTGCCTCTCCCCTACAACCTCTACCCCCCCCCCCCCGAGCTTCCTGGGTTGGCCCCTGATCCTGCTGCTCCTGTGTCCGGTCCCCATCGAGAGCACCCATGGAGCTCTGATACACCCCCACCCATCCCCACAGCGAGCCTGCCCTCCCTACCCTGTGCCCTACCCTGCCCACAGTCCTGAAGCTCTGGTTAAGCACTAGGACAGAGGGTGGAGCCAACAGTCCACCCTACTTCGGAGACTTCTCAGAGCAACTCTGAACAAAGGAGACCTGACTATCCACGCAGGACCACCTGTAATTTCCACCTGATTTGTCTCTGACCCCCACCTCCAGTCCTCTGCTGGAGTCCTGGGCCCCTCCCAGAGATCTGCCTATCTCTGCGGGAACACTGTGAGTTCCAGATGGCATCTTCTACTGGATCCTCATCCTTGACACCATCCCTGGGTCCCTGTCTATGGAGAGACCTCCTAGAGAGCTTGGACCACACAGAGCTACAGATATTGAATCTCTGACCCACATAAGCCCACCGGGGAAGTACCACAGAGAGAAGGGGAGACCCCACCAACACCTACTGGAAGAAGCTATGGGAAGAAGGCAATAAAAGAAAACACCTAACAACAGAAAGACAAGTATGACACCACCAGAATCTAGGGAATCACACCAACTAGAATGGAACACAACAACAAAGCAGAGGAAGCAGAAGGGAACGACTTAAAAATTACCATCATAAAAATGATAGAGGCCCTCAAAGAAGATGTGAGAAAAATCCCTTAAAGAAATGGAGGGAAAAAAAAGTGTGAGAAATGAACAAATTCTTTAAGGAAAGTAAAGAAAGTTCAGAAAGCCAAAAAAAAAAAAAAAAAAAAAAAAAAAAAACAAACAAAAAAAAAAAAAAAAAAACAATTAAGCAGGTGAAGGAAACAGTTCAAGACTTGAAAACTGAAATAGAGAAAATAAAGGCAACACAAACCTAAGCAATGCTGGAAATAGAAAAACTGGGCAAAAGATCAGGCACTACAGACCCAAGCATAACCAACCGAATTCAAGAGATGGAAGAGAGAATCTCAGGCGCAGAAGATAAACTAGAAGAAACAGATTCATCGACCAAAGAAAATCATAAATCCAACAAATCCTTAACACAAAACATCCAGGAAATGTGGAACACCATGAAAAGGCCAAACCTAAGAATAATAGGCATAGACGAAGGTGAGGAAGCCCAGCTCAAAGGTGCCGAAAACATATTCAACAAAATCATCCAGGAAAACTTTCCAAATCTGAAGAAGGACATGCCCATGAAAGTACAAGCATACCGAACCCCAAATAGGCTGGACCAAAGAAAAAAGACCCCTCGACATATAATAATCAAAACACCTAGTATACAGAATAAAGAAAGAATATTAAGAGCAGCAAAGGAAAAAGGACAGGTAACATATAAAGGCAGACCTATCAAAATTACACCTGACTTCTCCATGGAAACCCTCAAGGCCAGAAGGTCCTGGATAAATGTTCTAAAAGTATAAAGAGAACACGGATGCCAGCCTAGGCTACTATATCCAGAAAAACTCTCAATCACTATAGATAGAGAAAACAAGATATTTAATGACAAAACCAGATTTTCACAATATGTATCTACAAATCCGGCCCTATAGAAAGTATTGGAAGGAAAACTCCCACCCAAGGCAGGTAACTACACCCACAAAAATGTAGGCAACAGATAATCCAAATACACCAGAAACCAAAGGTAAAGCAGAACTAATATATTCACAATACCACTGCCAACAACAAACATAAATCAAACAAGCATCAACAATCAATGGTCCTTATTCACCCTCAATATTAATGGTCTTAACTCACCTATAAAAAGACACAGGCTAACAGAATGGATACGAAGACAGAATCCATCCTTCTGCTGCATACAAGAAACACATCTAAGCTTTAAAGAAAGACATTACCTCAGGGTAAAGGGTTGGGAAAAGATTTTCCAATCAAATGGAAATAAGAAGCAAGCAGGCGTAGCTATCCTAATATCTAACAAGTTAGACTTCAAACCAAAATTAGTCAAAAGAGATGAAGACGGTCATTTCATATTCATCTCAGGAGAAATCCATCAACACAAAGTCTCAGTTCTGAACATCAATGCCCCTAATACAAAGTCACCCACATTCATAAAAGAAACACTACTAAAACTCAAAGCTCATATAAAACCTCACACACTTATAGTGGGAGACTTCAATACACCACTCTCAACACTAGACAAGACCACAAATCAGAAATTCAACAAAGAAACAAAAGAACTAACAAAAGTTATGTCTCAACTGAGGTTAACAGACATCTATAGAACATTCCATCCAAAGACAAAAGAATATACCTTCTTCTCTGCTCCACATGGAACCTTCTCTAAAATCAACCACATACTAGGTAGCATAACAACCCTCAACAGATACAAGAGAATAGGAATAGTACCCTTTATCTTATCAGACCACCATGCTTTAAAATTGGAATTCAACAACAACACAAATAGCAGAAAACCTGCAAACTCATGGAAACTGAACAATGTGCAATTGCACCACTCCTGGGTCAAAGAAGAAATAAAGAAAGAAATTAAAGACTTTCTAATATTCAAAGAGAATGAGGATACAACATACCCGAACTTATGGGACACCTTGAAAGCAGTGCTACGAGGGACATTCATTGCACTAAGTGCCCATATGAAGAAAACAGAGGATAGTCACATAAGAGAATTAACAGAGAGAAGCGAATTCACCCCGTAGGAGTAGACGCCAGGAAATAATCAACTTGAGGGCTGAAACAACAAAATAAAAACAATGAAAAAAAGCAATGCAACAAAGAGTTGGTTTTTTGAGAAAGTCAACAAGATATCCAAATTAACGAAAAAGCAGAGACAGAACATGCAAATTAACAAAATCAGAAACGAAAAGGGGAACATAACAACCGACACAGAGGAAATCCGGACAATTTTCAAGTCATACTTTGAAAATCTGTATTCCACAAAAATTGAAAATTCAAAGGAAATGGACAAGTTTCTGGATAACTATCACTTACCAAAATTAAATCAAGAACAGACAAACAACTTAAATAGACCAATAACCTGTAATGAAATAGAAGCAGTCATCGAAAGCCTTCCAACCAAAAAAAGTCCAGGGCCAGATGGATTCAGTGCAAAATTCTACCAGACATTCAAGGAAGAACTAATACCACTACTCCTCAAAATGTTCCACAAGATAGAAACAGAAGGTTCATTGCCAAACTCTTTTTATGAGGCCACAATAACCTTGGTACCCAAGCCTCAAAAAGAGACAACTAAGAACGAAAACTACAGACCAATATCCCTGATGAACATCGATGCAAAAATACTCAATAAAATACTGGCAAACCGGATTCAAGAATACATCAGAGAAATCATCCACCATGACTAAGTAGGCTTCATCCCTGGAATGCAGGGATGGTTTAACATACAAAAATCTATAAACGTGATCCACCAAACAGAAAAAGAAAAACCATATGATTATCTCCCTAGATGCGGAAAAAGCCTTCGACAAAATTCAACACACTTTCATTATAAAGGTCTTGGAGAGGTCAGGGATAACAGGAACATACCTAAACACAATAAGAGCAATATACAGCAAACCAACTGCCAACATCAAACTGAATGGAGAGAAACTTAAGCCAATTCCTCTAAAATCAGGAACAAGACAAGGCTGTCCTCTCTCTCCATATCTCTTCAATATCGTACTAGAAGTTCTAGCTAATGCTATAAGACAACAAAAGGAGATCAAGGGGATCCAAATTGGAAAGGAAGAAGTCAAACTGTCTCTATTTGCAGACGATATGATAGTTTACATAAGCGACCCAATAAACTCTACCAGGGAACTCCTACAGCTGATAAACACCTTCAGCAAACTAGCAGGATACGAGATAAACTCAAAAAAATCAGTAGCCCTATGTTTTTCAGATGACAAAGAGGCAGAGAAAGAAATCAGAGAAACATCACCCTTTACAATAGCCACAAGCAACATAAAGTATCTTGGTGTAACACTTACCAAACAAGTAAAAGACCTATATAATAAGAACTTTGTGACTCTAAAGAAAGAAATTAAAGAAGATGCCAGAAAATGGAAAGATCTCCCATGCCCTTGGTTAGGTAGGAGTAACATAGTAAAAATGGCAATCTTACCAAAAGCAATCTACAGATTCAATTCAATCCCCATGAAAATCCCACCAAAATTCTTCACCTACCTTGAAAGGATAATAATCAACTTTATATGGAAAAACAAAAGACCCAGGATAGCCAAAACAACCCTATAGAATAAAAGAACGTCAGGAGGCATCACCATTCCTGACTTTAAGCTCTACTACAGAGCTATAGTTCTGAAAACAGCCTGATATTGGCATAAAAATAGACAGGTAAACCAATAGAATCGAATTGAAAATCCTGATATTAATCCACGCACCTATGAACACCTGATTTTCGACAAAACAGCTAAAATTATACAATGGGGCAAAGACAGCATCTTCAACAAATGGTGCTGGCACAATTGGATGAGGGTGTGTAGAAGACTGCAGATAGACCCATGTCTGTCGCCATGCACAAAACTCAAGTCCAAATGGATCAAAGACCTCAACATCAATCCAGCCACATTGTACCTCTTAGAAGAGAAAGTAGGAGGTACCCTTGAACAAATTGGTATAAGAGACTGCTTCTTGAACATAACTCCAGGGGCACAGTCGCTGAAAGAAACAATTAATAAATGGGACCTCTTCAAACTTAGAAGCTTCTGTAAGGCAAAGGACACTGTCGACAAGACCAAATGGCAGCCCACAGACTGGCAAAAGATTTTCACCAAACCTATATCCGACAAAGGGCTGATCTCCAAAATATACAAAGAACTCAAGAAACTAGTCAACAAAACACCAAATAACCCTATTAAAAAATGGGGTACGGAACTGAAGAAAGAATTCTCAATAGAGGAAATCAGAAAGGCTGAAAGACACTTAAGAAAATACTCTACATCTTTAGCTATCAGGGAAATGCAAATCAAAACAACTTTGAGATACCATCTTACTCCTGCCAGAATGGCTAAAATTAGAAACACCAATGATGACTCATGTTGGAGAGGATATGGAGAAAGGGGAACACTCCTCCACTGCTCATGGGAGTGCAAACTCATACAGCCATTTTGGAGATCAGTATGGTGGTTCCTCAGGAAAATGGGAATTAGATTACCACAGGACCCGGCAATCCCCCTCTTAGGCATATACCCAAAGGATTCACATCCATGAAACCAAGACATCTGTTCAACTATGTTCATACCAGCACTATTTGTAATAGCAAGAATAGATGCCCCTCAATTGAAGAATGGTTAATGAAGATGTGGCACATCTACACAATGGAATACTACTCTGCAGGAAAAAATAATGGTATCTTGTAATTCGCAAGCAAGTGGATGGCACTTGAAGAAACCATCCTGAATGAGGTAACCCAGTCACAAAAAAGAGGAACATGGTATGTACTCACTCATATATGGATTTTAGACCTAGAGCAAAGGATCACCAGCCTATAATTCACACTACCAGAGGAACTAGGATACAAGGTGCAAGGTGTATTCTAAGAGATTCATATAAAGTCCCTCACAGAACTGATAAGGGACAAGTCCCCCAGAGCTCAGGGGAAGTGGTGGGGGGCAGCGAATGGAGAGAGAAGTAGGAGAAAACGAGGGGGAGGAAAGGAAAACATGTGCAACCAGGAAGATTGAGCCTGGTTAGGAATAGAAGATAGGAAAGAGAGAGAGACAGAGAGAGAGAGAGAACATAAAAGAGGGAGCCAATATTGGTTTGAAGATAAAATTGAACACAAAGAAAGGTCTAGAGAACTACAAGACTGCTGCCAAATAACAATTTGAGCTTCCGTGGAAAGGCTATCATAAATGCCCTTCCCGGATATTGAGATCAACAACTAACCTATCCATGGAGCCCTCAACTAATGCCTGTTGGAAACAGGAGCAAACACCCATACATAAACACTGAGTCAAAGTAGAACTCAGATGCAGATGGAGAGGACAAGACCAGATGGCAGAAACACATACCTGAACAAGGAGGAGCTAACAGGCCACCAGACTGATAGCTGGGAAGCCAGCATGGGACTGACTCAGGCTCCCCCTAAACATGGGTCTCAGCCAGAAGGACTGAGCAGTCTAAAGGGACCTCAGACAGTGGAGCCAGGATGTATCCCTGGTACACAAAAGGACTTTTCCAACACATCCCCCATGGAGGGATAACTGCCTTAATCTAGAGACAGGAGAGAAGCCCTAGTCCCTACTTCACATGACCTGTCAGACCTACATGACCCCACCTGGATGGCATTCCCCTACATATGGAATTGGGGTGGGGGATGGGAGGGTGGTTAGAGTGCATGTGAGAGGGCAGAGAGGGAAAAGGGAGGGAAGGAGGGAGGGAAGGAGGGAGTGAGTGAGGAAGGTTGGGAGGGAGGGAGAGGGAACTGGGATCGACATGTAAAATAACAAATTAAATTTAAAAAAAATGCTTTGACTCCAAAATTTAAGTTCAAGGACAAGTTACTGGGGAAAAGGATTTCTATTTTTGTTTCCACAGAAAATGAAAAGATGTGGATTCCTTCCAGACTAATGTGGCTTGATCAAGCCAGACCACCTGAAACAGAGTACAAGCTGATCCTACATTCAAAACAGCTGGACAAAGCAGCCCTACAGACTACAGCCAGGATTTCTGAATCTTCTTCGAATCCCCCATGACAGCGCTCCTTACCAGCAGGAAGTAATTTGGAAATAACGACACCCAAATTCCCAAATATTGTCTATAAATGTTTGTTTTCATTTAAAAAGACTTGGTTATATAAAATAAATAAATATTTTTGAAAAAAGAAATGTTTGCATTAAGTGATCCACAAGTCACCTGACACAGTAACAGTGCTTTGCCTTCCATTAACTCTCAGGCGCACACCCACCCTTCAGATTTTAGCCTTGGAAGGTGCCCAGTTTTCCTTTCTAGAGCTGGGAAGTAGAGGACAAAGCAGCTTTGAAGAGTGTGAAGTCAATGCTGACATAACACAGCAGCTCAAAGGCCCTGCCAAGCTCCAAGTCACCATCACTTCAACAGGGAGAAGTAAACAGGGCATGCATTGGGCCCTGGATCGTTCTGTGTTCCTACTCAAGTCACATTTCCTGGTTTAGAGGCCCAAACCTACACCATCACAGAGAAGCTATGTTTGGATTAGGCAATTTTGGACCCTTCTCTAATCTTACTTTGCTGGAGTAGATGTCACTGGAGAGAAGGCCGTGATGGGGAAACCAAAAAGTGAAGCTTAGTCCAGAAAGTTCCCCAAAACAAAACAAAGCAAAACAAAACAAAACAAAACAAAACAAAAAAAAAAACAATAAAACAAAAATGGCTCCATTCTGCCCAAACAGGGAACAGCAGAATGGCCCAGCCAAACAAAATTATTTGCAGTCCCAGATCACAGAACTTATCCTGTTTCCAAGATGCTAATTGTATGACAAGAAATTGCTTGTGAACTGGCTCACTCCAAAATGCAGACCCTAGCACCCACCATCATCCACCCATTCCTCTATTACTGCCATGTCCACTGCTCTTTCTGCAGAGTACTGAAAACCATTTTCTATTTGCTCTGGCCTATAGGTTGAATTCTTTCACCAACTTGCCTAGGCAAATCACAAATCTTGTTTAACCATAGAGGTAAGGAATCTTTTTTAAACCTAATTGGAAAAATATGGGAACTGGCAACTTACTACCCAAAAAACAAAAATTGCTTCTGCAGCTTGTTTTGTCTCACTTGAAACAGACTTACTTTTTGTACTACAAAGCTTACTATGAAGAACATGGACCAACTTCTACCCTCTTAGACATTGCCAAGGAAGGGAGACACTTCCTAATCTTGTACCAGATGAACTCAGTATGTTATTAAATAAGTTGTAGCAGTCCTTTTATAAGTTATGGTTTCTACTGTTCATAACGAGTTCCTCTGAATAAAAAGGGAAACTCCACAGAGAATTGTAGCCTGACGTGGTAAAAGGCAGGGAAATGCCTGCCCAGTTCATCCCTGTGAGCCCCTGAGCTCACTTCATCCCATCTTCAAAAGCAAAGTTCTTTCTGCTTGGCCTTGTCCCATTTCCCTTCCCACTAAATCTATCCTGTAAGCATTTAAACTGGAGTTTAAAAAGAATTCTGTGGCTGGAGAGATGGCTCAGCCACTAAGAGCACTGACTGTACTTCCAGAGGACCCAAGTTTAATTCCCAGCACCAACATGTCAGCTCACACTGTTTGTAACACCAGTTCCAGGGAACCATACACCCAAGGCAAAACACCAATGCACATTTAAAAAAAAAAAATACGCCTCTCTCACAAACTTCTACAACTTTATCGTAGATCCTTGTGCTGCTCCACTTAAACAGAATCAAAATCTCACTGCATCAAGCTACACTGCTGCTCCCCGTCTCACTGTGTCTGGTTTCTGCACTATCCATACATGTTCGGTTATCCTCTCTCGTGAGACATCCTTTTGTCCTTTCCAATTGGATGCTCCTTCTTGATGCAGGAACCCACAAGGGTATAATAACCAGTTTATTAAAGGGATACAATGAAAAGGCAAACTCACAGATACACAGCAAAGCAGCCACCGCCACTGATCCCATGCAGCCTCTCTGCTGTTTGGTCTCCAACCACGCCAAGTGCCAGCTTACCAGTTGTCATATAGCAGACAAGACTACGCCCTAGGGCTGGTACCCCAAGGCTGCAGGTGTAATGAGTTCCCACCACACCCCCTGACACTCAAGCTCCCAGGTATTATTCCCAAGCATCAAGCATATTTCCTTCTCACCTCATTTCCCTCCCATGGCTTCAATGCTTAACACATTCTGACCACTGCGTCCACCATTGCTCCTGATCCCTCTACTATGTTCCAGGTCTCTTAGTTAACATGCTCAAAAGACAGCTTGGGGTCTTCCTTTCCGAGTCTACCAAGCTCCTATACCTCAGTAAATGTCATCCCTGTTCACTGCTGATGACCGAAACTTGAGGATTTTCTCTGTCCACCTTCTTATAGGAAGGTATCTATGCTTCATCTCCAACACATGCCTTGCACCCATCTATTTCTCTATATTCTCCCAATGTAGTTCAAGTCCTTGTTGTCTCAAATGTGACTCAGACCTCATCTGAAGCTCATTTCCCAGTTCTCTTGCCCACCACCCCAACCTTTCTGCATCCAGCAGCTACAATGATGGCCTTTTATTATAATTACCACTGCATATTAATGACACACTGTAGCAGGCCTCACTGTGATATGTTTTTCTATACAGGCACATATCACACTCACCTTCCCCACCACCCTGTCTCACATTCCCCTAGTCTTTACCTTTCCCTAGTAGCCCTCTACGGACCTTTCCCTAGTATCCCTTCTACGGAGCTTCCGTATTCAAGAGAAAACAATGTATTTTTATATCTAGCTTATTTCACTTAACATAATGACCTCAGTTCCAGCAATTTCTCTACACTTAATGTGTTTTTGTTCTTCTTTGACTGAACAATAATCCACTGTATATTGATGAATGCAGTTAGTTTCTTTTAAGGGTAAGGGAACAGGGATTATTTGAAAGAATATCTAAAGAGATACACACTAAATTACTTGGTAGTCAAGTGTGTAGTGTCTGAGCATTGCCTTTGGTCTGGAGACAGGGCCTCACTATTGAGCCCAAGCTGACTTTAAGCTCACAGCCCATCTTCTTCAGCTGCTTTTGTGCTGATATAACAGGTATGTGCCACCTAAAATTTCGTCTTAAATGGTTTACTCATATATGGAAAGAATGATAAAGGAAATATTGAAAATTATATGATTAAATAAGACATTTGGGCATTCATTATATTTTTATTATTGTATATGCTTGAGAATTATGAAAATAATTGTGATAAGAAAAATCTTCTATGACTCTGCATAAATCTTGGAATAAAATCCAAAAGCTTTTACGGTCTGCAAGGCCCTGCCTTATCTAGCTCTGTTTATTGTTACCTTCCTCTCTCAACCCCTCTCCTCCCCACCCCTGCTCACTGTATGTCACTCACAGTGGGAAATGTTTGTTCATACATGGTTTCCAGCTAAACTATTACATTCTTTGAGTTCATACAGACTGGTTGGTGGAGGAGTGTATGTGGCTAAGGAAGAGCAGGATTAACAGGACAAACAATGGGACAGATTGTGAAAGAATGTAGCAGGAAAAAGACTGTGATGGAATGGCTGGGAGAGAAGGAGAAACAGAAATGGGCATATTAAGCTAGAACATAGTTGAGAACTCTACCATCTCCTACTAAATGTTCACCATATGCTCTCCTAGCCTCCTGTAATTCTCATTCATAATGTTTATCATAATACTGCTTGAATGTTATGTATATACTTATGAAATGTCACCAACAGTAACCACTACTAAAGGTCAGGTCATGTTTGCTCATCACTGTGTTACCAAAACTTAATATATGAGGCTGGAGAGACCATTCAGCAGTTAAGAGTGCTTGAGATCAGTTAGCTGCTTTTATAAAGGACCAAACTGTGGTTCCAGCATCCTCACTGTATACTTCACAACCTCCTATAACACTCATTCCAGGGATTCAGTGCCCTCTTCTGGCCTCCACAAGTACTCTGTCTCTCTGTCGCTCTCTCTCTCTCTCTCTCTCTCTCTCTCTCTCTCTCTCTCTCTCTCTCTCTCACACACACACACACACACACACACACACACACACATTTCAAGTAAGATATTTTGATAACCTTAGCACACAGTAATGCCCAATAAATGTTAGATGTTAGATTTATGCATGAGTAGCACATATTTTTGCTTTAAATAATTGTATATATTTACAAGGAGAATATGATTTCAATTCAGTGTTACCCAAGAAGTAAATATCTCCTCAGAATGGTATATTAAAAATGGCTATTATGCTTTGTTTTTCAGGGTTGAACTTGATATGCTTTCTCACAAGACTTTACATATAACCATATTTTTCTTCTTTCATTTTTAGGCTCTCCCCCCCATATTCTCTATATAAACAAGTACGTGTCAAGCTCTGAATTCTAGAATGGCAGCCTATCACATAGCATTTGTGTCCAGGTACATGGGACGACAGCCCATCATGTAGCTTTTGTGTCTAGGTACATAGGCTTAGATCCCAAACATTGGATTGTGACATGGCTCCATGGGTAAAAGTGCTTGCCACCAAGCTTGATGACATGAGCTCAATCTCAGAGCCCACATGGTGAAAGAATCCTCTCCCACAATTTGTCTTCTGGCTTCCACATGTATGCATGCAATGACACACATGTGCCCACAGACATACAACACATGCAAAACAAGAGATATCAACATGTCAGATGTTATAACTGTGGTAAGATAGGACATCTAAAAAAAATTGTAGGCAAAGCTTCCCTAGAAATAACACCCCCAGGAATGAATCAAACAGAAGGCCTCAGCCTCCTAGGTTATATAGAAGATGTGGCAAAGGCAGACACTGGACAAATGACTGTAGATCAACCAGAGACAAGCAAGGAAACCCTTTACCATCGGGAAACTCCTTGGAGGGCCTCTCGAAGGCCCCCACGTCACAGGTGGTTCGAACATTCCCAGTCACAGTGGAAGACAATCTCCCACAGGACAATTACAAAATTCTGTGCCTATTATAAAAACTTATACTGCTCTGGATGACAAACTAATGACGGAAGTTGAATCAAACATGACAGAAGGAAATGAAAAACGTATATTTTGTCAAACCGCTATAAATAGTCATAGGCCTAGATTGATAGTTAAGATGAATAATAGACTGTTTGAGGGTCTCCTGGACACTGGAGCTGATGTAACTATCATATCTAATAAATCTTGGCCTCAAAGATGGCCCCTGCATGAGGTAAATGTTCAATTCTTAGGGATTGGAACCCTGTCTCAGGTAAAACAAAGCACGAGATGGATTGAATGTATAGGACCAGAAGGACAGAGAGGGAGGTTGAGAACATATGTGGCTGATGTAGTGATAAATTTATGGGGTCGTGATCTATTACAGCAATGGAATACACATATTAACATTCCTCCAGTATTAGATAGGAACCATAGACGACCTCATGATTGTGGAAAGAATACTGTTAAGTACTATACAAGACAGAGACCAAATATCCAGACAGTACAAAAACAAAATACAAATGCTGAACAAACAGAGGAACCAAAAGCCCTACCTTTAAAATGGCTAACAGAGGAACCTGTCTGGGTAGGACAATGACCTATAACCTCTGAGAAGTTAGAAGCTTTAGAAAGCCTGGTTCAGGAACAGCTAAATGCTGGACATATTGAGGAATCAACCAGCCCTTGGAATTCTCCTGTATTTGTGATCAAAAAGAAATCTGGTAAATGGAGAATGCTTACAGACCTGAGAGCCATCAATAAAGTTATCCAGCCAATGGGCTCTCTACAGCCTGGAATGCCCTTGCCTTCTTTGATACCCAAAGAATGGCCTATTATAGTTATTGATTTAAATGATTGCTTCTTCACTATACCTTTACAAGAACAAGACAAAGAAAAATTTGCCTTCACGGTACCTAATTATAATAATTCTCAACCGATGAAGAGATATCAATGGAAGGTTTTGCCACAGGGAATGCTAAATAGCCCCACCCTGTGCCAATATTTCGTACAAAAACCGTTAGAAATAATTCGTAAACAGTTTCCACAATCCATAATCTATCATTACATGGATGATATATTGTTAGCTGACTCTAAAGGAGAAATATTAGAAAAAATGTTTGAGAAAGTAAAGGAAGTTTTACCTCGCTAGGGATTACAAATTTCACCTAAAAAAATACAAAAGGAGAGTCTATCAACTACTTAGGATATAAAATAGGTCTACAGAAAATTAGACCACAAAAAGTACAAATCAAAAGAGATGGGGCCCCACATCATCGTTTCCACTTGACTCAACCTGATGCATCTGAACTACAAACATCACCCTAAGACCAGTTTGAGACTGTTTTGCTCAAGACAACTCATGACTAGCTAGCTGTAATGGTGCACCTTTTTATTACACCCTAGCCAGAGTTTCAAATAGAACTACAGTCAAGAATTTTCTGCCACACAGTGACTAGCTACATATGTCACAGCCAGTTCTGTTGAGAAATTTGGTTGCTAAAAATTTTCTTCCTACAGGATCCATTGGAGCAATCATCGTCCCATTTCAGCAGGAAGTAATCTTACGATAACGACGCCCCCTTTCCCTACCCTTGGAATTTTGGGATAATAGTCATCGTCTTTGGGTTGGTTTTAGTTATTTGGGATTGGGTGATGCTTACATTCGGGTTTATCTTTTAGACAGGAATAGGGAATGGTTGGGAAAGGTATGGTTTAGATGGGATATAGGTAGATTAGCCTATTTTCTTGAGAATTTGAGTAAGAATGAGATAGTATTTTACAGCTTACATTGTTGTGTATTCTTATGTGGTAAGCTATGTAAAATTAAGTTTATATTTTGTTATATTGTGTTAAATATTTCCACTTACAATGTTTTATGCACATTATTTTTTACCATATTCTATGTATGTATACTTTTCTTGTATTCAAGACATTTTGTATATTGATACAATTTGGGATATTTATCTTGCTGCCCTTTATAGTTTTACCTCTTGTCTTGACACCTATACTCTACCTCTATTTTAGGGATTTACATGTATGTATATGTAATAGTTATATTGTTTAAGTATTTGTTCCTGCTTTACTCAGGGAAGTTATAATCAGTCTTTTTAGCTAAGTTCCCGAGTATTACAGATTATCTTCACTCACATTTCCTGTACCTATGAGATTAGTCAGATATAGATGCTTAATCTTCAATCACTTCATAGACATGCAAAACATGACATTTAAATGTTTTAATATTAGTACTCCATTGACATGAGACACTGTTGCTCCTGACAGCACCGTGCACTTTCCCGAAAATATGTTGGACACTGTTGTTGCTCCTGCTGGAGTTCAATCTTGCCTCAGCTAATGGCCTGTTGGGCAAAGAATTGCCCCCACCTTGACCACTGATTTGGACATGCAGTCCTATGTGCTTACAGGAAACAAATATAGAAGACTGCTTGACCTTTCCAAGTCAGGGTAAGACAGCCATTCTACTTCCCTGCTGTTGTTGTGGTCTGTCAAGTTCTCTTGGCCTTAGCCAAATCTGGGTGTACCAACGTTGCTATGAGACCTAGGGTGACTGTTCAGGTGGCTTGCTGTTTCTGTCCTTGCTGCACCTTTTGGAAGTTGTCCATCCGCAATTCCTGTCTACTCTAGTATTGTTAATTTCCTTCTCAGGTCTTGATGAGGTTGAAGATTAAACTATCACAACTATTATTCTCTCTTCCTAGTTAGATATATTAGGTACTAGACTTACGTTTTCCAGCTTAGGACAACTCTATTGTAAACTCCATTATGCCCTCACCCTAGGACTAGATATGTAGGTCATTTTGTTCTCGATTTTCCTTTTCTTAGAGCACACTTGTTATTCACTGTTTTGTATATAGTTTTGTATTAAGCCTAAATCTTTTCTTTAGACTAAAAGGGGAATTGTAGTGAGATAGTCCTTCTCTGGCACAGACAACACCCATTGGGGGGTGGAGCCATGGGCGGAAGTGACCTGTGGAAGGAGGTCGGAGGGGGCCAGGAAAGGTGCTCTCTTTCTGGTGTGACTCAGACAGGAGAGGATCGGGTTGAATTTCCTGGTGTTCATCTGTCTAGGTTGTAAGTTATTTCTCCCTGAATAAACATCTATTCGGCCTATTTGTTTATCCTGATTCTTATAGACACCAACACATCAGTAAGGCAGTCATAGGAAACATTTCCTGTGGGAAATTGCACTGAATAAATATGAATCCACCCCTTCTATTAGAACAGCATCTGTAAAACCTATTAGAACAATACATTGTTGGTGGTGGATTTTCTAATTAATTCAGATGTATTAACTCATAGTGGAAAGGCAGAGGTGTCACTCACTGTATGCCATTAAGTGTTAATCTTAGTTCCCTGCTTAGTGACAAGGGCATAAAATTACAGTGAAGATAATTTAACTATAAATGTACATATAATATCCATTTGATTGATTTTTTTTAAGTAATGTGGCTGCTGTATTTCATTTTCAGGCTTCACATAGTTGAACAATAACTGCAATTTGTACAGAACTCAAGTTAACAAAACTGATGAGGACAACCCTGACTCTACCTGTGTGGTTGGTAAAAATGCACAAAGAAGGCTGGTTGCTTAACTTTTCTTGATCTTGATGATAATCACATCCAAAGTTGACAAGTCTAAGATGGTAAAGCAAAAGAAATTATTGAATGCATGTAAAGAGGTACTCTCCTCACATATGCTATAACTACCACAACACACTCACAGAGGCAGAAACATGTTTCTGATATATTTCAGCAAACAATTTTTGTTTAAAAATATAAAACAGTGATGAAAATATACATAAAAGACAGCAACCTGGCAATAGACAGAAATTTTTATTACTTACAACATATGTTTTTATAATATTTGTTGTAAATATCTATAATATGTTTAGTAAATATTACCTAAAACATGTGTGTGTGTGTGTGTTCAAATAGGCACAATTAAATATCCATATGTTTAATTAAAGTTGAAGAAATATTGAACAGCTTTGGACTACCATTACTCTAATTTGGAAGACTTTCTTTTCTTCTAACCTTTGAGGTACTCTGTTTTGCTTTATTTTTTTTTTAAATCTGTTGTTTTTAATCATACATAAAATACTCTGTAAAAAGAAAAATCTTGCCTTTCGTGTAAGAGGATAACAGAAAAAAAATAAAGCAAGAAACTGAGCTGAGTTGCAAGTGGGTTGACCTGTGACCTCCTGTTGGCAGTAAGAAAGCCTTCAGATGTTTTATCTAAATGCATTCTCACTGAATCATAAAACCTGTTTAGTCACAGGTAGGCAAGCACTTCCACACATCAAAATAAATGCAGGTGCCCTATAGAAATCAACACAGTTGACTTTACACATGTAATCCTCTATCCATTGACTAATCAGTTTATATTCTGTAAAGAGTGGAAATATTAATAACAGATCTACAAGGGGCTAGGTAGATGGCTCAGCAGTTAAGAGCACTGGCTGCTCTTCCAGTGGACCCGGGTTTGATGCCCAGCACCCACAGTTAACAACCTTCTGTGACTCCAGGTCCAGTGGATCCAACGCCCTCTTTTGGCTTCTGCAAACACTGTACATGTGTGGTACACAGACATATATGCAGGCTAAACATCCACACACATAACATAAAATAAATTTTAAAATACATACATAAAATATCAGCCCATCCCAGTATCTATCACAATTAGGAAAAGATGTCATCATTTTGCTACCTATAAATGTCTATGAAATTTAACATTCTATGGATAACTTACTTAAATCTTAAGCCACTCAATGATATGTCCAAGGGCATTTCAAACTGTTAAAATAAAAAAATGAGATCAGCATTAAAAATGACATCATAGATCTTCCCCAGAGAAGAGCTTACCAATTGACTGTCCAGTGACAGTCAGCCCTGAAATCACACAAATAACACTATGTAGACATGTATATACATATTTATATATTCATACAATAAGTAACATTACACAAACATGTAGATATATTAATATATGTATGCAATCAGTAACATTACATAAACATGTATATACACATTCATATATTTATACAATAAATTACAAAACATATATACAATGACATTATACAGACATGTATATATTCTTATGTGCATACAATAAATAACATTACACAGACATGTATATACATATCTCTATATTCATATAATAAGTAACATTACACAGACGTATATACATGTCTATGCATTCATACAATAAGTAACATTACAGATGTGTATATATGTATTCATATATGCATATAATAATAATTAATTAAAGAAGAGGCCATGAATTGTGAAAAGAATGGGGAGAGGTATGGATAGGGTTTGGAGGGAGGAAAGGGAAGGGAGAAATTTTGTAACTTTATTATAATCTCAAAAATATTTCAGTTAAAAAAAATGGCATTACATGATAACAGCTGTGAAATGCAAAGCAAGCTGCCAGCAGGCAGTGCTCAGCTGGCTCGGTGATAGAGAAACCTCTTAGCTATCATCTCCAAAGGCAAGACCCAAAACCCACAGGGCAGGGAATCTGCTGGGAACAAACATGTTCAGTATATGCTTCTTTCCTACAAGGATAACTGCCTTAAATGAATATCATTGTGTAGGACAGTAGACAGACACAACCTTTCAAAGACAGTCATGGAAGGAAGGATGCCTAGGATATCTTGTGGAGTGGGTAAGCTGAAAATGGGCCAGGAAATGATAAGAAAGTCTTGAAATAGTGTGAAACCAATATGTACTTGATACCAATACTGGTCCTAAGAAAGGAAGGAAAGACTGTCCATCCAAGATAAAGACATATGCAGTGCCTTCCCATAGACAAACAATGATGGTGCTAGATGGTCACTAAACTATACACTCTGACTCCTTCCCTCATACTCAAATCCATTCTATTCATGATTCCTTTTGAGTCAAATAACTCAAAACCACTTAGAGCAATCTACTCTGGATTACATATATTACCTTCCTCTACGTCCCTCTTAAGGCAGCTGCTTTAAAAACACACTCTCCCATGCATGCCATCCTCTTTACCTGTATCAACTCTGCATCTGTCAGAGAGCTGTGGCTCAAGGCAGCAGAAATCAAGTTATTTGATCACAGGAGTGACTAGCACAATATCAAAACACCAGAAATTTCGTGTGTGATTTAAACTCCAGTAAAATTTCCTGGGATGGAGAATTCTATGTACTCACCATTAAAGTAAAACTCTCATCTGCCCAAAACTGGATACATCTTAAGACACTCTTTGATTTCTAGAAAAGAAAACACTTGACATCTTATCTCCAAAAATGAAAAAGCTGAAGAGAAAAAGTAGTCAAGAAGTAGTAAAAACAAAACCTGCTCATTGCCTGTAATAAACCCTCACTGGTTGTTCCCATCAGTAATAACATGGTCATTAAAAATTGTATCAGTGGGTATGAGCTCTGGCTGCTCTTCCAGAGGACCTGTGTTAGATTCCTGGCACACACACACATGAGGACCCACAACCACCTGTAACTCAGTCCCAGAGAATCCAACACCCTTTCCTAGCCTCTACAAGTACTGCACCTACATGGCTCATAGGCACACATGCAAGTGAAATGTCCAAATGCATAAAATAAAATAAATAAGTATCACACTTTTTCAAGACACAACAATGATGTCAAAATTATTTTGTTTCTATAGAAACTGGTACCCATGGGCTAGTTCTTACCTCCAGTTCAATGTAGTATAATCTCTGCTCTGACATATCCCACTGAGCCCAAACAAAATCTTCAGCTATTCTGTCTCTTGGGAGATGGCTAGGATTTCTAATTACCTATGGGGAAATGATTTTATAAGTCATTATTTATGCAAGCCTATCCCTATGATACAAGTAAACACCCCTACTTTATTACCAGTACCTCCCCACATACACAACATAAATGTTTTTCTATCAAGTGTTTAAAGCATCATCACCTTTTTCCCAGTGCTCTGTGCTCTGTTCTTCTTAGCTTAACAGGCAGGTTGGCAGAGGCCACACCTTCCACAGACATCTGCACTAGCAGAACAACTTCCTGTTGTTATCATACATACCCCTTTGGTTGGGTCTCTAGACACAAAAGCCTTCACCTCCAAAGACAAAGCTTCATGATGCCAAGACTCAGGTCTAACATGGAGAGCACCTTAACAGCCCAACAGAGCCATTCATCAACCGATGCCTTTGGTCATGGTCTTTCCTTTATGTGTTCCACAAGGGTGATGGCATTGCCCATCCACCAGAAACATTTGCCTCTCACCCTTCAAGTTCTGACTCGGATTTTACCTCTTAAACAAGTCTCACCTCAGAATCCCTATACCACAGCCAAGTTTCCTGGTTCTGTATTCCTAGTGAGCTTTTGCACACTTCCATAGTTACACCTTAGTATTATAACATCCCAGTGAGCATGTACTCCTCTAAGGACATCTGCTGACTCATGTCTTGAGTGGTTCTAGACTCTAATATTACCCAAGGACTGCTTCTAGAAGTGAAGGAAATGAAACAAGAGTACATTAAGACTATTTCTAATGTAAAGTGTCTGTTTAAACCCAAAGAACAATAGAGATTTAAAACCAAAGGATGGGGCAGGGGCTATAGCTCAGTGAGAGTCCTTGCTACCAAACAGGGAGCACTAATCCCCGAGTCCCCATAAGCCAGGCATTGCGTCATATGACTATGTTCCCAGCATGCAGGAGGGTCAGAAGTTAAAGAACTCAAGGGAAAACTGAGGCCCAGAGAGGTTAGAATAGGCTGGGAAGTTAGTTCAACAAAACAAAACTCAGAATCCTAACATCTGGTTTTGCTAATACTTTTTTTTTTTTTAACATATCAGCAGATTTTACAACTACTTCACAAAAGGAGCTGAGAATTCATTTTCCAGGGGGATGGGCGATGGTTCAGTTGGTAAAGTACTGTGTTGTTGGTAAAGTACTGTGTTGTCAGCATGAGAACCTCTGGTTGGTCCTGAGGACTCATGTAAAAAAGGCAGACACAGTGCTTGCACTTGTAATTCCATGACTGGAGAGACAGAGACACGGTGTTACCTGAGACTAGCTGGATACCCAGTTTAGCCTAGTTAGTAACCCAGGCCAGTGAGAGACCTTGTCTCAAAATATAAGGTAGATGGTATCTGAAGAATCACACCCATGTTTGACCTCTGGCCTACACACACACACACACACACACACACACACACACACACACACACTAGCATACACACACAAATACATGAACACACAAACACACATACACCAGCATGAACACACAAATACTTCAGCATATACATGTATTCACACACACAAAATGCACTCACAAGGAATTTACTCTTCCAAACTGGGCATGGTGTTTCACACCTATAAATACCAGCATTGGGCATAGTGGTTCACACCTGCAATATCAACGCTGGGCATGGTGGTTCACACTTATAATACCAGCTTTCAGACACTGAAGCAGCAGGGTCACAAGTTCCAGGCAAAACTGAGAGACATAATAAGACCCTAACCAAAAGAAAAAAAAATGGGGGGAAGGGGAAAAAACAGGGTTTACTTTCTAAGGGCAAGGATTATGACTCAGTGGCTTAGCATGTGGCAGAACATGTGCTTAGCATGTGAAATTCCAGGTTCAAGTCATTCTCCTCAAAATGCATACCAAACAATCACCAAACCAAAAAATAAACACTCAACCCTGGGCTGGACCAGGAGAGGAGCATCGGGACAATACTGATTCATGCCTAAACTCTCTCTGACCCAAAGGGACTTCTCCAGTGCTAGCAGGAGCTGGAGGCAGGTAAAAAGCAGGACCCACACAGCTGTTTCTTGCTTGCCTGGATATATGGCCACTGGGCCATGGGAAGTAATGCTAATGGTCCCAGAGCACCCCTGTATCCTCTAAATCCCCCGTTTCTATGTGCATGTATTCTGGTTTGGGGGAATAGGCTTGGGACTCTTTTCAGCCAAAGTCATATGACAAGATGAGCATCAGATTCTGCCATGACCATGTTATAATATCCATTGTGTCCCTTGGGATGACTTCACTCTGCTAGGAGATGGAGCTACAGTGCCATCTCTGTCACCTGTGTTGTAGTGAACAGGTGGAATTACACCTCCTTATAGGAAACTGTCACGAAAGCCTTCTAGAATGTGGGCAGAAGTGGTACCCCTCACCAGCAGATGGAGAAACATCTTGGTCAGCGGGATGCTGTCTGGGCAGCTGAACGGAGTCCCTCCTCTCATTCTCCCTATAGCACCATTGGGCTCCCAATCTTTGGACCCATTCTTCAGTCCCTGCTCAATCCCATCTAATACATGTGCTTAACAGCCTCCTCCAAGTACTCATAGCTGCTGCTGGGATCTAAACACTGCCCCTCCTCTGTGCATCACCAGCAGCCAGAGCTACACCCACACAGCCCTGCTCAGTTTCCAGCCAGATCTTCTGGTTTGAGGTTTTTAATTGTAGCTACATGGTTAGTATATGTTGCCTCCCATTTCAGTCTTGTTCATATAATCTTAAAGTCTTCATAGAAACAATCTTCAGAGAAAGATTACTTTGAGAGCTGTTGGGTAAAGGTACCTGCCACCAACCTTTACAACCTCAGTTTGATCCCTAAAATCCACAGGGTAAAAGATCTCTGACCTCAATGCTCACTCCATGATATGCACACGCACACACACACACACACACACACACACACACACACACACACAAATAAGCATACACACATGCATACACTCTCATGTACAAGCACTACATGCACAAATATGTATGCACACACACATACACACACGCATACAGTCTCACACACAAGCTTATATGTGCATATGCACACACAGATGCATACACACACCCATATACACACAAACACACACCCATATACACACAAACACATACACTCTCACATACAATCACATACATGCACACACATACACATATACAGTCTCACACACACACATACACACCATCACAAATCACAACAAATATGTGTAAAAATTAAAGGTTATCTTATATAGACTAAACATTCATAAGAATTGTCAAGGAAAAGGTAAGCAAGTAGAAAAATAGACAAGGATATAATCAATAAATTATCCTAACAGCAAATTTAAGCAGCCAGTGAACAGAGAAGGTGCCCAAATTCAATAAATAGTAAAAGAAATACAGACTAAGATGACAATAAGATGGCAGTTCATACCCATGAAATTGGGGAATGTTAAAGGTAAATTTACTGATACTCTCATACTTTGCTTGTAAAACTAGTTTTTTGGGGGGAAGCAATTAGCAAACCCTCCTGAAACTTATTAAATGCATATCTCAACAACCTAATCATCCATATCTAAGTATTTAGGTCAAAAACATAAAGGTACCACTATGTAGAGAGGTGTAAACAAAGGTACAACATGTAAAGGTTTGAACACAGTAGATTGCCTAAAACATCACAGACACAATGCCTGAAACTAACACACACTTCCTCAGAAAATAAATGGAAGCTACTCTAATTGTCTTCTAGATAATTACACATAGGAGTTAATAATAAACCAAACCAGGGTTTGTCAGAAGTGGGGCTAAATGTGGAATAAGCATAAGCTAATAAACATGGGGGAAATATGGAAGGACATGTGCCAGACTAAAGGAGAATGGCAGAACTATTTGCTACGTGTGTATACACATAAAAATTAGAGAAATACGATTATTTTTCTACTTACTAACCTATATCCTCCTGTAATGGTAAGTAAAATAGCAAACAGAAAGGCAGAGATTAAATGTACATGTTATTCTTATATTTGATAAAAACAATTAATTTCCCCAAAGTTTATCTAACTTTGGACAGGTTTGCACAAGTAAGCAAGACTGGATAGGCTCAGGGCCCACTGGGTATGAGGCAGAGAGGAGGGGTCACAAACTCCTCCACACATCTTTGTTTTGTTTCACATGTCATAAGAGTAAGGTATTATTCAAAAGATATCAAGAAAACGTTTTGTGTCAGTAGAGTTCATCTGTCTTTAGAAGTGAGACATAACCCCTTCTAAAAGAGATTTCAATCTTTACCACTCTGTTTCCATCTTCTCTGGTGATCTGGATATGAAACCGCTCAATATCTTTAAAAATAAACCAACAAAAGAAGATATTTTATCATTCAGGAAAAGCATCAGTACTGTTCTTCTAACAGCTGTTGCCCGGTAGGAAGTACATTATCTTACACAGGGACCCACAGCACTTCCAACCCTGCCACTCTCCCCTGCTGACAGTGTTTCCAGTCCCACATTTACTTTTCTCTTAGTGCTATAATCCTTGAAGTGTCTGGCCCTCCATTGCCTTGCTTTCCTCCACATGTATTTGCTACTCTTGTATCGTCAGTCTTGGATAAGACTAGAAAGAACCTCATTTAGCAGGGTCTACCTCTAATTTCCCAATACATATGTGTATTAATACAGGTAAAAATGCAGATACATATATGTAGAAAGATATGAGGCATTTTTATGGGCAACATCACATGAACAAAATCTGTAACACTTCATTCAATTTGTAGTAACAGTAACAATTCAGGTTTAGCCACACTTATGTTCTACAGGTTTTAATTACAAGACAAAATGCAGTACCAAAAATTGAGCCAAAACATAGGAAGTAAACACAAATAAAATGCAACCTGTCCTTCCAACCATAAGTCAATGCACAGTTTCATCTCGCAACACGAAGGACTGTTGGTTGGTAAGTACCAGTGGATTTTGTCTGTACTCCTTCCCAAATCTGAAAACATCTGGGAAAGCCATGACTTCTTGCATCACTCCCACTCAAATTTGGCCATGCTACTGTTTGCTTCACATCCACCCTGGAATTCTTTTAACGACCAAGCCTTCCCTTCCTTGCCTTCATCCAAGCCCCTTACCCTTAGATCACAGTTATCCACTCTGACAGACACACATCTTCAAGGAAACAAACAATATAACTGCTCTACAAATCACAAACTGGACATGTATGCATACATGAGCTATTCCTTTCCCACAACAAGGAAACTGACTGAGGAAAGAACTAGGGGAAGGAAAATCTCTCACAGGAGTTCTAGCTCTCAAGTGGACAGTGGAGGCGAGCAGCCCCTTGGCAATGGTAAAGATCGCCAGCAGATTCAATCAGGGATCACATTTCACTAGGAGACTGTGGGTATGCACCTCTGCCTGTCATTACTTACATTTCTCTTCTGAAATCAGTAACAGGTGGTTTTGTAGAAGATGACTTTCAACATGTGGGTAGAGGAACTGCAGAAAGTGAATATAAAAATCATAAGCAACTGTTTTGCTTGTACTTCAGTAGCTGTTAGATCATGGTTACTGGTACATGCTATGAAAGGAACTGAGAACCACAGATATGATGCAGATATGTACACATGACAAAGGTCAAGCAAGTAGAGGAAGGAACCTCTGAGGACCTCAGTTTTCTCAGGGGAAGTTGGCACCAGGTATGACATCATCACCATTCTTCTGAACACAAGGCACAGAGGGAAGCTACCTTCAGGGTGAGACTTCCTGTTTGCAATATTTGATTCTGAAGCCAATCAGAAACTATGCAAACGACATGCACACAATATGTTTCAGTTCACACAGAGACAAAATGCGGCCAGTATATTTATTGTGAAACTAAACCTAGTATATAATTGAGAACCACATAAGGCACAGTCCCTGCTGCAATTTTCAGACTCCCACATCTGAGAGACAAAGAACAAAGTGACCAGGGACTTTCCAAGAAAGAACAGGGAGTCATGATGTGGCAAGTGGCTAAAGTTAGGCTAGCTGTTATGGGGAAGAGGAGGCTTGATGCAGCACAAGCATGCTCTCCACTGTGCATCTGCTCACAGCACAAGGCTGATTCCATCAGCTGCGATAATAAAGGGAAACTGGCAGGAGACGGATGCTCAATCCCTTCATCGTCAAAAAAGAAAAAGAAAGTGACAGACAGTAAGCCAGCCTTTTCATTTTAAGGCATGAAAGGCCAGCTTGGTCTGCATAGCAAGTTGCAGGCCAGTCAGGGCAATAAAGTAAAAGACAAACAAAGCACTCTTTTTCTGCACCTGATTCACTTTATTTGTCCGAGTCCTTTAATTTTGTCACAATCATTTACCCTGCCTGGGTGGGGATGCTGAGGGAATCCAAAACGAAACCAGAAAAGGGAAGTGTACTCTGCCTCATAGCTATCACCCGCACTCACAACAGTGCAGGAAATTTGGTTCTCAAAAAAAAGAGAAACAGTGTGCAAGCTCTAGGCTGGGGCCTATCTGCAAGCAACAAGAGTGGTGGGGAAAACACAGGGTCAAAAGAACTGTTGGATGATAGCAGAGGAAGGGAGGGGACAGGAGAGGGGGGAGGGCCCAGAAGGGGAGGGGAAGGAAGTTAAGCCCTCCCCTAACACAGGGAAGAAGCAGTCCGTTTGCTGAAGGCTAGGGCTAAAGCAAATACTACAGGGTAGACTAGCTGACTCCAGCTCAACCAACAGATAGCAGAGCATGAAATTGAGCACAGGAAATTATGGTCTAGCACGTACAATAAATTGTCACTGTGGTAACCACCAAAGACCCTAGATACTGAATACTAAACTTGATTACAGGCCAAATAGGTTAGGTCCCTACAAACCTCTATTCACACTCTTGTCAACAGATGAATATAGAATTTTGTCTGTGTGTATCTGTTGAAATAAGCCTCATGTCACACATCTCATCGACTCATTAACATTGAGCTTTTGGCCCTCAGCACAATAACTCATGCCTGAACAAAGCTTATCTAAGTAACACACACACATCACCTCTGTAAAACACATCACAGCCTTTGTACACTTAGAAACACTAGACAACACTTCAGCACAACACTAGGAAGTCATTTCAAACAGTCACATCACAATGAAAAGCACCAAATTTATAAACCCATGGCACTAGGTAGTGAGCACCACTTGTCTGCAGTGTAAGCGTGGAAACAAGGCACAGTGTCCCCTCAGCTGGGATGTGCAAGCAGGTGACTCGCCTGCTCAGCAAATACCTGGCCAAATGCTGCGTTAATTTTGAATTGCAAATAAGCCTTCATAAGCACAAGAATAAACAAATGTGGAATCCTCAAATAGAAACTGACTACCCACATTATCCACAAGGGGCTTCTTCAGCAATCCACAGTGTTGCTGAAGTTGGGAGTTTACTGTCTGTCACTAATCAGATAGTCTGTCAACAAGGTGAATATGTGACCTAAACAATTCTAAAGCTTACCAGAGAATCATTTTAATATTTGCTGTTTGTGATGTGAAAGCATTGCCTTACTATCAGGTAGAGCAGGGCTGAGCAGCCAGGTCTGAGTTCTTGTCTCCATGTTTACAAAGGAAATGTCGATGCTAGAAGTCTTCTCAGCTGGAACTCTGCTTACAGGAATAATTCTGGAATGTGTGTGAAAGCACTCTGTAAACACCTTTCTCCCTAGGGTCACACCTTCTGATCAATGAGACAGCTGATAGTTGACAGGTTTACCTACCTGGACCCAAATACAGCTGTCTACTGCTTTCAGAACCTTCATTCTGTCCACAGGATGAATCTCAACCAGCAATGTTAAGCACTTTGATCCTACAGAGAAAGGGAGGGTTTCAGGCATAATGATTGGGATAGCACACATTTGAGAAAGAATGACTAATGTCTCAACTTACACCAGATGTGGGCTAACAGAACAACTCTACCATTATCATAATGTCTCCTGAGGTGACATGAAACTCTAGACCCCAGTTCCTTTCTCTGGGGCTGTGTGGGAGCCCAGGGGCTCTAAGGGAGCAATCCACCTGCCTTGCACATACATCCTTATACACCTGCCTTTGACCCAGTCACAGAACGCCCATGTGCAAAGGGAAGCCTTTGAGTGCCCTGGGAACAGCAGCTGGCACTGGCGGGAGGGGGGGGGAGGAAAGCACCACTTTTACAGTGCAAGTGGCCATCCATCACTGTGCAGCCCTGACTGACCCAGGAGCCATCACTAACAGGGTGATCTACAACAGGTGTCCTTTCCCCTCTAGACAACATCATTTGCAAACAGGTGCAGCTGGATTTTGAAAGTGTGTGTTTCCTTTAATATCAGCTTTTTCCTAATTTGCCTAAGTTTTACTTTGACATTTCTCAAACTCAAAATTGGGGCCATAGGTATGTAACTCAGTGGCAAGGCAAATGAGGAGGACATGGAAGGAAAAAATATCAAAACAGATAAAGAACCCACAACAAAGCTAAAGTCACTGTGCCTATAGTGAAACCATTTTGAGCATAACTCCATAAACCCTTTGCCTTCTAAGTCTAAATTAACACAGCCCTGCTCATCATCTGTCCAATTCTGCAGCACAGTGGCAATCAGTGTGTGAAAATACAAAGATATTCTGACGCATGTGTAGCACGGCTGACAGTGTCTATCAGCAGCAACAAAAAATCTCGGTTCCCCCCAGGATCGAGCAGCATTGTCAATAGCTGCCTTAGGTCCTGGTATCATATCTGAGCAAATGTCATAAAAAGCAATTAGGAGTAAGTTCTGTCCAGGGGCTGGATGGGGTTTACCACAGACATCCAAATTTAGGTCAAAGGTCTCCTCTCCCAAGAGCATAGTCGAGTTCTTAAGACGCTAATATAGCCAGGTTCTCTCTCAGTTACTGTATTGGGAATATTAATTAACAATCTGGGGATCACACAGAAGTCTGGAATCACCCAGTTTTCAGTTCTTAAGAGTAACTTAGAGAAACATGAGCCAGTTTCCAGGATAGGACCTAACAAATTTTAAGTCCTGAGTATTTCAATAAAAATGTCTTTACGGATCACCAGAGGGGAAACTCCTGAACCAGGTGGCAGTCAAAATGGGAGATCCCTGGTCTCTGGTGACTACAAGTCCAGCTGCAGTCCTGAAGTTAACAATCAGGGAAGCTTGCAAGGTCCTGGCCTACAGGCTCAGTCTGAATGAAGGAAGAGCAAGCTGAGCATCTCAGGGCCCAAGGGCTCTGTTGGCCAACTCCCAAACTCCTCCCCCTCCACCCCCATCGCCAGAGGCAAGGCTGGAGAGCCAGTCATCCTGCCAACAATGTGGGCCTTGCAGGTCAGAGAGCACAGCTGCTTTCACTGCAGCTCCCAGGACCAGGCAATGCCGCAAGACCTTGTGGCCTCCCCACACCACCAGACTCCCCGCACGCACGCACGCACGCAGCTCTGGAAGCCTTGCTGAGACTGTCTGCCTGGACTTCTGGTTATAAAACAGACGTGGCAGATGGCCAGGCAGACAAATGATAGGAAGGGCATCCTGTAGACCCCGTGGGGCCACTTCCGACTTCCTTGTCTGAAGGTGGACAGTTGCACTTTTCTTTACTTCTCTTTTCTGAGAGGTCTCAGGCAGCCCAGGTTTGTGATCTTCAACTCAGTGTTGCTGAAGATGGAGACAGCCACAGAGTCTTCATCCACTGCCTGTACCTTGGGAATGCTGGGGTTACAGGACTTTTTACTTTGCCTTATTAGGGAGAGTGTGCTTTTGATTCTGCCCTGGAATTTGGAATGAGTCTCCTGCCTCAGCTCCTGGGATGCTGGGCTACCCATCTGGTGTTTATTTGGGGGGGGGCTCTATGTGAGATTTTCTTTCTTTTAACATCATTTTTATTTAGTGTCTTCAATTTTTTGTTTTGGATTTTTTTTTTCCTCCTTTGAGGCAGCTTCATGCATCACCTTGACCAGATCCCAGCAGATTTGTTGTTACATTTCTATCAACCAATGGCAGATCAATAAAGATTATTATTAGAAACTAAGAAAATGCCATGAGGATTTGGGGAGATAGTTCAGTGGGGAAAGCGCTTGTGACAGGACTTCATGTAACCCCAGACTAGCCTTGACACTCAACCCCTGGTCCCCTATGTCTTCTCCTTAAGTTCTGAGACAAGGGGTACGCCACCAAGCCCAACCCATATCTGAAATCTCAATTGAACAAAAAGAAACCTTCACATGGTGATGACTAGTGATTCTCAAAAGATATTCCTCCAACCACAGTTTCCTCTCACCTCAACCTCTGACTCATATTCAAATCCCTACCTTACATGTCTAGGATGTCTAATTCACATCTCAAACCAAGAATACACAAAACTGAACAGTTCCTCTTACTCCTGTTCTCACATGCACATGGGTGTGCGAGTGCATGCGCACACACACATGCACACACACACACTCTTGCCCTGCCCCCCCCAAAAGTCTGAGTCATTTTCGACTTGTTCTTTTTCTCATGTGCCCATCAAATCCAGAAGCTAATCTTGACAAATCTGTTTTCTCAATATGTCCAGATGCATCCTGAGCCACAGATTCCCTTTTGCTCATAGTGAAGGGCAGGTCATTCCAGGGTCTGCGCTATGGAGACAACCACCCTGCCCTCACCTCCACTTCCTCTACTCCACTTCAGCTCACTGTCCTCATTGCCCTCTTAAAACAGTGAATCTACAAATTTGTCTAGTCTTGCTCTGTTGGAAAGATAATTCCCACTCCCCTCTTTCAGGAGCCTGCTTGACCATGCCCCAGCAGTGTTCCCATGTCCCAAATAAAGTAACAACAAAGAAACGCCAGAGAACCGCCTCAGGTGCTGCGTCCATGAGACATTTACCTGAGGGAGTGGGGATGGTATGCCAAAGGCCATAAGTACAGTGGACATGAAATGTCAGTACAGTAGTGGCCACCTGGGATCTTAACCTGCTCCAGGGTACCTCAGAATCAATTCTCCTCAGACTGGAAATGGGGGAGAATTACCCTTCAGCTCCCTGATGCCCTCTGACTGTGGACTGCCCTGTTGTACATCCATCCAGACTCCAGGCTGTAATGTAGACAACAGAGTCTTCCAAAGATCCTGAGCCAAAAGCAGGAAGTTGGTAGAGAAGCTGAGGGGGAACATCCTGGAATCATACCTGCACAGAGCCGGTTCTTACCTCAGTCATAGGGATTAGGTAAGAGTTAGGATACAAGCTACTTTCTAAGTAGTGTGACAACTAATACTACTCAGGCTAATGTTTTTAAAGACACAGCAAATAATCTCACCACAGGTACCCAAATCCCAGGCTGAGCAAGCACATCTGGATAGGATTTAATTTTACACCATTAAAACTTTAAATGGTCTCTGGGGGTGCAAGAATTGACTATTGATAGGCATGACAGTGAGGCAGAAAAGATAAACATCAAGGAAAGCCTACAGTTGCTCTGAGCTTGCTGTCATAATAGGATTTTTCTCAGACTAAAGGTACCAAGGGATAATAAGAAGCAGACCTCACACAGTGCAAACCCATGATGCATGGATTGGCCTCACCCACTCAGCAGCTCCAATAGTAATCTTGCCTTCCCAGGACCAAGGAGCACATGCATCGCATCAACCCTATGTCCTATTTTGCCCAAACTTTTGTTTAGGTGTCAGTATACTAATGTTCTAGATCACATCCTACATAAACCAGTCCAATTCCATCCCTTGAGGTGAGCATTGCATCAGATCCTAAGAGCAGTAGAGGAGATGAGGAGGAGACCAGCGAGAGGGGGAACGAGGGTGACTGTAGCTCTCCGTATGTCACTGCAGGGCAAAAGTAAGTGAAT
This sequence comes from Phodopus roborovskii, assembly GCF_943737965.1. Classification (NCBI taxonomy): domain Eukaryota; kingdom Metazoa; phylum Chordata; class Mammalia; order Rodentia; family Cricetidae; genus Phodopus; species Phodopus roborovskii. The sequence goes on along the minus strand of NW_026126693.1, from coordinate 3,106,886 downwards.
GAGCAATGAGATTTCAGCCAAGACATCTAGCCCACCAATATCTTACAATAGCTCTTCCCAGGCTTGGCTCCAGTTCCCCTGCCTCTGAGATATGGAAGAAGCACAGAACAGCCTCCTGAGCCTCATGTGAAAACAAGGGTTTTTCCATCACAAGCAACCGCAGCATTCATCCAGTAGGAACTATGCTAACAGGAGTCAAGTGTGCCAGATAAAGAGAGCAAAGGAAAGCCCCTAGGAAGGGAACAGCAAGGGCCAAATCCTCTGGACAAGGGTTGAAAAATGGTAGTTCCCAGGCTGACTCCAGCCCACAGGTGGCTGCCATTGGGGACAGAGTCTTAAAAATTATTTGAGCCAACTTTTATAAATTGTAGTTTCTTACATAAAATCCCAGAATTCTCAACAAAATTCAAAGCTGGCCGCAGTGGACTTAACTGCCCTTTTGGTATTCCCCAGGGGCCAAGACCCTGTACCCATCACTAATCCTTAAAGCTGTTGAACACATTTCATTACAGCTTCTGTTTCTATGCTAAAACTAGAAACAACAAGGCTAGTGAGATGACTCAGTGGACAAAGGCACCTGCTGTCAAGTCTGACCACCTGATTCAACCTCCAGGACCCATATGGTGTGAGGAAGTTGTCCTCTGACTTCCACACACATGCCCATGTACATGCAGGCACACAAAATATAACAGAAATAGTTGACAATGGAAACAATAAACACATCTTATTTTTCTCTTTTGCATGGGTATGTATCTGTACAATGTGTGCATGTGAAGGCCAGATGCAAATGTGTATGTATTTTGTGAGGCTGAGTCTCTCATTGGCCCAGTTACGGCCAAAGTAAGCTAAGCTGACTGACAAGGGAGCCCCAGGGATGGCCTATGTCCACCTCCATAGCACTGAGATTACAAGTGTGTACCATCACAGCTGGCCATTTTTACATGGATCTCAAAGACCGGATTCAGGTTTTCACATTTGCACAGCAAAACTTCACTGATTGAGCTATGCCACAAGCCTGACACTTCATTTTTCTCCCACAGAATCTGTTATTTATATGGCCACTGCCCACTGTGAACATTTGCAACTGAAACCTAGTGTCAAATTAAAAGCTCCATGATAGCCACCTTGACACTTTATTAAAGTTATATCTCAGCAGCACACAGGGCCTGACCATCTGCTGTCTATACTGTGAGTTACAGGGCAGACAGATGACATAGAATACCTCTAGGATTTAAAAAGTGAAAGATTCCACATGGCTAATAAACTATAAGTAGTTTTCTGTAAATGAACAGATTTATGTTTTATATTGTATTTATGGGCCATCCACAATGCATTAGAGATTAATATTTCACCAGATATTTTTTAAATAGTACTGTAAGTTTTCTACTTTAACATTAGTTTCTGGCCATAGAAGTCAAACAAATTCTTGGTATTCATTTAGAATTCAGGTGCTAATTGTCATCTCATTTGTCTACAACTTTCATTATACTGTGTTTTGCACCTTCTTACCTACTTGAGAAACAAAATTTAAAGTCTTGCTTCTGCTTAAATGGCTGCTGCCTTTTTATTCTACAATAAGGGCACTTCTAAAAAAGCTTGAAATTTGGCTTAGTCCAACAGGTCTTTATCTATCAGTACATACAAAAGAAGAATAATTCCATTACCTGGCTGAAGCTCACTCCTTACTCCTTCTTTAGTGTAGTGAATGAAACTTGCAGCTAATGGAAAAGAAAAAACCCAGTTAGCAACTGATCCCCAGTTGTTCAAGTTCATCATCTACCTGGAATAAATAAGTTCTAAGGACCTGTCACTGCAAAAGCATTCATTCTTATAGGTGTGCCCTACAGATTCTCAGTTTCAAACTTGATTTACCTAGAATATGTATTTTCTGGAAAGTTATTGTTATAACCAAATATTGCAAAATCCACACACTTCAACTTAAAAGATGTAGGTCTTGTGCAGCAATGAGATCTCAACTCACCAAGCAAAGTTCTCTCACTGTTGACAGAGCAGCTGACAGCTTGCATGTCCTTCTCAAAGGTATACAAATGCTATTAAAACAACCAAAAAAGGACATTATAGCAGATAACAATATGAAGCTAAGTTCCTATTAAACTTTATACCAAGCATTGTTTAGCAAAACATTTCCTAAAGGACCCTAAGTGAACTGTCTATGCTGATATGGTCTGAATTATTTTTCAATGAACATGTTTAATATTTTATGCCACATTTGGTGCTGAGACAACCAAACAGCATGGTTCAGAACACAAACTTTAAAACTGACTAGACCTGACTAGACAAATCCTGACTGTTATTTTTAAGCTGGGTGACTTTAAACAAATTATTCAACTTACCCATCCATCATAATTAACATAGGACTATAATATGCATCTCATGTTATTATGAGGACTGAGAAATACTAGAGTGGATGGCCAAAGTATCTCATAGAGTGGGGTGGTGCCCTTTATTCCTCAACAAGTTCTGTATCAGAGAGGCACAAAAACAGAAAACTAAATAAGACCTAGAGTCTCTTGGGAGATACTCAAACTATGAGTCATGCCAGGAACAGGAAAACTTCAGCTTGAGTGAGAAAAAAACAGACATTAAGCACCAGGGTGGCAAATAGTAGATACTGTGGCAAATATTTTAAAGCTATGGTTTCAGAAAACAAAAAACAAAACAAAACACTTCAATAAGAAGTTTAAACTGTGATTGAATAAAAACAATGGAAATCTTAACAAGGACATGTATAAAAATGTATAGAAATTGAAAATTACAATAATCAAATTTTAAAATCTCAAATGGTAACAACATACTAAAAACAAAATCCAGGAACCTGAAGGGAAAAATACCTGATCTGCACAAAACAAAGTAATAAAGCTGGGACCTCGGCGAAGAAGCTGGACCATAGACATGACTGTCACAAAGATGATGAATCTGATGTAATCAAAATCCAGAACAAGAGAAAATGAAACTTTTGTGTCTGAAGACATAGTGGCTGATAAGTGAATTGCCCCAAATTAGGCAAAGAGTCAAGAAGCTGAATGAAAACCCAAACAATGGAGGGTGGGAGAGCTGACCCTGAGGTCGTAAGAGCAGGAGAGCTGACCCTGCCTCTCATCAGCTGCAGCCCTTGGGAGAGTGGCCCTACCCTGGCCTGGACAACACAGCAGAGCAAACCCTGAGGACATGAAAGCAGAAGAACTGGCCTTACCCTTGCTCATTGATGCAAAGGGTGAACTAGCTGGAGCAATGCTGGAGAAATCACCCTGTTGGTGAGGACATGGACCAACCCTGCAACTACCCAGCCCAGAATCAGGGCTATGTGTTGGCCCACCCCAACATGCACCCCATCTATGATCTGCTGGAGCACTCGAAGGGGCTGGTCCTGCAGGCACAAAGCTATAGGATCTCCATGACATAGGGCAGCAAAGGGACACCCAAGAGGAGTGCCAGTGAGGGCCTAGTGTTGATAGTGTAGCAGAAGCCAGAGGCCTAGAACCAATCAATGCTTGCAATGAGCCCTTGCAGGTAAAGATGAATGGACTAAGTGGTTTACTGCGTGACTCACTGTGTCACACTACAGCTTCCATGATGAAATTGATTTTTCCTTTTTTTTTTTTTTCTTTTTTCTTTTTTCTCTTAGATTTTATTTTATTTGGGGGGCGTTGCAAGGGCAGAGAATAGATACAAAGGAATAGGGAAATGAATGGGATTGAGAGGCATGATGTGAAAGAATGAAAAAGAAAGAAAGGAAAACCCAAACAAATCCATAGGGACATACTCAAGTAAACGTTCACAAGATGAAGGGCAAAGGAAAAAAAAAAAAAAAAACTTTCAAATGTGGTTGGGGAAAATGACACCTTAAATACAGGAGGAAAATAATTTAAGAGACAGGTTTCCCATGAGAGACCATGAAGGGAGGGAGGAAAGGAAGGAGGGAAGTAGGAAGGGAGGGAGGGAGGGAGGGAGGAGGGAGGGAGACATTCTTTCAGGAACCTGTCAGCTTGAATTCTAGACTTGAGGAAATCATCCTTCAAAATGAATAAATGAAAGAAATGCTCAGGTAAAGACAGCTGAGAATGTATACACACCAACTCTAAAATACTGTGACTAAAACAAATTCTTAAAAGACGGAGAAAATGTAAAAAAAAAAAAAAAAAAAAAAATAGAATCAGGACACCAGGGGACCAGGAAGGAAGATGAAACAATGGAGACAACAAAACTAGGTAGCACAGAGTGGATTTTCCTTACTACATATTTCTTAAATTATATTTGACAACAAAGGCAAAACGTGTGCCATCAAATGTGCATTTTGAAAACAACGCCAAGAAGCTAAGTCTGCCGCTTAGTGGTGCAGCACCTGCCCACCATGAACGATGGCTATGGATTTAGTTGCAAGGTCCATAAAACAAAATAAAATAAACATATAAATAAAAGTCTTTTTAGGGGGCAAGGTGGCTGGAAAGATGGTGCAGCGGTTAAGAGTGCTCAGGGCTCTTGCAGAGGACACAGGCTCAGTTCCCAGCACCCATATGGTGGCTCACAACTCCAGTCCCAGTGGTCCAGTGCCCCCTTCTGGCCTCCACTGGCTTGTGCATACATGTGGTACACACAATCTCACACAGGCACACACATACATTAAGTAAATAAGTACATTAATAAATCTTTCTAAAAGAGACAAGATGTTGGAGACAACTGTAACTCTAGAGAAGCAGATAAATTAAGAAGTAAGGATCCTGGGGGTTGAAGAGATGCTCAGTGGTTAAGAAGTAAGGATCCTGGGTCTCACTGGAACTGGTAAATGGCTGCCAGCAGCTGTCTGGATGATGGCAGAGTGTGTCCACTGACTACTGTGATGACTACAGGACCGTGCCTATGTGATGAAATAACACAGAAGCATAACACCCATTCTCCCAGTGCCACCTTCCTGGTTTTACCGGCATGCTCTAGACACAACGTGTAACAACTGGAGAAAACTGGGCAGTTTTGCCCATTTAAAAACAAAACCATGTAGGAAGGTGGGGAATCATCAAGATTTGTGTACCCTTTAACCCAGACTGGAGTGCTATCACTAAAATAAAGCATTGTCTTTCTTTTGGTAGTACAGTTCCAAAACAAAAATAGAGAACTTGAAAGACAACTTAAAGTCCAGATGATGTGATTTGCAAGCACATTTCCTCAACAAAACCAAGAAAAACAACTGTGTGGGTTTTAAGGTGTTCTGAATACATGGAAGATACAAGAGGGGGTGGGCTTAGCAACTGTTGTGGTTTGACTATGTTTCCCAAGTTCATAGGCTAGAAACAAAATTCCCAATACAGTGGTGCCCGGACAGGGAGGCACAGTAAAGGGTGGACAGGTCACAGGGCTCTGCCCTCCTAGGGACTGCTAGGTTAATCACTGGGAGAGTATTATCATAAAAACAAGTCTAGACCCCTCTTGCTCTCCTATTCTCATCCTTCTACTGTGTGCCATGACAGAGAAAGAAAGCCGTTACCAGATGTGGGACCTTTGACCTTGAACTCACCAACATCTGGAACTGTAAGAACTAAACATCTGTTCTTCACAAACTACCAAATCTTCTTCAGCAGTGATGGCACAAGCCTTTAGCCCCATTACTCAGGAGGCAGAGACAGGTAGATCTCTGTGAGCTCAAGGCCAGCCTGGTCTACAAAGTGAGTTCTAGGACAGCCAGAGCTACACAGAAACCCTGTCTTGCAAAACCAAAAGTAAAGACCAAATCTCAAACTCTCTGTTATAGCAGGATGTAGCAGCAGCAGCAAAAAAAAGTACACCTAAGGCAGCAACTTTGGTTAAAGAAAGATGTCCCTACTTATTACAGCAAAGCTGGTTAAATTTCCCACTAATTTATGCCTTAACCAATTTATTTCTTGAGTAATCTGCATATTTTAAAAGCCAAAAAGCAGTGAGGAAGAAACAAATCAAATGCAAAATGTCCCTCGCTCCTTGCTTATAGGCCCAGGGAAGATGAACATATCCACAGAAGGTAGCTGCCCCCCACCCATGTCAGACTGAAATTCCACATTTTGATGGCTCAAAATGCATCTTCTCAAAATTCAGACCATATAGAAGCCAAGGAAAGGGCTGTTCTGGCCCCCAGAGTTTTATTTGCCTCTTCCCCAAGATGTGCCTCGGTCATCCAAGGGGAACACTGGCTTGTGTGGTTATTGAATCAGAGAATAAATAGATGAATGAGTGAATGAACAGCTGTGGGTAGACGAGTAGATGAGGGGAAAAGAGAATGAACCACACTGGAAGTCAAAAGAGAAAGGTGACCTGTGAGAAATTCGGAATGGATAAAAGGTATCTAAGTTCAAGATCCGATTCTCAATTGTTCATACATAAGCACAAACTGCCCTCCCACCATAATGTCCCAATTAGATAAAACTTGTCACTCTGACCAGGAACTAATGGGGGGGGGGGAAATCAAGGAACCCAGCTCCAAACCTGCATTGCTACTGAAAAGGAACAAAAACAACAACATGAAAGTTAGCCAGAATGAGAACTTGGAGCCACGGGTCATTATGAAAATGACCTAGGAGCACACAGGCCTTCAGGGAAGGCAATGGACTTCCTACTTTTATTTTTCCCCCATAATGTTATTAAATTAGTCTGAGCCGCTTTGGTTAAATTTCAAAGAACTAAGATCGTGTATCATTTTGGTTCAGGGGTCATTATACTTTTTTTTTTTTTTGTAACACAGATAAAAACACTAAAGAGTTAGAAGGGAAGAAATGAAATTATATGAGTTTTTGGAAAATAAAATTGAAGTTTATATCTAGAAAACAGAGGAGGCAGAAAGAAAAAAATATAGTCAACTGAGAAATCTACAATTACCTCGTTCTGTCTGGTTTGGCAGTCATATAGTCCAAAGACAGTATTTCCCTTACTATCCTAAAAATTAAGGAGATATTTATTAGTATTGCTGTTTAGGATATGAGGTTGTCACTGGTTTTTAAACAAACCTAAAACGACTCTAACCATCTTGGCAGTAGGCACTCTAAAGGAAGCCTGCTATGTATCTTTTAGAAGGACCAGACCTAACTCAGCTAGTCACTGAAACATGGAGAGGGAACAGGTCATCACTGGACAGCTTAGAGGATCTGAGGACTGGCTAGAAGGAGTCAGCATGACCCTCCTCTGTGTCCTTAAGAGAATAAATATGACAAACTGCAATTGAACAAGTCCACAATATTCTTATAAGTAAAATTGAATCTTTAAATGCACGATTCCAGGTATAACCTAAGAATTGTTTTTAATCAGCAGAGAAACAAACTATAGTAGAACAAATGTAACTAACTGCTGGAATTATTCTTTCATGTTTCCCTATTAGCAAAGTTGTCAGTCAAAGTAAATGTTCTTTAGCATGTCCAACACCCAAAGGTGTTGTTAAACAACTATGGTTACATTTACATCTGAACGTACAGAGTAGTCAAAGTTAACATTTTCTCAAAGACAAAATTTAAGCATTCTAGTTATCTTTCAATATCTTGGCCTTTTTTTTTTTCCTCTACAAAATGAAATTAGCCATCCATTCAAATTTTTTGAATTTCAGATATGTAGTTTTCTATGATTTTTAAAAGAGGAAATATTTCACAGGATGGACTACTAGCCACTCTTCACCTGCACAGAAGTCAAGGTGCTTACAGGCTTTGCTGCCCTTTAATAAAGTAGGGTACAGATTCTGTAAAGTTCATCTTAGCACTGGAGAAGCAGAGGCAGGCAGATATCTGTGAGTTTGAGACCAGCTTGGTCCACATAGTGAATTCTAGACTAGCCATGGATATATACTGAAATCTGTCTAAAAAAAAAAAATCTATAAAAGGCTAATACAAATAACTAAAACTCTATGCTGTATATATTTACTGCAATACAAAAACAATGTGGACTTACCTTATAGGTATAAATAAAGTTTCCATTTCTTTCAACGTTTAGTACACGTAAACTCTCATAAGCTGTTTCTAAAACACCTGGAATATAGAATGGCAGGTTAATATTCAGAAAATTGTTTTAACATAATACAACAAATACAGTATTCATGAAGGAAATCAAGCTCAAAATTGTAAGCTGATGTTTCTGTTACATGGAATTTACAATCAGGCATACTTAATCTATCCCATTAGAAGTCAAGAAAGTAGGGGGAGGTCTTGGGGTAGTGATGTGCTCTGAGCACATTGAGAAGCTGTGAATATATCCATTGGGTTATGCCCTCTTGACCTCTTACTATAGACTCTTCTATATGTCATATCGAAATGATCTCAATTGTATACTAGCTTTTCTTTATGCATTCTGAAGCTACATTGGTAGTAGCATACCAACATCAAACTCATACTTTCCTGCTGGATTCACCCCTGCCAGGTGCTCAGCTGAATTTCATGTATTTGAACAGTAAATTAAAATAATAATATTTTTAAAAGCAGGCCACCAAGGAGACGGTCCAGTCGGCAAAGTGCCAGCCAACCAAGTTTGCAGACCTGCATAAAGCCAGGCACTTAGACGAAAAGCCAGTCATGGCAACATACATCTGCAACTCTACTGCTGGAGGAGGGCATTCAAATGGATCCTCTAGCTTGCTGGTCAGCCAGTATAGCCAGTGAGTGAGTGCCAGATTCAGTGAGATACCAACCATGTCTCGAAAAAGATGGAGTGCAACAGAGGAAGACACCCAACATCATCTGCTATCCTCTATCTATGCCCGTGTGCACACATGCACTCCACTCACATCCACACAAGGAAATAGTCAAACATTTCCTTGCTTACGATGATGTCATAAGCAATGGGCTAAACCAGAGAAAGGGAGATATCCCTGTTCAGTCTTCCCCCACAGGATACTGTCTTTGGTGAGTGATGCACAGATGTTAATATTCAGAAAAGGGTTCTCTTGCTATCAGGAACTACTCCACCCCCACCTCCAGAAAGGTTTCTGTATAGTAAGGACCCAGAGGAGAAACAGAAGAGTGGAAAATACTGGTCTGAGCTGAGACATTTCATCCTGAAGGGGCTGCAGAGAGGTTTCTGCCAGGAGCCAACCTCTAAAGGAAGGCATGGTCAGATGCAGCTGTGTGTGTGACCTAGGACATCTGTGACCTGATGGCAATTCCCTACAGGGTTTACAGACAGGAAGGGGGGATTTCCTGTGAGGTCTTCCAAGTACAGCTTTGTAATTATACATATTGTGGTGTGAGAAATCACACCCAGGTTTTAAGGCAAGAATTAGGCTCTATTCATTGATGAATTTCATTTCTTTCCTCTTTAAATCTTTCTTTGGTACTTACACAGTGACATGGTATAACTTTCCTATCCTTTACTGTTAATCCCCTTGTTACTCATGTTTACCTTGTGAGGCTTATGAGCAGACTCACCTTTTGGTTCCTCCACATCCTCCCTACCACCCCTAGCTGACCCTGTCTTTTCACTGGAGTAGTGGTCCATTCTCACTTAGTGTAGTTGTCTCGGGTCACACTTATACTACTATTTGTCGTCTGTGACTCTCCTGTTTGACTCCTTCCACCACTCAGTTATTAACTTCTCTGTTACATGCTCTTTTCTATCCTTTTATTAGTTAGACCAAAAATTGTAGCATGGGTGCTCAGCATTTACACTTTAATGTTACATGGTACCCAAGAATATGATGCAGTTTAACCCTTCATCCACTCTTAACAGGAGAGTATGTTGGAAAATTGCTTGGCAAGATCTACTGAAGTTGAACACATGATTCAACAAGCTCACTCATGCATACCACCAGCAATCTATACATAAAATCTGAGCTACTGTGCTTCATAGTAGCCCAAACTGAATCCCTCAAAATGCATACCAAGATCAAAACAATGGAATATATTATGGCAATGAGAAAAAAAACTAACCATAGCAACACACAAAAATAATTGAGCAAAGCGCAGCACAGTGGTGCATGCCCTTAATCCTAGCACTCAAGAGGCAGAGACAGGGAGATCTCTATGAATTTGAGGCCAGAGTGATCTGCATAGAAAGACCCTGATTCCAAAAAAAAAAGTGAGCCACAAAATCCCCATAACCACTGAAAACCAACTACTTAATTTGATGTTTCTGAAACTGATGAAATCAGTCTCTGAAGCTGAATGAGCAACTTCCCTGGAGCACTGAGGACCTATGTGAAGCTAACGATCCTTAACTGCCCTGAGCACTGGCTGTGGGGACTTTACTCTGGGGAAAGTGACTGTGCCGTGTGTCCTTATGACTTGTATACTTTTCAATAAACAAGTTCAACTTCTGGAGCACAAACAAAGACCTTTAAAGAAAACATTCAACTTAAAATTTAACTGTCCATCTTCATCTATAGCTTTTAGGTAAAGGATTCTACAGGTAAAGAATTTAAGTGAACAGCTGTGTGTAGAGCATTCTTGATTATCATTAACTATAGATTAACTGATATTTTAACTCCCTCAAAAGTTGTTCACAATTAAATTGCTTAAATTTGGTTGCTCATACACAAATAGAATAAGCAGACATTAAAACAGTATTACATTGGTTGTGGAAAATTCAGATGTTTGCATGAAGCATGCAAAACATCCTACAGCAGCACATTCTGCTTGCACTCCTAATTCAAAAGAAAGGGAAAAGCAGAGTAGAAGCAAGCTTACAGCAAAGAGCTGGAGCTGGTGTGGGTGACTTCAGAGGAGTCAGCTTTCACAGAAGTTTGGCCATAACCCTGAAGTCCCTCTTCCTGACTGTCATGAGACATAGTTGTGTAAGGGTTCCGCAGCCAGGATGCAGCTGTGGTAGCTATAGACAGGTATATATTTCCATTGAGCTGTCAGAATCACTCGGCACTGATTTGAAAATACAGGGATAATCATTTGATCTTACAGCAGAACAGGATTCAGTCAGCTGACTGAGTAACACTTCACAATGTGTTCTCATTTCCACCTCACACATACCTTGGCTCAAATATTGCAGGCCCATTGCGTATAGAGGACAACTAATTCAGCAAGTGAGGACCCCAGGCCAATCCCACACAGTGAAGAAATAGTTCAGGATCATCTCAAACCCACTTTGCAGGGCATTCTGTAACAGCTAGAGAAGTGTTTAGCAAGTGCATCCCCACCCTGCAGTGACACGAAGCTTTTAGAATGCAATGTGTCAATATTTTGAGAATTTTTTTTCTTTCAAGACTATAAGGACATTCACAGACATTCACGCAAGTATACTTAAAGTTTCAGATAAGATAAGAAATTCCTTTACAGGAAGTCTCAAAAAAGTTTTTGGCAAACATCTATTTTTAAACTACTGAAAAATGCTCCATCAAATACAGACTATACTTTGTGTGTGTGTGTGTGTGTGTGTGTGTGTGTGTGTGTGTGTGTGCATATAGAAACATTAGGGGAGCTTTTAAAGGAACACTGATGCTACAAACAAGAACCATTTAAAAAATACATATTAAATTTTATTTGTTTACTTGGTATGTGAGAAAGGAGGGGAGGGATGAAGTTAGAGTGAGAGCAAGAGACACATGTGGCAGAGAACACCTTGTATGAGCTGGTTTTCTCCTTGCACCCTGGAGGACTCAGGTCATCAGACTTGGAGGCAGGTATCTTTACCTGCTGGATCAGCTCACTGACTCAAGATATTCTGATTTATAGCTTTGGAGCCTGTCCTGTAACTAGCTCCTATAGACCAAGCTTGTCTAGTCCTCACAGATATCCACCTGCCTCTGCCTCCCGAGTGCTGGGACTAAAGGTATGTGCCACCACTACTACCTGGCTTTAAGAGACTAGTGTGGAGACCACTCTCTTGTGTGTGTCAAGTTCCTCTAGATATTTTTCATTGCACATTTATTAGCTACCATAGCTAGAACTTGGACCAGAACATGGTGCAACCACAGCACACAAGAGTGAAAGAAATAAAAACGTCTTCATGGGTACATTAGCTAGTGCTAACTATACTTGGGCTTGTGGTTTTCATTTCAAGGGTGTGTAAAATGGATGCATTTGGCAATTCTGGAAATTTAGAATGATGTCTCACCACACACTCACCACTTGTCCCTTCCTCTCTGTGCTCATGCTTGAACACACCCTTCTCTAAGAAGTATTCAGTAGTGTCTTTGCTTATTTATTCATTCTGACTCTTCCCCCAGTAGCGTATCTCTGGAAAGTCCAGAGGCGGAAGTTTAGCAATTCCAAATGAGGAAATGTGCTTTAATTTTACAGTTCAGTATTCTCTGGGGTCACAATAACATATTTTGATAAGGAAGTTACTTGCACAGGTAAACTTGCTAAAGAAAGTCTGAAACACACAAAGTATTGTGATGTCTGAGATAAGGGGAAACAGATATGGCTTCCCAAACAATCTTGCTCATTTCAACCATTCTTTGTTAAATCAGAGAGAGTTCACGTTACCAGAAGAGGTTTGCCAAATGTGTAAACTTTAGTCCAAACTGCTATGAGACAAAAATTGAAATGATTTTGTCATCCTAATGATAGCCCTTGGAGAGGGGAGTCATACAGTCTTACAAAAAGCTGTGAGTGAGCCGGATCCCAACACACAGGTCAAAGGGTGGTGAAACAGGACTACTCTTAGTCTGTGCACAATGTACCCAGTCCCTCAGGCTCGGCATGACCAGGTTTTATAGTCCCAAATCAGGAATACTGTGATGTAATGTATATGAAATGAGCAGGAGCCAGCACGGGACGATTCATTAGGAATCAATAAAAAGAGAACTGAGAATTAGAAAAAGAAGGCTAGAGATAAGGGACAGGAAGGTAAACAGGAAGGACAGTGGCAAGGGACTGGTGAAACAGAGAATGACATGAATAAGGCCACCCTCATGCACCCACAGCAGTCTGCAGGATGGCACACAAGAGGACAAAAAGAAAAGCTGGCTTTCAAGTCGGTTGCCTGGCAAAATATATCCACCTCCATGCAAAGAGTATGAGATTGGCGAGCACGGGAAAGACAATTCACATTCTTTCTAGAATTACACAGATGGTCCCTGACAACACTTCAACTTGTGCTTCTTGGAAGTAGTGCCAGGCCATACAGAATGCTTAGTAAAGACACCGACTGGAATGGCCAACTCAGGAACCTCCCAAATGTCACCCCTGCCTCTCCAGAGAAAGGTTAAGTAAAGCACCGTTTCCCAAGAAATGCTTAGCCCTGTGGAATTACCCCTGTAAGAGACACAAAGAAGAAGGTCCCAGGAGGAGGAGTCAAGCACTCAGGCAGGCCCAATAGCCTCAGATTACCCTAAAGCCTGCTCAGGGCACAGCAGGGGTGAGGTTGGGGCTCCAGAACTCAACATGATTGCCACAGTAGTCTCAGGTTGAATTAGAACAGTCAAGTCAATACCCTACTGTGATGCCTCACAGGACACAGGAAATCCCTGAAGAAGCCGACCATGTTCATAATACCAAAGAATGCTCTTCTTTGAAAGGATAGTCCACACTATGAAATACTGTACCTGATGGAAAATAATGATTTCTGTGTAGCCAGTAAGGATGAATAAACCTTACAGTACTGAGGAGAGATTAAAGTAAAGCATAATATGCTTTTCATTTATGTGAAATTCAGATAAAAAATGGGCTTAAAGCCATTAATGAAATGAAAAGAATGTTAAAGTATAAATACTTAGTCTTTCTGGGGAATTAAGATGAAGAATTATATAAGGATGCATATCCACAAACCTTCAAAGGCTCTGCTATTATTCACTTTGTAGTTAGATAGTAGGTACATAGGCAAAAAAAAAAAAAAAAGCACTATTTAGAGGTAACATATGTTATGGTATTTTACATAAATAATGTGAATATTTTCTCATGTTCCCAAGTTCAACACAAAATCAAGAGCAAACACCATAGTCAAACCTGGTCTCCTACCCCTCAAGCCCTTGTTGACTACACTGCTATTCTACAGCCACCAATGTTCCCTGGTGGGCATAACCAAGCTCACTCGCTATTTTGGCAAGAATATGTCATGCTTCCTGAGAATTACTTAGTGTCACTAAAAAGTTTTCAATTTGTTGATATAAAAATATTAACAGGGCCAGTGAGATGCTCAGCAGCCAAGGTGCCCAACACTGGGCTCCATCCCCAGGTCTCACATGATGGAAGAAAAATGCCCTCTGAAAAAATTGTCCTCTGATGTCCACAAGCACTGTGATATGCATATACACACAAACTTGAGCACACGTGTGCAAACACACACATGCATACACACAAACTCAAGCACACATGTACATATATGCATGCACACACACTGGGACACACATGTGCACACACATGGACACATACTCAAACACACATGTGCACATACCCATGCACACATGTATACAAATACATGCACACATACTCGAACACAAGTATACACACATGCTTAAGCACACATGTGCATATACACATGTACATAACAAATCAATAAATGGCTATAACTTGGGATATTAAGACTTCTGAATTTAAAAGATTAGTGTGCAAGAAGCAGACATTTACTCATTGGTAGTGTTACTCCTATTTAAGTTTTATAAGCTGGCACTTCAAAAAATAATTTGCATAAGCATGTTTAATAATGGCTGCACTATAAAGTCTAACTCCAGATTTTCCTGCAAAGGCAGAGGTATGTGTATGTGTTTGTGTGTGTGTATGTGTGTGGTTTCATGCACCTGTGTTGATGACTCTTAGGAATTTAGTTAGACTGGCTGGCCAACACACCTCAGGATCCTGCTGTTTCTGTCTTAACAGCACTGGAAATACACATGTCCTGCCCTCCCCATTTGTTAATGCTGGGGTTCAAGCGTGGATCCTAAACTTTCAGTACAAGATTTCATCCACTGAGCCACCTCCCAGCCCCTAGCTTTGTTTGTTTTAAGCTAGCATTCAGTGGTGATGAACAAAGGTAATAAGGCTATGGAAATCACAGGGCTAATAAATTACCACGGTGCTCTGAGAAACAGAAAAGACAATGCTACATTTTTACTGAAACACCAATACACAGGTTTAAAATTCTTCACACTGAATGGGGAGTGAATGAAAATGAGTCAAAGATGAAAGGAAGCCAAATCTAGCTGGGCACACACTAGTGTAATGTAAGACTGTGGCATTCTGTATTTCACCCAACTTCTAATCTGCAATCACCTGCCATTTAGCAAAATAAAGTGGGAACTGGCAAGGGACTATTTTTGTAGTGGGAAACAGGCTTGGAGTTGCTTATGATATTTCAAAAAGTTGAACCTTCAAAAGCTTTAACAAAGCAAATGGAGAGGAAGCTACACACCTTTCCTAAAGTTATAAAGCTGTTTATGACTAGCAGTTAATATGCAGAGGCAAGGAAATCTTTGTGCTAAGCACAAGGGCTCACATAGACATAACTTCCACAGAGTACAGAGGAAATGAATTGTGGATATGGGTAATTTGATCCCACCCCACCCCATCCCATCCTCTCTAATCCACTGGCAGTCTATAGTGTTTAAGGAAAATCAAAGAGAAAGCGGTGAGCACATGGGCAGGGCATGAACAGCTCCGATGCACAAGATGAGGCCCTAAGGTGCCATTAAGCCCTGATGATTCTTCCTTTTTTCCGGCCTTTAAAAAGAAAGGAAAAACTAAGAAATTACAGACCCTCTTCTTTAGGTAGGTCAATTCTGAGAAAGAACACAAAAGTCACTTTCCAGTCCTTCACCAGAAAAGCCTCAGAGACAGGAAGGATTTCCAATTGACTATGGAAAGCTAGGGCAGGAATCTGAGCATCCCAGGAATGGGATGGGGCAGGTGTTGGGTGTGTGTTTGGTGGTTCTTGAGCAAGCTGCTGTGCCTTTGGACCTTGCAGACCCTCACTCAGCTCACTCTGTACATCCTGAATTGGCACCCTGCTGTCTCTGCATCACACCTGGAAGGAAGATCATGTCCCCTGAGCCACCAGTACTGTTCGGGAAAACAAAATCTGCTCCACAGATGTGCAGCAAACATCTTTTAAAAGAAGCAAGTTAAACCTCTGAATTCCCCTTCTTACAAGCAGATTGGCACTGGGAACGCTCAGCATCCTCGCTGGGACAAGAGATGTGATTGTTAAGACACTTAAAAGGTCCTTTTCTTGACCACCACACTGGGTCACCCTACACTTCAAGGGGCTCCTGGTCCTAGCTGAGCCCTGGGGTCAGGCGAGGGCGAACCATCCCGCTGCCTCCCACCTCTCCTTCCTGGTGACACGCATCGGGTACTGCTCGTCTTGGCGAGGTGTCCCCATGGTGACAGTGCCCACTCCACAGAGCCCCGGAACCTCTGGCGGATGCCTGGCACCAGGTCCGCCCGCCCCCTGAAGGGCGCGCGCCCCGCACCTGCATCGCCTGCTTCGGCCGCTGTCGCCGCCTGGGCTGCCAGACTCGGGAGCACGTCTGCCCGCACGTCGAAGTAGGCGACCAGCCGCAGAGCCATGGCACGCAAGCAGCGGGCGGGTGGACATTCCGGGCACGGCTCTCACCTCCCAGCCCTGCAGCCGCCTCTCCTTCCTCCCGGTTTCCCCGCAGCTGCTTTCGGTTCTGGGCGGTCCAGCCTGGAGATCTGAGCACCGCCCCTTCCAGGCCTCAGCCTGTGCCAGGGAGGCCCCGATGACGACCGGGTAGCTTAGCCCGCAGCTTCCTGACCTAACATCAACACCAGCCAGGCTTTCTTCTCTAGCTTCAGGTCATGCCTACCACTTATCTAGGGCTGGGTCACTAGAGGAGACTCTAGGTTACCACAAAAGCAGCTGGTGTCTTGGGCCTATTCTACTGAGCTGGCTATGGTGTTTCAGCTATAGTGTTTGGGTAACAAACAGCAGTGTGGTGCTGTGTTAAGAGGTATCAAGGAGGGTTAGCTTGTCTGTCTGGGTTCTTTGTCTTTTGGTCCCTACAACTGGGTTGAGGAAGCTGAGTTGTCTTGGAATGGCCACGGAAGAGAATTGTGGACACTCATTCTTCCAGGGTCCCTTCCCAACCCCGTGTATTCCACTACAAGTACATCCAGTGTTTCCATAATCTAACACTCTGGCTTACTCTGCTCAGGGAATTCACTGTAGTAAGCTTGGCCCTGTGACATGCCATTCCACCCTGTATATCAACGCCTGATTGTTAATTACTGTTGCTAAAGCTGAAATAGCATTAGCCTATACAGTGTCTCATGCCAACTTGGGAGGCTGAGGCAGGAGAATAGATTGGAGATCATGGCCAGCCTGGGCTAGAGAGTGAGACTTGGTGTCAAAAAACAAATACCCAGCTAGACTCATATCTCAAGGCAGAAGACCAACTTTACTGCCCCAGAAAACAAAACAAAAAAAACATGCCTAGTCTTTTCCTAACCCCGAGCCATACCTAGCACCTGCACTCTCAACTAATCTGGTTCCCAGACCCCTTTCGGTTGTCCCCAATTTCCCTCCACCTAGAACAGTTCCCTAGCCCTTGCTCTACAGAGCCTTCTCTTTGCCCTGCAGCCCACAGTGGCCTTCCTGACCCTAGAATGTCATTGCTAATGCATTTACTTGCACCTGAGGTAGACTTCTGAGATATTAAAGTTCAGTTTTGAATCTTGAGATACCTCTTGTGCCCCACTAATGGCTGAAGAGGGCAACTGGAAGAATGAATGGTTGTATTAATAAGCTAAAGAATGCTTTTATCACTTAGGTCTCAAAGTTGGAATTTCACAAGTATGGGTACCAGAATTACCCTGAAGAACCTGTCTTAGAGTGCAGGGTGCTTTCTGGCTTCAAGCTAGACAGGGCTCAGAGATGTTTTTCCCCAAGCCTTGGAACCCAATCACATCCTTTCTCCCCAAGGTTTAAGGACCATTGAGGAAAGACTGTAAGAACTAGAGGTCAGAAGGACTGGACCTGAATAGATCTTCTAGACATGCTTGAGTGCTGTTCTCACAGCAGCTCTGGTTGGCTGCACAAGACCTCTAAAAGATCAGCCAGTCAGCATTGCCAGAATAGAAATGTAAAGGGAACCTGAACTCTTGACAGTTGATGGCTACTGGGGAAGAGAGAGCCAGTTTTCTTTAGGGGTAGGTCTAAAAGAACATATTTTAAATAAACTCATATGTACTGAATAAATCAAAAACAAACTTTGCATTTGGGGAATTATGTCTTTCAAAGGATGGCCAAGAACCTTTTTCTTGAAATTCACAGAAGTCATTTAAACATTACATTCAAAATAGTACATGACAAAATTCGTCTGCACTGCCTAGAAAATAATTAAGGCCCAGACCAAAGATACAATAGACCTTTACAGTGAGGTGCTTTGTTATGTAGGTATTAAGAATGCTGCTTTCTTAATAAAATTTATTTATTTTTTTCCTGAGACATTTTCTGTGGTTAGCACTTGCTGTCCTAGAACTAGCTCTGTAGATCAGGCTGGCCTGGAACTCACAGAGATCTGCCTGCTTCTGTCTCATGAGTGCTAGGATTAAAGGTGGTGTCACCATGCCCAGGTGCAATTTACTCTTATTAGGAATAGAAAAAAATGTTTAAGAGATAAATATTTACCAGCATAGTCACTGTGACTTTCTAAAACCCATCTACACCAGTCAGGAGGTGACAGTTCCTCTTGCCAGTGGTTGATGTAGGACTGGCACTCACTCGGAGATGAGTTCCCAAGAAGTTAATAAAAAACAAAATTAACCATAAATGAAACAGAGGTTTTATTCCTCACCCATCCGGGGGAGGGAGTCCAAAGCTCAGAAGGCGGTCCCTGCAGTCCCCAGGGCCTGAGCTCACTTTAGCTCCTGCTCTAGTGGACTTGACTAAACACTTGTCCTCATGGGTCAAGGTGATGGTGACCATTCAACCATCATACTTACATTCTAGAAATCAAAAGGAAGATGAAGGCTAAAAGGATATCTCCCAAAAGTTCTACACATTTTAAACCATTTTTTGCTTATATAATATGGTTTGTAATGTTGTGTTTTTATGGGATTTCTGTGTGTGGATTATGTGTTCTGTGATGTGTATGCCTTGTGCTTTTTCTTTACCCGCCCCCCACTCTGTTTGTTTTGTCACATTCTGGTTTGTTTGTTTTTATTTTATCTTAATTATTTACTTTAGATGCTTTCTTGTTTTCTAATGAGAGAGAGCAAGAAAGAGTGTAGATTTGAATGGATAGGGAGGTGGGGAGAGTCTTGGAGGAGTTTAGGGGAAAGGAAACCATAATCAGAATATAGTGAATGTAAATAGTCTATTTTCAATAAAAACAAAAGAGTTATTTATATTCTACAATTCCCTTTTAAGCAATTGATCTGATTATTACTAAAAATATCATTTTCCAATCTGCTCTTACACAAATGTTCATTCTGCTCCTCCTTCCCTTTTT
Organism: Phodopus roborovskii; assembly: GCF_943737965.1. Lineage (NCBI taxonomy): Eukaryota > Metazoa > Chordata > Mammalia > Rodentia > Cricetidae > Phodopus > Phodopus roborovskii. Next base: position 3,087,562 of record NW_026126693.1, on the reverse strand, counting down.
ACTCTTCATTCCTCCCCTTCTCTTTCCGAATGAGTCCCTCCTGAAACTATCAGGTCAGGCAAAAACAGGATCTGCACAGGTAAAACTAAGAGCAGGGCTTGGTCAACATTTGGACGCCAGAGTTCAAACAGAATAAAGAGAGAGTGTAGGCCAGGGTATGTTCCCCAGCATAAGATGTCATATCAGAGGCTATTTGAATTGGGTATAAAGGGCAAGAGAGGGAGGAATCCAGGCTAGGGTTTCAGATTTGAGGCCCCTTACAGAAAACATCTTAGACAAGATGTAGCAGCTAACCTGGAAGATTGGCTTCTTACCTGGGAATGGATCCATTGAGCAAATAAGAACAACAGGAAGAGACTATGACTTGATAAAATAGGAAGCCAGCAGTCAAAAGAGGTAAAGGCACACCAAACAAATCAGTTGGAAGTTTGATGAAGAAAAGGATGCCTAACTTCCAACATGTGTATTAAGTCTGGAATATACCACTTATCAGTCATTACAGAATAGTGTCAGCTCAAAAAACAAATGGCCTGAGTCTAATCATGAGGAAACATCACACAAACCTAAATGAATAACTGAAGTGTAATCTCCAGAAGGAAGAAGGTTGTGAAGATCAAGGAAAGACTGACAGGCTATCCAAACAAGAAGACATGACAGTAAACATTCCGCACAGCCTTTGCCTGGGTTCTTGTCCTGTCAAATCCACTAGTAGCCCAACTGAATAAATTTGAGTGGATTTAGACCTCACTGGTGTATTAAAGTTAATTTCCTGACTTTGATGTTAATAAATAGCTAAGAAAACACTCTTGTTTGTAAATAAATACATACATACTAATGTATTGGGAGTAAGCAGACCTCTGACCATCAATTAATCTCATCATTCATAAATAATTGCATACACACTAATGTATGGAGGGTAAGTAGACATCTGACCATCAGTTAATCTCATCACCCACAGAAAATTCTTTCTATAACTTTGTGATTATTATTTCCAAATGAAGGCATTTTCAAAACAAAATTTTTATCAGAATAATGGTTGTTTTGGTAAAATGAGTTTGTGTTTTCCTTAAGAAAGATTATCATCTTCAGTTGATAATCTATTTTCTCTTTCAGACTTTAAACAGTGCTGTGGGTGTCTTAAATCAAAACACTGAGTTATTAGTAGACACTACTGCAAACTACTAAAGAAAGTTGCATCCTTCTTAACTTTACTGGATGAAGGTCAGTCTCCAAAACTGGCCAAAAATATATCATAGTCAAAAAATAGAAAGAAGTATAATAGAATATTTTACCTGCTCCCCTTTTTTGTTGTTGTTATTTAACTGTCTTTTCTCCTGAACTAGCCTCTTCCATTAACTAGTCTCAGGGGGAAAATTTAACACTAAACTTACCTTTTCCAAAGCCATAAATCATATGACTTTATTTTCTAGGGAAACTGATGACAAATAAATACATATCAATTACAGAGAGATTTTTTTGTTCAGAAGTATATGTTGACTTCATAATAAGCTTTGTGTGTGTATGTGTGTGTGTGTTCCATAAACCACACTTGGACATTTAAGGAAAAGAAAATGTGTGACAGACATTTGAATGTGTAAGGCAGATTTTTAATGTCCAACTGTCATGTATGTACTTTGTGCACAGGGTTTTTTTTTTTAATTTCTGAACACCCAAGAGAATATCTAAAGTAAATCACTAAAGTCTTGGCAGCCAAGCCTGGGCTTCCCCTGAAAACTGCCTTTACTAGAGCTGAGTTCTCCCAGTGGCTTCTCCACAGAGACCTATTGTCCATGAGGCCTCTCTCTACAGGATTCCAATTAGCTACACAGGGTCTGGAATAAAAACCTGAGTAATAAAATTCCCTTCTCCATAAAGATGTGTGTTCTCTTGAATGTCTTAGGAAAAGACATTTGATTGGAATTAAATTGTGCCTCACAATGCTCCATCTCAGGGGAATTTGGTGTCCTTGCTGCCTAGTAGCAGCTGGGGGAGGAGGGATAATGATAGGCTGCCTAGAGCTGCTGAATCACACCATCTCTTCTCTTGGAAAGATTTGACAGTAGAAATCTGTGGTGACGATTTTAAAGGAAAGATATATCACTTTGCAAAGAACATGACATCTTCTGAGTCCTTTTCACCCGTGTTTGCGTGGTTTAGAGCTTTGTTGCCAGTGGCTGCAAGTCCTTCAGCCTGACTCTGCTAATTAGGGCTGGGAAATGTTTCCTGACCCCACTTCTCCACGGTGGAGTTTCCTCCCAGTGCCTATCTCTTTGGTGTCTTTGTTCTCAGCACAAAATAGTCCCTGCAAGCATTGATCAAAGTTCTGTGAGTACACAATGACTCATTGGCTAAAGCTCACTCTTCCTCAAACAGCTTCTCTTAAATTTCCAATTGTGGCTTATTTTTTATTTCTCATGAATCATTGTGTATAAAGAATGTGATTTGGCCTGAGATATATTTAAAAAAATAACTGATAATAGAAAATTCTTTTGAAGAAGATTTTGCTGTGCCAAGAAAGTGAACCTTTGGAGCCTTCTCTATGTGTTTCCTCATACAAAAGAGGACCCAGGCAGTTAACCACTAAAATGCCCCATCTCAACGAACCTAAAAACCTGCTATCATCTTTTGACAATAACCTCTGAAAGTACTGAGATTTGCAAGTGATCATTAAAAGTTTTTATTACAGTTTCACTAAAGTTCCCTATTATGTTTGAGGTGTGTGTGTGTGTGTGTGTGTGTGTGTGTGTTTAAAGCCTCATCATGCTCAAAAATATGCCATTGCAAATTTTGAGCTTACTTACCTCCTCTATCACAGAGTTTTTCTTTAGAAACATATGCTCTGAGGTTGAGGTTAAGGAGATGATGCAGATGGTAAATTCTTAATACACAAACATAAGAACTTCAGTGCAGAGGACCCAGCAACCAAAAAACAAACAAACAACAAAAACAAAAACAAAAAACCAGATGTGACCACCTTAGATCTCAAACTTGGGACAAATGACTGAAATCAAAGCAGACATTAGCCACCAGGCTCTCTCATCATCCCTCAGTCTCCACAAGTTACTGGGCCCTCCTAGCTAGCACACCTACCCCCTGCCCTACATTTCTCCATCCCAGGGGCTGGGCTGCCCTTCCCTACGTAATCCAACCATTTTGCTCTGCTGGTCCTTTTTTGGCCCTTCTGGTCTACACTTCACACTCCTGGCTTTTTGGTCTCCTTCCCGTCTCCTCACATGGCCCAGCTGAGTCTGGTTATATTCACTCTGAACTCTTGCATGTGTCCCTGCCTCTGGCTACACTCTGCCTTTTATCTACAGTAAACTTTCTCCTCCATCTTATCTAGGAGCAGTCATGCCCTTTCCTTTTAATTTCTTTTTTCTTTTTTTTTTTTTTCCCACTCAGACCTCAGGTCTGTAACCCCAGTGCTTGGAGTGCAGGGACCAAGAGGCCGCTGAAGAGCACTAACCAACCAGTCTAGCCAATTGGGGAGCTCCAGGGTCTGTGAGAGATGCTATCTCAAAATACAAAGTGGTGCGGGACTGAGAAAGACACCTGATATCGACTACCAACATTTATAACCACATGCACAAGTGTGGAGGCGCACACACACACACACACACACACACACACACACACACACACGGAAATCTGTCGCTATCATTTCAGTCTGCTGGCAGAGAGACTAGAGTGGTAAATTAGTTGTGACAAGAAAAATTTCCCTGTCTCCTGCAAGGAATTAGAATGTCCTTGCGAGCCTCTGGACAATGACAACTGAAAACCTCTACTGTGTCACTCTTGCCTGCCCAGGCTCTGGCTTCCCAAATGTCCATCTAATCTACACCCACTCCTGGGAGCAATTGGAACAATTCCTTGTGTGAGTGTTGTCTGATAATATCCAAGCCCTGTCACTTAAGAAAGACCCTGATACTGACACCAGGCTGGCCAGATGCTCAGCTGAGTCTCAGGAGGGTAATGAATGGTGGCAGGGAAGAGAGCCAGCAATAGCCTGAGAACTAAAGTCTGAATCTTGTCAGGGGCCTGCCTCTGCTGGTTCTGCGGTATTGGAAATATTACCTAACTTTTCTGGACTTGGTTTTGTGTTTGTAAAACAAGAAGTAAATGTGATGTCACACAGCTACAGTAGAAGCAGGAGGAGAGAAGTTCAAGTACATCCTCAACTACATAGTGAGTTTGAGGCGATCCTGGAATACAGGAGACCCTGTGTCAAACAAAATAAATACATACATACATACATACATACATACATAAGTAGAATAAATAGAATAAAGCCTTGATAAACATTTCTTTCTGTGAGTCATTATGAAAGCATCCCAGATCAGCATCCCAGATCAGTGACCCAGGTAAGTGTCACAGGTAAGCGTCCCAGGTAAGTATCAGAGGTAAGCCAAGTCTCTTACTCTCTTCCACACACAAGTCTCTTTCCAGTATTCCTCTCACCTCAGAAACAAACCAGTAATAGAAAAAAGACCAGATGCCTCAGGTGCTTGTGTCCACTCATTCCTGGTCGCCCCCCCCCCTTAGTTTTCAGATTCACTTTAAGGCATGGATGAGAACTAAAGTCTGTTTTATGTTGTTCTCTTTGATATTAAAGAGATGTCACAAAGCTTCCTAAGTGAAGGTTTGTTTCCCTTGGAAAATAATGATTCTAAGTATGATTCATCCCCCAATGTGATTGCTAAGCCTATGTGACTATCACACAGCTGTAAACTTGAGGAAGCTGGCTGGGCACTCTCCACCATGGACTGAAGTGATGGGACTCCTAATCAGAGCCAGGTCACCAACAGCAGAAATCGGAACATACATCATAGTCACATCCTGGAAGCACAGATTCTGCTTCCAGAAATTGATCTTTGTCTGAGGAAAGAGGAGCTGGGACTGGGATACCAAAAAGCTATAACTAGGTAAGGTGGAGTTCGCCCAGTGAGAGTCATACTGGGCCTGTGCATGGCCTGTGCTTCCGGCTCTCCATCTCACAGTAAGAGGTCAGAGGCAATGAGGGGAAATGTACCAGAGGCAGTAGGAGAGAAGAGAATCACAAATGTGAGAGGTCAAATCCTTCCCAGGCCCTCCAGGCCCTTTTCTCTCCCCTCCGGTCCATTCCCAAGCTCTACCACTGGGTGTTACAGAGCCATACAGGGGAGCTTTTGTTTCCATGGCACACAGTTTAATCACAAATTGGAACGTCTCCCATTGGAGCATTTGATGTGGAATGAACTGTGAATCACAGAGGAGAATCTCTACTATCCCTAAATACCAGTCCTGAGCTGCACCAGAAACAGGAGCACCCTCTCCTGAATCTGGGGATAAGGTCTGTGGCCAGCGCACTATTCCTCAAACTTATAGACTGTCCAGTTCCTCATCTCAGGATTCTAATTCCAAGAGGCCCCTTTTGTAGGCATGGAGAAATTGTTGAAACATTGGTTGCTGGGCTCTGTCCCTACAGTTTCTGATTTGCATTTCTGCTAAGTTTCCAAGTGGGGCTAATGTTATTGGTCTAGGGAAGACACCTCACGTGTCTGTGGTTCAGGTGAAGGGGGGAAGGGTTGCTGCAGGATAGAAGGAATCGTCCCATTCTGGATCCAAGTTTACACATATTCCCTGTGCTCTTTCTTACTGCTCTCCACACAGCTGATGCTATTTCAGCAATTTCCAGGAAACCAATGTTGTTTTCCTTCTGGAAAAGCAATGAATGTTTAATAGTAGTTAAAACAATACTTTGGAGGAAACTGTATATAGCATGTGTCTCTAATACCCTTGCTGTTTACATAACTGACAATTTCATTAGGGACTGGATAACTTGATTCTCTACTAAATCTTTTAAGAAATGCTTCTATCAGCATACATTGATTATACGCAATGATTGATTTGGGCTTGACTGTATTAGTTACTTTCCTATGTGGTAAACACCATGACCAGAAATGATTTGGGGATAAAAAGAGTTTATTTTGCTTACACAACCTAATCACAGTTCATCACTGAAAGGAGTCAGGGCAGGAGCTCAAACAGGTACCCAGGCAGGAAGCATGGAGGGGTACTCCCTGGCTCGTGGCTGAGTCAGCTTGCTTTCTTATACAACCCAGGACCATCTGCCTATGGTGAACCACCTGAACCACCCACAGTGGGCTGAGCCCTCCCACATCAGTCATTCATCAAGAACGTCCTACAGGGTAATCTGATGAAGGCATTTTCTCATTTTAGGTCCCCTCTTCCCAGGTAACACCAGCTTGTGTCAACTTGACAAAACTAAGCATCATGGTGACATTTAAATAATGCCTTCCACCTCCCTGTCACCCTCACGTGTCCACCCCTCTTCTATTTTTATGTCTTTTTTTTAATGACCCAACTATTTTCATCAGGACTGCCACCCTAGTTTGTTTTAATCATCAAGTTGACACAGCCTATAGTCACAGCCTATAGTCACAGGAAAGCCTCCATTGAGGGACTGCTTAGAACAGATCAGCATGTGGCCATGTCTCAGGGGTTATCTTGATTAACTGATGTAGGTCCAGCCTACTGTGGGTGTTACCATCCCTAGCAAGTGGGACTGGGTTGTTTAAGATAGATAGCTAAGTGTGAGCCTATGAGTGAGCCAGAGAGTGAGGCAAACATCTGTGAACTGATGAAATCTTTCCTGACTTTAGTGACCATATTTGGTCATAAATCAGAAAAATACTAGTGTGTACATGATGAAGGTTAGGGCTGCTGCTTAGCCAGGTTTCCTTCCTAGCTCATCCCTTTCTACTTTAAGTCTCAATACAAATGAGTTTAAAGAAGATGGGTACAGTTCCAAACAACATTTCTGGCTGCGTGTCCATTCTCCAAACTCTCCTCTTAGACATATGCACTAAGACTCCAATTCCAGAGCACAAAGACACTTAATGAAACTGAAGACTACTACAGCTTCATTATTATTCTGATAGTCAGAATTAGCCAAGATTTGCATGGCCGCTTTCATGATGATGTGTTTTCTTGTCATTATCCTTCTCCATGCTCTGGGAACTTCATAGACTCTTGAAATGTGCTTCTGCAATATTCCTTTAAGGTAAAAGAGGAGGAGGTGTCATTATGTCCTCTTCACCCATGGACAGGCAAATACAAAGAAATCAAGCAAAAAGCCCAATGGCTCTGATGCAATCCACTGCTCATATCAGCCTGCTTTCTTTTATTTGTGCAGTGGGAACCTCAGAAGGCATTATTCTTTCATTTTTTACAAAAGTGAAAAACAAAACTATGTGGGATCATCTGAATCAAGGAAATGATAAGACTAATAAATATGCACAGCAGCAGTCTAAGCCTATGGAAGCCAAATTTGATTTCTGTGGATAATATGATCAGGGCTCTTCAGAGCTAAATCCTATCAGCTCTGATCAGCCCTTGCCATATTATGTGGTAGAGAAGCAGACAGAGAGTAGATGATCCTAAACCAATAAACATGCATGGCTGCAAACCTCTGAAAGCACTGAACGTGTGGGAGGGCTGTGCAACTGGGAATTTTTCCAAATTATAGTAATTTTCAGTGTAACAGGCTTAGAAAGTGTGCTGTCGCTGGTTAGATGCCATATTACTGAAACTGCAGAACAAAGCCACAGACCTAGGGGAGAGAAACAGCCCAGAGACAGCACTATTCACTGTTAGGAGTAGTTTTCCCACCAACCTGGTCCCACAGCTGTGTCAGCACCAAATAACACAGAGAGAGAGATACACTATATTAGATATAAAATGGTTGGCCTGTTACTAGCATTTCTTATTGGCTAGCTCTGTCTTAAATATTAACCCATTTCTATTAATCTAAGTGTTTCCATGTGGTCTTATCTTAAGGGGGAGAGAGTCTGGACCTCTGCTCTCTCAAGTCTCTACATCTTGAATCTCTTCCTACCTCTCCCCTAATCCTCCTTGTCTCTTAGACCCACCTATCTTGCTTTCCTATTGGCCAACAGTACTTTATTCATTAACCAATAAGAGAAACATTTACAGAATGACATCTCCCATCAATTCACCCTCTTTGCTACTGTGCCTTGTTTTCTAGAAGAGATTCATACAGCAAAAACCAGGCCCTTTATGAATTCTTAATTTTAACAACCTCAAGGCTGGGGAAATAGCTCAGTGGGTAGAATGGTTGCAGTTATGAACAGGCACATATGCACACAGGTACACACACATGTATACTGCACATATATACAAACACACATTTTCAAATAATTTCAATACACCTTAAAGCTATGGATACTAAAGCAAGATCATAATCAGGTGTGGCTTTCACAAGGTTCAACATATTTGCCACCACAGGGCCACAGCAGCCCATCCCTTCTTCCTGCCTCTCATCTACAGTGGCTCCGTAAGGCTGATCTCCCCAGACACCTCCCATGACAGCGGTCCTGAGAAATAAAAGGTAACTGGAAATAAAAGGTAACTGGAAGTCTATAGCTATAATGATGCAGGATTTTCCTTCTCTGATAGAGGGCTGATCTCCAAAATATACAAAGAACTCAAGAAACTAGACATCAAACAACCAAATAATCCAACTAAAAAAACATGGTACAGATCTAAACAGAAAATTATCAACAGAACAATCTCAAATGGCAGAAAGACACTTAAGAATCTGCTCAACATCCGTAGTCATCAGGGAAATGCAAATCAAAACAACTCTAAGATTCCATCTTACACAGATCAAAATGGCTAATATCAAAAACACTGATGACAGCTTATGCTGGAGAGGATGTGGAGAAAGGGGAACACTGCTCCATTGCTGGTGTGAGTGCAAACATGTACAGCCACTGTGGAAATCAGTATAGCTATTTCTCAGAAAATTACAAATCAACCTACCTCAAGACCCTGCAATACCACTTTTTGGGCATATACCCAAGGGAAGCACATTCATACCATAAGGACATTTGTTCAACTATGTTCATAGCAACATTATTTTTAATAGCTAGATCTTGGAAACAACCTAGATGCCCCTCAACCAAAGAACGGATAAAGAAAATGTGGTATATTTACACAATGGAGTACTACTCAGTGGTAAGAAACAATGACATCCTAAAATTTGCAGGCAAATGAACAGAACTAGAAAAAACATCCTAAGTGAGGTAACTCAGACCCAGAAAAACAAATATAGTATATACTCACTCAGAGTGAATAATAGATGTAAAGCAAAAGATGCCTAGCCTACTATCCACAACCCCAGAGAAGCTAGAGAAACAGATGGAAGAAGATGCATAAATCCACAACTAACCAGTGGGCCAAGCTCTTGGAGTACAATTGAAGTGAGGAAGGAGCAATAATATGAACAAGGAGTCAAGACCATGATGGGGAAACCCACAGAATCAGCTGACCCAAGCTAATGAGAGATCACTGACTCAGGTCTGACAAATGGGGAACCTGCATAAGACTGAACTAGACTCCCTTAAGTGACAATGGTGTGACTGGGACACTATATGAGGCCACTGGAAGTGGTTCCAAGACCTAACTCTAATGCACAAACTGACTTAGTGGAGCCCATTCTATATGGAGAGGTACCTTGCTCAGCCTAAACACAGGGGTGTGAGGGTGGAGTGGTGCTTTGCTTCTGCTTCAACAAAATGGTGGGACAGAATTAGTAGACTACCTAGGAGAGGCCTTACCCTCTCCAAGGAGCAGATAGGAGATGGGGTGGAGAAGTGGTGGGATCAGAAGGAGAGTAGGGAGGGGGGACCTGAGATTGGAATATAAAAAATTAATTTTAAAAAAGAGAAATAAGATAATAGATATTAAACTGTGTTCTGCCATATTTTATAAAATTTCTTTTGTTTCTTCAAAGGAAGATGGTGACTGTGTCAGATGTGAGAACCCTCCTGGATATGTGGCCTCTTCCTGCCCATCAAATCTGGAACATCATGGCTTGACATTCAGACCTCACCAGCAAACTGGATACCCAGGTGAAACAGACCAGGCCCCAATTCAGTCCCCAGCACCACTAAGACAAAAGAATTGAGGTTAAGGAAGAAGCCTCCAGATTCTTCCACAGCAAATATCTTAGAAGCTACAGCTGCAATGATAAGAGTATCCCATATATCACTGGGCTATGGACAGAGAAAACACTAGGTCTTTGATTTCCTAAGGTCTTCCCACAGAAACAACCAAAGTAAAACTGCACAGAGGTGCAAGGTCCCAGCATTCTGCAAGATAAGACCAGAAGACTTAAGTTAGATGTCAGCCTGGACTACATAGATTTACAAGGATATTCTTTCAAAAAACCTGCCCTTGAACAGCAAGATGGAGCTCTGTTGATAGAATGCTTACCTAGAGTGAAAGAAGTCTTAGCTTTGAGCGAGCATGCCTAGAATCTCAGCTCTCAGAAGCAGAGGTAGGAGGATCAGAAACTTAAGGTCATGTTTAATGCATAATGAGTTTGAAGGCCAGCCTGGACTATGAGATTTTGTCTCAAAAGACAAAAACAAAACAAAAACATAAACAGAACATTCTCAATGAAACATATATTACTGAAGTAAGAAGAAAATATTTCATTATGTCCTTGGTAGTTTTCTCAGTTTTTTGTTACATTTATTTATTATGTATGTGCAGTGTAGGTGAATGCATGCCATAGCATGTGTGTATATGTCAGAAGCAACTTACTGGAATCCATTTTCTCCTCCTACCATCTCAGGAATTGAACCCAGGTCATCAGGCTTGGCCATCTTGCTGGCCTTCTGAGCTTGTTCTGTATCAAGTTGTGTAGAAAGTACTCTAGTATGTGAGTCTGATGTCCATATGACAAACTTCTTACAGATCTAGAAGGTGCTAAGAATTAGGTTAGAAGTTAAGAATACTGAATAATAAAGGAGCAGTATTGTCCTCAAGAAACAGTATAGGGAAAAACATATTTTAAGCAAACATATGAATGAATTATTTTGTGGGTTTAAAATTTATAGCTGTATCCAGTTGTATCTGAAGATGCTATGGTGGTTTTAATAAGCATGTCCCCCATAGGCTCATATATTTGAACATTTGTTTCCCAGTTGGTAGAACTGTTTCTGGAGGAGTAGGAGATTTTATCTTGTTGGAAGAAGTGAGTCACAGGGGTGGGCTTAGAGATGTCAATAGCCCACTCAATACCTATTTAGCCCCCTCGCTTCTCTCTGCTTCCTGCCATCAGATCAGCATATAAACCCTCAGCTACTGCTCCAACACCATTCCTGCCTGCCTGCCTGGTGTCATGCTCCCTACCATGATGATTCTCTGAAAACTGCAAACAAGCCCAAATTAAATGATTCCTTTTATAAGTTGCCTTGGTCTCTTCACAGCAATAAAACACTAAGATAGATGCATTTACCTTTTTTAATTGAAATCAACTCAAATTTTGCATTCCTTTCTGCTGATGATAGGAAAATTGAGTCTTGCTAGTTAAAATGGCCTAGTCTCTTTCAGAATAGCATCTGTGACTATTCATTTCACTTCAAAGTTTTTCTTCTTCTGTTTCTGTTTTTCATGAGTGTCTTAGTTAGGATTTATACTGCTGTGGAGAGACACAAATAGAGTTGACCATAGCAACTCTTATAAAGGAAAACATTTACTTGGGGCTTGCTTACAGTTTCACAGGTTCAATCCATTAATGTTATTGCAAGAAACATGGCTGCATGCAGGCAGACACAGTGCTGAAGAAGGGGCTGAGAGTTCTACATCTTGATGCAGGCACCAGAAGGAGACTGTGTGTCACACTGAGCATAGCTTGAACATATGAGATCTCAAAGCCCACCCCAACAGTGACACACTTCCTCTAACAAGGCCACATCTCATAATGCCACTCCCTATGTACCAAGCATTCAAACACATGAGTCTATGGGAGCAATAGCTATTCAAACCATCACAATGAGGCCAGGCTATTCATAACTACTCTTCAGCTTCAGGGTACCAGGGACTGCTACGGTGTGGGTGCCCAAATGGTCACTAGCAAGTCACAGTCATTTACCAGCTGAAGTACAGTGTGTTACAGATGGCCTTAAACACGCATGGCTGGAATATATGCTCCTGGCCATTGCTTCCAGATATACACTTCATCTTACTTTTAACAGTGTGGGTATTTTGGCATTATGCCACCACTCTCAGATGCCAAATGAGCATAGAACTGCCCAGAATTTCCCCCACTCAATTCAAATTGTTCTGTGTTGGGCCTTTTTGCCAGAATTACCTTGGTCCTTACTGGCAAGATGTTCTATTGATTGTTTATTACAAAGCTGAGATGTTCCTCAATCATCTGCTATTAGATTTACTGCTCTGTCAGGTATGGTGGCTCATACCTGTAATCCTAACATTTGGGAGGCTGAGGTATGAGTATTGCCTCAAGTTTTAGGTCAGCCTGGGCTATACAGTGAGTTCCAGGTCAACCTGGCTACAGAGTAAGACCTTGTCTCAATCAATGTGATGGTTAGTCCTGGTTGTCAACTTGAATACATCTAGAATTAACAATCCATAAGTGGAGAGCAAACCTGTGAGATTTTTTTCTTTTTTTTTTTTTAATTTAATAAACTTTATTCTTGTTGGGGGAAGAACTAGAGGGAAAGCCACCTATCCCACCCTCTCAATAAATTAAATAGCACTTGGCCAATTCCTGGGCCCTGAGCAAACCACAGGCACCTGAGCCTGTGTTGCTGTTTGCTTACAACCCTATCTGCTTCCCCTTCACAGAAGGGAGTTTTCCTACTGCTTGCCAGCTATGTGAGATTTTTTTTTCTTAATTTAAACTGGGTGCATCTACTTCTAGTACATCCTTTGATGTACAAATCTTTAATCCAGATCTCAAAGAAGACACACCTTTTACCTGGGCCATGCCTTCTGCTGAAAGCCTATATAAGGACATGGAAGAAGGAAGCTTTTGATCTTGGCCTACTTGCTCTTACTTTGCTAATGGTCCACTCCTTCACTGGTATTAGAGCCCACTTCCTCAGGATTCCAGAGTGTACTGAGACAAGCCAAGATATCCAACCTTAAGGACAGAGCAAATTCTGGATTCTTAGACTTTGCTCATAGATAGCCACTGTTGGAATAGTTGGACCATATCCTATAAGTGCCTCTGCTAAATCATACACACACACACACACACACACACACACACACACACACACACTATATTCTGCTACTCTTAGAGAACCCTGTCTACTACATGTCATTGCTGTGGTAGTATGAGAACCACAGTTATAAATACTGGAGGCTATTTATATTTTCACTGCCCTAGACAAGTTTGTTTGGCCCAACTGCTCCTGCACCAAATGTGCTTGATCACAAGTGGGCAGGAAGTACATGGGCAGGGAATGCATCAGAATATATGCTTGTCCCTGGTTGGACCTGATGGGAAATATGTGGCCTTTTTAAATCTCTGCTAGGTATGACTCATGACCATTTTCTGGGAACCCAGAGATGGACCTGGCAAGAGCCCATCCACCTGGCCAGTACTTAATTAAAGTTTGCTTCAAATTTGGCTTTAAATTGTGGTAAAGATCTTATTCTCTACCAGTATGATTAACAATAGGCTTGACCTTGTCTCTTGGCACAATGTGAATTTGGGGGCTTTGAATGTTTTAAATGGGTCAAACTACTAGGAGCATGAAAGACAATGGTGCTGATGCTGATTTGAACTGTAGGACCTGGCTTAAGATGTTTCAGGAGAAAAGAATGTTACTATGTGTCCTAGAGAATGATCTTGTGATATTTTGATGAAGAATGTGTCTGCTTTCTGCCCTTGTCCAAAAAAATATGCCTGAGCTAAATTTAAGAGTTGTAGATTAAGAGATATGGCAGAGAGCATTTCCAGACTGCCCAGGATTGGCTGTGTTGAGTATTTATTAGTGGCCATGCTTATGCAGATCTGTAATGAAAAGGAGAAAACTGAGAAAGGAAAAGTACAAAACGTACAGTTTGAGGACAAAGGGGCACCAGGAAATTTAATGGAGTCAAGTCCAGTGCTCAGGAGATAAAAAGTTTGAAGAAAATCCTGATGGAATAAAGACAGTGGTGCCCTCAGGGCAAGACCCCCCACACACACACCTAGATAAGCTTCCAATTTGTGACAAGGAATTAAATAAAAGCTTAGGGGTAGGCATGGTGCATACACCTTTAATCCCAGTGTTTAGGAGGCAGGGACAGGTGAATCTATGAATTCAAGGCCAGCCTGGTCTACAGGTCAGTTTCAGGACAGCCAGCTTTAGGCATTGAAGGAATCCATCAAAAACAGAAAGTTTGTTTTCATTTAAATGGACTTGGTTATAAAAAAAAAAAAATACCCAACTCTATTGTAACTGCTAATTAATTTCAATTGAGGAAAAGTTACAAAATGAATAAACCAAATTCAACCTATTAAAAAAAAAAACAGAAAGCTGAGGAAAATGTGTTTGAACAAGGGGGCCATGTTCCACCCTAACAAGCAGTAAAATGTGGCAGGTTCAGCCACATGGTTCTGGCTTTAGAATCAAGAATACACAAAAGGAGTTATGGAATTTTCCTCCATGACTAAGGAAAGCCCTAAGGCCAGTCATGTATCAGGAGTATCCCTGTATGGAGGCTTAGAAAGGTCATTGTATGAAGCCTGGATTGCCTTGGACACTTCACGATGTTGGCAATGTCAAAGCTATGGGTTACTTACTGAGGAGAGCTGCTAACAGTGAGTGAACCAGCCCAAGAGCAAGAAGTGTGTTGCTGCCAAGACAGATGAAAGGAGTTGGAGGTCTGGAGTCTTTTGACATCAGATATGGAGATGCAGAGTTGTGAGTTTGCCCAGCTGGTTTTCTGCCTTGCTTTGCTCCAGAATTTCCTTACTTTGCTCCTTTCCCTATATTTTGGAATGATAATGTATATTCTATGCCATTATGTATTAGAAGTATGATCTGCTTTTTTATTTTGGTTTTATAGGGGATTACAATTAAGAGAGTGCATGAATCTCAAACTTTGGATTTGGACTTTTACACAGAATTGAGACTGTAATAGACTGTGGGAACTTTTGAAGCTGGCCTGAATGCATTTCTGTGTTTTGATATGGCTACAAGCCTATTGGGTCAAGGAATGGAATGTGGTGGTTTGAATAAGAACGGGCCCTATCAGCTGGGCAGTGGTGGTGCACACCTTTAGTTCCAGCACCCAGGAGGCAGAGGCAGGTGGATCTCTTAGAGTTTGAAGCCATCCTGGTCTTCAAAGCAAGTCCCAAGGTAGCCAAGGCTACACAGAGAACGCCTGTCTCCAAAACTAAAACCAAACAAAAAAAATATAGTCATATTTGAAAGCTTAGGGATTGGCATTAGGAGGTGTGGCCTTGTTAAAGGAAGTGTGTCACTGGGAGATACTCTTTGAGGTTTCAAATGCCCAAAGCCAAACCCAATATCTCCTTTCCTCCTGCTTCCTGACCTGGAATTAGAACTCTCAGCTCCTTCTCCAAGCTTGCACACCACTGAACCTCTGAACTATAAGCCATCCCCAACTGTTTCCTTTATAAGAGTTGCCATGTTCATGGTGTCCTTTCATGGCAGTTACATCCTATCTAAGACAGTCAATAAATCAATAAAACGAAATAAATGAAATTACTTCCCTTAGTTTTGCTCCAGAAAGTTTACCAGGCATAGGGTATCAGTGTGTCCTAGATCCTGTGTTCTCCCTTGCCCCCAGATCACTATCATGGTGTTTATAACAGTAAGCCCAGGCAAGCAAGGCATCCTCAGTTAAGGCTGAAGACCATGTCCACAAAGGACTAGTGAGGTAGTCCAGGGTGCCTGCGACACAAGCACTAGGGCCAGAGCCAGAATCCTCAGCACCCACACGAAAGCCAGGTGCATGGGTCCCAGGAACTCACTGGCCGGCCAGTCTAGCTCAGTCACTACAGCTTCAATGCTCCAGCTTGGATGCTATTCCAAGTCAAGAGCAATAGAGAAAGGCTGTCAGCTTTAACCTCTAGCCTGCACATGTGAACATATAAAGGGTCACATGCACACATGCATGTGCGCGCACACACATATACACACATGGATAACAGACATTTGGGATGCCTGGCCCAGGAACTTAGTTTTCCCCAGAGAGAAGAGAAGGAGCATCCCAGTTCAATTAATGTTCAGCCACAGAGGAAAAAAATCCCATCTGGAAGTGAGTACCACAAATTGTCAACTTTGTTTCATACTCTATGTTAGAACTTGCATGCTTCAGTTATGTGCAATGTTATAGCCATGTACTCCTGACCTTTCTGACTCCAACATCTCAGAAGTCATCACCAGTAACACACTGAGGCAGCAGCTGTGAAGGAAAAGCAGGGCATGATCTGGGGTGAGGTCAGGGTTAGATTTGAGAATACAAAAGAACTGCAGACACCCTTGGTCTGTTCAGATTGGCAAGGGCATCCCACACAGGCACAGAACACTCGGCTGGGAGCTGTCTTTAGTATCACTGTCCAAAACAGTGCCTTCAAAATAAGGTGACAACTGATGGCATGTGGGCATTTACGTCACTATTCAAAGCTGTCTTGCAGCTCCTATGCCTGTGTCAGCTGCACTTAAAGTTATGGGGAAAGCTAGTACTCGGAAATAAATGTTCAACAAATAAATTACAAGAAGAGATGATGGGAGGAGAAGGGGTAGAGCGATAGAGAGATAGGAAAACAGAGAGAGGAAGAGAAACATACATGAAAACATTGCAATAAAGGTAACTAGTTGTCCCCTAGCTTATGAGTGTCCCCCCTCCCCCCTCTCTCTGTCCCTCCCTCCCTCCCTCTGTCCCTGTGTGCCTGTGTGTGTGTGTGTCTGTCTGTCTGTCTGTCTGTCTGTCTGAATCTGTGTGTCTGTGTGTGCTGTGTGTGTATATAAGCTAGAGGATAATTTCTAGTGTCACTCTTGGGAAGACCATTTCTGTTGAAACAGGATCCTCCATTGGCCTGGATCTCCCCAATGAGAATAGACAGGTCAGCAAGAGAGTCACTGCCTCTGAGATTACAACACATGCTACCACAGCAAGCTTTTTACCTGGATGGTAACAATCAAACTGGGGTCTTTGCTCTTGCAAGGCAAAATGTTCTTACCAACTGAGACCCTGTCACCTGCTGTGGAATATTAGCTTAAGATTCATTTATGCTGTGGAACATTTGTTTAATGATGCAAAGATGTGTTGCATTCTTTTATGTTGCATTTGTTTAACTCTATAAAGCCTGCCTAAAACACCTGATTGGTCTAATAAAGAGCTGAATGGCCAATAACAAGGCAGGAGAAAGAAATATATGGGGCTGGCAGGCAGAATAATTAGGAAAAATCTAGACTTGAGAGAAGAAGAATGAGAAGAGGAAGGAGAAGGAGGAAGAGAAGGAGATAGGGACCAGCCACCCAGCCAAACAACAAGCCACAGAGTAAGAAGGAATGAGAGGTACATAGAATAGAAAAGGTAAAAGCTCAGAGGTGAAAGGTGGATAGGATAATTTAAGAAAAGCTGGCTAGAAACAAGGTAAGGCTGGACATTCATAAGAATAAGTTTCCATGTATTTATGTGGGAACTGAGTGGCAATCTTCCAAAAGAAAGAGAAAAAACAAAACAAAACAAAAAACAACTATAATCCCCAGCATTGAGTTTCTCTCCATAAAGTAGGTCAAGACATGAAGATACTCAATCAGGGGAAGTCTCGTATTAGTGTGACATGTCACTTTCACCAAGGTGGCTAAGGAGCAGTCATGCTTTTGTACTCTCTCCAACTCCTATCTGAAGGTGATGCCTCAGGTAACTGGAAACTCTGTATAGATGCCACCACAGTTGCCTCATACAGATCCCTAAAAGGAGACAGTGCACAGCTCCCCTCTGCAAGAACATACACACTATAGTCAGTGAACAGAAATCTAACTTCCATGGTGGTGGAGTGCTGGTTTTCAGCCCATAGGGGCTCGCAAATACTCCCACTGCTGATGAGT
This sequence comes from Phodopus roborovskii, assembly GCF_943737965.1. NCBI lineage: Eukaryota > Metazoa > Chordata > Mammalia > Rodentia > Cricetidae > Phodopus > Phodopus roborovskii. The sequence goes on along the minus strand of NW_026126693.1, from coordinate 3,069,647 downwards.
CACTGAGGCATCACACAAAGGTAAGGCTCACCTCCCCTGAGGAAAATGACAAAATATTTTGTGGGAAGTGGAACTTGAGTTGCAGGCCATAAGGGATCAAGGGAAGGAAGGGGGAAGGGAAGAGGAAACAGTCTTCGACGGACTACACAGGAATTCATACACAGTTTGGAAAAGAGAAGTCTGGGCATGAGGAGGAAGGGTGGGTGTAGAGCCTTGAGGACTTAGGACTAGTTCAGTGAAACCCCTAAAGTTCCAGGAGCAAAGGGATGTCTGATAAAAGGCCTATAGTAAGAATATCAATGGCACTGTAGAATACAGTATGGACCTGAGGGAAGGGATAAGTCTGGGTGACCATCAAAGGGTGTGGGGGATGGTCATCCAGTGCGGACACAAATGGAGACCACACAGGGAAACTCACAGAGAGGAAAGAGCGCCTGTAAGCATCATCTGAAACAGCACTACTTGTGTCCCTTAATAAATATGTAAGAGAATAATGTTTTTTCTTTTTTACTACTTTTAAATTTGCTTCGGTTTTTACCTTATAAGGCTCCTTGATGACACTGATGTTTTGCAATAAACTAGGGACATTAGCAATACCTTCCACCCTGAATGACCCTTGACACAGAAAACTGAGAGACGTAGCTCTTGATAGCAGGTTTCTGGCCTTGCTATTGCTTCAAAGAAAGATATCACCTAGCAGGGGTTACAACTAGCCCAGGCTGGCCTGGGAGCACAAGATGGATGCAATCAAAGAAGAAACTTATTGATAAGCACCCATCTCATTAGAGACTGGGTGTCCAGGATATATAAAGAATTCCCACAACTCATCAGCAATATATGCCACCAGATAAAATGTTGACAAAATTTTTGAAAATTTCACAAAGAAAGCCAGCTACTGGCTAGTAAGCACATGAAAAGCATAGAACATCAACAGTAATCAAATGACAACAAATACCACTGTGGTAGCTTGTATAAGAAAAGTCCTTCCACTTAATGTTGTCACTGGAGAGTACTACTTGACAGAGTATGTGTGGCCTTGTTGAAGTGGAGGCAGCCTTGTTGCAGTAGGTGTGGCCTTGTTGGAGGACTTGTGTCAAGGGGAGTGGGCTTTGGGATTTCAGATGCTCTAGCCAGGTCCAGTGTCTCTCTTCCTGCTACCTATGAATCAAGATAAAGAACTCTCAGCTCCTTCAGCACCATGTCTGCCTGCATGATGCCATGCTTCCCTGCTATGAGGAAAATGGACTAAACCTCTGAAATTGTAAGCCAGCCCTAGCTAAATGCTTTCTCTTATAAGAATTGCAATGGTCATTGTGTCTCTTCACAGCAACAGAACACTGAATAAGACAAACACAGTGATGTCATTATCCAAAAAACAAAAACAAATATACAAAACAAACCCTGGACACTCAAATGACTAACAGTCTAAATGTTGGAGGATACAGAGCAACATAACTCTCAGTCATTGTTTCTGTAGCATAACATCTATAATCATTTTGGCTTAGCCATATCTTATAATCTTAGGTATAAAAATATTCATGATTTAGAAACTTTTCTCCAGCAAATATCCATCTAGTCACAAAAGCACACTAAAATTCTCATAGTAGCTTTATTGATCATTACCACAACACAGAGAAGATGCATAGTCCTGGATATGAGAATAGGAAAACAATTATAGTGTAGTCATGTAGCAGAACACAAGTCAACAATACAAAGAAATGCATGTTGATATGCATGTTAGTCATCTCAAAAATACAGGCTAAATGATAGATGTCTTAGCCACAAACTTCAAACTTTATGATTCCATGTGTTTTAGAGCAAGAAATCCATGGTAGAAAAATAAATTAGAGCACTGAGTAGCATGAATTCTAATTGGTATTAATAATAAACCCCAGAGAAAGATATTGGGGTTCAAACTGAAGATCAAAGAAGCAAAGTGGCCAGCCACCAGAGAGTTCTCACCTCTACCAATGCTCAAACCAAAGGGGCGATCCTATCCTCAGATTGCATCTCCAGACTGTATCTGTCTCCACCAAGTCTCATACTGCACTGAGCTCCTTTCTCTTCCTATCATATTACTCTCTAGTGCTGGGATTAAAGGCATGGGATCCCAAATGCTGAGGTTACCTTTGTGTGAGTTCTGTTTC